>NC_083571.1:108488443-109088443 GCF_027579695.1 Neoarius graeffei | reverse complement strand
TACAACAATTTGGAATGTCCTGAAAAAGAAAGAAACCATTGAGGTACTAACGACCAAAACCAATAAGTCAGCCTAGGAAAACAACAGCAGTTGATGAAATAGATAGCCATGCTACAAGATGTACACTACTCATCAGCAGTAAGAATTTGAAAGCCACATTGGAATTACAGTGTCTTGCAAAAGTATTCATCCCCCTTAGTGTTTGTCCTGTTTTGTCACATTACAAGCTGGAATTAAAATGGATTTTTTTGGGGGGTTAGCATCATTTGATTTACACAACATGCCTACCACTTTAAAGGTGCAAATAGTTTTGTTTTTTGTTTTTTTTAATTGTGACACAAACAATAATTAAGAAGTAAAAAACAACAACAGAAATCTGGAGTGTGCATTGGTATTCACCCCCAAAGTCAATACTTTGGAGAGCCACCTTTTGCTGCAATTACAGCTGCAAGTCTCTTGGGGTATGTCTCTATTAGCTTAACACATCACCCATCTAGCCACTGGGATTTTTGCCCATTCCTCAAGGCAATACTGCCCCAACTCCTTCAAGTTAGATGGGTTGTATTGGTCTACAGCAATCTTCGAGTTATGCCACAGATTCTCAATTGGATTGAGGTCTGGGCTTTGATTAGGCCATTCCAAGACATTTAAATCTTTCCCTTTAAACCACTCCAGTGTAGCTTTAGCAGTATATTTAGGGTCATTGTCCTGCTGGAACGTGAACCTTCGTTCCAGTCTCAAACCTCTGGCTGACTCAAACAGGTTTTCCTCCAGAATTGCCCTGTATTTAGTGCCATCCATCTTTCCTTCAATCTTGATCAGCTTTCCTGTCCCTGCAGATGAAAAACATCCCCACAGCATGATGCTGCCACCACCATGCTTCACTGTAGGAATGGTGTTCTCAGGGTGTTGGGTTTGCGCCACACATGGCATTTCCTATGATGGCCAAAAAGTCCAATTTTAGTCTCATCTGACCAGAGAATCTTCTTCCATGTGTTTGGGGAGTCTGCCACATGCTGCTGGGCAAACTCCAAATGTGTTTTCTTATTTATTACTTGAAGCAATGGCTTTATCTGACCACTCTTCCATAAAGCCCCGCTCTGTGGAGTGTACACATTTAAAATGGTCCTATGGACATATACTCCCATCTCTGCTATGGATCTTTGCAGCTCCTTCAGTGTTATCTTAGATGTTTGGAGGCTCCTTGGTTTTCATGTTGCTTGCTTAGTAGTGTTGCAGAGTCAGGTTCCTTCCAGAACAGGTTGATTTATACAGACATCATGTGACACTTTGATTTGCACACAGGTGGATCTTAACCAACTAATTATGTGACTTATGAAGTGAATTGGTTGGACCAGCTCTTATTTAGGGGTTTCATACGAAAGGGGGTGAATACTTATGCACACTCCAGATTTCTGGGTTTGTTTGTTTTTTAAATCTTTATTGTTTGTGTCACAATTTTAAAAAAAAGCAACAACTTACACCTTTAACCTCCTAGGGCTTAGCGGTCACATGCGTGGACAGCACTTTATGGAAATTCGGAACAAGAATCCACATATGTGGACATACTTTTTCTCTAAAAGTACATCTTATCAAAAGATGATGCTTAGTTTTTATTCTAATCAGGTTCTAATAAGCCCAAATAGCAAAGAGAAATAAAAAATGCATGTAAAAAAACAGCTTGGGCCTTAGGAGGTTAAAGTGTTAGGCATGCTGTGTAAATCAAATGGTGCTAACCCTCCAGTGCTAAGACACTGTAGCAAAGAAATACAGGGATGAACCACAAAGTTCTGGTTGCATTAGTAGCAATGGTTGGTTGGTTGTCTTCATTTGTATTGGAGGAAGCACAAGCCTTCACCTTTTTAAAAAAAAATCCATTTTGTATTTCTTCCAAATATGTAATACAATGCATTTTTGCCATCATTTTATTATAATATCAGTATCATGTCAATATCATGGTATTCTGATAACTTTAACAGCGCTCGTTCCCCCGTGTTTTTCCTCTCTTCCCTGTCATTAACTGATGTTCAATGTGGGTGATGACATTTATTTTTTCCTGAGTGTTCATGAGCGTGTGTGTGTGTGTGTGCATGGCTGACTGAGATGAGCTATTTTCCACTCTTAGGTGTTGCATAATATCATTTTGCACTTTAGAGGCATTATCCTGTAAAGGCTTTTCTATAATCCACAATTTTACCTCCCTGAAACAGCATCGAAATACCACTATGTCTTTCTGCTTCCTGTGAAAGAGACAGAAATCAGTTTGATGTGAGATCGGGGCTTTCATTTGGATAATTGACTGGGACAGTCAGAAACTGTCCATCAGCTAATCCTCTTAGTCTTCATAATGCTGACTGCTGAGCTATAATGGAGGCAGCAGCAGCTGTAGGCTCAACATGGAGATACAGTCCAACTAGTCAAATCACGGATGGTGGGATCACACCCATTAACCCAGGCGTGCCAGATATCATGGCAAGAGATATTAAGGCCAAGTTTACATTAGACCGTATCTGTCTCGTTTTCTTCGTGGATGCACTGTCCGCTTACATTAAAACGCCTGGAAACGCCGGGAAACGGGAATCCGCCAGGGTCCACGTATTCAATCCAGATTGTGTCTGGTCCGGTGCTGTGTAAACATTGAGAATACGCGGATACGCTGTGCTGAGCTCTAGCTGGCGTCGTCATTGGACAACGTCACTGTGACATCCACCTTCCTGATTCGCTGGCGTTGGTCATGTGACACGACTGCTGAAAAACGTCACGGACTTCCGCCTTGTATCACCCTTCATTAAAGAGTATAAAAGTATGAAAATACTGCAAATACTGATGCAAATACTGCCCATTGTGTAGTTATGATTGTCTTTAGGCTTGCCATCCTTCCACTTGCAAGTGGTAAGTGACGCGCATGCCCAACATGCACTGAGATCACACACACAGCGGCTCAGTCCCGAATCACTGCTCGTGCGCTTCACTCGCGCGCTCTGTGAGCTGCGCAGGGCCGGAGTGCGCACCCTCCAGAGGGCACTCGCTGTTCAGGGCGGAGTGATTTGGAGCGCAGGATGCCTGCGGAGCCGAGCGTATCCGTGTATTGGTGTTGCTGTGTGCACGCTAATCGTTTTAAAAACGTTAATCTGATGATCCGCTGATACGGTCTAATGTAAACCCCACCTAAGATTTTATCGTTTACTGACCGTAGCAGATTATTCTCAGTTTGTGGTTGGCTCTGTCTCAAGCCATGTCTCAAATCATGCAAAATGCACTATATTCCAAATGCATGTACTATGAACTTTACTGTGTGTAGAGCCATGTGCGTTAGCCGTCTGACCCTGGTGAGCATGGCAGAATTGATTTGCACACATCAGTCACAACAGATTATACCAACTACACTTGTTAGTGGAGAGTTGCCCCATATCCTGGTCCAGATGTTCACCACTTGGAGTGAAGCAGCTCCAAAATAGTTAATAGCATGCTGTCAGTGTCTGTCACATGCAGTTCAAGATCATAAGTCCTTAACAGAGTGGTGTAGTGGTTAGCACTATCATTTCACAGCAAGAAAGCTCTGGTTTCAAGCCTTTCTCTGTCGAATTTGCATGTTCCTCTGTGCCTGCGAGGGTTTCTTCTGGGTGCTCTGGTTTCCTCCTACAGTCCAAAGACATGCAGATTAGGTCAACTTGCTATTCTTGGGTTTCACGTGACGTCACATCCACCTCATTAGTTATTCAAAACTTTAGCTGGTGGTCTACCAAAGCTCAGTTGACAAAGCGTTTGTACGGAGAAGGTGCATTGCTTGCATGAAAAATGCCTTACGCTTGCGTTGTTTTAGGTTGTTTGAATCGATCAAATTGTGAAACTGATAAAAGTTTCTTCAGGGTTCCCTGTGAACTAATAAAAAAGGGTGAACGAACACAGGATTTCACAAAAAGACGTTGAGAAAGGTGGCTTTTGAATGAACTTCTCGGTGAAATCGAAGGGAGCCGAGTCGAAGCATGCTTGAGTTTGCAGTGATCATATCCCTCTCAGCTACAACACTGATTCCAAAAAAGTTGGGACAAAGTACAAATTGTAAATAAAAACAGAATGCAATGATATGGAAGCTTCAAAATTCTATATTTTATTCAGAATAGAACATAGATGACATATCAAATGTTTAAACTGAGAAAATGTATCATTTAAAGAGAAAAATTAGGTGATTTTAAATTTCATGACAACAACACATCTCAAAAAAGTTGGGACAAGGCCATGTTTACCACTGTGAGATCCACCCTTTTCTCTTTACAACAGTCTGTAAACGTCTGGGGACTGAGGAGACAAGTTGCTCAAGTTTAGGGATAGGAATGTTAACCCATTCTTGTCTAATGTAGGATTCTAGTTGCTCAACTGTCTTAGGTCTTTTTTGTCATATCTTCCGTTTTATGATGCACCAAATGTTTTCTATGGGTGAAAGATCTGGACTGCAGGCTGGCCAGTTCAGTACCCGGACCCTTCTTCTACGCAGCCATGATGCTGTAATTGATGCAGTATGTGGTTTGGCATTGTCATGTTGGAAAATGCAAGGTCTTCCCTGAAAGAGACGTCGTCTGGATGGGAGCATATGTTGCTCTAGAACCTGGATATAACTTTCAGCATTGATGGTGTCTATCCAGATGTGTAAGCTGCCCATGCCACACGCACTAATGCAACCCCATACCATCAGAGATGCAGGCTTCTGAACTGAGCGCTGATAACAACTTGGGTCGTCCTTCTCCTCTTTAGTCCGAATGACACGGCGTCCCTGATTTCCATAAAGAACTTCAAATTTTGATTCGTCTGACCACAGAACAGTTTTCCACTTTGCCACAGTCCATTTTAAATGAGCCTTGGCCCAGAGAAGACGTCTGCGCTTCTGGATCATGTTTAGATACGGCTTCTTCTTTGAACTATAGAGTTTTAGCTGGATGGCACGGTGAATTGTGTTCACAGATAATGTTCTCTGGAAATATTCCTGAGCCCATTTTGTGATTTCCAATACAGAAGCATGCCTGTATGTGATGCAGTGCCGTCTAAGGGCCCGAAGATCACGGGCACCCAGTATGGTTTTCCAGCCTTGACCCTTATGCACAACGATTCTTCCAGATTCTCTGAATCTTTTGATGATATTATGCACTGTAGATGATGATATGTTCAAACTCTTTGCAATTTTACACTGTCGAACTCCTTTCTGATATTGCTCCACTATTTGTCGGCGCAGAATTAGGGGGATTGGTGATCCTCTTCCCATCTTTACTTCTGAGAGCTGCTGCCACTCCAAGATGCTCTTTTTATACCCAGTCATGTTAATGACCTATTGCCAATTGACCTAATGAGTTGCAATTTGGTCCTCCAGCTGTTCCTTTTTTGTACCTTTAACTTTTCCAGCCTCTTATTGCCCCTGTCCCAACTTTTTTGAGATGTGTTGCTGTCATGAAATTTCAAATGAGCCAATATTTGGCATGAAATTTCAAAATGTCTCACTTTCGACATTTGATATGTTGTCTATGTTCTATTGTGAATACCATATCAGTTTCTGAGATTTGTAAATTATTGCATTCCGTTTTTATTTACAATTTGTACTTTGTCCCAACTTTTTTGGAATCGGGATTGTATGTCTTTAATGTTTTCCAAGTACTTTTCTTGCTATGTGTTGTAATTTAACGGTACTTTTTTTTAGTCATGAAGCACTAAAGTCCCCAGCTGTTTCTTTGTTTACTCTGATGGCCGCCATATTGAAAACTACATGTGTCTCGCTTTCTTTAACAGGGTGTCCTTGCTTTCTTTTCAACAAGTCTTTCAGCAAGTGCACGCGATCAAGGCCCTGTCCACACGGCAACGGATTCAGGTGAATCTGATACAATTGTTTATCGTTTCGGCCTGGCGTCCACACGGCACCGGCGTTTTGGGTGCCCCAAAACGCAATCTTTTGAGAACGGGTTCCAGAGTGGAAAGATCTGGCAACGTTGCCGTTGCGAAGTCATCTGGATGAGTAGAACGGATTTGTTTACGATGACGTCACAACCACATGACTGTGAGTGCTTCACGCTGGGTAGAAGTGTAACGAACTCGATGCGAGTTGTCAACAAATCCTATAACTTGGTTCATGAAACGCGCTTACAAAATATTTTCACTGTGAATATTTATTGTGTAATGGTGCAAAGTGAGAGAGAGAGAGAGAATAGCCCTTAGGGCAGAGTCAATCCCGCCAGCAAAAATAGGGGAAAAAAAGGAGCGATCTCACCTCTTCAGATGTTGGTTTAAGTCCTACAATACATTCCTCAAAAAGGGCATAGGAGAACAAATTAATCCATCAACGTGTAGCATTCAATTTATTCCGGACCATTAAAGACGCCGCCTTCCGCGTAGAATCATACGTCATCTTCGCCGCCATATTGGATGGGTCAAAGCGGAGAATAAAGATGCCTCATTCATGTGCTGCGTTTAACTGTACCAACAGGTTTACCGTCCAAACGAGATCACATGGGATTACCTTTCACAGGTGAGACTGGAAAAATACTTTTCATTGTATTTGGTCATTATAATGTACTTTTACGAACAGATTTTTCTGACTTTGTGGCTTATATGAAGTCTCGCGCATAATAGTTTATGCGCATGCGTCCTTACTACTTCTATTGTTCTGGTGTCTCCAAAGGGACCGCCTTACAGCGCCCCTAGAGGTGTGGCATGTGTATTGCATCGTTTTCAGCAAGCGTTGTTGCCATATGGACCTGATATTTTACTGATCGTTGCCCATATGGACGCGATATTTTTTTAAATAACATCTCGTTGCCGTTGTCGTGTGGATGTAGCCCAAAGCAACCACAAATAATGAAGTCCATATGCATGAAAGTCACGACAAAACTCTTCTCCAGCCGTACAGTTACAATGTGCCGTGATCACTTCTCCATCTTGTTTAACTAAGATCCAGGTCTTTAAAGGGGTTTCTGATGATCTTTATGAATGATTTAGCTGAGAGATAAGAGCCAACACAAGTGAGAATCAAGCCAACTGTTGTTTGTTTACACTTCAACTTGCAGCGCTTCGTTGTAAAGACATGAATGAAAAGCTTTTAAGAAAAAACAGACTTACACGGGCAAAAACAATACAGGATTCATTCGGCAGCGACTTGATACCGAGGTCCTTTACCCAGACACATGCAAAAAAGTTGTAAGCCTCCATACTCTTCCGCACTTTCATCTGTTTTGCGGTGTAGAAGGACGTCTGCAACACCAGATAGTTCGAGATGTCGGGGAACTCAACTGAAGGGTAGTTTTCAAGATCGTCTGACAAATCCTTCTTTCCCAGACTGTAGGGGTCGATTCCATTGCACATAGCGATCTTCTGAATATATCTAAAGCGAGCAGTGGCTTCTAGATTACGAGCATACTCTGATAACTTATCACTAGTTGTTTGCACTATGGCAGCCGTTTTGGTTTGCTAGACCACCAGCAGTTTTACTGGAAGTGAAATCGCAAAGAAAAGTCACGTAACTGAAATCCAAGAATTCTAAATTGCCCATAGGTATGAATGTGAGTGTGAACTGTGTGATACTGGTAACCTGCCCAGGGTCGCACCTGAAGTTATCTGTGATTGGCTCCAGCTTCCTCTGCAACTCTGATGGATAAGTGATATAGAAAATGTCAAGTTTATTTCTATAGCGCTTTTAACAATAAACATTGTCGCAAAGCAGCTTTACACAATTTGAACAACTTAAAACACGAGCTAATTTTATCCCTAATCTATCCCCAATGAGCAAGCCTGTGGCGACGGTGGCAAGGAAAAACTCCCTCAGACGACATGAGGAAGAAACCTCGAGAGGAACCAGACTCAAAAGGGAACCTATCTTCATTTGGGCAACAACAGACAGCATGACTATAATATTAACTGTTTTAACATGAAGTCAGTTTCGTTGATGTTATAAACTTTTCATTGATGGAAACTTGAGTGCAAAACTGTTCATGACAACCACAGTCCTAAAGTTAGCAAGTCAACTGTAGTTCTCAGCCATAAAAGCATTATTGTAAGAGTCCAGAGCATCTTCCAAGTGTGACTTTCAACTGTCCACATGGGGCCGTCCTCCACAGGAGCGATGCGATGAGACTCCAACCAGACACAGGGCACCAGAATGGATCAGGCAGGTCCGAGGAGCAGAAGAGGCCAGCATCTCGATCCCAGGACCAACATGTACAGTGCCTTGAAAAAGTATTCATACCCCTTGAACTTTTTCACATTTTTCCACCTTACAACTACGAACTTAAAAGTTTTTTTATTGAGATTTTATGTGATAGACCAACACAGAGTAGCACATAATTGTGAAGTGAAACCAAAATGATAAATGGTCTTCAAAATTTTAAACAAATAAAAATCTGAAAAATGTGGTGTGCATTAGTATTCAGCCCCCTGTCCTCTGATACCTCTAAATACAATCCAGTGCAATCAATTGCCTTCAGAAGTCATCTAATTAGTTAATAGAGTCCTACTGTGTGTAATTTACTCTCAGCATAAATACACTTGCTCTGTGAAGGCCTCCGTGGTTTGTTAGAGAACACTGAAGAACAAACAGCATCATGAAGACCAAAGAACTCACCAGACAGGTCAGGGATAAAGTTCTGGAGAAGTTTAAAGCAGGGTTAGCTTATAAAAAAATATCACAAGCACTGAACATCTCAAGAAGCACTGTTCAATCCATCATTCAAAAATGGAAAAAGTATGGCACAACTGCAAACCTACCAAGACATGGCCGTCCACCTAAACTGACAGAGCAAGCAAGGAGAGCACTGGTCAGAGAAGCAGCCGAGAGGCCCATGATCACTCTGGAGGAGCTGCAGAAATCCACAGCTCAGGTGGGAGAATCTGTGCACAGGACAACTATGTCGTACACTCTACAAATCTGGCCTTTTTGGAAGAGTGGCAAGAAGAAAGCCATTGTTGAAAGACAGACATAAGAAGTCTCGTTTGCAGTTTGCCAGAAGCCATGTAGGGGACACAGCAAACATGTGGAAGAAGGTGCTTTGGTCAGATGAGACCAAAGTTGAACTTTTTGGCCTAAATGCAAAGTGCTATGTGTGGCGGAAAACTAACACTGCTCATCACCCTGCACACACCATCCCCACTGTGAAACATGGTGGTGGCAGCATCATGCTATGGGGATGCTTTTCTTCAGCAGGGACAGGGAAGCTGGTCAGAGTTGATGGGAAGATGGATGGAGCTAAATACAGGGCAATCCTGGAAGAAAACCTGCTGGAGGCTGCAAAAGACTTGAGACTGGGAAGGAGATTCACCTTCCAGCAAGACAATGACCCTAAGCATACAGCCAGAGCTACAATGAAATGGTTTAGATTAAAGAATATTCATGTGTTAGAATGGCCCAGTCAAAGTCCAGACCTAAATCCCATTGAGCATCTGTGGCAAGACTTGAAAATTGCTGTTCACAGACGCTCTCCATCCAATCTGGCTGAGCTTGAGCTATTTTGCAAAGAAGAATGGGCAAAAATTTCAGTGTCTAGATGTGCAAAGCTGGTCGAGACATACCACAAAAGACTTGCAGCTGTAATTGCAGCAAAAGGTGGCTCTACAAAGTATTGACGCAGGGGGGCTGAATACTAATGCACACCACATTTTTCAGATTTTTATTTGTTTAAAATTTTGAAGACCATTTATCATTTTGGTTTCACTTCACAATTATGTGCTACTCTGTGTTGGTCTATCACATAAAATCTCAATAAAAAACTTTTAAGTTCGTGGTTGTAAGGTGGAAAAATGTGAAAAAGTTCAAGGGGTATGAATACTTTTTCAAGGCACTGTAACTCAGAGGGACAGATTTGGAGGGAGAGGGGAGAGGGAGAGAGGGAGAGAAAACACAAGTATGCCCAATGTCACCTGAATAAGTAGGAACAGTATACATATTGCACCGAGTACAAGCAGGGACTCCGGCAACTAACTATGACAGCATAACTAAAAGGGGAGAGCCAGAAGGTAACACAGGCATGAGGGAGACCCAGGACATAATGCAGCCAGCCACTACACCGTCAACAAACTCGAGTGAGCAAGTGAGTGGGGACTGACAGCATCCATACCGTACATCCCAGTTTACCAAAACACACTATGTCTGAGGACCCTCCAGAACTACACCTTTACCTCATAAACACCATTAACAAAAGGCTTGACTAAACAGATATGTTTTCAGCCTAGACTTAAACACTGAGACTGTCTGATTCCCGAACACTACTTGGAAGGCTGTTCCATAACTGTGGGGCTTTGTAAGAAAAGGCTCTGCCCCCTGATGTAGCCTTCACTATACGAGGCACCAGCAGATAGCCTGCACCTTTTGATCTATGAAAATGGATGGAAGTCCTTACCAGGGAGTCAGGGAAGCTTTGCTCAGTACTGTTAGCCAACTCAGTCTGTTGGCAGGTAAAACTAACAAACCAACCAGTTTGTGATTTACAAGAGTTTGGGAGCAGGAGACCTGGGGTCTGCCCAAATCCTCCCTGAAAGCTGTCTACCAAGCGCTATGTGTAAAAGTGCATTCAGTGTTTTCAATTCGGCCATCGCCATGCTTAGAGTCTGTGATAGGTGTTGGCCAAGCCAAACTCTTCCTCAGATCTCAAACTTTGAGACCAAAGTTTAAAGGGCTGATGACACGAACATGACTCTATGAAATTTCTTAAATAAACTATACAACATGGCAAACGTTAGATTTCTGTTATGATTACGTGAAAAGAAGCTGTTGTTACGCGAATATCCAACTTTTAATTGCACAGCGCAAGAAAACTGGGTCTGTGGCTCGCGGCCATGCTGTGACGTCAGCGGAAGAACACGCTGCGGTTCACTGGCTGTTCTACTCTGGTTCTACTCAATGGAAATGGCGCATGAAAACGCCGGTGAACTCTCTAGTGCTAGCTCTTCCTCTTCTGGGAGTCTAGAATTGTGTTGATCTCTTCCGAATAGAATCTATGATAGCCTACCCTCTTTACCCTTTGCCTATTTTTGCTAGGCGGCAGTTACATGAAAGCCGCAAGCTTTCACAAGCAAATACATGACTGATATCACGCCGACTTTATGATTACATTTATGATTATCATGTAGAATCTATAGCTCTACGTACCTTTATCTTATGTCGTTTCACAACACATGTTCTGACAGGAGGACTGTCTTTGGATCCAGCATAGCTACTAGTAGACCCCCTCCGGAATACTGGCAGTGTTGCCAGATTGGGAGGTTTCCCGCCCAGTTGGGTGGTTTCAAGTGCATTTTGGTGGGTTTTGAACATATTTTGGGCTGGAAAACTTCAGCAGTATCTGACAACAGATACTGCTGACGTTTTCCAGCCCAAAATATGTTCAAAACCCACCAAAATGCACTTGAAACCGCCCAACTGGGCGGGAAACCTCACAATCTGGCAACACTGTGTAGGCACTGCTGATGGTAGTAACACACATTTGTGCTGAACTGAACACCCAAGAGATTCTTTTAAGCTGGGAAGGGTGTCAAAACAATCCAAATCGAAGTGTTCAGAGCACAGGACGGATGTTGGTGAAGGCTCCCACTTGTCATGAGTGTGCCTGACTTGCTTCACCCACTTCGCATGCAGCTCGGGATCTCTGGAAAACTTGAATAAACTTACCCCATCCTTGTGGGTTTTGGAGCAAAAGCTGGCAACACAACGCGAAGGCATAATAAATAAATAAATAAATAAATAATGTATAATAAAAATACTAATAATGATAAACTGAACACCTGTCGCATCAACAACAAACTGGTAAGTTAGGAGGAAGGTTCTTTCGCTGACGTCATACAGCTCCTCCTCCTCTTTCGTCTCCTGGGTGCTGCAGCCCCGTCAAATTTGCCCAAATAGCCGCGTTTTTTATCATAACTTGTAAAATAGGCGCCTTCGTGAATTAATGTATGGATCATCGGGAATTACTTTTTATGTTATAAAACCACCAAAGATGTCAAAAATGTGTCATCAGCACTTTAAAATGGATGTTGGTTTGGTAGATCTTCTGAAAATGGGCAAAAAGAATGGACACCAAACTGTAAGGATGCCTCTTTTGAAAAGTACAAGCATGGTCTCTCAGCTCCTGAATCATTGGTTTCAACTCATTGCCTAGACCAGGGGTTCTCAATCTTTTCTACTTTAAGGCCCACCTATTCATACTTGTAACGAGTCAGGACCCATTAAAAAAGATCCCCAATTATTTTGGCTCATCTATTCTCTTAGAATCTAATAATCTATTGTAAAGTGTATGAATGGAATGCAACATCACTCCATGTTACAGATGGGAGCCCAGGAATTAAATAAATGTAATTAAAACAACCTTTTTCATTGTAGGTTTTGTATTTAAAACTGTACAGATGTGCCAGAAGCCAACATAAAACCAGGCATGCAGGGCATTTCTCAATCAAAAGGGATTAATGATCCAAAAGTGGAGTCTGGTCCATTAACACAAGAACTTTTTGCCATGTTTGTGTTCAGCAAACAAGCAAGTTATTAAAACCAAGAAGTACACTCGGAAGAAGTGGATATAGAAACCACTCAATGGGATTAGATCCTTACATGCTAACAAAGAAGGATTTTTGCTACACGTTGGAAAATTATCCATCCGTTGCCTTCCCTGACATTTCAAACTACCTGGTGCTGCAGTGCAGACATCATTCTGCATGGACAAACAGATGAAAACCTGGAAAAGCATGGAAGAGTACAACTTTTTATATGTGGCTGGGTTAAAGATCTGGGAATCAGGACACTACACGACAGACGGCGGTAGACAGACCTAAGTGCAAGAAGAGTGTTTATGAGCAGGCATGAGATTTACAAAACCGAAAGCAAACAGAAAGCAGAATCATAAAGCAGAGTATTTAAACAACGTTATAAACATGGCTAGAAGCAAATGTGATAATGATGATACCGTACTTCGCAAAGCCTCTGTGAAAACAGCGTCCATATCTGCACGTGTTGATTGCGCTCAAATCAGTATCAGGTGTTTCCCATAACGACTGGGTCCCAAGTGCACACACAACACGCTCCGTGAGTGAGTGCGGCCACTCGAGCTGCGCCAGACTCAAGGCGTGACAGTCAAGTGTTCGCGTGCTGTGTGACCACAACTTTTAGCTCACGTGTATATCTCCATGCATCACCACCAAAATGCCTTATTTTCATCGATAACGCATCGCAAAGCATAGTGTGACCGTAGCTTAATGAAGTGGGTGTGGCGTCGGATGCAACCCAGCAATTGTACCCTACTAAGCATAAAAATTAGCTTCAACTTGGAAAAAAAAATCACGGCCCACTAACGGGTCGTGGCCCAGTGGTTGAGAAACACTGGCCTAGAGGACATCTTATACCATTTTCTGGGTGAGGTACAAAGGAATGAGGAGAAGCTGTATCTTTGACCATGGTCATAAGGCAAAACAGATATGTCCATATTGCATACATGTGGTCCATCATCCACACAGGCAAGAAGAACAAAGGTAAAGATGGCAGGATTTATTGCACATACTGCAGAAGTTGGAAGGTTTTGGGATATGTGAGCACAAAGAGATTTCCAGGTATTCGAAGGTACTGGTTTACAGGCATGGACGGCATTCCTTAAGAATAACTAACCTCTTTGCTTCTTGTATATTGCAAATCATAATTTTCCTCAATGAGCAGATCTCTGAGTGTTTGAGGTCAGAACTGGACGTAATTCATCTTCCTTGCCCACTTGTCCAAACTCCTGCTTACTCAGAGCAATTTATTTTCCCTGTGAAACTTGTCAGGTTGGGGGAAATTCTCTATCCTCTAAGAACATCTGCAATTTTTTTCCTTTTTTTTTTTTTAGGAAATAACCTTTGTGGTCTGTCTTAACAAGCCTCTGTGGACGACAAGCGCAAAATGTTATTTTCCCTTGATTTTGTCTTTTCTTTCTGACTCTATCGGCCCTTCTCAGACAGCAAACTAATGGAGCTATTTTAGTGCTACTTATTCCCAGTGCCCAATCCCTAGACAATGGCCATTCACATCACAATAGTCACTTGTCTTCATGATGCATAAAGTCTATGTTGTAAAGCACTATCAATAATTTGTGAGCCCAAAGTTCCATTGTTTTCTGGATGCCCCAGTGATCCAGGATAATTCTTTAGATTATATACTACAAATAATTATGCAGTGTATTTTAAAACGCTTGAGTTTTTCAGTTTATACTAACCTCATTTCCAGAAAAGTTAGGATATTTTCCAAAATGCAATAAAAACAAAAATCTGTGACTTATTAATTCATGTGAAACTTTATTTAACTGATAAAGGTACAAAGAAAATATTTTCAACAGTTTTACAGACCAACTTAAATGTATTTTGCAAATATAAACGAAGTTAGAATTTGATGCCTGCAACACACTCAATAAAAGTTGGCACAGCTGCTGGGCATTGGATATTATCTTGTGTTTTAAATGTATGTACGTACTGTATTTCTTTTTCACAATACGTAAATTGCTTGACATTTTGTCATGATATCACATTTGAAAGATTACTTAAAGTGCCATTCCACCATTGGATGTATTCTTTGGCATAAAATACAATATACTTTGACAACATATATAAATGGTATCACTAGATAGAGAAATCTTTTAGCTTCAAAATGATATATCAAACATAATTTTTTGACAACGACAAGTATATTAATTTTGCGACCAAAAGTCACCTACCCTTTTAATTTCCGTGCGTGATGTCATCGGTAGGTTCCCCTTCTTGTGTACCACGTGACGTGGCACATATTATCAGCAATGGCGGATAGAACGCGATAAAAATAATACCAATAAATCTAGCTAATACCAATAAATCTAGCTAACTGAAAGATTAACTCAAAATTTTTCGCAATTTTTTTGGCTCTCATATACGAGGAGAAATGACTGACTCACTTTGGGGGTTTCCTGGTCTAAAAATAGACCGACACGTGGTACACAAGAAGGGGAACCTGCCGATGACATCACGTTTCACTACCGCGCGGAAATTAAAAGGGTAGGTGACTTTGGTCGCAAAATTAATATACTTGTCGTTGTCAAAAAATTATGTTTGATATATCATTTTGAAGCTAAAAGATTTCTCTGTCTAGTCATGTTGTCATAAAATATATTGTATTTTATGCCAAAGAATACATCCAATGGTGGAATGGCACTTTAATGTAGTCCCCCCTCCCCAGGTTCTCTAGTTTCTTCTCACCTCCCAAAAACATTCCAGTGGCTTGGCTAAGATAAAATTGCCCCTAGGTGTGAATGTGTTTGTGGATGTGTGTATTCCTGGGTATTCCTGCCTCATGCATGGGATAGATTGCAGATCCACTGTGACTCTAATCAAGATAAAATGTCACTCATTTTACAAACGCTGCCATTGGGTAGTGAACAATAAAATGGGGAGAGCCATGGCCTAATGATTTAGAGAAGCAGCTTTGAGACCAAAAGGTCAGAGGTTTGATTCCCTGGACCAGCAGAAATGGCTGAAGCACGCTTGAGCAAGGGCGCTTCAAATTAATGTAAAAATATTTTATTCATTTTCATCACACATTAAAGCTAGACGGCCTTTCGATTTCATAAAATCGGTGAAATTTAGTTCCCTCTGAAATGTGGTCATTGTGATAGATGTTTATTTCTGTACTATCTCACAAAATATCAGGCCATTCTGTGGCTGGGAAGTTATTTAATTTGAGGCGATTAAAGCAAATAATTTGCATGAAATTGCTCGCTTCGCACAGTCAAGCAGACAGAGGAAGTCCGTGTGTGTGTGCATGCACAGGTTTACCTTCTTCTTCTTTTGGGTTTTACGGCAGCTGGCATCCACAGTATTGCATTACTGCCATCTACAGGTTTACCTTTGAGCGTGCACTGACAGTTCCATCATTCTGTCGCTAAATGAACAGCTGATCACACCGAGGTGCTCGCTGAGCGCCGATATTTATTAGTTTGGTCCTGCGTTTCCTTTCTTTCATATATAACACAACGTCTTTTCTTCTCGCTTTTCGTTACTGTAGCTGGTCTTTCACGTTTCATTCGCACACTCACATCCTCTATTTTTCTTTCCTGTTTCAAATTTGTATCCCACAATGCCTTGTGCGAACGGGGAAAGCCCACCACGTCATGCATGACGTAGTACCTTGAATTGGGTCATGGTGAAGCAGGAAAAAACAGTGGAGAATTTAAGGCCACATGGCCCTAAAGTCATTAATTGTTCTAGTTTAAAAAAAACTAATAAAACTGGAAGTCTGTGATTCGAATTAAGTAGCTTTTGATCCACTAAACAAAAATAATTGGGTGTCAGGAAAATTCTTTTTATGATCTACACTTGAAAAATCTGAAAGGTCATCTAGCTTTAATTTGCCAAGTCTAGCAATTTTAATTGTTGTAAATTATTTAATATACAAGTCATGCTTTTCTAGCAAGTTATAGGAACACTTAATATTGTGGAACATTCACAAAAACAAGGTAGTTCCTT
Organism: Neoarius graeffei; assembly: GCF_027579695.1. Taxonomy (NCBI): domain Eukaryota; kingdom Metazoa; phylum Chordata; class Actinopteri; order Siluriformes; family Ariidae; genus Neoarius; species Neoarius graeffei. Next base: position 109,071,970 of record NC_083571.1, on the reverse strand, counting down.
TTGCCGCTTACATTATGGAAGCTATAAACAGCCAACCCCTCATTAGCCTCTCTTTGTACCCTCTCTTGAAGTTAATAAGACAAAACACCATGTTGTCATGTTACAGAGAAACCAGAAAGCACAAAGTATTTAGTACTGAAAGCGTTCCCATAAAACTTACTGTTAAAAAATGGTGAAACCTTGCATAAATGCATAAATAAAGATAATAAATAGAAAATTCTACCAAAGCAATGATTATGAAACAAAGAATATTTTTCATTGTTGAAGTACAATCTTTTTTTTAACCTGTTTAATATTCGTAATAGATTATGAATAGATTATGAAGTCTTATTTAAGCAGACTGGAATAGAAATTGTAGTTGGATCAGTTTTCATTCCAATGAAAGGGTCAATAAATAGACATTTCTTCTTCTCTTGTCCATCATTTTTGATGAGGACTACAGCCATCTCCTTTCATTGCTGCTCTTGTGAGTGCGTGTATGGCTGATAAGGCCAAATGCGATAAATAGATATAGAATGGTATAAACAGATAAACACAACCATAGCTGTTCATAAACAAGGCTGGCATTTTGGTCATGACCCTGATCACATCATAGTGACGTCTTTCTCTATCACACAAATTCATACATATTTACAGAGATATGCCATGCCAGAAGATTAGACTGCCCAGACTTAGAAACCTGGAACATGTGCTTGGGCCAGTGCCAGGAAGAGCTTAACCAGCTTTAGCTATAGTGCTACTTCCCCTGCTGCAGATCAGAAAGGAGCAACACACTGTTCACTGACTGAAGAAATTGTCCTTTACTGACCCATATCTCTAGAGTTCAGGCCATAAATCAGAAGAATGAACGCATGGCCAGGTGTCTTCATCATCCTGAAGCTCTGCCTGTCTCCTGGAGAGAGAGTTCACTTAAGATATCGACACGCCTTCAAACTGTAGCAGGTGACAAAGATCTGCTAGATGGATTTAAGCCAATGCAAAACTCAGTTACATCTGTCCAAAACTGTGCTTGATGTGCCATGCTAAAAAAATGAAAACAAAAGGCTTCTCTGTAGAGCAATGTTTTCAGATCCCTGTATATTTCAGTGTTAATCTGCTGTAGCGCCACCATTTTACCTTATAGAGACTACACTTTTGTTCTAACACATAAAGACTCGGACTTACCTGAATTTTCGACTGGCTTACTCCAGTCCTTGTCAAGGAATGACCCTCTGCTTCCGACACGTGACTTTATGTGATTGGAGCAGAGGATCAAAGGTCGTCGATAACCGGAAACTCCCCCTGCCTTTATTTAGAGTAGGTTGAAGGGCCCTGATGTAGATGGCTTTTTTTACTCCTCTAGCGAAGAAATCCGGTTCACTGTCTAGTATTTCCACTGTGTCGAGCATGACTGTATGTCCCGGTATGTCTCCAATCACATAAAGTCATGTGCCGGAAGCAGAGGGTCATTCCTTGACAAGGACTGGAGTAAGCCAGTTGAAAATTCGTGTAAGTCCGAGTCCTCCTTATGTATTGGAACAAAAGTTTAGTCTCTATAATGTCGTTTACCAACACAAATGAGTCTACACACCATTTTACTTTGTAAAAAGCTTATTGATATTGAATGGGAGGGTTAATAAATTCTAATACTCGAAGTATGGCGGCACGGTGGTGTAGTGGTTAGCATGGTCGGCTCACAGCAAGAAGGTTCCAGGTTCGAACCCAGCGGCCGACGAGGGCCTTTCTGTGTGGAGTTTGCATGTTCTCCCCATGTCTGCATGGGTTTCCTCCAGGTGCTCCGGTTTCCCCCACAATCCAAAGACATGCAGTTAGGTTGATATGGGGCAGCCTTGGGTTGAGGTGCCCTTGAGCAAGGTACTGAACCCCGGGTGCTCTGGTGTGGCTGCCCACTGCTCTGTGTGTGTGTTCACTGCTTCAGATGGGTTAAATGCAGAGGATGAATTTCACTGTGCTTGAAGTGTGCATGTGACGAACAAAGGTTTCTTCTTTCTTCTTTTTTTTGTAACTTGGTACTTAATACCATTATGGTTGAGCTTTTTTGGCACAGGGTCTCAGAGACATAACACTATCTGTAGAGCAGGCTTGTAGTACTCGAGTCCGACTTGTGCACTAATTTTAAGGACTCATGACTCAACTTGGACTTGAGCACTGATGACTCAGACTTGGACTCGGACTCGTGCATTAACTGCATTTGGACTTGTAAATTGGAGACGAGGACTTGAATTTTTTCTTTATTTTTTGTAACATGCCATAATAATTTGGCATAAGATATTTATATCTACATTAATTTTTATACTAATTTCATGCAAGAGTGTCACACCTGCACACCTTGGCACGTGCATCAGATAGACTCTCGGGTGCACTCCGGACAGCATGTGCACCAAGTGGACTCTTGAGTGTGCGCTGTAAACAACTCGTAACTGCACAGGATTAAGGTACAATCAACACACCTATATAAAAACTGTGAAAACACACTTGCTTTGCGAAGTATTGAGTTGAGTTGCTGGTACATTACCGAGCCTTATTTCCTTCTTTGGTTTCCTGATCCCTGATTTCCTGTTTCTCGTATTTGATTCTGCAGAGTCTCCGATAGTTTGTGCCTCGCTTGACCTATTGCTTGTTTCACTGTTTTACAGTTTTGCTTGCTGTTCTGGATTGTTTACCGTCTTCACTTGTATTAATAAACACACCTTCTGCACTTACATCTGTCTCCCAACCATCTCTGACAGAATACTTCGCACTCCCTGATAAAGAGAAGCACATTCACCTGTTCATACGTCATGTTCAGGAACAAACTAATGCTAATGGCGCTAAAATAGTTACCATCAAATGGTGCAGTTGGAGTCTTGTTCTCGGGCTCGACTTGGAATTTTCTTTAATGACTTGGACTTGAACACTGGGGACTCAAGACTAGACTCGGATTCGAGGTTTAGTGACTCAACTACAACACTGCTATGGAGTTACTGAAAGACACATAAGCAGCACTATTTCTGCCTCCTAAGTTAATATTTTGAAATCTGTAAACAAGCATCTGTCCTCCAAATAGCAAGCATGGTAAAGCTTGTGGCATTTACTATCATGATTATAAATCCAACACCTTAAAAAGGGGGAACTTTTTTTGAACTGTTGAGTTTCATTGGGGGGGGCACGGTGGTGTAGTGGTTAGCACCGTCACCTCACAGCAAGAAGGTCCGGGTTCGAGCCCCGTGGCCGGCGAGGGCCTTTCTGTGCGGAGTTTGCATGTTCTCCCCGTGTCCGCGTGGGTTTCCTCCGGGTGCTCCGGTTTCCCCCACAGTCCAAAGACATGCAGGTTAGGTTAACTGATGACTCTAAATTGACCGTAGGTGTGAATGTGAGTGTGAATGGTTGTCTGTGTCTATGTGTCAGCCCTGTGATGACCTGGCGACTTGTCCAGGGTGTACCCCGCCTTTCGCCTGTAGTCAGCTGGGATAGGCTCCAGCTTGCCTGCGACCCTGTAGAACAGGATAAAGCGGCTAGAGATAATGAGATGAGATGAGATGAGTTTCATTGATATTTTTGCATCGATGTGCATTGCTTGCGTGTTTGAAATGAACAAAAGAATTTGTTTACATCTGCTCAGTAATGAGTAAAGTCTCATACAAGATAATTCACCTAGTTGAAACGCTGCCTGTGCAATATCATCAGTCCACAGATACACCTTAATACTGGGGGCAATAAAAGGCCACCTCAAATCCTCCATGTTGCAAGCTTACATGTCAATTTGCCAAATTGCTGCTGCTGTGAATGATCATTTTTAAACAATAAGCTGCCTTAAAAGTCAGTTCCAGCCATTTGGCACCACAGCCAGTCGATCGCATGACCATAGAAGACATGTTATGGCACCAACTCAGGATCGGAACATTCGTCTCCTGTATCTGCGTGATCACCTAAGACCAGCTACTCTTATAGGTCAAGTGGTCAGCAAACAGTACAGGCAAAGAGAAAAATGTGAAAACCAGAACAGGTCAAAACCAGATAGACTATGATAGAAACAAGGCTTGGTGTCGACAGGTGCAAAAACAACACTGAGCATATACAGTATTCCGCAACTTGTCTATGGAAACATATATGACATCTTATACACTACCGTTCAAAAGTTTGGGGTCACCCAGACAATTTTGTGTTTTCCATGAAAAGTCACACTTTTATTTCCCACCATAAGTTGTAAAATGAATAGAAAATATAGTCAAGACATTTTTCTGGCCATTTTGAGCATTTAATCGACCCCACAAATGTGATGCTCCAGAAACTCAATCTGCTCAAAGGAAGGTCAGTTTTATAGCTTCTCTAAAGAGCTCAACTGTTTTCAGCTGTGCTAACATGATTGTACAAGGGTTTTCTAATCATCCATTAGCCTTCTGAGGCAATGAGCAAACACATTGTACCATTAGAACACTGGAGTGATAGTTGCTGGAAATGGGCCTCTATACACCTATGGAGATATTGCACCAAAAACCAGACATTTGCAGCTAGAATAGTCATTTACCACATTAGCAATGTATAGAGTGGATTTCTGATTAGTTTAAAGTGATCTTCATTGAAAAGAACAGTGCTTTTCTTTCAAAAATAAGGACATTTCAAAGTGACCCCAAACTTTTGAATGGTAGTGTATGAACACTAGTGTTTTACCTGGAAATTCACCACTCATATTTTTCATATGAGCTGCATCCAGGATATGGAGAACCAAAACCGTGATGTAAATCTCTATATGTCACTCGTGAGGAAATTGATGATGTCATGCTCCACCCAGGACTTCCACTCTGGAGATTACTTATCTCCCAGGTCAGCGCTAATTCGGATCCAGGACGGGAATTCCATCTAGCCTGCATGTCACTTCCTGGTTCTCTTTGCTGTGTATAAATAAGCCGTTCTCAGACCCTGACTTTGCCAGAACGTCGTCTCATTTTGCTATTCTATCCAGTTCTGTGCCTTTTTTGCGGTTCATGGTTTTTGCTCAAACTATTTTTCTAGTTCATTTCATTTCATTGTCGTTTGCCTGGCAGCTCCATCCTCAACATTCTCATGCAGTATGCAGTGAGGTGTGCAGTTGGAACAACTGAATGGTTCAAGGAGAAGGTGGGACTCCATCAAGGATCTGCTTTGAGTCCTTTTTTTGTTTGCTATAGTGATGGATAGCTTGACGGACAAAGTGAGGCAAGAGTCACCATGGAACATGATGTTTGCGGATGATCTTGTGATATGTGGTGAAAGCAGAAAGGAGGTTGAGTTGGGTTTGGAGAGATGGAGGTATGAATTGGACCTGGAGAAGGCATACGATAGAGTGCTGAGAGATGAGTTATGGTATTGTATGAGAAAGTGTGGAGTGAATGAGAAGTATATCAGAGTGGTGCAAGACATGTATGAGAACAGTGAAACAGCAGTGAGGTGTGCAGTTGGAACGACTGAATGGTTCAAGGTGAAGGTGGGACTCCGTCAAGGATCTGCTTTGAGTCCTTTTTTGTTTGCCATAGTGATGGATAGCTTGATGGACAAAGTGAGGCAAGAGTCACCATGGAACATGATGTTTGCGGATGATATTGTGATGTGGTGGAAGTAGAAAGGAGGTTGAGTTGGGTTTGGAGAGATGGAGGTATGCATTGGAACGAAGAGGAATGAAGGTGAGCAGGAGCAAAACAGAATACATGTGGATCAATGAGAATGGGGATGAGAGTGTAGTGAAGATGCAAGGAGTAGACGTAAAGAAAGTTGGTGAATTCAAGTCCCTGGGGTCAACTGTGCAGGAAAATGGGGGCTGTGATAGTGAGGTGAGAAAGAGAGTGCAGGCAGGGTGGAGAAGGATTTCGGGAGTCATTTGTGATCGGAAAGTCCCAGCAAAAGTGAAAGGTAAGATGTAGAAGACAGTAGTGAGACCAGCTGTGATGTATGGATTAGAGACCGTACCCTTAATGAAGAGACAGGAGGCAAAGTTGGAGGTAGCAGAGTTGAGGATGTTAAGGTTTGCGATGGGAGTGACAAGGTTGGACAGGATAAGGAACGAGCACATCAGAGGGACAGCACATGTGGAGAGCTTGGGAATTAAGCTAAGAGAGATGAGATTGAGATGGTATGGGCGCATCCTGAAAAGAGATGCAGAGCATGTGGGAAGGAGAATGTTGAGGATGGAGCTGCCAGGCAAACGAAAACGAGGAAGGCCAAAGAGGAGATACATGGATGTGGTGAGAGAGGACATGAAAGTGGTAGAGAAGGATGCGGAAGACAGGGAGCAACGGAGACAAAAGATCCACTGTGGCGACCCCTAATCGGGAGCAGCCAAAAGAAGAAGAATATTTTTCTAGTTCATGATTTTTGCACTTAGGGTTTTTTCTTGTTTGTTTTTTTTGCTCTAGCGTTTTTGTCCTTGTCTGTCGTGTTTTTGTCAAGTTTTTTTTGTCTCTTTTTACCTGGACTATTTTTTTGCCATTTGTTTTTGTCCCATTTGTTTACCTTTTTGCCACGCCCTTTTCCCTGAATTAAATCACCTTATTTATTGGATTACTGTCTGTGTTCTGCTTGTGGATCCTTATCTCACCACACCTCCACCACCCCTAACAGTTGAATTGTTTTGATAAATGTGGGAACCTTTTTGTTTGTGAATGTGTCTATATCATAAAAAGAAAATCACACGTTGGCTTGAAGATATGAAGTTTATCTTGTTTTGTTGAAAAAAAACCCGCTCATTTTTCATCAGAAATACATCCCGGATCTGAGTGACCTATTTAAATAATATTGGCTGGCGTTGAGTGGTCTATCAGATATATATTCCATTCACTTAGCATGATATTGAACAAGTTGAAAATGAGTGAATGGAATATATCTGATGGACCATGAAAAAAATCCAGCCATTATTATACATACACATTCCTTTTGGGTATTCAACATGTCTTTCGCTTTCAAAATTCTCTCAAAATCTACTGTATTTAACAAAGCAAACCTGGCAGCCATGTTTGTTTAAAAAACTGTTGCAGTCATTTGCTAGCGCTGGTTTTACATCTTCAATGTGTCTCTTTTTTCCAGTTTTTTGATGTCCGTTGGTATGTTTTTCTCTTGTAAATATGTGTGAAGAATATCTAATGAAGTTTTGGTAGTCTTTCAGGTGTTCAATGCATCTTTCTCTTTCCCGGAGAACAAAGAAACGCACATGCACAGCAGAAAACTTTCTCATTGAATATTCGCATCAGGTCTGACGTGTGATGTCATGTTGTCTTGACAACCATGCAATATCATAAACCATAATCAATGCTCATTCTCTATTGGGGAGAGTGACGTAATACATGTAGGATAAGCAATATGCTAACGATATTCCATGCTATGAAACCTGCTAGAAGGGAATAGAACATGTTTTTATTCCATCAAAATAATAATTCCCAATATTTCACTGTGAAGATGTCCCAGTGTTTTCCCGCTGACTAGATGCACATTGTGAAAATGGCAAACCGGTTCAAAATGAAAATTATTTTGATTGATTAACTTTTGGGGATATGTTCATATAACATAAAGAACATTACACAGTGGTGTGAATATATATATATATGGTGGACAAAGTACCCAACTTCATTACTTATGTCAAAGTACAGATCCCACTGGTCAAATGTATTATTGCCACAACGCTTATAAGATCTAATGCAGGGCTGCCAACTTTTCAAAATTCCTTGGAGTGAGATTTTTTTTGGGGGGGGGTCGACGGCAAAATTTTTCCGCACACCATGCAGTAAGTGGGAATTTTGTATTCAGTTTGATATTCACTTGTCCCCCTGCATTCTGGTGTTTTGTCTGTGGGTCGTCCAGCTGGAGATGGACAATGAAGGGGGGGGGGGGGGTGTTGAGATTTTGGATTTAGTAGATGTTCCTGCATTTTGGTGGATTTTTGGAGTGGCCTGCTGTGCCATACCTACATTCTTACACACCCTGACTTGCCAGGCCTTCAGCTTGTGGCCAACAAAAGCACCAAGTTTTGGCTTAAAAGCCCCCACACTAGAAAACTACAGATGACCGCCAATGTTCCTGTAGCCCTATAGACCTGTGTTTCAGATTTAAAGGCAAGTTCATGTTTGAAAATATTTCATCAGCTAAGCCTAAACACCTTCTGAATTGAAACTAAATGTTAAGTTTTTAATAACTGTTGCAAAAAATAAGATTGTCCCTCACTGACTATTCATTATGCATTTAAGGGCTTTCCCCACCACTGGGTTCAGCAGAAGATTGGCATGGGGAAAATATCAACAGCAAAAGAACAAATAAAATGCTTAAACAGTAAGCAAAATGTGCATGTGCTACAAGAAACATTAAAATGATTAAGTTTGAACAGTATTGAAACACAAAAAGCTGAACCTTGGCCATAGGTGGGAATGTGCACACAAAGTTGGGCTTAAAAATTTGTCATACTTAAATAAGCTATATTAAAATATTTCTTATTCATTTATTTCTTATCTATGTTTCTTATTAGTAATAGAGCATTCGTCAGGGCCTGTTATCTGACAAATATTCTCTACCTGTCTTGCCCTCTTTGAAACCCTGTCTCCTCAGTATATTGTTCTGTCTTTTTTTTTAATTATTCACAAGAAGTTCAAGTTCTTTGATATTACAGGTGACCATGCTTTATTTACTTTAACTGAGCAATTACATACATCATAAATAATTAAAAATAAATACCCTGTAAATAAACAGTAGGTATGGTGGCTAATGGCTCTTCTTGCATTTGTAATATTATCTCTTACTTGCTTTATTTTACAACATTTCCAGTATGGCTTCAAATAAAGTCATAAAGTATGATAACATACAGTAAACAAACAAAAAATGCGCCTTAATAAACGTGTGCTAAGGAGGTGCTCTCCCGTGCTGCTTGTTGGGGAAGATAGAGGCTGCGGCACGGCAGTAGGCCTATAATGATTTAGCATGCCTAGTACACAGCTCTCGATATGGCATTAAATATTCTCACAACACTTATAGGCTAAAATGATTAAGAAACTTTATATAAGTTCATAATTACGCCAGTAACGCCACACATTGGCGTGCATATGTACAAACCTGTCTGAGACACTCGTCTTCAACTCGGATACCTTCTTCTCTCTCCTCTTCCTCTAAATTGACGGTAGGCAATTATCCAACTTCCGGCGAGTGCAGCATCATTAGATGCGCCACCTACCATAGGGGAGTGTGTACAGAAGGGAACACCTCTCTGCCTGTTTAGTCGTGTGTAAGGTGTAATTGATCAATCGCAAGTGGTTGGCATGACGCAATGGGTAGCCTAGATCAGATAGATAAACTAGATTTTTTTCAGCATGAGAAATCGGAGGTATGGCGTATGAGCGTGTGAAGACAGTCAAATGCGTGTGTCTCACGCTCATTGCGTGAGAGTTGGTAGCCCAGTCTAATGCCTCTGAAGCAACCGACTGGCTTTACAAGATGAACGCATGCTGTGCCATCATGGTGGTTTAACATTAAGCTAGCTAGTCAGTGAAACTCCACCTGACATGCTAGCAAACTCTTTTCAAACTCTAAATCATATTGGGTAGCTAACGCTACTAGAAAAGAAAGATTTCTACATTGTTTATTTGGCAAGATTATGCTAAAACATATTTCTGAAAGGACTTCAGATAAGTTAACGTTATTCATGTTAACGTAACTCCATTTTTACATGCTAACTAACAGTGTCCAAGTTAACTAGCTATATGTTAATGTTAGCCGTGGACAAGGCTACGGCAACTTGGTGGGCAAATCCATAGAAAGTCATTTGACTAACCAGATTGCATAGCTATTGCAATGTTATCGCTAGATCTAAAAGCACAGACAACTTCATTGCAAGCTTTCTCTTGGAATAAAACATTTATATACCTCAATGTGCTTCTGCAGGTTGGACGGTGAGTTTTTGTAGGCCGTGATGTGGTTCGTTTTCGGCAAACAAAGCAAACATTTAAAATGAAATTAAATGAATCTTTATTCCTTTCAGAAAACTGAAACATGGGTTCATGGGCCATGGGTGTGTGCATTCTCCAGAAAAACTGCCTCCTTCCATTCTGCCATCAACTGATCGTGTTTAAATAACGCTGCTGAGAAATCACTGAACTTGATTTTATACAGTCTATGGACATGACGTGACTCTAGTGATTTCTGATAGACTGTCTCAGTGTCACCTGCGAATAAACCAATCACGTTTTAGGAAATAAAATAAAAAACATCCACTTTCAAAGCCGCTTCATAGTAACGAGTAACAAGGACCTTGATAGAAATGTAGTGGAGTGAAAAGTACGATATTTGCATTTCAAATGTAGTGAAGTTAAAGTCAGAAGTTTCCCAAAAACAATGTACTCAAGTAAAATACAGATCCTCAAAAAGTGTACTTAAGTACAGTACTCAAATAAATGTACTTCGTTACTGTCCACTAGGGTGCCAATAAAAAATGAAGTTATCTATTTCTCAAGTCTCACCCCCCAGTTTTTTTCCTTTGGGCTAAATATATCATGCTGTGAAATATTAGCTAAATTTATTGATGTTTAGAGGTGGCACAAACTCCCTGAAATTTGGAATTATTGTGTGATTTTTGGCTAATGACTTGTTTAAAAAAAAAACTTGGATAGCCTGTAAGGAAATCATATGAAGCTACTAATTTGCAAAGATGAAAACTTTATTAAACAGTATTGAACACTTAAATACATAGAAGCAATAAAAGGACCAAACATCTTTTTTAAAGAGTACTCTTCTTCACTGTTGGATGCTGTTTTCGATGGTATTCGACAACTTGTAAAAGATACTGTTTTTGATCCTCATGAATGGTGATGCCATCATTGAACTGCTGAACAAGAGCTACACGTCTTTCAGCTGAATCGTTGACAACTTTCAGTCCACCAATTAGTCTCTTTCCTTCCTGGTAATCTTCATCTTCTGGCCATTCCTCCGGGGCTTTTCCTAAGAAGCCTGCTTGTGAACAAAGTGTGGGTGTGCTTTGTAATGAAGCTTGAGATGCTCAAGGTCTTGATATTTTCTAAATCTACATCTTTTCGTGGCTTGTCAGATTCTCCTCCTTCAGGTCCAGACAATTATACAACAGTAGGATTTTCAGAGGCTTTATGCCACCTCTAAATATTGTTGCATCTTATTCTAAATTTATAGTTCATTTTCTTGCTATTAAAGGAAAATAATTAGAGGGTGAGACTTTAAAAAATGCAAAAATGAATTTTCCCCATTGTTATGATTGGCACCCTACTGTCCACCTCCTGGTCCATAGAACTGGAGTCTGTGGACCAGGCAGACCAGGTGATGTTTTTCCAAAGTACACTTATCCAGGGGTGGCACGGTGGTGTAGTGGTTAGCGCTGTCGCCTCACAGCAAGAAGGTCCTGGGTTCGAGCCCCGGGGCCGGCGAGGGCCTTTCTGTGTGGAGTTTGCATGTTCTCCCCGTGTCCGCGTGGGTTTCCTCCGGGTGCTCCGGTTTCCCCCAAAGACATGCAGGTTAGGTTAACTGGTGACTCTATATTGACCATGAGTGTGAATGGTTGTCTGTGTCTATGTGTCAGCCCTGTGATGACCTGGCGACTTGTCCAGGGTGTACCCCGCCTTTCGCCCGTAGTCAGCTGGGATAGGCTCCAGCTTGCCTGCGACCCTGTAGAAGGATAAAGTGGCTAGAGATAATGAGATGAGATGACACTTGTCCAGTTTCAGTGAATTATTATGTCACATGCTTTTGACCTCAAAATATAATAAAACTTTTGTAATCCCTTATAAAAAAATTACTGTGATCTCAGAGACCCTGTACTTTCATTCAAGCCAAGGAACACCAAACTTAAGATATTGTAGATTGTCCCACTGTGTAAATTGTCTTTGATTGGACAATGTATGCTTAATCAAGATTCTCACCCAAATGTATTTAAAAAATTCATCAATGAGAAAGTAATAAACCATGTAAAGGTTTTTCCACCAACACTATAATCACTCTGTAGAGGTGAAGTGGCCAAGTGGTTAGAGCGCTTGACCACTAAGCGAACGGTCCCCGGTTCGAGCCTCGCCTCGGACGGTGATCTGGGGCTCGCCTCCTGTCCACCCAGCAGTGAATGGGGACCTGGTGGAAACACTGGGGGAAGTCAAAAGGCGGCGAGGAAAGAAACTGGCCACCCTACCTCACTATGCCGTGGCCTAGACAGAGTGTGCTCTCTAACAGGCACTCTCCCCAATGTACGGAAAACGTATATGGGACTGACTTCTTCTTCATAATCACTCTCCATCACTTCTTCCATTTGAGTTGAAAATGTTGGCCCAGGTTAAGTTTATGAAATCTGTCGCTGGTCTGAACTTCCAGATCTGAAATCACTTACGGCCCTTAATACCCAGGTGTGTGTGCTGTGTAACTGAATGGCACTTGAGAGCGTGATTTTCCATTAGTGAAAATGTCATTAACATTTAATTGAACAGGGTGAGAAATTAAAAGTTCAACAATGGGAATTGATTTAATTATGGCCAAAGTGGTGTATTAATATAGTGCTTTAATAGGGATGGCCTCTGTACACTGAAGTGTGATATTAAAACCCAGCAGACATGAAAACAGGACACACACACACACACATCAAGAAATTGCTTTTATGTGGTAGTTCTAATGGACAGTTTGTGCTTAATGCAGTATTAAATTCATGATAAAAAGGTGAAATAACAGAAGTACAGTGGATATAAAAAGTGTACACACCCCGTTAAAATGATAGGTTTTTCTGATGTAAAAAAAAATGAGACCAGGATAAATAATTTCAAAACTTTTCGCACTTTTAATGTGACCTATAACCTGTACAATTCAATTGAAAAACAAACAAATCTGTTAGGGGGAAAACCATAAAAATAAAAAAGTACAATAAGCTGGTTGCATAAGTGTACACACGCTTAAACTAATACTTTGTTGAAGCACCTTTTGATTTAATTACAGCATTCAGTCTTTTTGGGTTCACACCTGCCATCAATTAAAATGACTCTGATTAACCCCAAATAAAGTTCAGACATTTACTCAGTTGGATCCTCCAGCAAAAGCCAGGGTTCACAGAGAGCTTACAAAGCATCAAAGGGATCTCATTGTTGCAAGGGCGCAGATGGCACGGGGGACGGGGGGGACATGTCCCCCCCAGATTTATAGTGACCCTCATCTGTCCCCCCCACCCACCGTCCCTACATAAGGCGCCACACGTAGGTAGAAAAAGTGAGAATTAATGTTCCGTTAGTTAGACTAACTTACACTGCAGCACAAAGTTGAAATGGCAGCAGCAGCAGCCTTGTCAGTGATCAATCCACATTTTCCCCTTCTTGAATCGGTGTAGGCTGGAGCAGATCCTTGCAGAGTTGGGAAAGCAAGGTGTTCATTTTCCACGTAATTCTCGGTTAATAACACTGCACAGCTCATCCATTTGATAGCAGTGGTGTTTCTGCTGCGACTAATGGTGCGTTCAGTTGTACTCGTAAGTTGGAAGTTTGAAGTCGGAAAAGCATTGAAATCCAGCATCTCCCAGCATAAACGTTGGGGTTTTCGTTTCATTTCATTAACTGGCCATTTTTTTCGAATTCCATGATGTCCCAGTTTTTAAACTGGGAAGCGCTCAGTTCTGAGGTTATGTTGTTTGGAGCTCCAAGTTCCTACTTCTAATGTAAATGTAACGCACCATCTCGACCCCGGGGTCCTAAGGGGAGCTGGGGACTTTGCTTGTCGCGGTAACCATAGTGATCATAAACAACTGTCTAATGACCGAGCTGGTGATCTTTCTGCCACATTAAGCCAGAGAAGAGGGGAAAAAAATCACAGCGTTTGTTTCAAGAACCAAAAGATGTAAATATCCTATGCCTGTTGCCTGTTGCCTTTCCCAGATGTGACAAATACTTGTTTTGTAATGTTGAGTAGCTAGTCTGATAATAATAAGAAGGAATTTGGACTTACCTGAAGTAGGCTAAATGTAAAATAACAGCATTCTAGGCTGTAGGTGAATATCTTTTAATGTTGTTATTTTTATGTATAATGTTATTTTAGTAAGCAGCAACTGTTAACTGAAATTATGAGATTCAAGATGTTAACATTGTCCTCCTGGCCTGCAGGCAATCCCTGGTGGGGTCAACAATAAAAAAACAAAAAACAATTACAGCGTTTTTTCAAAAACCGAGCAATGTTGACCAGGTAGGCCTTTGTCTACCAATGTTCATTCAGTTAGAAAACTCACAATTCAAATGTATATTGAAGCTTCAGTACACACACACACATATATATATATATATATATATATATATATATATATATATATATATATATATATATATATATATATATATATATGCATTTACACAAAATGGAATCATTTGCTGACAGCTCAGTCCCCCCCCAGTTCAAAAATCCTATCTGCGCCCCTGCATTGTTGAAAGGTATCAGTCAGGAGAAGGGGACAAAAACATTTCCATGGTATTAGATATACCATGGAGCACAGTGAAGACCGTCATCAAGAAGTGGAGAAAATATGGGACAACAGCGACATTACCGAGAACTGGACGCCCCTCCAAAATTGATGAAAAGACAAGACAAAAACTGGTCAGGGAGGCTGCCAAGAGGCCTACAGCAACACTGAAGGAGTTGCAGGAATTTCTAGCAAGTACTGGTTGTGTACTACATGTGACAACAATCTCCCGTATTCTCCATATGTCTGGACTATGAGGTAGGGTCAAAGAAACACATCCAGGCCCGGCTAAATTTTGCAAAAAAAATACATCAAATCAAATCAAGTTTATTTGTATAGCGTTTTTAACAATAAACATTGTCGCAAAGCAGCTTTACAGAATTTGAAAGACTTAAAACATGAGCTAATTTTATCCCTAATCTATCCCCAACTCTCCCAAAAGCATGTAGGAAAACGTGTTATGGTCTGATGAAACCAAGGTTGAACTTTTTGGCCACAATTCCAAAAGGTATGTTTGGTGCAAAAACACCACTGCGCATCACCAAAAGAACCCCATACCCACAGTGAAGCATGGTGGTGGCAGCATCATGTTTTGGGGTTGTTTTTCTTCAGCTGGAACAGGGGCTTTAGTCAAGGTGGAGGGAATTATGAACAGTTCTAAATACCAGTCAATTTTGGCCCAAAACCTTCAGGTGTCTGCTAGAAAGCTGGAGATGAAGAGGAATTTCATCTTTCAGCATGACAATGACCCCAAAAAAGTTTTGGAACGGCCCAGCCAGAGCCCAGACCTAAATCCAACTGAAAATCTGTGGGGTGACCTGAAGACGGCTGTGCACAAGAGACGCCCTCGCAATCTGACAGATTCGGAGTGCTTTTGCAAGGAAGAGTGGGCAAATATTGCCAAGTCTAGATGTGGCAGGCTGATAGACTCCGACCCAAAAAGACTGAATGCTGTAATTAAATCAAAAGGTGCTTCAACAAAGTATTAGTTTAAGGGTGTGCACACTTATGCAACCAGCTTATTGTACAATTTTTGTTTTTCACATTTTCCCCTGGGGCGGCACGGTGGTGTAGTGGTTAGCGCTGTCGCCTCACAGCAAGAAGGTCCGGGTTCGAGCCCCGTGGCCGGCGAGGGCCTTTCTGTGTGGAGTTTGCATGTTCTCCCCGTGTCCGCGTGGGTTTCCTCCGGGTGCTCCGGTTTCCCCCACAGTCCAAAGACATGCAGGTTAGGTTAACTGGTGACTCTAAATTGAGCGTAGGTGTGAATGTGAGTGTGAATGGTTGTCTGTGTCTATGTGTCAGCCCTGTGATGACCTGGCGACTTGTCCAGGGTGTACCCCGCCTTTCGCCCGTAGTCAGCTGGGATAGGCTCCAGCTCGCCTGCGACCCTGTAGAAGGATAAAGCGGCTAGAGATAATGAGATGAGATCAATGAGACATTTTCCCCCCTAGCAGATTTGTTTGTTTTTCAAGTGAATTGTACAGGTTATAGGTCACATTAAAGGTGGGAAAAGTTTTGAAATTATTTATCATGGTCTCAGGTTTTTCTGATGTAAAAAAAAATATCATGTTAACGGGGTGTGTACACTTTTTATATCCACTGTAGTACACTATCACTGATTTATAAAGAAACATTTTAATGACTCAGTGTCACCATATAGCAAAAGTAACAATTTTATTAAGGATGGTTAAAGATTCTGATCTTTATACCTGCTCAGCAGCTATTACTGATAATCACCATGGTGTGATTTCTCTCATAAAGCAGATGTCACTCTTGTTACACACACACACACACACACACACACACACACACACACACACACACACACACACACACACACACACAGAGCCATCAACACGTCTTGATGGATAAAATAACTGCACCACACAGTTGCTGTATATGACATGACAGCTCTCTGATGTTCTCACAGTGACAGTATGTGTGTCCTTCATTTGACCTTGGCCTTGGTTAAAAACACCATCCTGTCATTTTTTTCTCTGCAGCCTTTCTGTTTGTGGTTGTGTTCTATTTTGTGGTCTTGTTTTTTCTTCTTCTTCTTCTTCTATTTATGTCATCTTGCACTTTAAGGTTAGCTTTCAATTTCGTTGTATTTATTACAATGGCAATTGATTCTGATTCAGTTCTGAGTGAAATAATACATACTCATATGTTAATTATTTAAATATTATACAGCAACATACACAGCAAAATATTCAGTGGCATAATTACAGTATCTATCTATTTTTAATTTAATATTTATATATTTATTATATAGCGGCGACTACAATTATCGACACCTTAACAATCTTTTGGCCGTTGCAAAAGTAGAAAAGACTTTAAAGGAGATACGCAGAGCCTTTATTTTTAAATACATTTCTGAGTGGATAGTCTCTCCATCCTTGACTGTTGTATGCTGCATAAATGGGAATAAAAAATATATATATTTTTGAGAGTTAAAATCGACCTCAAAGGTGGCATTTGAGCTGTCCTGCTGAGCCAGCCAGCCCTGACTGCGTGACGTCACAGCAGGAACCAGTTTTAAGGCCGAGGCCTTTTACAGCTATAGACCAAAGTCATATAAATAAAAATTTATGCTGAAAGTAAGAAATACTGTTACTGACTTGCTCAACTAAGACTGATTTGACTTCATTGATTGTGGTTTGACTCTCATTAAAAAAGGATAGGTGTTATCAGGGCCGTAACCAGGATTTTTCAAATACCGAGGTCAAACATTGCGATACATCTTATTTGCCAAAAAAGAATGTCCTAATATGGTGACTTTTCATACATTTTGGAAACGAGTCAAAATCACAAGCCCAACAAGATGAACATGTAGGTGAACATGTTTATTTTAACAATTTCAAAACTGCACGATCACAAAAGTATTTTGTGTGTGTGTGTGCGTGAGTGAGTGAGTGAGAGTTTGAGTGAGTGATGGAGTGTGAGTGAGTGAGTGAGTGAGTGAGTGAGTGACAACGCAATCTAGCCGAGCCTCAATGGACTTCAATTGCTTTTTAAAAAATATCTGCCCTTTTCAATAGCAAAATACTAGACGGTTATTGGACAAAACCGACTAAAACGCTACATTCGGAGACTGAGCCTCACTGGAGATGGGAGTCAATAAGAGGGGCGGGACAAGACTTCCCGAGAGGAGGCTCATCTCCAGCTGGTGATCGGAGGAGGAGCTGTGAACGCGGCTGGGCTGTTCATGATTGACAGAAAGCAGTCAGAGGCGGTACATCATGTTGTAAAAAAATATTATGTGAACATAAGTTTGCTACCCGTTTTCATTTCCGTTCGAAAATACAACCAATGATCAAAACAATAGTGTCTTGTGTTCACGTTAGCCTATAGTCTGGTAAGTTAGCAAAATAGCTCAAGTCTCGTCAGCACCCAATAACTTCCTAAACAACAGGTCACGACTGTCCAGCCTTTTCTGATCTGAAACGCACCAAATCAAATCGAGAGGGAGAATAAAAGAGTTTGTGCCGCCTGGAAAACGAAAATCCTATCTAGCTAAGTAGCTTCGACTGTTGTTGCTTGAAATGCTAATTAAAATTGCACTGTTAATGATCATAAGCATTCCGGCACATAACTATCAGTGACTGGCAAAATTAACTCACCTTCTTCCCTCTTTCTTTTTCTCTCACTTGTTGACTTTCCAAAGTGAGTTTGTTTTGTTTTAGTGTAGTAGACTTCTTCATCTTATGTCAATTTTCAGATTCCACGACTAATTGACAAACTGACTGGCTGCGGAGTCGGACCTTGATGAGAACACTTCTCAACTCTTGTGTATCCCGTGGTGCTTAGCTGACTATCGCGAGGCTGCCTAATATGAAATGTTTCCAATGTCGGATATTTCAGCTTCGTTTAAAAATGATTATGTGGACTTTATTTTTAGACAAACAAATGAGAACAGGGGGATGCAAGCTGAATTTAGAATTTTCCACCTATCAAAGTCAGAACGATTTTCATCATATATTAATTTCACATTTCTGAGTGAAAAATAAAATACCATGGGAAAAAAATGCCGAGGACATGACCTCGGTGTCCTCAATGGTAGTTACGGCCCTGGGTGTTATAACTTATGCAACATACATGCATGCATTTTCACTGATAAAACGTAAAAGGCTAATTAAATAGTCAAATGAACTGAGACAATCACATTCTGAAGCAAATTAAATAATCTTATACAGCTAACTTAAACACACAATACAAGTTACATGGATTAATCTAAATGCAGGTAAACAACGTGTTTTTTTTATGCAAATGAGAGTCGGTGCTTACCCGTCTGTGTTCTCGCTTCTTGAAGGCCGAACTTGTGGCCAACTGTTTTTGAAACAATCTGACTTTCAGTTGTTCGTTCAGTTCTCCATTCATTCACTTCTTCCATGTAAAGGCGAGATGGCAGCAATATCCAGTTTAGAAATAAGACGGCTGCTCCACTCATTCACTTTTCTTCATACTGTGTATTCCGCCATTACTGCTCGGCTCAGGCAATTACTAAAACCCAGGATGGAACGGAATGTCACCGATTTTAGCAACAACCGCAGGGAGGTCACTGCCCGAGCGATATGTCCCATCCCGTTCAGTCCTGGGTTTTAGCAACAACCCTTGGCTCACTCCGGGAGGACTGGTGCAACTGAACTCACATTCCTTTTAAATAAATAAATCAATCAATAAATAAATACTTTCCTTTTCTTGTAGTTTTCCTTTAATTGTTGATACTGCACCCTCTTTCAATACGGGCTTATAGCCAACGCTCCTCAAAAGATCAGAGGTTTTGTACGAGTCTTCAGTAAAATGTGCAGAGCAGAGGAGAGACCACTTCATAGGCGCCCAATGGGCCCGTGAACTTTTCACAAAACGCGTCCAAATCTTTGCAGTTTGAACTTTCTTGGGCCATGAATGTAACGTAAATTCACCTTCTGTCGTGTTGCTGCACTGGCCAGCAACACATCTATGTGGCATGGAGATAAATTAGCTCAAAATGGAGGATCGGAGTTGCAGTCAGCTCTGTGTTTTAGTATAGCGCAAATGGCAACAAGACCGATAGTCTTCCTGTTGTGATGTTACGGACGTCAAGGTCATTCACTCAGACCGCTACCTATATGAATCACTTTAATCGTAAAAATTATGATATTAGATTTATTGTTAACGCTTAAAACTATTCCTGTGCCATTCTTGAGGTCTCAAGGCATTTATAAACAAAAAGTGAGGCCATGGCTCTGTGTATCTGCTTCATCTCATCTCATTATCTGTAGCCGCTTTATCCTGTTCTACAGGGTCGCAGGCAAGCTGGAGCCTATCCCAGCTGACTACGGGCGAAAGGCGGGGTACACCCTGGACAAGTCGCCAGGTCATCACAGGGCTGACACATAGACACAGACAACCATTCACACTCACATTCACACCTACGCTCAATTTAGAGTCACCAGTTAACCTAACCTGCATGTCTTTGGACTGTGGGGGAAACCGGAGCACCCGGAGGAAACCCACGCGGACACAGGGAGAACATGCAAACTCCACACAGAAAGGCCCTCGCCAGCCACGGGGCTCGAACCCGGACCTTCTTGCTGTGAGGCGACAGCACTAACCACTACACCACCGTGCCACCCTGCGTATGTGCTTTAAGTATGTAAATTATGCATGAATAATTACTCAAACTTCCACTGGGAAAAAAAATGAGTTGATTCCCGATTACTTAGCGTATCAGATCACATGACACCATTCCACAATTATCAACACCTTTGTCCACAGTTATCGACACTATTCCACAATTATTGACATCCAGATGATTATTTATTAGAAAAATAATCGGTATGTGGTATTAAGTTAACAAAATGTAGTTTTTATTTTAAATTTATTTTCCATAGACTTATATTTAGTACAAACTATCTTTTATAGAAATATATGGATGTCGGTGATTATGTAAATGAGGAAGTAATTCTAATGTTTGGAAACAAATGAACTGATAATGTTTAACCTGTGTCAGAAAATCTATTTGTTCCACTTTCTATCCATTTTCGAAGTATTTTCGTAGATCACATTTTGTCAATAATTTGTTGTTGTTTGTATTAATGTCTAGTTTTGTAGTTTACCAATAAATGTCAACAGGAAATTGACATTGTAACCACATGGAAATCCAGGTCAAAGGTTGATTTTTTTTAAATTGAGATTTTAAATTTACATCTAAAAATATAAAATGCCTACTGATATTGTAAGATGTGGTACATATTTACAGCAAACTGCAAAAAAAATATTTTCTGAATGCAATAGAAAAATCTGAATATTTCAAGCATGTAATTTTTTTTATGTGCTAGGAATTTAATTATGGTCTAATTCTATTTATTGCAATAGGATTCCAAACACTCTATAAACATTCCATTCTGTTATGAATCCATATTACACACACACACACACACACACACACACACACACACACACACACACACACACACACACACACACAGATGCTTGAAAGTTTGTGAACCCTTTAGAATGTTCTATATTTCTGCATAAATATGACCTAAAACAACATCAGATTTTCACACAAGTCCTAAAAGTAGATAAAGAGAACCCAGTTAAACAAATGAGACAAAAATATTATACTTGGTCATTTATTTATTGAGGAAAATGATCCAATATTACATATCTGTGAGTGGCAAAAGTATGTGAACCTCTAGGATTAGCAGTTAATTTGAAGATGAAATTAGAGTCAGGTGTTTTCAATCAATTGGATGACGATCGGTTGTGAGTGGGCACCCTGTTTTATTTAAAGAACAGGGATCTATCAAAGCCTGATCTTCACAACACATGTTTGTGGAAGTGTATCATGGCACGAACAAAGGAGATTTCTGAGGACCTCAGAAAAAGTGCTGTTGATGCTCATCAGGCTGGAAAAGGTTACAAAACCATCTCTAAAGAGTTTGGACTCCACCAATCCACAGTCAGACAGATTGTGTACAAATGGAGGAAATTCAAGATCATTGTTACCCTCCCCAGGAGTGGTCGACCAACAAAGATCACTCCAAGAGCAAGGCGTGTAATAGTCAGCGAGGTCACAAAGGACCCCAGGGTAACTTCTAAGTAACTGAAGGCCTCGCTCACATTGGCTAATGTTCATGAGTCCACCATCAGGAGAACACTGAACAACAATGGTGTGCATGGCAGGGTTGCAAGGAGAAAGCCACTGCTCTCCAAAAAGAACATTGCTCTTTGTCGAAGTTTGCTAAAGATCACGTGGACAAGCTAGAAGGCTATTGGAAAAATGTTTTGTGGACGGATGAGACCAAAATAGAACTTTTTGGTTTAAATGAGAAGCGTTATGTTTGGAGAAAGGAAAACACTGCATTCCAGCATAAGAACCTTATCCCATCTGTGAAACATGGTGGTGGTAGAATCATGGTTTGGGCCTGTTTTGCTGCATCTGGGCCAGGACAGCTTGCCATCATTGATGGAACAATGAATTCTGAATTATACCAGCAAATTCTAAAGGAAAATGTCAGGACATCTGTCCATGAACTGAATCTCAAGAGAAGGTAGGTCATGCAGCAAGACAACGACCCTAAGCACACAAGTCGTTCTACCAAAGAATGGTTAAAGAAGAATAAAGTTAATGTTTTGGAATGGCCAAGTCAAAGTCCTGACCTTAATCCAATCGAAATGTTGTGGAAGGACCTGAAGCGAGCGGTTCATGTGAGGAAACCCACCAACATCCCAGAATTGAAGCTGTTCTGTACGGAGGAATGGGCTAAAATTCCTCCAAGCTGGTGTGCAGGACTGATCAACAGTTACTGCAAATGTTTAGTTGCAGTTATTGCTGCACAAGGGGGTCACACCAGACACTGAAAGCAAAGGTTCACATACTTTTGACACTCACAGATATGTAATATTGGATCATTTTCCTCAATAAATAAATGACTGAGTATAATATTTTTGTCTCATTTGTTTAACTGGGTTCTCTTTATCACTTGTGTGAAAATCTGATGATGTTTTAGGTCACATTTATGCAGAAATATAGAAAATTCTAAAGGATTCAGAAACTTTCAAGCACCACTGTGTGTGTGTGTGTATAAATATATATATATATATATATATATATATATATATATATATATATATATATTTATATCCCTATCCCAGCTGACTACGGGCGAAAGGCGGGGTACACCCTGGACAAGTCGCCAGGTCATCACAGGGCCGACACATAGACACAGACAACCATTCACACTCACATTCACACCTACGCTCAATTTAGAGTCACCAGTTAACCTAACCTGCATGTCTTTGGACTGTGAGGGAAACCGGAGCACCCGGAGGAAACCCACGCGGACACGGGGAGAACATGCAAACTCCGCACAGAAAGGCCCTCGCCGGCCACAGGGCTCAAACCCGGACCTTCTTGCTGTGAGGCGACAGCGCTAACCACTACACCACCATGCCGCCCCATATATATATATATATATATATGCGCCGCCATCAGGCTATACCTTGCTTTTAAGAACATAGTTCCTCAGTTAAGCATCAAGATCTGTTTCAGATATGACGGTGACTTTTTTGACCTGTGACACCTGAAATTTAAGACCAAGACTCTCACCAGTTACATAAGAGAAGCCGAGCACGCGGACATCATTGTGATACTTACCAATGATGGCACAGCTCTACAGCTTTTCTTGTCTGCCTACAGCAATTTGTCAAAGAAAATGGGCCTCCAGATAAACAAGAAGAAGACAGAAACCATGAGTGTAGGTGAACAGGTTGATTTCTACAATGATGGACACAAGTTGAAGAGAGTAGGCTGCTTCAAATACAACCCTGATTCCAAAAAAGTTGGGACAAAGTACAAATTGTAAATAAAAACGGAATGCAATAATTTACAAATCTCAAAAACTGACATTGTATCCACAATAGAACATAGACAACATATCAAATGTTGAAAGTGAGACATTTTAAAATTTCATGCCAAATATTGGCTCATTTGAAATTTCATGACAGCAACACATCTCAAAAAAGTCGGGACAGGGGCAATAAGAGGCTGGAAAAGTTAAAGGTACAAAAAAGGAACAGCTGGAGGACCAAATTGCAACTCATTAGGTCAATTGGCAATAGGTCATTAACATGACTGGGTATAAAAAGAGCATCTTGGAGTGGCAGCAGCTCTCAGAAGTAAAGATGGGAAGAGGATCACCAATCCCCCTAATTCTGCACCGACAAATAGTGGAGCAATATCAGAAAGGAGTTCGACAGTGTAAAATTGCAAAGAGTTTGAACATATCATCATCTACAGTGCATAATATCATCAAAAGATTCAGAGAATCTGGAAGAATCTCTGTGCGTAAGGGTCAAGGCCGGAAAACCATACTGGGTGCCCGTGATCTTCGGGCCCTTAGACGGCACTGCATCACATACAGGCATGCTTCTGTATTGGAAATCACAAAATGGGCTCAGGAATATTTCCAGAGAACATTATCTGTGAACACAATTCACCGTGCCATCCACCGTTGCCAGCTAAAACTCTATAGTTCAAAGAAGAAGCTGTATCTAAACATGATCCAGAAGCACAGACGTCTTCTCTGGGCCAAGGCTCGTTTAAAATGGACTGTGGCAAAGTGGAAAACTGTTCTGTGGTCAGACGAATCAAAATTTGAAGTTCTTTATGGAAATCAGGGACGCTGTGTCATTCGGACTAAAGAGAAGAAGGACGACCCAAGTTGTTATCAGCACTCAGTTCAGAAGCCTGCATCTCTGATGGTATGGGGGTTGCATTAGTGCGTGTGGCATGGACAGCTTACACATCTGGAAAGACACCATCAATGCTGAAAGGTATATCCAGGTTCTAGAGCAACATATGCTCCCATCCAGATGACGTCTCTTTCAGGGAAGACCTTGCATTTTCCAACATGACAATGCCAAACCACATACTGCATCAATTACAGCATCATGGCTGCGTAGAAGAAGGGTCCGGGTACTGAACTGGCCAGCCTGCAGTCCAGATCTTTCACCCATAGAAAACATTTGGCGCATCATAAAACGGAAGATACAACAAAAAAGACCTAAGACAGTTGAGCAACTAGAATCCTACATTAGACAAGAAAGGGTTAACATTCCTATCCCTAAACTTGAGCAACTTGTCTCCTCAGTCCCCAGACGTTTACAGACTGTTGTAAAGAGAAAAGGGGATGTCTCACAGTGGTAAACATGGCCTTGTCCCAACTTTTTTGAGATGTGTTATTGTCATGAAATTTAAAATCACCTAATTTTTCTCTTTAAATGATACATTTTCTCAGTTTAAACATTTTATATGTCATCTATGTTCTACTCTGAATAAAATATGGAATTTTGAAACTTCCACATCATTGTATTCCGTTTATATTTACCATTTGTACTTTGTCCCAAATTTTTTGGAATCGGGGTTGGATCTGGGTAGTTATGTCACCAAAGATTGTAAGTTAGACATAGAAATTACTGCACACATTCAGGCTGCCTCACGTGCATTGGGAAGGCTAAGGGACAGGGTTTTCAACTGTAGAGACCTGACCGTTGCAACAAGGTATACAATCAGTGTGTCATCCCGCTAATGATGTACGGAAGTGAGACCTGGACCATATATCGTCAGCACATCACACTTCTCAGGACTATCCAACAACAGCATTTGAGATCTATACTCCAAATCAAATGGGACCACTCCATTACAAACAACGAAGTACTGAATCACGCCAACACCACAGATATCGAGCTCATTCTCATCCGGAACAGGCTTTGTTGGATGGACGTGTGCCAGAAGAACGGCCAGCGAAGACACTTCTCTGTGGTGTTCTGGAAGAGGGCTCCAGGAGAGTCGGTCACCCTCTTCTGAGATATAAAGACACTTTGAAGGACATCCTAAAGCATGGTGGTGTATTAGATTTGTGGACTGATGCAGTGGTTGACAGACCGGCATGGCAGGGGCTAATTGCATGCATTAGCTGCAAAATAGATGAGGACAGAAAGCTCTCTAATAAGGAGAAAAGGGAAAGACGACACGCAAAGAGAGGAAAAGAGAGACGAAACTAATTGATGAGCTGGCTTATTCTCTTTTATCCATATTTATTGTATGATGTCCATATCGGGCTTGAGGTGTTGTTGTTGAATAGGATTCCAAATACTCTATCAAGATTCCATTCTGTTATGAATCAGAAAAAAATTATTATAAATCACAGCACTTTTATTTTTAAAGTACTTCATCTACTTCAACAATGTTACCCAAAGATCGATCCATAATAGTTGTAAATGTCACTTAATTCCACAGGGTGTCGATAATGGTGGACACCGGTCAAAGTGATCACGATTATCGACACCTCACGTGACTTCTCAAACGCGTGTTTAGATACAAAATGGCGAGTGTCAAATGAAAGAGTAAGAAACAAAGTAGGTTTCGACAAGGAGATCATGAAATATCGGTGAATCTGATCAGTAAAAATATGTCCATGATCTTTCCACCATGCTTACCTGCGATGATAACGTCCAGGTTTTCCTCAAATTGCTGAACGCGCTAAAAAAAATTTCCATCTCAGGTAACAAGCTGTGTCATCAGACGACAAGATCAGAGGGTGAGGGCGGTTGATTAATTAACCAATAATAACTGTTGTAACTGAAACTCACCTTTGTAAAATTATTTTTTTATTGGTAAATCTAAAAAGGTGTCGATAATTATGAACTGTTGATAATTGTAGCTGCCACTTTAGTATAGTATTGTATAGTAATAATATAGTATAGTAATTATAGTATATATAGTGAAAAAAAATTCCCCACTTGCCGCTCCTTCGGTTGGTATTTTTTTTCCCTCAAGCTCAGGTCCTCTACCAGAGCCCTGGGAATTTGAGGGTCCAGCGCAGTATCTTAGCTGTTCCTAGGACTGTGCTTCTTTTCTGGACAGAGATCTCGAATGTTGTTCCTGGGATCTGGTGGAGCCACTCTCCCAGTTTGGGGGTCACTGCACTGAGGGCTCCGATCACCAAGGGGACCACTGTTGTCTTCATCTTCCACATCTTTTCTAGATCTTCTTTCAGCCCTTGATACTTCTTGAGCTTCTCAAGTTCCTTTTCCCTGATGTTACTGTCACTTGGTATTGCCACATCTATCACCACAGCCTTGTTCTCCTGTTTGTCCACCACTACCATGTCCGGTTGGTTAGCCATTACCAGTTTTTCCATCTGTATCTGAAAATTCCACTGGATCTTGGCTTGGTCATTCTCAACCACCTTTGGAGGTGTGTCCCACTTTGACCTTTGAACTTCCAGTCCATACTCATTACAGATGTTTCTGTACACTATGCCAGGAACTTGGTTATGATGTTCCATGAATGCTCTTCCTGCTAGCATCTTACACCCTGCTATTATGTGATGTGCTGGATTGTCTTGGGGGCATTTTTGCACAGTCTGTGGAAGTTATTCTTATTTCAATAAAATGGCAAACATGAAATGCATTACCATATTCATCCAAGGTGGCATGGTGGTGTCGTGGTTAGAACTGTCGCCTCACAGCAAGAAGGTTCTGGGTTTGAGCCCAGTGGCCAATGGGGGCCTTTCTGTGTGGAGTTTGCATGTTCTCCCCCTGTCTACGTGGGTTTCCTCCAAGTGCTCAAGGTTTCCCCCACAGTCCAAAGACATGCAGGTTAGGCTAATTGGTGGCTCCAAATTGACCGTAGGTGTGAATGTGAGTGTGAATGGTTGTTTGTCTCTATGTGTCAGCCCTGCAATGATCTCGCGACTTGTCCAGGGTGTACCCCGCCTCTCGCCCATAGTCAGCTGGGATAGGCTCCAGCTTGCCCACGACCCTGCACGGGATAAGCGGTTATGGATAATACATGGATGGATGGATGTTCACCCGATAGCTCATGTAGTCAATCAGCCAAGTTCGGTGTCTGAAATTTGCTTCTTTAGTTTGCAGTGGAGTTACAAAGCTACCAGCAGCTTCTAGCCTCTATGCCTTTGCTAAGTTTTTCAGTATCATGACCAGATGTGTTGTGGTTTCTGACACTCTATTTATAAAAATGAACAAAAGAGAAATTCTATCCTGAAGCTGAATTGCTTTTTACCTCAGTGCATAGTTTACTGTCAGTCTCCACAAGCCTCAGACTCGAGTAACAGGAGTAGGCCACAGCTGGATGGTAGAATTATATGTTAGAAGTGATTTGAATTATAATGTAGTTCAAATTATTTTAATTATCCTAATCTGCACATATCCTGCTATATTGAGACTGTAGTATGTCTAAACAGTGTTACTGGTGTGATGAGTAGCATTGCCACCTCACAGCTCTAGAGTTCCTGGGTTACCATCTGTGCTGAGTTTCATGTTCTCCCAACATTCATGTTGGTTTCCTTTGGGTCCTTTCCTTTCCTCCCAAAAACATACACTGGATTAGCTGTGATAAATTGTCATAATTGGTATGTCACAATTGGTGTGAATGAGTGTGTGTGTGTGTGTGTGTGTGTGTGCATAGTTTAGACTGGCGTCCCATTAAGGGTGAATTCTCCCGCTTTGTGCTGAGTGTTAGCGGGATTGTGTTAGGCTCTGGATCAGGGCTAAACTAATGCTGGGATCAAATGATCATGATGGTCACGATGTCGGATCAGCATGTCAGATTTGGCAATCATAATACCATAAATTCTTGCCATGCCTTGGTCAGGAAACTGGCAACACTACAAGTTTGACCCTGACTAATCATCCTTCATGTCCTTGTGTGTAATCGGAGAGGAGGGGCAAGAAAATATAAGCCATAGGAACAAGTTATGGGTGGCACGGTGGTGTAGTGGTTAGCGCTGTCGCCTCACAGCAAGAAGGTCCGGGTTCGAGCCCTGTGGCCGGCGAGGGCCTTTCTGTGCGGAGTTTGTATGTTCTCCCCGTGTCCGCGTGGGTTTCCTCCGGGTGCTCCGGTTTCCCCCACAGTCCAAAGACATGCAGGTTAGGTTAACTGGTGACTCTAAATTGACCGTAGGTGTGAATGTGGGTGTGAATGGTTGTCTGTGTCTATGTGTCAGCCCTGTGATGACCTGGCAACTTGTCCAGGGTGTATCCCGCCTTTCGCCCGTAGTCAGCTGGGATAGGCTCCAGCTTGCCTGCGACCCTGTAGAACAGGATAAAGCGGCTAGAGATAATGAGATGAGATGAGGAACAAGTTATAGGATTTATCGAACCACGAGAAAGCACAAAAAATTCTGACATGCTTGACGTTTCATTGGGATATCGTGGGGCCTCCAAGATGCCATATCATTGTTCTTTGATTATGCTGCACTACAAGGTCCATTCGTCATTCCTGACATATTCAGGCATGATGCTGGAAATTTGTCATGATCATCATCATCAATCATCATCATCATCAATCGGCTGCTGAGCAGGTGACCACAAAGTGTCTCCATCATACTCTGTCCTCAGCAAGTTTTCCAACAGCATCTTGATCAAGGATGTTGTCACTGTCTCCCAGCAGCCTCTGGATGTAAGGGAAATATAACAATCTTTGTCAGCCGGGTTTCTTCTTGCCATGTGGTGGGCAGTAAAGGGCATTCCTCCTACTTGGTTCTTCCTCTGGCATTCTTAACATGTGGCCCAGAAACCAGAGTTGTCATGATCTTACAAAATGTACGAGAGGCTCTGTGTTAGTAATCTCATATAACCTGGTGTTTCTGACATGGTCTGTGTGCTTGATATTCATCATAATTCTGTAGCATGATGTAGCAAAGGAGTCAATTTTCTTCTCCATATCACCAGAGATCAACCAAGAGTCGTCATCCACTGCAAAATCATATCAAAACCGGGCTGAATCCATATCGCCTGATCTCTGCTTAAATAAGCCAATTTCTATTGGTTGTTCATCTGTTTGGAGTATGGGGGAACTGTGTACAACTGCGTACATTAGTTTTGGTCAAACTCTTGCTTTCAGTGTGCTTATGTTCTTGTTGTATTCCTGTTGTTCCTTGTGCAGGAGAATAATCATTTGATGTGATGCACATGTCTGAGTGGTGAGGGCAAGTGGACTCGATTATGCTGAAAACTGGAATAAAAATCAGAATCATAAATACTTTAATAATCTTGAGGGAAAATTGAGCACCTACTATATATCTGCAGGTGCTCACACTCAGGTAGAGAAAATAAATTACACAATTAAACAGATATGTAAAATGTAATCCATATATCAATATTTCAAAAGGATGAAAAAGTTATAAGTTACAGAAATTAATAATAATAGTAATAATACATCCTATATATATCTGTGAAGATACTCAGTCATCCAGGTACATAGTAATCTGTGGTTGGTAGAAGAGAGCAACTGGACTTGCTTGAAAAGTCTTGAAGACGTCTCGCCTCTCATCCGAAAGGCATCCTCAGTTCTGTCTGTCTAATAGGGAGTATCAAGTATTTATCCTCTCATGGATCATCATAGAATCCGAATCAGAATGCTGATGGCTGCATTGTAGGTGGCTGATAGATGTCATAGACACCCACCTCTGTTCAGTGATGGTCGTTCCAGGTTGACAAAAATGAACGATCCTCTCTGGCTAAGATGTCTGCCAGTTTTCTGGAAGTCCTCTCATACTCCCGCACCAGTCGAAGGGAACTCATCCCAAAGTGCGTAGAAACATATCTGTGAAGATACTCAGTCATCCAGGTACATAGTAATCTGTGGTTGGTAGAAGAGAGCAACTGGACTTGCTTGAAAAGTCTTGAAGACGTCTCGCCTCTCGTCCGAAAGGCATCCTCAGTTCTGTCTGTCTAATAGGGAGTATCAAGTATTTATCCTCTCATGGATCATCATAGAATCCGAATCAGAACAGACAGAACTGAGGATGCCTTTCGGACGAGAGGCGAAACGTCTTCAAGACTTTTCAAGCAAGTTCAGTTGCTCTCTTCTACCAACCACAGAATACATCCTATATATATATATATATAGATATATATATATATCAGCTGGATAGTACAGTGGTAATGCTCACTGACTACGACGCAGGAGATCAGGGGTTCGAATCCCGGTCGGGGCAAAACATCATCCAGTAAGGGTCCTTAGGCAAAAACCCCTCATGATATATCAGCCTACCTCAGGAATGAGTGAAGACATAACTAATAGAGTCATACCGGCTCAGACGTCGCCTGGGTCAACAAGGTCTGCGTCAGTTGCTAGGGAACCAGGGCAAACTGATGAGAAATGGGCTACTGGAACAAGACATCGATGGACGAGGACAGAAAATACGGATTTGCTGGAATGCTACTATACAAGCAATCCCAGAGAGAGGGGATACATGCAGAGAATGTGGGACCATTGGATACTTTGAAACCCACAATCAAGGCTAACAAAGAAACAGCTATTAGCCCAGTGTTCCAACATCCATAATCGAAATCTGCTATCACAACTAGAGATTAATGAAATACAACAACAATGCTATGGCAAGGGGGAGCCAGGAAGACAGGTCAGCGGGGAGATGTCATCATCCCCACAACCAGAGATTGGGTACCAAGCCCCAACAGCTAACAGCCTCAACACAAGAGCTGCTGACCTGAGAAGGAAGATTGTGACCCAACTGGAAACCTGGAGCCCCCGACAAATACCGAAGCTGAGTTACCAAGTACCTTCAGAAGATCTACTAGTAGATGTGAATGCTGCTCTGAAGACAATCTCCACAAGAACCATCACTGAGACCAACAAGCTGATACACAGTACAGCAACAGTAATCATGGAGATGCTTGGACACAAGGTGGGCTCGGGACATAACAAACAGTATCCACCATGGAAGAGACGATTAGAGGCCAAGATAAAGGCAGCAAGGAGAGAAGTTAGCCAGCTAGCTGAACAACAGAAAGGGAACATGGTGAATAAAGGGGCGCCCAGGAAGTACAACTCACTCTCCATACCAGAGGCACTCGAAACTGCCAAACAGCGACTAACAGCTCTGGCCACCCGGTTGAGGAGATACACCAAGGAAGGAGAGGCCAGGAGAATAAACAAGCTGTTCTCCACTGAACCAGCCAAGGTGTACTCTCAATGGCAGGGGAACAACAACCGGTCAGACCCACCAAGAGCTGAGGTGGAAAAATACTGGAAAGACATATGGGAAAGAAAGGCATCACACAACACCGATGCCCAATGGTTAGTGGACCTAAGAGCTGACCACAGCAACCTCCCAGAACAAGAACCAGTAACCATCTCAATGGCAGACATCCAAGAAAGAGTGTCAAAGATGAAGAGCTGGACAGCACCAGGCCCCGATATGATCCATACGTACTGGCTGAAGAAGCTAACTGCACTCCATGAACGCCTAGCAGCACAGATGAACCAGCTGCTGAGGGATGGAACCCACCCAGAATGGCTAACCCAAGGCAGGACAGTCCTAATCATGAAGGACCCCCAGAAGGGACCCATCCCATCCAACTACCGGCCAATTACCTGTCTCTGCACAACATGGAAGGCCCTGTCAGGCATCATTGCGGCAAAAATGAGTAAGCATGTGGCTCAATACATGAGCGAGGCACAGAAAGGAATTGGCAGTAACACCAGAGGAGCCAAGCACCAGCTACTGGCCGATAGAACAGTCGCCCGAGACTGTAAGAAGAGACAGACCAACCTGTGCACTGCCTGGATTGACTACAAGAAAGCCTACGACTCAATGCCACACACATGGATACTGGAATGTCTGGAACTGTATAAGATCAACAGGAACCTAAGGACCTTCATACAGAACTCAATGGAAATGTGGAAGACAACCCTAGAGGCCAACTCAAAACCCATTGCCCAAGTCAACATCAAGTGTGGCATATACCAAGGAGATGCGCTATCACCACTGCTGTTCTGCATAGGCCTGAACCCCCTCAGTCAGATCATCACGAAGAGTGGCTACGGGTACCGATTCCGTAGTGGGGCAACAATCAGCCACCTGCTCTACATGGATGACATCAAGCTGTATGCCAGGAATGAGCGAGAAATAGACTCGCTGATCCACACCACCCGGATCTACAGCGATGACATAGGGATGTCATTCGGATTGGACAAGTGTGGCCGGATGGTCTCAAAGAGAGGCAAGATGATCCGGACTGAAGGGATTGACCTACCAGAGGGCAACATAGGTGATATCCAAGACAGCTACAAGTACCTTGGCATCCCACAGGCTAATGGAAACCATGAAGAGGCCACAAGGAAGTCAACCACAGCCAAATACCTCCAGAGAGTAAGGCAGGTCCTGAAAAGTCAGCTGAATGGTAAAAACAAGGTCCGAGCCATCAACATGTACGCACTACCAGTCATCAGATACCCCGCTGGTATCATAAACTGGCCAAAGGAGGAGATAGAAGCCACAGATATCAAGACTAGAAAGCTCCTCACCATGCATGGAGGGTTCCACCCCAAGTCCAGCACCCAGAGACTATACACTAAGCGGAAAGAGGGAGGCCGAGGGCTAGTGAGCGTCAAGACCACGGTCCAGGATGAAACATCGAAAATCCGAGAATACATCAGAAAGATGGCCCCAAAGGATGAACTGCTAAGTGAATGTCTCAGGCAGCAGAACCCTGATGAGAGTGCAGAGGAGGAGGAGGAACAGACAACCTGGAGAGACAAACCCCTACATGGCATGTACCACCGTCAGATAGAGGAAGTGGCTGATATCAAGAAATCCTACCAGTGGCTGGATAATGCAGGACTGACAGACAGCACAGAGGCACTAATCATGGCAGCACAAGAACAGGCCATAAGCACAAGAGCCATAGAGGCCAGGATCTACCAGAGTAGATCAGACCCAAGATGCAGACTGTGCAAAGAAGCCCCTGAAACAGTCCAGCACATAGTAGCAGGGTGTAAGATGCTAGCTGGATCAGCGTACATGGAGAGGCACAACCAAGTGGCTGGGATAGTATACAGGAACATCTGCAACCAGTATGGAATAGAAATACCCAAGTCCCAATGGGCCATACCACAGAAGGTGGCTGAGAACAACAGGGCCAAGATTCTGTGGGACTTCAGCTTCCAGACTGACAAACAGATCCTGGCTAACCAACCGGACATAGTGGTGGTGGACAAAGAGCAGAAGAGGGTGGTGGTGATAGATGTGGCGATCCCAGCTGACGCCAACATCAGGAAGAAGGAACATGAGAAACTTGAGAAGTATCAAGGGTTGAAAGAGCAGCTGGAACGGATGTGGAAGGTCAAGGGTTGCGTGGTCCCCGTGGTAGTGGGGGCACTTGGGGCAGTAACCCCCAAACTGGGAGAGTGGCTCCAGCAAATCCCAGGAACAACATCTGAAGCCTCAGTCCAGAAGAGCGCAGTCCTAGGAACATCGAAGATACTGCGCAGAACCCTCAAACTCCCAGGCCTCTGGTAGAGGACCCGAGCTTGAGGATGACATGGATACCACCCCCCCGCCGGGGGTGAGAAGGAGATTTTTTTTTTTAATATATATATATATATATCTTCTCTTTCCGAAGTACCCTTCTCCTTTCATATGCAAGAACTCTCTTTTCGGTATAGTTTCCATAAACAGTCTCAATTAGGCTCCGCCACTTCTGCCTACAGTTGACGGAAGACTGCCAACCGTTAAGGATATCCCCACATTTGAGCAAGTGTCTTTGAAACGGAGCTTCGGTCAACAAACTGGGTGAGAACCATGAACAAGTTCACCATACATCAGTTGTTTGGGTGCTCTAGTGTCGTCCATCTGGCAAATATGTCCGAGCCAACGTAGACGGCTTCTGATTAACATGGGTTCGATGTCTTCAACACCTGCACGCTTTAACACCTCTTCATTGCTGGTGATGCAAGGCAATAGTTAATAAGGGGGACATCATCTTAACACATTCAGAGTCTATCCCGAAGTGTTTTTTTAATGCTGTTTCTTAATGTAACACTATAAAACAATCATTTTTTAAACAATTAAATCGTTTCAGTAGGGATATCAGGTGAAAATTCAAATTCAATCCAAATTGCTTGAAACTGCTCTCATTGAGGTGACACGGTGGTGTAGTGGTTAGCACTGTCACCTTACAGCAAGAAGGTTCTGGGTTCGAGCCCAGTGACCGACGGGGGCCTTTCTGTGCGGAGTTTGCATGTTCTCCCCGTGTCTGCGTGGGTTTCCTCCGGGTGCTCCAGTTTCCCCCACAGTCCAAAGACATGCAGGTTAGGTTAACTGGTGACTCTAAATTGACTGTAGGTGTGAATGTGAGTGTGAATGGTTGTTTGTCTCTGTGTGTCAGCCCTGCGATGACCTGGCGACTCGTCCAGGGTGAACCCCGCCTCTCACCCATAGTCAGCTGGGATAGGCTCCAGCTTGCCTGCGACCCTGTATAGGATAAGCAGCTACAGATAATGGATGGATGGATAATCATATGCAAAGAAAAGAAAGTTATTGCACAGTTGTTGTTACAATTATTGCACATAAGTAGTAAAATAATGGCTATTGTACACAGAAGTTATTATACAAGTATTGCACATTGAGTGAGGTAATGAATATTATGTAATTATTGAACCTGGGTGCAGTGGATGGCTGTAGTACAGTGGAATTATTACCCAGGTGCAGTACTGAATAGTCCATTGCAGAGGTGGACAAAGTATCCAACTTCATTACATAAGTCAGAGTACAGATCCCACTGGTCAAATGTGACTCCGATACAAGTGAAAGTTGTCCAGTCAATTTTTTACTGGAGTTAAAGTACTGAAGTACTTGCCTTTAAAATACTTAAGTATTAAAAGTACATTTTCTGTCAATGCATTGTTGTATTATTGCCACAATGCTTACAAAACCTAATGCCGTTACCGAAGGCAGAAATGTGAATTCACAAAACGAACGCATGCTGTGCCATCATGGTGGTTTAATGTTAAGCTACTGTAGCTAGTCAGTGAAGCTCCACCTGACATGCTAGGAAACTCTTATTAAACTCTAAATCATATTGCATAGCTAACATTACTAGAAAAGAAAGATTTCTACATTCTGTTTATTTTGCAAGATTATGCTAAACCATATTTCTGAAAGGACTTCAGATAAGTTAACATTCATGTTAGCGTAACTCTGTATTTACACGCTAACTAACAGTGTCCAAGTTAACTAGCTATGTGTAAACGTTAGCCGTGGACAAGGCTACGACAACTTGGCGGGCAAATCCATAGAAAGTAATTTGACTAACCAGACTGCATAGCTATTGCAACGTTATGGCTAGCTCTAAAAGCACAGACAACTTTGTTGCAAGCTTTCTCTTGGAATTAAATGTTTATATACCTCAATATGGTTCTGCAGGTTGGATGGCGAGTTTTTGTAGGCCGTGATGTGGTTTGTTTTCGGCAAACATTTAAAACGAAACGAATTGTTAAATCTTTCAGAAAACTGAAACATGGGTGTGCGTGCATTCCCCAGAAGAACCGCCTCCTTCCATTCTGCCATCAACTCATTGTGTTCAAATAATGCTGATGAGAAAGTTGAACTTGATTTTATACAGTCTATGGACGTGACATGACCCTAGTGATGTCACTAGGCTCCAGCTTGCCTGCGACCCTGTAGAAGGATAAAGCGGCTACAGATAATGAAATGAGGTTTTATAAACAGAACATGAATAAACTTCAGTGAATCAATCAATGAACACATGCAGGATTAAGAGGTATGAAGTAAAATGCATGAACTCGAGTTTTCGTACTCAACATAACTTTTTTTTTTATTTTAATTTTATAGAACAAAATATATGAACAGGAAAATATTATCTGCTTACCGATGTTCTGGAAGGCGGCATGGTGGTGTAGTGGTTAGCGCTGTCGCCTCACAGCAAGAAGGTCCTGGGTTTGAGCCCCGGGGCCGGTGAGGGCCTTTCTGTGTGGAGTTTGCATGTTCTCCCCGTGTCCGCGTGGGTTTCCTCCGGGTGCTCCGGTTTCCCCCACAGTCCAAAGACATGCAGGTTAGGTTAACTGGTGACTCTAAATTGACCGTAGGTGTGAATGTGAGTGTGAATGGTTGTCTATGTGTCAGCCCTGTGATGACCTGGCGACTTGTCCAGGGTGTACCCCGCCTTTCGCCCGTAGTCAGCTGGGATAGGCTCCAGCTTGCCTGCGACCCTGTAGAAGGATAAAGCGGCTAGAGATAATGAGAACGATGAGAACGATGTTCTGGAAGTCCCGACGCTACTTGGTGGTGGATGCAGGATGAATACTCCCACAGAAGCAAAAGTTGGAGGGAAAAAAAAGGTGGAAAAAACTCTCTCCCGTGCAGCCAAAAATGTTACAACAGTGAAAAAAATTTACATAGACGATGCAAGCACATACAAATGCAACAAAAATGAACACAAGCACAAAACAATGCCTTGTCTAATGAATCGATATTAGAGTGATTAGGAGTGGTCACGAAGCTTTCTTTACTCTGACAGAGTCAGAACTGCACGTGCTGTGTTCGCGGGTTTTTACGTTGACGTTACTGGCCCATTCGAAGCACGACCGTTGAACTTTCTTGATCCTCACTGGATAAATTTATGTCACCCCATGTCAGCCAGTGAAAGAAAAAAAAAGATTAAACTGATGGTACTGTTGATAAAAAATAAAAATGCATTATGAGTTAATAATGCAATAAGAAGTCATAAATATGATTGTAGCGCGGACAATGCGTGGGTGGAGCACAGAGGACGGCAGGCCAACGTTTGGAGGTAGTAACAGCGTATTTTATTCATAAACTTTTCAGTCTAAAAAGAACTCGCAGCACACAGACACACTCTCAGCCTCCACTCCCGGGTCGCGCTCCCTCTGCTCTCTCTCAGCCTCTTAAAATAGGGAGCGGTTTACTGGGAAAACACACACAAAACACAGGTTAATTACCGTCAGGTGTAGCGAATCTGCCACTCACCTTCCCCGGCTCCACCCTCCTGTCACAGACCGATGCTTGACCACGCCCCCGCTGCCACATACCCCCACCGCCCGACTCAGGCCGGGCGCCCGTCCGGCCCGCAGCCGACTCCCCCCCCCCTTGACGGGAGAGGAAGTCCGCCACGACCATCTGCGCCCCCGGCCTGTGGACCACCTTGAAGTTGAAGGGTTGGAGTGCCAGATACCAACGGGTGATCCGCGCGTTGGCATCCTTCATGCGGTGGAGCCACTGGAGGGGCGCGTGGTCCGAACAGAGGGTGAAAGAGCGCCCCAGCAGGTAGTAACGGAGGGCGAGGACCGCCCACTTGATCGCCAGGCACTCCTTCTCAATGGTGCTGTAGCGCCCCTCACGCACTGACAGCTTGCGGCTGATGTATAGGACTGGGCGGTCCTCCCCCTCCACCTGCTGGGACAAAACGGCCCCCAGCCCTCTGTCCGACGCATCCGTCTGCAACAAAAAAGGGAGAGAGAAGTCAGGGGAGTGTAAGAGTGGCCCCCCACACAGTGCAGCCTTTACCTCAGAGAAAGCCCGCTGGCACTGCTCCGTCCACTGGACCGGATCTGGTGCCCCCTTTTTAGTGAGGTCAGTCAGCGGGCTGGTGACGTCCGAATAATTAGGTATAAACCTACGATAGTAGCCAGCCAGCCCCAGGAACTGTCTCACCCCCTTTTTGGTCTTGGGCCTCGGGCAGGCCGCAATCGCTGCAGTCTTATTAATTTGGGGACGCACCTGCCCGTTGCCCAAGTGGAAGCCCAGATACCATACTTCCACCCGCCCAATCGCACACTTCTTCGGGTTGGCAGTGAGTCCCGCCCGCCTCAGCGACCTAAGGACGGCCCTCAGGTGTTGCAGGTGCCGCTGCCAGTCATTGCTATAAATGATGATGTCGTCTAGGTACGCGGCCGCATAGGTGGCGTGCGGCCGGAGGACCCGGTCCATCAGCCGCTGAAACGTAGCGGGCGCCCCAAACAGCCCAAATGGAAGTGTGACGAACTGGTGTAAGCCGAACGGTGTGGAAAAGGCCGTTTTCTCTCGGGATAATGGAGTCAAGGGGATCTGCCAATATCCCTTCGTCAAATCCAGTGTCGAGTAAAAGCGAGCCGTGCCTAGTCGATCGAGCAGCTCATCAATACGAGGCATTGGGTATGCGTCGAATTTAGACACCGCGTTGACTTTTCTATAGTCCACACAGAACCGGACCGACCCGTCGGCCTTGGGAACCAAGACCACTGGGCTGCTCCAGTCACTGTGGGACTCCTCGACGATGCCCATTTCGAGCATGGCCTGAAGTTCTTCCCGAACCACCTTTTTTTTGTGTTCGGGTAGTCTATAAGGGCGGCTACGCACTACCACCCCCGGGGGCGTCTCTATGTGGTGTTCTATGAGGTTCGTGCGACCGGGCAGGGGCGAGAACACATCCGAAAACTCGGCCTGCAACTGGGCGACCTCCGCGAGTTGGGTCGGGGAGAGGTGGTCTCCACAGGGGACCGGAGAGGTACGTGATGCCAATGACCCTTTGGGGACCTCCGGCCCCAGCTCCGCCTTCTCCGGAACTACCGACACCAACGCCACGGGGACCTCCTCATTCCAGAGTTTCAGCAGATTGAGGTGGTAGATCTGTAGCGCCCCCTCCCTGTCCGTTCGCCTAACCTCGTAGTCGACGTCCCCGACTCGCCGTGTGACCTCAAAGGGTCCTTGCCACTTGGCGATTAATTTGGAGCTCGACGTGGGCAACAGGACGAGTACCTTCTCTCCCGGAGTGAACTCTCTAAGGCGCGTGCCCTTGTTGTACAGGCGGACTTGCCGTTCCTGGGCCTGCCGCAAATTCTCCTGAGTTAGGTGGGTGAGCGTGTGGAGTTTTGCGCGCAGATCCATAACGTACTGAATTTCGTTTTTGCTCTGTGAAGGTCCCTCCTCCCAATTTTCCCGCAGTACATCTAAGATGCCACGCGGCTTACGCCCGTATAATAATTCAAACGGGGAAAACCCCGTGGAGGCTTGGGGGACCTCTCGCACTGCAAACAACAAGGGTTCGAGCCACTTATCCCAGTTACGTGCGTCCTCACTTACGAATTTTTTAATAATATTCTTGAGGGTGCGATTGAACCGTTCAACTAAACCGTCCGTCTGTGGGTGATAAACGCTGGTGCGGATCGGCTTAATACCTAGTAGCCCATACAGTTCGCTCAGTGTTCGTGACATAAACGAGGTGCCTTGGTCAGTCAGAATCTCTTTCGGGATTCCAACCCGGGAGATGACGTGGAAGAGGGCCTCTGCAATACTGCGTGCTGAGATATTGCGAAGAGGCACCGCTTCCGGGTATCGCGTTGCATAGTCCACCAGGACTAATATAAAGCGGTACCCTCGTGTTGACCGATCTAATGGCCCAACGAGATCCATCCCAATTCTTTCGAACGGGGTCTCGATTAATGGTAGGGGGCGCAAGGGCGCTTTTGGAATGGCCGCTGGATTTACTAACTGGCATTCGCGGCACGCCGTACACCACTTACGGACGTCGCCGCGAATCCCCGGCCAATAGAATCGGGCCATTATCCGGGCGAGTGTCTTATCCTGCCCGAGGTGTCCAGCCATGGGATTAAAGTGGGCCGCCTGGAATACCAATTCCCGGCGGCTCTTTGGAATTAATAACTGGGTGACTCGCTCTTTCGTCTGAGTGTCCTGCGTCACTCGATATAATCTATCCTTCAAAATGGAAAAATAGGGGAAGGACGGGGTGGCGTTCGGCTGGAGCGTTTGACCATCGATTACTCTCACTTGGTCAAACGCGTGTCGCAGAGTCTCGTCTCGCGATTGTTCCAGTGGGAAATCCACGAGGGATTCCCCAATAGAAAGAGGAGGGGCCGGCGGCTCCTCCCCCTGTCGCGGAGGTGACGTAGACGGCTCTGCGACCGCCGCTCCAGCCAAAGCGACACCGGGACCCTCCCCCATCAACCGGCAGGACCCACTCTTTACTAGGCGTGCCATTAAACCCCGAAATCCCGGCCAATCGGTCCCCAAGATCAAAGAGTGGGTAAGGCGAGGATTAACCGCCGCCTTCACTATAGATTTTTCCCCTCTAAAATATATGTGGACTGACACCAACGGGTAGCTGTGAATATCCCCGTGCACACACAACACCTTCACCCCTTGTGCTCCCCCCAATGCCTCGTCTTGCACCAGGCTTTGGCGGATCGAGGTCTGATTGCAGCCTGAATCCACCAACGCCTGATATGTAGCCCCTTGTACACTTACCGGTATGCGATACGCTCCGGCCCGATCGAGGGCAGCCTCTGGCGCGTCGGGGATCCGCACCACCGCCCCCACCTCCATCGCTGCACATTGTTGCTGCAGGTGGCCCGGTTCCCCGCAGCGCCAGCAAACCGGCCCGGGCCTCCCCTCTGCAACTGTGTTCTGGGGCTCACTCACCTGAGGGGGGGGAGAGACAGACACAGAAGGGAGAAACGGGAGGGCACCACGGGTGCGGCGGGCCGGCTGGGGTGGGGCCGGCCCCCGCCTCCGTGGTGGGGGAATGGGGCGAGGACGGGACACGGGAGGAGGGGGGGAAGACAGAGAGAGAGAAGAGGAGACAGAAGACGATGTCATCCGTTGTCCTGCCGCCGGTACAGCCGCCAGATGATCCTCCGCCAGTCCTACGGCCTGATCCAGCGACGCCGGGCGGTGGCACTGGACCCACTCCGCGGTTCCGGCTGGTAAGCGGGCAACGAACTGTTCCAGCGCCACCTGGTCGATGATTCCCTCGGCGTCGCAATCTTCGGCCCTCAGCCACCGCCAGCAGGCGTCCCGGAGCTGCTGGCCAAACGCGAACGGGCTGCCGGCTTCCTCCATCCGCAGCGCGCGGAAGCGCTGGCGCTGCTGCTCCGGCGTGCGCCCCACGCGCTGGAGGACGGCCCGGCGAAGGTCAGCGTAGGCCAGCCGGCGGTCGGCGGGGAGCTGTAATGCGGCCAGCTGCGCCTCTCCAGTCAGGAGGGGGAGGAGGCGCGCCGCGCGCTGCTCCATCGGCCACCCCGAGGCTTCGGCGACCTGCTCGAACAAGGTGATGAAAGCCTCGGGGTCATCCTGCGGGCCCATCTTGGTCACAGTGAGGGGAGACGGGCCCGCGGCCGGGGCGCTGGTGGACCCCGCCGACGCGAGGAGCCGCCGGAACGCCTCTCGATCTTCCTGTTGAGCCAGCACCAGGGCTTCGAAGCGGCGCTCCTGCTCCGTTCGGAGCGTGACGAGTGCCTGGTGCTGGCTCTGCTGAGCCGTGGCGAGGGCGTGGACCAAGTCCGCGAACGGGGAGGATTCCATGGAGCTGTAGCACTGGTGCTCCACCTTTTCCCGGGTTTCGGCACCACTGTAGCGCGGACAATGCGTGGGTGGAGCACAGAGGACGGCAGGCCAACGTTTGGAGGTAGTAACAGCGTATTTTATTCATAAACTTTTCAGTCTAAAAAGAACTCGCAGCACACAGACACACTCTCAGCCTCCACTCCCGGGTCGCGCTCCCTCTGCTCTCTCTCAGCCTCTTAAAATAGGGAGCGGTTTACTGGGAAAACACACACAAAACACAGGTTAATTACCGTCAGGTGTAGCGAATCTGCCACTCACCTTCCCCGGCTCCACCCTCCTGTCACAGACCGATGCTTGACCACGCCCCCGCTGCCACAATGATATAAAAAGTATGTGCCCAGATATTTTTTTTAAATCTAATACACACACACACACACACACATATATATATATATATATATATATATATATATATATATATATATATATATATTAGTGCTGTCAACCGATTAAAATATTTAATCGCGATTAATGTCGCGACTGTCATAGTTAACTCGCGATTAATCGCAATTTAATCGCACATTTTTGTCACATGAAAAACCATTGTAATTCTCTTATCAGCATAAAAAAGTGAATGGGCTTGCTCACCGTTCGAACTACAGGGGTACTCGGGGGATCCGAGATCCCCTGAAACAGACATGAGATCCCTTGAAAACATGATTTGGGAAATGTTGGGGGGTCTCTAAAATATTGGCAAAATGATGTTTATTGACATAGCAATTGTGTGTAACGGGAAGCATTTGCATATCCGAAGTGAGCGCGCGATGGAGATCCGCGCTCTGAGACAAGCGCAAGCACCCCCCCAAGGGAAAAAAAGGGACCCCCCGAAAATATCGGCATAGTTCGAACACTGGTTGTACCAGTGTTTTTTTTTTTTTATTGCAGAGCATAACACGTCTTGTCACAGCCACTGCAAAGTCGGGCTGGAGCCGCCGATGGGAAAACGAAACCTAAGCCAAGCACCGTGGCTCTTCGTCCCGAGGCGCGGGGCTAGCGCACCCTGCCCGCGCTGGTTCTTTGGGGGGAGGGCAGAGGACTCTGGCTGTGTGGGGCGTGGCATTACAGTCTAGCTGCTATCGGTTTTCTAAGCAAAGTCTCTGTTCCAAGTTCCTGGCAGTTTCAAAAGCTTATGAAAAACCTACATCATGTCACAGAGCGTTAATCTCGCGATAAAAAAATTATCGCCGTTAAAATTGAGTCAAGTTAACGCGTTAATAACGCGACATTTTTTACAGCACTTATATATATATATATATATATATATATATATATATATATATATATATATATATATATATATATAATACAGTAGTAGGGCGGCACGGTGGTGTAGTGGTTAGCGCTGTCACCTCACAGCAAGAAGGTCCGGGTTCGAGCCCCGTGGCCGGAGAGGGCCTTTCTGTGCGGAGTTTACATGTTCTCCCCGTGTCCACGTGGGTTTCCTCCGGGTGCTCCGGTTTCCCCCACAGTCCAAAGACATGCAGGTTAGGTTAACTGGTGACTCTAAATTGACCGTAGGTGTGAATGTGAGTGTGAATGGTTGTCTGTGTCTATGTGTCAGCCCTGTGATGATCTGGCGACTTGTCCAGGGTGTACCCCGCCTTTCGCCCGTAGTCAGCTGGGATAGGCTCCAGCTTGCCTGCGACCCTGTAGAACAGGATAAAGCGGCTAGAGATAATGAGATGAGATAATACAGTAGTAATACAGTAGTTTACTTTTCTATTTACAGTACTATACCAGCTATTGTGATTTTCTTTACAGTAACGCTTTGACTACTGTCATTTTGTCATGTGGACAAGGTTTTACTGTAAAATTTACAGCATTCTACTGTAAAAATCATACACAGTAATGTTACTGTGTTTAATACAGTAAATAACTGTAGATTTCACAGCCATTTTTTACAGTGTGACACACAGAGACAAACAACCATTCACACTCACATTCACACCTACGGTCAATTTAGAGTCACCAGTTAACCTAACCTGCATGTCTTTGGACTGTGGAGGAAACCAGAGCACCCGGAAGAAACCCACACGGACACGGAGAGAACATGCAAACTCCGCACAGAAAGGCCCTCGCCGGCCCCGGGGCTCGAACCCGGACCTTCTTGCTGTGAGGCAACAGCGCTAACCACTACACCACCGTGCCGCCCCTGTACAGTACTCAAGTAAGTGTAATTGGTTACTGTGCACCTCTGGCCCATTGTCTATTGAGTATCTGAGCCTCTGATGGAGGGGCTGAAACACAGACATGCTGCCCTGAGTGATGAATCAAATGAAATCCCCGGTCGCACAGTTCGACTCATTTAAACGATTCACTTTACAGAATCGAATCGAATCGAATCGAAGTCTTTACTTGGCATCACTGCTGGACTCCGGATAGACAGTGCGCTACTTTTCTACCAGGGTTCGAGTGGGCGGGATTGCCACATAGCCACGCCCTTTACAATTATAACAGATGAAATCAAGTCGGGTTTCCAATTAAGACAGAGCCGGGGGCGCGCGCGCGCGGGCACGTGGTGTGCGGGACTGAGAGGTGGGAGGGAGGGAGGGAGGGAGGGAGGGAGGTGAGGTCGAGGAATGTGGATGTGGATGCAGATGCAAATGCAGATGTGGATGTGAGTGACCGGTAGGATACAGTGCATAAGAGCGCGTGCATGCATTTCTTATGGTTATGGTTAGGATTTATTATGGTTTATGAAGATCAGTGATCTGGAGGATCTGGGATGGAAGTGCTGCATTGATTTGAAACACCAGGTCTTATTAGGGATTAGAGAGAGAGAGGGAGAGAGAGAGAGAGAGAGAGAGAAAGAGAGAGAGAGGACGCCGCATCTGAAATGAAATGAAGAACGAATTGGAGCAGAGAGACAGCATGAAGAAGAAATGCGCCATCGTGAAGATCTTCAAAGTTCGGAAGAGGCGAGAGCTGCTGTGCGCGCAGGCGGCTTTACT
Organism: Neoarius graeffei; assembly: GCF_027579695.1. Taxonomy (NCBI): domain Eukaryota; kingdom Metazoa; phylum Chordata; class Actinopteri; order Siluriformes; family Ariidae; genus Neoarius; species Neoarius graeffei. Next base: position 109,027,394 of record NC_083571.1, on the reverse strand, counting down.
GTGCAGCCTGCTGCTGGGGGTTTGGGCTATGTCGGAGCTCCTTACGCAGGCAGGTGAGTCCATCATCACCTCCGGGCAGATAGAGGTGCCGCTGCTGCTGATGCTGCAACACACACACACACACACACACACACAGCTGATTTCCATCCTGCAGTGCAGTCCTCACGACTAACCCATGATGTTATGCATCAGTTCCTGCCAGATCACACGCACACGCATGTTCCAGGCGCATTTCAAGGACGCATACCATAGTCAGAAGTGAAATAACACCAGTCTCAGTACGTCACTGGGACTGAAGGTCCTGTGTAGACAGCTGCTCATTTTGGAAAGGTGTTTCGGCACAGTAATGCAGTCCTTAGCCCTGTCACCTCACAGCAAGAAGGTTCTGGGTTCAAACCCAGCGCCCGACGAGAGCCTTCCTGTGTCGAGTTTGCATGTTCTCACCATGTCAAGTTTATTTGTTTCTCGCTTTTATCATCAGACATGGGCGGCACGGTGGTGTAGTGGTTAGCGCTGTCGCCTCACAGCAAGAAGGTCCGGGTTCGAGCCCCGTGGCCAGCGAGGGCCTTTTTGTGCGGAGTTTGCATGTTCTCCCCGTGGGTTTCCTCCGGGTGCTCCGGTTTCCCCCACAGTCCAAAGACATGCAGGTTAGGTTAACTGGTGACTCTAAATTGACCGTAGGTGTGAATGTGAGTGTGAATGGTTGTCTGTGTCTATGTATCAGCCCTGTGATGACCTGGCGACTTGTCCAGGGTGTACCCCGCCTGTCGCCCGTAGTCAGCTGGGATAGGCTCCAGCTTGCCTGCGACCCTGTAGAACAGGATAAAGCGGCTAGAGATAATGAGATGAGATGAGATCATCAGACATTGTCACTTTAGAGAAAATTAAAGACTTCAAACATGAGCTAATTTTATCCCTAATCTATCCCCGATGAGCAAGCCTGTGGTGACGGTGGCGAGGAAAAACTCCCTCAGACGACATGAAGAAGAAACCTCGAGAGGAACCAGAGTCAAAAGGGAACCCATCCTCATTTGGGTGATAACAGATAGCGTGATTATAAATAACTCGCTTCGAAAAGAGTGTCCTGTATAGTCACAAAGTGAAACCAGGAAATTCATTATACAGGGTGTTTCAAAAAATTTGATATTATTTGAGATGTAAATATCCCAGGCAGCATATACTGTACAGGTGGTGTAGTGGTTAGTACTGTCGCCTCACAGCAAGAAGGTCCTGGGTTTGAGCCCTTTCTGTGTGGAGTTTGCATGTTCTCCTCGTGTCTGCGTGGGTTTCCTGCTGGTGCTCCGGTTTCCCCCACAGTCCAAAGAAATGCAGGTTAGGCTAATTGGTGGCTCTAAATTGACCGTAGGTGTGAATGTGAGTGTGAATGGTTGTCTGTGTCTCTATGTGTCAGCCCTGCGATGACCTGGCGACTTGTCCAGGGTGTACCCCGCCTTTCGCCCGTAGTCAGCTGGGATAGGCTCCAGCTTGCCTGCGACCGTGTAGAACAGGATAAAGCGGCTAGAGATAATGGATGGATGGTTGGATGTAAATATCCCAGAAAGAAGAAGAAGCCTTTATTTGTCACATACACAGCCAAGCACAGTGAAATTCAACCTCTGCATTTAACCCCTCTGAAGCAGTGAACACAGGCACACACACCCAGAGCGGTGGGCAGCCAGACTACAGCGCCCGGGGAGCAGTCAGGGGTTAGGTACCTTACTCAAGGGCACTTCAGCCCAAGGCCACCCCATGTTAACCTAACCGCATGTCTTTGGACTGTGGGGGAAACCGGAGGAAACCCACGCAGACACGGGGAGAACATGCAAACTCCACATAGAAAGGCTCCCTGTATAGTCTTATATAAGACTATATAGTCTTGGCAAATGAAACTGAGCAGGCTTAATGTTGAGCAATATAAGATTCATTCCTCAAAATTTGAACGAGGAATTCAGAGGTATACGGATTCCATGAACGATTTCACAAATTTTCAATATTCGCGCCGCCTGAGACACAGACACATGTCAAGTTGGTAGTCCAGGTCCTACCAAACACGCTGCAGCATGTCTTTGGTAACAGTCTTTTCTGGTAACAATGCATTTTTAGAGAATTCTCTCATAAATGCACGCTGGACAGTCTTGTTCATCTGTGTTCGAGCGTACTCGAACACACAAAACGCCTTTTCTTTTCCAGTGAATGGCATTTCTATACCTAAAAAGGTAAAAACAAAGAACACTAAAAATACAATTTTTACCTGTTTCCACACATGCTGTTAAAATTTGAGGTCAATTGAACGAGAATTGGCAAAGTTATTAGATTGTGAAATGATATCAAATTTTTTGAAACACCCTGTAGTTTTAACATGAAGTCTGTTTTGTTGAAGTTATAAGCTCTTCATTGATGGAAACTTGAGTGCAAAACTGTTCATGAGAACTGCAGTCCTGACGTTAGCAAGTCAGCTGAAGTCCTCAGATATAGATGCATTACTGTAAGTGTCCAGAGCGTCTTCCAAGTGCGACTTTTGACTGTCCGTATGGGGCCGTCCTCTACAGGAGCGATGTGATGAGACTCCTGCCAGACATAGGGCATCAGGATGGATCAGGTAGGTCCGAGGAGCCGAAGAGGTCAGCATCTCGTGTCTGCGTGGGTTTCCTCTCGGTGCTCTGGTTTCCCCCATAGTCCAAAGACATTCGGTTAGGTTAACTGGCTTCTCTAAATTGCCCATAGGTGTGAATGTGTGTGTGTGCACAGAAAGGAACTGGCCACCCTACCGCTGCATTTCTGGCCAAGTCGACCAAACATGGTTCGCCTCAAGCCCAGGTTGAGTTTGGCAGTGACAACGATGTTTCCTTCCTAGTCTCTGTAATACATAGCCTTTTTTTTTGTGTGTGTGTCTTTCCTATTCCAAGATTTTATTCAGCTCAGTAACTAATCCATATTCTGGTCCAAATGCAGAGATGCACCATGTACAATTCTGAAATGTGCAAACTTGAAGTAATCAGAGAAACTGTCCTAATGAGACATTTCATACACACATCTGATACTGAGTGAGTGGAGATCCACCCGTTATCTGTAGCTGCTTATCCTATTCAGGGTCGCAGGCAAGCTGGAGGATATCCCAGCTGACTATGGGCGAGAGACGGGGTACACCCTGGACAAGTCGCCAGATCATTGCAGGGCTGACACACAGACACAACCATTCACACTCACATTCACACCTACGGTCAATTTAGAGTCACCAATTCGCCTAACCTGCATGTCTTTGGACTGTGGGGGAAACCGGAGCACCTGGAGGAAACCCACGCGGACACGGGGAGAACATGCAAACTCCACACAGAAAGGCCCCCATCGGCCACTGGGCTCGAACCCAGGACCTTCTTGCTGCGAGGCAACAGCGCTAACCACTACACCACTATATCGGTCTGAAATGTAGTGTTAAATTAACATCTGCAGTGTAATCTAGTGTATGACGTACACTCAGTACACTCAGCATTCACGTTATTAGGAACATCTGTACACCTGTACACCATTCATGCACTGATCTAATCAGCCAATCATGTAGCAGCAGCTCAGTGCAAAATCCTGCAGATGCAGGTCAAGAGCATCAGTTAAAGGAGAACTGAAGGCAAATTTTTTATTATCAAAATTCTGTTTATTTCGTTTTATTAAATATAGGAATGCATTTTCGTTCACTATTTTGTCACTCCTATAGCAAGTTATGAGTGTTTGAAATATGCTCTGTAATATATCAGTCCATATGTCAAAGCAATGGCCGTAAACGAGGTTCGTTGAGACCTGTGCGAGACATCGTAGGACGGAAGTAAAACGTACAGCGGAAATTAAAGTGACCGACATCTGCCAACGTTGTCAAAAGACGCGCGCGCCCTCTTTCGAATGCTGACGTGATCAAGCCGGAAGTTTTGTTTGTTTTGATAGCGATCAGGAAAATTTGAAAAAAGTAGGCCGTAATCGTCATTTAAACTCGTTTTTGTGCAATATTTCGTTTGGAAAACAGTTTTCAAAATGGCGGCACTGACACCTGGCTGACACTTCACGTTTCGAAGTCTCGTACAAGTCTCGTGAAGATCGCATGGATAAGCGACGCCTGCCGTGGACCAAACGAACTAAATTCAACACGGCTAAAAACCGAACAGGCCGATAAGTATAATATTTAATTGCAATTAGTTGCCAATACGAGTCAAGATTTAAGGTTACTAAAACCGAAAACGTAATTGAATAACACGCTAATTAAGAAATAAAGCAAGTTTAAAAATGACTTCAGTTCTCCTTTAATGTTATGTCTCTCGAGTTGACACAGAATGGTTCAGAAACAAAATACATCCCGTGAGCGGAGGTGTCTGCTAGCTGAAACACCTTGCTGATGAGAGAGATCGGAAGAGAATATCCAGATAAGTTTGAGCTGTCAGGAAGTCTATACTCAAATAAGCACTCTTTACAACCGTGGTGAGCAGAAAAGCATCTCAGAACATGCAACACATCAAACTTTGAGATGGATGAGCTACAACAGCATTCCTGTCAGCCAAGTCCCAAAGATCAGACGTTTTCTCCATTCTGATGCTTGATGTGAACATTAGGCTACCTGAAGCTAAAGTGGATGGTGAGTGTGTATTGATATTCAGCACACACGGTTTAACAGTTATTCCACAAAATCGAGTTGTACATGAGCTGTTAACCATGTATGATGAAATTGAGTGGAATAACTGTTTAATTCTATCCACATTCACTGGATTTTGAGAAACAGAGCATTTTTGTTTTTACTTTGTGCAAATTTGATAAATGAAAACTTTATCCAAAACGTCCGACAAAATCATTTCCGCTTAGAATGTAAACAAACCGGTGAAATGACAGGAGCAATTTGTGAAAAATGAGATAATAATAATTTTTGGAAAATAAAAAAAAGATATGTTCTTACCGTCAAACACTTTTATTCCATATTTTGTTGCTTTTTTTTGGTATTTGTTGGGGTTTTGTTTTTGAGTCGAGTTTTCATTTCGTCCTCGGTTGGTTCAGCAACACGCTCTGCCATTTTGTTTTTCTCTACTCACGGTAGATATGAGCTGATATCCTAGTAGTCGCGTAGCCAAACAGTGCGCACGATTACTCATATCCAGTGAATTTGGATAGAATAATATACAGTAGTTCATATTTTAAAACATGATTGCTATAGTTAAAGTTAGACGGCCTTTCGATTTCATAAAATCGGTAAAATTTAGTTCCCTTTGAAATGTGGTCATTGTGATATATGTTTATTTCTGTAATATCTCAAAAAAAGTATCAGGCCATTCTGTGGCTGGGAAGTTATTTAATTTGAGGGGATTGAAGCAAATAATGTGAATGAAATCGCTTGCTTTGCGCAGTCAAGCAGACAGAGGAAGTCCGTGTGCGCATGCGCAGGTTTACCTTCTTTTTCTTCTTTTGGGTTTTACGGCAGCTGGCATCCACAGTGTTGCATTACTGCCATCTACAGGTTTACCTTTGAGCGTGCACTGACAGTTCCATCATTCTGTCGCTAAATGAACAGCTGATCACACCGAGGTGTTCGCTGAGCGCCGATATTTATTAGTTTGGTCCTGCGTTTCCTTTCCTTCGTATATAACACAACGTCTTTTCTTCTCGCTTTCCGTTACTGTAGTCGGTCTTTCACGTTTCATTCACACACTCACGTCCTCCATTTTTCTCTCCTGTTTCAAATTTGTATCCCACAATGCCTTGCGCGAACAGGGAAAGCCCACCACGTCATGCATGATGTAGTATCTTGAATTGGGTCATGGTGAAGCAGGAAAAAATAGCGGAGAATTTAGGGCCACGTGGAGATAAATTCATTAATTTTTCTATTTAAAAAAACAAATAAAATTGGAAGTCTGTGATTCGAATTCAGTAGCTTTCAGTCACGAAACAAAAATAATTGGGTGCTGGGGAAAATTCTTTTTATGGCCTACACTTGAAAAATCTGAAAGGCCGTCTAGCTTTAAGTTTTGTGTGTTTGATGTTGTTGTCTAATCTGTAAAGCTGTGATATGACCTCATATTCATTTGATTACATTTGTGGAATATTTGTATATTAGATTTGAGCACGAGAATGAAAAAATCATATCACAATATTTAGACATGTTGTCGTGCCACTTGTTAGTAGTGAAGTACTGAGAACATCTCATCTCATCTCATTATCTCTAGCCGCTTTATCCTTCTACAGGGTCGCAGGCAAGCTGGAGCCTATCCCAGCTGACTATGGGTGAAAGGCGGGGTACACCCTGGACAAGTCACCAGGTCATCACAGGGCTGACACATAGACACAGACAACCATTCACACCTCCGGTCAATTTAGAGTCACCAGTTAACCTAACCTGCATGTCTTTGGACTGTGGGGGAAACCGGAGCACCCGGAGGAAACCCACGCGGACACGGGGAGAACATGCAAACTCCGCACAGAAAGGCCCTCGCCGGCCCCGGGGCTCGAACCCAGGACCTTCTTGCTGTGAGGCGACAGCGCTAACCACTACACCGCCGTGCCGCCCACTGAGAACATTGTCCGAAAAATAGAACATTGTCCGAAAAATAATTGTGACAAAATAACATTTGTCGCATACAGTATGTCAGCATTACGTCATCATATTTCCCAGCTCTAATTGTTTGGAGTAAAAATGGACCTGATCTGTAGAGTATCTTTTTTTTTTCCTTCCTGACAGCATCATTGTAACGAGTGTTGTCTGTCTTAAGCTCAGCGTTAGCTAAAAGAGAACATCAGCAAACCCTAGCACACACCTAAAAGAGTATAATGTCAGATCTGATGTACTCAGAGCTTTGACACTGGTGCTATGTAGAAACCGATGAATCAGGACTGAGTTTTTCATGGGGTTAAATCCAGCTGGCATTTGTCACCTGCCACCATGTGAAAGAGTGTCAATAGCTCGAGTGAATGATTCCCTCTCAGGCCGAGCTTCAGGATGCTGATGGCACCTGACACTGGCTCTCCAGGCACCGTGTTCATGTTTCCTTGATTTATGGTCTGAACTCTGGAGATATGGGTCAGCGCAGGATGTTTTCTTCACGCTGGTAGACTTTTCTATGAGTCTGTGCTCTGTTGCCGCAGTGTGCGAGAACAGTAGAGCTGCACAGCAAAAAACTGAATTACCACCTTCAGTTTCGCATGAACACTGCAGGAACATGCTGATTACCGTCTCGGATGTTCAACATGTGCAATATTGTCCGAGATGCTTGAATGCATCATCTGTAGAAATGCATTTGCTTAGAGAGCTGTCTTGTGCAGTGTTCGGGAGCATCTTGTTATGAGAGCGCCTTTCTTAAAGCAGATGGGAGCACTTCAAACTGACAGGAGCTAATAAGAAATATCTGGTTTAGGGTTTTTTTTGGCAGTGTACCAAAATTCTGTCACACATTTTGGATTCATTTTGGATTCTTGTTGTGATTTGCCATCACAATTGTTGATCGATATTCGGTAAATATTTCTGTTCATTTTCTTGTCTTCTGTTGTTTCACTTCGAGTCTCTCAGTAGCCAGGTTTCCGTTGGAGTTTTGCGCAAAATATAAACCATGTATTCATTTATTTTTGACAAAACACGATGCGAATGTTCTGTGTTTCCACTGAGTGATGTTTTGTGATTAAAGCTGAGTTTTCTCCTCTTTTTCCCCACAAAGGTAGCGTTTCCATTTGTTCATTTCATGACTTAAATGCGAAAATGTCTCTCTATTTCAATTTTCGAAATATTACTTGATTGAAAGCTAGACTGCCTTTCAGATTTTTCAAGTGTAGGTCATGAAAAGAATTTTCCAGACACCCAGTTATTTTTGTTTAGTGGACTGAAAGCTACTGAATTTGAATCAAAGACTTCCAATTTTATTACTTTTTTTAAATAGGACAATTAATGTATTTATCTCCACATGGCCCTAAATTCTCCACTGTTTTTTCCTGCTTCACCATGACCCAATTCAAGATACTACATCATGCATGACGTGTTGGGCTTTCCCTGTTCACGCAAGGCATTGTGGGATACAAATTTGAAACAGGAGAGAAAAATGGAGGACGTGAGTGTGTGAATGAAATGTGAAAGACCGACTACAGTAATGGAAAGTGAGAAGAAAAGACATTATGTTATATACGAAGGAAAGGAAATGCAGGACCAAACTAATAAATATCAGCGCTCAGCGAGCACCTCGGTGTGATCAGCTGTTCGTTTAGCGACAGAATGATGGAACTGTCAGTGCACGCTCAAAGGTAAACCTGTAGATGGCAGTAATGCAACACTGTGGATGCCAGCTGCTGTAAAACCCAAAAGAAGAAGGTGGTAAACCTGCGCATGCGCACACGGACTTCCTCTGTCTGCTTGACTGCACGAAGTGAGCGATTTCATGCACATTATTTGCTTTAATCCCCTCAAATTAAATAACTTCCCAGCCACAGAATGGCCTGTTTTTTTTTTAGATATTACAGAAATAAATATATATCACAATGACCAAATTTCAGACGGAACTAAATTTCACCGATTTTATGAAATCGAAAGGCCGTCTAGCTTGAATCGTTTGAAAAGCCAAGCATAAACATTTTGGTGATGTTTTTCGTGTTTTTTCAAAATTTACGTGTTTTCATTCCTCGTTTTTAGTTCACAATTTCAAATTTCTCATGAAGCAGGTTAATGGAAACACGGCTAGCATTACTGAGGAAATAGTGGCAGTTTATGGATGGAGAAATGTGTCCATTTTTTCTAAACTCCGATGTTAGTGCTTTAGTCGACACTAAGACTAAAATAGCATGTACGATCATCTAAATGTAGCTTGTTTTGACGAAGTATTGATCTGACTTCATTTCTGTGAAGATTCTCAGTCATCCAGGTCATGGTAAACTGTGGGTGGTAAAAGAGAGCAACTGGACTAAGCCCTGTGTTGCAAGGTCCTAATGACCCCCAATTTGTGTTCCAGTGGGTGGTGAGAGTCAAAGAGTAGGTACTGGTCTGTGTGTGTGGGTTTCCGGTAGACCTCGATGCTCAGGTTTCTGTCTTGTCTAATGTGTACATCACAATCCAAGAAGGCTAGATTATTCCCACTGACGTCCTCCCGAGTGAAGTTGATGTTAATATCCATTGCATTGATGTGCTTAGAGAAGGCTTCCACCTCATGGGTTTTGATTTTAACCCAGGTGTCATCCACATATCTGAACCAGTGGCTGGGAGTAACTCCTGAAAAAGTGGTCAAAGCTTTATGTTCCACTTCCTCCATGTAAAGATTGGCCACAATAGGGGATACCGGTGAGCCCATGGCGCATCCATGCTTCTGTCTGTAGAAACTTTCATTAAACTGGAAATAAGTGGTAGTCAGGCAGAGGTCAAGCAGGCATTGTAACGGATGGAGAATTAATCCAGTTACAATGGACTAATGGTAGTCAGGCAGAGGTCAAGCAGGCATTGTAACGGATGGACTGATTAGTCCAGTTGCTCTCTTTTACCACCCACAATCTGACTTCATTGACTTGTTAAAATTCCAAAAATCTGCTCTGGCTGTCCTGCCAACGATGCTGTCGAAGTTTGTGGATGCTCTGTGACATAAATGAAATAAGTGGGTACGAGATTGTTCGGAATGCTTTGTCGTGTCAGCTTTATTTAAAGTGGCTGCAAAGCAAACATATGTGTCTGTGGTGTTTTTGTGCTGACTGATCAGTTCACCTTATGAAATCTTTTAAACGTGGAGGTAAGTACTCAATCGATGAAGGAAAATAATGAACAATTAATTATGATTACATGTTTGGTAAGGGGTGGCATGGTAGTGTAGTGGTTAGCACTGTCGCCTCGCAGCAAGAAGGTTCTGGGTTTGAGCCCAGTGACTGACAAGGGCCTTTTTGTGTGGAGATTGCATGTTCTCGCTGTGTCTGCATGGGTTTCCTCCAGGTGCTCCGGTTTCCCCCACAGTCCAAAGACATGCAGGTTAGACTAATTGGTGGCTCTAAATTGACCGTAGGTGTGAATGTGAGTGTGAATGGTTGTTTGTCTCTATGTGTCAGTCCTGCGATGAGCTGGCGACTTGTCCAGGGTGTACCCCGCCTCTCAACCATAGTCAGCTGGGATAGGCTCCAGCTCACCCGTGACCCTGCACAGGATAAGTGGTTACGGATAATGGATGGATGTTTGGTAAGAAAATAAACTAATTAAAAGCCATTTGTGTGGTGTAATTTTTGTGTTGATGCAAAATGCTGAGTCAAATTTCAACATACAGTTTATAGGTCATATTTACTAGCCTTGGTCTTTAATTACCATTAACATTACTTTGTGTGTAGCCTACATTAAAATAACTGCTGTCCTGGTTGAAGTTTTGTGGCTAACTACTGTAATTGGTTAAATTGGTGTTTTGCGCCAATGAAAAACAAATGGGAGTGAAAATGTTGCCTATAAATAGTGTTGCAAACAGGGACACATCATAAATAATGCTCAAACTTGCCATTACAGTTATTAATTTCTCTTCTTCCTCCTTATCCAGCACTGTTGACAGGTTGGGGTCCATGTGGTCCCTACTGAGCCACGTCATATTAATTGGACCGTAGTTTTACGCCGGATGCCCTTCCTGCTGCAACCCTCCCATTTCTGGGCTTGGGAAACAACCATTCACACTCACATTCACACTTATGGGCAATTTAGAGTAGCCAGTTAACCTTACTGCATGCCTATGGACTGTGGGAGGAAACGAGAGCACCCAGAGGAAACCCATGCAGACATGGGGTAAACATGCAAACTCCACACAGAAAGTCTCCCATCGGCCACTGGGCTTGAACCCAGAACCTTCTTGCTGTGAGGCGACAGTGCTAACTACTACACCATTGTGCCACCCACAATCATTAATTTCTCTTAGTTGAGAACAGGTTGAATGGAACCAAAATGTACCCTACCGTGTTCTTTAGTATTCTCTAGAGCGGGGCACTTATAAATTCCAATTGGTTCCTGGCAAAACACGTCATAGCTCATGACCATAAAGTTGCTTGGACTTCAACTTTATTCTGACGCCCTCAACGCCCAGGATGTGCCGCCAACGATCATGCCACTGCACATCGCTGAGAGACGCTGGCTCACAGTAAACGAATGACTTCTGGTCACTTGGATGCTCTTGCCATGTTTGGTCTAGAAGAAGAAGAAGCCTTTATTTGTCACATGCACACCCAAGCATAGTGAAATTCATCCTCTGCATTTAACCCATCTGAAGCAGTGAACACACGCACACACACCCAGAGCAGTGGTCAGCCATACTACAGCGCTCAGGGAGCAGTTAGGGGTTAGGTACCATGCTCAACATGGCTGCCCCATGTTAACCTAACTGCATGTCTTTGAACTGTGGGGGAAACTGGAGCACCCGGAGGAAACACACGCAGAACATGCAAACTCCACACAGAAAGGCTCCCTGTCAGCCACTGGACTCAAACCCAGAACCTTCTTGCTGTGAGGCAACAGTGCTAACCACTACACCACCATGCCCACGTCTGAGTGTACCATCAGAGGTAAAGCTGTAACTTTTAAGATTCCTGATATGGGAAAGTCTTCAGGACAGAGGGCTTTGTGGTTTGTGGGAGATGGAAGGAAACTGAAGCACCTTGAGGAAACCCATGCTGACATTGTGAGAACATGAGGAACACCATATGGACTCAGAATTGAATTGGGGATTCTGGAGCCATCAAGCGGCAACACCATGCTGCCTACTACCATTGTGTATACCACATAAAATTATGTTCTTTACTTTTCTTTCGCTGTATCGGATCACATTCTTTGTGAATTTTGTGTAATATGATGGCATTTTTTTGGGTGCCAATGTGGTGCAGTGGTTGTCGATTTACAGCAAGGAAGTTCCAGGTTTGAATCTGCCAGTTGACAGGGGCCTTTCTGTTTGGAGTTTGAATGTCCTTCCTGTGCCTGTATGAGTTTCCTCCAGGTGCTCTGGTTTCATCCCACAGTCCAAAGACATGTGGGTTAGGTGGTCACTCTAAATTGCCCATAGGTGTGAATGTCAGTGTGAATAGCTGTCAGTCTGGGTGTTAGCACCATGATAGATTGGCAACCTTTTTAGCTGGCGTGGATTTAAGGGGCGGGGTGTGTGTGTGCGCTCACCTGGCACGTGCCCCCCCGGTCCAAAAAAATAGTTTGAGTACATGGCTACTTGGAATTGTGACTTGATTGTATTGCAGATACTGAGACATGCCTGCCAGTTTTAAAAATCTCATCTCATCTCTAGCCGCTTTATCCTGTTCTACAGGGTCGCAGGCAAGCTGGAGCCTATCCCAGCTGACTACGGGCGAAAGGCGGGGTACACCCTGGACAAGTCGCCAGGTCATCACAGGGCTGACACATAGACAACCATTCACACTCACATTCACGGTCAATTTAGAGTCACCAGTTAACCTAACCTGCATGTCTGTGGACTGTGGGGGAAACCGGAGCACCCGGAGGAAACCCACGCGGACACGGGGAGAACATGCAAACTCCTCACAGAAAGGCCCTCATCGGCCACGGGGCTCGAACCCGGACGTTCTTGCTGTGAGGCGACAGCGCTAACCACTACACCACCGTGCCGCCCAGTTTTAAAATTAATAAGGTTTAAAAAAATAAATAAAATAAATTGTTATATGGGATTGAGCTGAAGAGTTTATGGTATAAATTTATATTTAATAGTAGGTCCTAGCTTAGGTTTTTTCACTCGTGACACGAATGCAGTGAAAAGCAAGCTGGGCGAGTCCTGTTGGATTTTTAACAGGGCGTGGGAACTTCGTGCATCAACATAACATGCTGTATTCCCGGATTGCACTGTAGACTACATGTAAAGGGTGTGCAAGCCACCTATAGGCACGACTAGTCTTTAAGGTGATTCTTTCATACGTTTGATTCATGTCAGTCCATGGTTGAATTTAGCAAGCTAATGTAACACTACAACCTTTGACAGTGTATGTAATTTGCTAACATTGTTTAACTTGGAAGGATAACGTTGGTCAACACTATCAATACACTACCCACTTAGATAGGTATAAGTAATCATTCACAGGTATTTTTTTCCTAGAAACCTGACGTCATGATCATCATAAACTGCTAAGCTCGATTGAGCTGCAAATAGTGTTGACAATTAGTGTTCTAGTTAGCAGCTAGTTAGCATCATATGCAAACTGAAGATAACGTAAGATAATGCAAGACAAAACTTCACATAATTTCTCCTTTCACAGAGGCTTTAAGATAGCTCAGTAAAATAAGTTATTTGAATTCTGTCATAGTCTCCAGTACGCCATAGAACCAGTCAGGGGAAAACAATGAGTTGTGTTAAAGCTATATGGCCTTTTGATTTAATAAAATCAGTGAAATTTAGTTCCCTCTGAAATTTGGTCGTTGTGATATATGTTTATTTCTGTAATATCTCACAAAATATCAGGCCATTCTGTGGCTGGGAAGTTATTTAATTTGAGGGGATTAAAGCAAACAATGTGCATGAAATCGCTCGCTTCGTGCAGTCAAGCAGACAGAGGAAGGCCGTGTGCGCATGCGCAGGTTTACCTTCTTTTTCTTCTTCTTTTGGGTTTTACAGCAGCTGGCATCCACAGTGTTGCATTACTGCCATCTACAGGTTTACCTTTGAGCGTCCACCGACAGTTCCATCATTCTGTCGCTAAACGAACAGCTGATCACACCGAGGTGCTCGCTGACCGCCGATATTTATTAGTTTGGTCCTGCGTTTCCTTTCCTTCGTATATAACATAACGTCTTTTCTTCTCGCTTTCCGTTACTGTAGTCGGTCTTTTATGTTCATTCACACACTCACGTCCTCCATTTTTCTCTCCTGTTTCAAATTTGTATTCCACAATGCCTTGCGCGAACAGGGAAAGCCCACCACGTGATGCATGACGTAGTATCTTGAATTGGGTCATGGTGAAGCAGGAAAAAATAGCAGGGAATTTAGGGCCACGTGGAGATAAATTCATTAATTGTTCTCTTTCAAGGAAACCTAATAAAACTGGAAGTCTGTGATTTGAATTCAGTAGCTTTGTCCACTAAACAAAAATAATTGGGTGCCGGGGAAAATTCTTTTTATGACCTACACTTGAACAATCTAAAAGGCAGTCTACCTTTAATTCTGATAAAACAACTTTACACAGCGGATAATATAGTGAGAATGGCATATTTCACAGGAGGAAGTGTGGGATGTGAAAGCAAAGCGTTTATCATCTGTAATGGTTGTGTCTGTTTGTGTAATAATGGTGTGATGAAAGGCGCTGTGGGTGCATCGATGCTTTTCAGCGCTCATGATTTCATTCTTAATGATCTGAAAGCAAGAGATCTAAGAAGGAAAAACGTGTACACCCCATCCATCAACTATTCCTCTCCATCTCTCGCTCCATTTCTCTACCTCAGGTGAATGTATGTTTCTGTTTGTATCTGGCCAAAGGTAATAATTCTAATTCACCTCTGCAATGATGACCAGTTGATGGGCACAGTGACAGTCTTTATAAATTAATGGGAATTTTTGAATGCCATATTTCTGCCTCACACACATCCTGTTTCCAAAAGCCAATGTGTGTTTGGTTCTCCAGTAGCTTAAAAGCTGACTCGTAATGTCAATAGTTATGATTATATTTTAAAATATTTTTATTTCATAATGTCATTAGATTGGCATATTATCTTGGCTAGTGTCTGTGTAAGAGAGTTGAGGGAAGAGAGTTGCCACCTGTCCCTCCCTGAGAGCACGGCCAACTTTGCTCTCTTTTCTCCTGGCCATAGTTGACTGGGGCATAATCAGGAATCGAACTTGCAATCTCTGTATGATAGAGTGAATGTTGGGCCACTCGGGAACGCCCCCATATGTTCGTTTTCTTAATCCTGGCATAAAAATAAATCCTCATCTCATCTCATTATCTCTAGCCGCTTTATCCTTCTACAGGGTCGCAGGCAAGCTGGAGCCTATCCCAGCTGACTACGGGCGAAAGGCGGGGTACACCCTGGACAAGTCGCCAGGTCATCACAGGGCTAAAATAAATCCTTCTGGATTTAACATTTTTTGAGAATCTTAAGTCAAATCCTTTAATGAGACATTGTCATAGACCAGTGGTTCTCAAAATGGGGACTGTGAAGCAAAATCTCAGGGTCTGTAATTTTTATTTTAGTTCTTATAGGAATTAACCTTTTTGACTGGTCCTTCAACGTGAATTGGTTTAGTTCAAACTTCAATAACTCTAAAACAATTAGGCCTTAATGTCAGCTTGGGATGAATGTTCAGTCAGCTGTTGATGGAAAGTTCAGGGAAAAAAAAAAGCTCTAGGGCTCTAATATATACCGGTAGGCAGAAATTTATTGTACAACCCCAATTCCAAAAAAGTTGGGACGGTGTATAAACCGTAAATAAAAACATAATGCGATAATTTGAAAATCATGAAAAGTCTATATTTCATTGAAAATAGTACAAAGACAACATATCAAATGATGCAACTGTAGAATTTTATTGTTTTTTGAAAAATATATGCTCATTTTGAATTTGATGTCAGCAACACATTTCAAAAAAGTTGGGACAGGGGCATGTTTACCACTGTGTTGTATCACCTCTAATTTTAACAACACTCTGTAAATGTTTGGGAACTGAGGAGACCAACTGCTGTACTTTTGAAAGAGAAATATTGTCCCATTCTTGCCTGATATACAATTTCAGTTGCTCAACAGTTCAGGGTCTCCTTTGCTATATTTTGCGCTTCATAATGCTCCAAATGTTTTAAATGGGAGACAGGTCTGAACTGTAGGCAGGCCAGTTTAGCACCTGGACTCTTTTATTACAGAGCCATGCAGTTTTAATACAGTGGTGCTTGAAAGTTTGTGAATGCTTTAGAATTTTCTATATTTCTGCATAAATATGACCTTAAACATCATCAGATTTTCACAAGTCCTAAAAGTAGATAAAGAGAACCCAGTTAAAAAAATGAGACAACAATATTATACTTGGTCATTTATTTATTGAGGAAAATGATCCAATATTACATATCTGTGAGTGGCAAAAGTATGTGACCCTTTGCTTTCAGTATCTGGTGTGACCCCCTTGTGCAGCAATAACTGCAACTCAACGTTTGCGGTAACTGTTGATCAGTCCTGCACACCGGCTTGGAGGAATTTTAGCCCGTTCCTCCGTACAGAACAGCTTCAACTCTGGGATGTTGGTGGGTTTCCTCACATGAACTGCTCGCTTCAGGTCCTTCCACAACATTTCAATTGGATTAAGGGCAGGACTTTGACTTGGCCATTCCAAAACATTCACTTTATTCTTCTTTAACCATTCTTTGGTAGAACGACTTGTGTGCTTAGGGTCGTTGTCTTGCTGCATGACCCACCTTCTCTTGAGATTCAGTTCATGGACAGATGTCCTGAAATTTTCCTTTAGAATTCGCTGGTATAATTCAGAATTCATTGTTCCATCAAGGATGGAAAGCCGTCCTGGCCCAGATGCAGCAAAACAGCTTATTTATTTACTTATTAATGATTTTATCCATTGTGCTAACCAGTAGAAGTTTAAACATAGATTTATTAGCAAGATCATATTTTGGTACAATATTACCACTTTCACTCTTCAGAAACTCCTCGAGTGGTTATAGATAAGACTGTACAAAAAAAAAGTGTTCTTGCTTTGTTTCTCAATAAAGTTCAATTTAAGAACTGCAGCATTTTCTCTCGGGCAGCCTTCAGGAATAAAAGTGCAACAAATTTCCCCTTTATTCACCAGAAGATGTCACATGTCCTCATGCATGGACCTGAAGAAAAAAAGAGGAAGAAACAACATTGAAAAGCTAAGCTGTGAGTGAATTAAAAAAGAAATCCACTTGTTGTGACAGAAGGAGCAAATTTATCCTAAAAAGATTGATGTCTTTACTATTTTGCACTGAATATTAAATTCCCAGTCACTAAACAGATTAAATGTGTGAAGTGAATGAATGGGGTGAATGAGTCATGGCTGCACATGCCATCTTGCTCAAAACTTGCTGTTGATGCATTATGCATACGACAATTATTTAAACAGACATTTATAACGCTGCTTTACTTTAACTTTTGTTGGACACACTGTGCTTATGGCAACCGCAGAGGTGGACAAAGTACCCAACTTCATTACATAAGTCAGAGTACAGATCCCACTACTCAAATGTGACTCCGATACAAGTGAAAGTTGTCCAGTCAAATTTTTACTTAAGTTAAAGTACTGAAGTACTTGCTTTTAAAAATACTTAAGTATTAAAAGTACATGTTCTGTCAATGCATTGTTGTATTATTGCCACAACACTTACAAAACCTAATGCCTCTACCAAGGACAGAAATGTGGATTTACAAAATGAATGCATGCTGTGCCATCATGGTGGTTTAATGTTAAGCTAGCTAGTCAGTGAAGCTCCACCTGACATGCTAGCAAACGCCTTTCAAACTTGAAATCACATTGGGTAGCTAACGCTACAAGAAAAGAAAGATTTCTACATTCTGTTTATTTGGCAAGATTATGCTAAAACATATTTCTGAAAGGGGGCGGCACGGTGATGTAGTGGTTAGCGCCATTGCCTCACAGCAAGAAGGTGCGGGTTCGAGCCCCATGGCCAGCGAAGGCCTTTCTGTGTGGAGCTTGCATGTTGTCTGTGTGGGTTTCCTCCGGGTGCTCCGGTTTCCCCCACAGTCCAAAGACATGCAGGTTAGGTTAACTGGTGACTCTAAATTGACCGTAGGTGTGAATGTGAGTGTGAATGGTTGTCTGTGTCTATGTGTCAGCCCTGTGATGACCTGGCGACTTGTCCAGGGTGTACCCCACCTTTCGCCCGTAGTCAGCTGGGATAGGCTCCAGCTTGCCTGTGATCCTGTAGAACAGGATAAAGCGGCTAGAGATAATGAGATGAGATGAGATATTTCTGAAAGGACTTCAGATAAATTAACGTTATTCATGTTAGCATAAATCCGTTTTTACAGGCTAACTGTGTCCAAGTTAACTGGCTATGTATAAACGTTAGCCGTGGACAAGGCTACGGCAACTTGGCGGGCAAATCCATAGAAAGTCATTTGACTAACCAGACTGCACAGCTATTGCAACGTTATCGCTAGCTCTAAAAGCACAGACAACTTTGTTGCAAGGTTTCTCTTGGAATAAAACGTTTATATACCTCAATATGCTTCCGCAGGTTGGACGGTGAGTTTTTGTAGGCCGTGATGTGGTTTGTTTTCGACAAACAAAGCAAACATTTAAAATGAAACGAATCTTTATTCCTTTCAGAAAACTGAAACATGGGTTCATGGGCCATGGGTGTGTGAGCATTCCTCAGAAGAACCGCCTCCTTCCATTCTGCCATCAACTGATTGTGTTCAAGTAATGCTGTTGAGAAATAATTGAACTTGATTTTATACAGTCTATGGATGAGACGTGACCCTAGTGATTACTGACAGGCTGTTTCAGTGTCACCTGCGAAAAAAACAATCACGTTTTAGAAAAGAAAAGAAAAGAAAAGAAAAGAAAAAAAATCCACTTTCAAAGCTTTTTCATAGTAAAGAGTAACGAGGACCTTGATAGAAATGTAGTGGAGTGACAAATACGATATTTATCTTTCAAATATTGTGAAGTTAAAGTCATATGTTTCCAAAAAAAAATTATATACAATGGTGATTGAAAGTTTGTGAACCCTTTGGAATTTTCTATATTTCTGCATAAATATGACCTTAAACATCATCAGATTTTCACACAAGTCCTAAAAGTAGATAAAGAGAACCCAGTTAAACAAATGAGACAAAAATATTATACTTGGTCATTTATTTATTGAGGAAAATGATCCAATATTACATATCTGTGAGTGGCAAAAGTATGTGAACCTCTAGGATTAGCAGTTAAATTGAAGGTGAAATTACAGTCAGGTGTTTTCAATCAGTGGGATGACAATCAGGTGTGAGTGGGCACCCTGTTTTATTTAAAGAACAGGGATCTATCAAAGTCTGATCTTCACAACACATGTTTGTGGAAGTGTATCATGGCATGAACAAAGGAGATTTCTGAGGACCTCAGAAAAAGCATTGTTGATGCTCATCAGGCTGGAAAAGGTTACAAAACCATCTCTAAAGAGTTTGGACTCCACCAATCCACAGTCAGACAGATTGTGTACAAATGGAGGAAATTCAAGACCATTGTTACCCTCCCCAGGAGTGGTCAACCAACAAAGATCACTCCAAGAGCAAGGCGTGTAATAGTTGGTGAGGTCACAAAGGACCCCAGGGTAACTTCTAAGCAACTGAAGGCCTCTCTCACATTGACTAATGTTAATGTTCATGACTCCACCATCAGGAGAACACTGAACAACAATGGTGTGTATGGCAGGGTTGCAAGGAGAAAGCCACTGCTCTCCAAAAAGAACATTGCTGCTCGTCTGCAGTTTGCTAAAGATCACGTGGACAAGCCAGAAGGCTATTGGAAAAATGTTTTGTGGATGGATGAGACCACAATAGACCTATTTGGTTTAAATGAGAAGCGTTATGTTTGGAGAAAGGAAAACACTGCATTCCAGCATAAGAACCTTATCCCATCTGTGAAACATGGTGGTGGTAGTATCATGGTTTGGGCCTGTTTTGCTGCATCTGGGCCAGGATGGCTTGCCATCATTGATGGAACAATGAATTCTGAATTATACCAGTGAATTCTAAAGGAAAATGTCAGGACATCTGTCCATGGACTGAATCTCAAGAGAAGGAGGTTCATGCAGCAAGAGAACGACCCTAAGCACACAAGTCGTTCTACCAAAGAATGTTTAAAGAAGAGTAAAGTTAATGTTTTGGAATGGCCAAGTCAAAGTCCTGACCTTAATCCAATGGAAATGTTGTGGAAGGACCTGAAACGAGCAGTTCATGTGAGGAAACCCACCAACATCCCAGAGTTGAAGCTGTTCTGTATGGAGGAATGGGCTAAAATTCCTCCAAGCCATTGTGCAGGACTGATCAACAGTTACCGGAAACGTCTAGCTGCAGTTATTGCTGCACTAGGGGGTCACACCAGATACTGAAAGCAAAGGTTCACATACTTTTGCCACTCACAGATATGTAATATTGGATCATTTTCCTCAATAAATAAATGACCAAGTATAATATTTTTGCCTCATTCGTTTAACTGGGTTCTCTTTATCTGCTCTTAGGATTTGTGTGAAAATCTGGTGATGTTTTAGGTCATATTTATGCAGAAATATAGAAAATTCTAAAGGGTTCACAAACTTTCAAGCACCACTGTGTGTGTGTGTGTGTATATATATATATATATATATATATATACTCAAGTAAGGTACAGATACTCAAAAAGTGTACTTAAGTACAGTACTCAAGTAAATGTTCTTCGTTACTGTCCACCTCTGGGCAACCAGAATAATGTTTAGAATTAAGTAGTTCATTTTGCTCAGGTTTTTGGCTACAGCAGTACAAATATGTCAATAAACCAGTAATTGAAAATGATCTGGCATTGACAAACAAATGTAGCTACAACGACATGCTACTGTCTGCTACAGTCAAGCAGTTGGTGGAATGTCAGAGTTTCATAAATACATATATTGTTCCTTGGAAACTGGGTTAAAGACTCAGTGAAAATTGTGAGCTCAGTTTTAAGCCTGGCAAAATGCTAGCATTGCCACATCACAGCTCCAGGGTCCCTGATTCAATCCTGAGCTTGGCTTACTGTCTGTGTGGGGTTTCACACGCTCTCCTTGGGTGTGTTTGGGTTTCATACGAGGTCTTTGGTTTTCTTCTGGGTACTAAATCCTCTCAATGGGTTGCTTGGCAATAATAAATTGCCCAAACCCCCAAAGGTGCTAATGTAAGCGTGAATATGCCTAGTGATGGGATGGCATTCGCATCAGTGTGTGTGTACCAGTCTCATGCCTAGTGTTCATGGGACAGGTTCTGGGCCCACTGTGACCCTTACCGGGATAAAGTGCATACTCAGAAGTGTTTACTTAGAAAGG
This sequence comes from Neoarius graeffei, assembly GCF_027579695.1. Lineage (NCBI taxonomy): Eukaryota > Metazoa > Chordata > Actinopteri > Siluriformes > Ariidae > Neoarius > Neoarius graeffei. Next base: position 109,006,418 of record NC_083571.1, on the reverse strand, counting down.
CCCCTGTCAGCCACTGGGCTCGAACCCAGAACCTTCTTGCTGTGAGGCGACAGTGCTAACCACTACACCACCATGTCATCTAATAATAATAATAATAATTATTATTCAACTTATATAGCGCCTTTCTCACACCCAAAGTCACTTTTCAGTTACACACACAAAAAACCCCTCCACCAAAAGAGGGTCAAGATGTAATTCCAGTGCCGTAGCTGTCCACAGTCCCACCAAAAGGCACACAAAGGTAAATCCCATACCGCCTGCACAGCCACCGTGATGCCACCAGGCAACATCGCTCGGAACACTGCACCAAGCGCAGAAGCACCATCACACAGAGTGCTGGACAACCCAGATGTTAAAAGAGCAAGTTGCTCTCTGCAGTCCATAGCGAGGAGCACAGGCATCACCCATGGTGGACCAAGGCTTGAAGAGAACTGGCGCCCAAAACTGGAGCTACGTAACAACCGGCAGACAAAACATTCAAATAAAGAACATTCAAACTAAGAACAAACTTCAGACCATACAATCACAAAAAGAAAAACAAAGGGGAAAAAAAGGAAAATAAAAAGCTCCGGTAAGAAGCGGCAGCCAAAATGCGCACGGCGTACTCTCAACCGGAAACGGAAAAAGTATTAAAAGTATTAATAATAATAATAGGCGGCACGGTGGTGTAGTGGTTAGCGCTGTCGCCTCACAGCAAGAAGGTCCGGGTTCGAGCCCCGTGGCCAGCGAGGGCCTTTCTGTGTGGAGTTTGCATGTTCTCCCCGTGTCCGCGTGGGTTTCCTCCGGGTGCTCCGGTTTCCCCCACAGTCCAAAGACATGCAGGTTAGGTTAACTGGTGACTCTAAATTGACCGTAGGTGTGAATGGTTGTCTGTGTCTATGTGTCAGCCTTGTGATGACCTGGTGACTTGTCCAGGGTGTACCCCGCCTTTTGCCCGTAGTCAGCTGGGATAGGCTCCAGCTTGCCTGCGACCCTGTAGAACAGGATAAAGCGGCTAGAGATAATGAGATGAGATGAGATAATCCAGCCCTCAGTGTGCAACCTAGTGGAACCTAGATGGAACCTAGATGCAACCTAGATGGAATCTTCAGAAACGTATCTAAAATTTATATTTATTTTGTACATCATTAACAAAGATGGCAGATAATTTATATATCTGATTTATATATCTGCTATCTTGCATTCTTGTTTAAAGAACAGGGAAGCAGAAACGGGCTAAAGACAGCGGTGATTGCATATCATTTTAGGGCTAAATCATTCTTTGTGATAAATTCTGTGATGTATTTTTTACCCAAATAGATGCATAAGGCAATAAATATATACAGACACACAAATATTCCAAAATAGTATAATAACTGATTAAACTATAATGAATATTGAAGTGTGTTCCCATTTTCTTTCCTTACATCTGTGCAAAGTAGTGTTAGATGATTTTCACAAGAATATTTAGTCTGTTTGTCATTGTCAAATCACTTTTGCTACTGATTTGAATAAAAAAGGATATATGTGAACATTTAGACCTTATCATCGATTTCATAAAATCAGTGAAATTTAGTTCCCTCTGAAATTTGATCATTGTGATATATGTTTATTTCTGTAATATCTCAAAAACAAACCAAACCAAACCATTCTGTGGTTGGGAAGTTATTTAATTTGAGGGGATTAAAACAAATAATGTGCATGAAATCGCTCGCTTCATGCAGTCAAGCAGACAGAGGAAGTCTGTCTGTGCATGCACAGGTTTACCTTCTTCTTTTGGGTTTTACAGCAGCTGGCATCCACACTGTTGCATTATTGCCATCTACAGGTTTACCTTTGAGTGTGCACTGACAGTTCCATCATTCTGTCACTAAACGAACAGCTGATCACACCGAGGTGCTCGCTCAGCGCCGATATTTATTAGTTTGGTCCTGTGTTTCCTTTCCTTCGTATATAACATAACGTCTTTTCTTCTCGCTTTCCGTTACTGTAGTTGGTCTTTCACGTTTCATTTGCACACTCACGTCCTCCATTTTTCTCTCCTGTTTCAAATTTGTATCCCACAATGCCTTGTGCGAACGGGGAAAGCCCACCATGTCATGCATGACATAGTATCTTGTATTGAGTCATGGTGAAGGAGGAAAAAATAGTGGAGAATTTAGTCTTAAATTCATTAATTGTTCTATTTAAAAAAAAAACTAATAAAATTGGAAGTCTGTGTTTCAAATTCAGTAGCTTTCAGTCCACTAAACAAAAATAATTGGGTGCCGGGGAAAATTATTTTTATGACCGACACATGAAAAATCTGAAACGCAGTCTAGCTTGAAAAGTCACCGTGCCAAAGCTTAGTTTATGGTCATGTAATCTTTCTCCAGTTTCAACCACGGCTACAAGCAGCCAGCTGCTGGTCAGGTCTCGTCTCGTCTCGTCTCATCTCATCTCATCTCATCTCATCTTCTTCTGCTTATCCGGGGCTGGGTCGCGGAGGCAGCAGTCTGAGCATGGAAGTCCAAACTTCCCTCTCCCCAGACACCTCAGCCAGCTCCTAGGGAAGAACACTGAGGCGTTCCCAGGCCAGCTGAGAGACATAGTCCCTCCAGCGTGTCCTGGGTCTTCCCCGGGGCCTCCTCCTGGGGGGACATGCCTGGAACACCTCCCCAGGGAGGCATCCAGGAGGCATCCGAAAGAGATGCCCGAGCCACCTCAGCTGATTCCTCTCGATGTGGAGGAGCAGCGGCTCTACTCCGAGCTCCTCCCGAGTGACTGTGCTTCTCACCCTATCTCTAAGGGAGCGCCCAGCCACCCTGCGAAGGAAACTCATTTCGGCCGCTTGTATCCGCGATCTTGTTCTTTCGGTCATTACCCAAAGCTCATAACCATAGGTGAGAGTCAGAACATGGATTGACCAGTAAATCGAGAGCTTCGCCTTTTGGCTCAGCTCCTTCTTCACCATGACGGACCGGTAAAGCAACCACATCGCTGCAGAGGCTGCACCAATCCGCCTGTCGATCTCACGCTCCATCCTTCCCTCACTCGTGAACAAGATCCCAAGATACTTAAACTCCTCCACTTGAGGCAGGACTTCTCCATCAAACTGAAGAGGGAAAGCCACCCTTTTCTGGTCGAGAACCATGGCCTCGGACTTGGAGGTGCTGATTCTCATCCCAGCTGCTTCACACCCGACTGCAAACCGCCCCAGTGCATGCTGAAGGTCCTGGTTTGAAGAAGCCAACAGGACAACATCATCCACAAAAAGCAGAGATGAAATCCTGTGGTTCCCAAACAGGATTCCCTCCGGCCCCTGGCTGCACCTAGAAATTCTGTCCATAAAAATTATGAACAGAACTGGTAACAAAGGGCAGCCCTGCCGGAGTCCAACATCCACTGGGAACAGGTCTGACTTACTGCCGGCAATGCGAACCAGACTCCTGCTCTGTTTGTACAGGTACTGGACAGCCCTTAGCAAAGAGCCCCAAACCCCATACTCCCGAAGCACCCCCCACAGGATACCATGAGGGACATGGTCGAATGCCTTCTCCAGATCCACAAAGCACATGTGGACTGGTTGGGCAAACCCCCATGAACCCTCGAACACCCTATGAAGGATATAGAGCTGGTCCAGTGTTCCATGACCAGGACGAAAACCACATTGTTCCTCCTGGATCCGAGGTTCGACTATTGGCCAAATTCTCCTTTCTAGTACCCTGGAGTAAACCTTCCCGGGGAGGTTGAGAAGTGTGATTCCCCTATAATTGGAGCACACTTTCCGGTCACCTTTCTTAAAAAGAGGGACCACCACCCCAGTCTGCCACTCCAGAGGCACTGTCCCCAACTGCCACGCGATGTTGCAGAGGCGTGTCAGCCAAGACAGCCCCACAACATCCAGAGACTTGAGATACTCAGGGCGGATCTCATCCACCCCCGGTGCCTTGCCACCGAGGAGCTTGCAAACCACCTCAGTGACTTCGGCTTGTGTAATGGACGAGTCCACCTCTGAGTCATCAGCCTTCGCTTCCTCAATGGAAGACGTGATGGTGGGATTGAGGAGATCCTTGAAGTATTCCTTCCATCGCCCGACAATATCCCTAGTCGAGGTCAACAGCTCCCCACCCACACTGTAAATAGTGTTGGCAGAGTACTGCTTCCCCCTCCTGAGGCGCTGGACGGTTTGCCAGAATTTCCTCGAGGCCGACCGATAGTCCTCCTCCATGGCCTCACCAAACTCCTCCCAGTTCTGAGTTTTTGCCTCTGCAACTGCCCAAGCTGTGGCACGCCTGACTTGCCGATACCCGTCAGCTGCCTCAGGAGTCCTGGAGGCCAACATGGCCCAATAGGACTCCTTCTTCAGCTCCGAACAGCCGCGTTGACAATGGAGGCAGAGAACATGGTCCACTCAGACTCAATGTCCCCCACCTCCCTTGGAAGCTGGGAGAAGCTCTCCCGGAGGTGGGAGTTAAAGACCTCCCCAACAGAGTGCTCAGCCAGATGTTCCCAGCAGACCCTCACCATATGTTTGGGCCTGCCAGGTCTGTCTGGTTTCCTCCTCCGCCAGCGGATCCAACACACCACCAGGTGGTGATCAGTTGACAGCTCAGCTCCTCTCTTCACGCTAGTGTCCAAGACATAGGGCCAGAGATCAGAGGAAATGACAACAAAGTCGATCATCGACCTCCGACCTAAGGTGTCCTGGTGCCACGTGCACTTATGGACACCCCTATGCTCGAATATGGTGTTTGTTATGGACAAACCGTGACTAGCACAGAAGTCCAATAACAAAGCACCATTCGGGTTCAGATTGGGGAGGCCGTTCCTCCCAATCATGCCCCTCCAGGTGTCACTGTCGTTGCCCACGTGAGCGTTAAAGTCCCCCAGTAGAACAATGGAGTCCCCAGTCTGAGCACCTCTCAGTACCTCTCCCAGGGACTTCAAGAAGGCTGGATACTCTATACTGCTGTTCAGCCCATAGGCACAAACAACAGCAAGAGCCCTCTCCCCGACCCGAAGGCCCAGAGAGGCGACCCTCTCGTTCACTGGGGTAAACTCCAACACATGGCGGCTGAGCTGGGGAGCTATAAGCAAGCCCACACCAGCCCGCCGCTGCTCACCGTGGGTGACTCCAGAGAAGTAGAGAGTCCAGCCCTTCTCGAGGAGCTGGGTTCCGGAGCCCAAGCTGTGCATGGAGGTGAGCCTGACTATCTCTATCTGGTACCTCTCAACCTCCCGCACAAGCTCAGGCTCTGTTCCCCCCAGCAAAGTGACATTCCATGTCCCAACAGCTAGCCGCTGTGTTCGGGGATCAGGTCGTTGAGGCCCCTGCCTTCGACTGCCGCCCAATCCACACTGCACCGGCCCCCTATGGCTACCTCTGTGGGTGGTGAACCCACAGGAGAGGGGGCCCACGTCACCACTTTGGGCTGAGCCCGGCCGGGCCCCGTGGGCAAAGGCCTGGCCACCAGTCGCTCGCATACAAGCTCCAACCCTGGGCCTGGCTCCAGGGTGGGGGCCTGGCTCCAGGGTGGGGCCCCGGCTGCGCCATACCGGGTGACGTCACGGTCCTTGATTTTTTTATTTCCATAGAGGGTTTTGGTGAACTGCTCTTGGTCTGGCCTGTCACCTAGGACCTGTCTGCCTTGGGAAACCCTAACAGGGGCGTAATGCCCCCGACAACATAGCTCCTAGGATCATTCAAGCACACAAACCCCTCCACCACAATAAGGTGGCAGTTCTAGGAGGGGACTAGACTACTGGGACTCTATACTCTGGAGTGATGAGACCAAGATAAATGTTTTTGGAACTGATGGCTTCAAAACTGTATGACCTCGCATAGGTGAGGAATACAAAAAAAAAAAAATGCATGGTGCCTATCAGGTGCTGATAGTAATTTTTTTATTACATCATAATTTTATAATGGTTTCAAATTATTACATTTAACAATTATTATTATGCTATGTTAGAGTTATAGGACACATACAGTACCTTGCAAAATTCTTAGTAAAGAAATGCTGTAGACCAAAAATGGCTTAAAAATAATGAAATTAAATGTTTCAACATAAAAAATATTATAAACAGTAAGCAGTAAGCCACAATAAAAGAAACAAAGTCAGTGTTTGGTGTGAGATTACCCTTTTGCTTAAAAAAAAATAGTAGTCTCAGGTACAATGAGTGCAGTTTTATAAGGAAATGAGCTGTAGGTTTTACTGAGCATCTTGCAGCACCAGCCACAGTTCTTCTGGACACTTTGACTGTTGCATTTGCTTTTTAATTTTGGACCAAAACCCAGTAGCCTTCATCAAGGACACGTTATCCTAATGGGCTTCATGGGCAGCTGCCCAGGGCCTCGGCCACTAGGGGGCCTCGGAGGTAGCGAGATCGGAAAATATGAAACGATATTTTCAGAAGTTTTGATCATATTGATAACATTTTTGATGCATTTCGCCACCCGTAAGGAAGCCCACCTTGTCCCATCGCATAAATCACTCGTCATTGTCAATATGATCACTGTCCACCATATCTTCACACGCTACGCCAGCTTGAGTTCAATGATTTAGTGAATGACTTCGCTTTCCAGAAAAGTAGGAAAGTGCCCTTGTAAGTTGACCCATGGCTGTCAAACTGAATGCGCAAAGCTGTGTGCCACTGCTGTTTGGGACATGTGTGAAAGGATGAAATGTTTCACATAGCCTAACATTTTGAGATTTATTTCTGAGAAGCAAGATATTTTCTTTCTTTGTTATCGCTCTTTGTTTTCATAAGTTAAAAGTTGCCTGGATTCCAAAATGAAAACGAACGGTTATATACCAAATGAATGTTCTTGTTCTGAATACTAAAGAAACTGTTGTAGGCCTAGGTTATGTTCTTGACATGTTGTTCATTGACTCACTCATTCAGAGGCTTCTTGAGGCTAAACTTTAGTTAACCAGACTTGTTAAGAGTGCAGTTGACAACAGGCGGGGGTGGGGCCTCGGGGGTGTGTCTGCCCAGGGCCTCGGCAAGGGTTAACGCGGCCCTGGCCTTCATTATGTTTTCTTTTTTAATCTGAAAAATGCTCTCTTGTGAAATATGTTGCTCAGATACAAACATTTTTTTTCTGTAATATTTAATTTTATTGCCGAACCCCCCCCCGAACGTTTGGAACTCTAAAGTGTTTTTGTGACTCACTGACTCGATAATGTAGAAGTCATAAAATAGAAATTTAGAACAAAGTTTGTATGAAAAAACAATCGGATGCCTGAGACCTTGCACAGTACTGCATGTCAATCCTTGAAAAAGAATGAGATTGTGTCGTCAAGGCTTACAATGTGGTTTTATCATGATGTGAACTTGTCTAACTTTGGAGTGAGACACCTGTCTGATCTCACGTCAGTCAGATATTTCAGTCTTACCAGAGAGGTAGGCGCGATCAGATACAACCTGGACATGATGCACTTTACATCATGTCTGTTCCTAACAGCTTGATGGGATTTTAAAATGGCAGCTTCTTTGAAATGTATTTTTGTGTTATGCGTTGAAGCTCAGTTTGGTGACACATGCATTTTGAAATGACCAATGTCCATTTTTCTCCAGGTCACGGCATGATCATTGATGGAGGTATAAATGTTGATGCCCACTGGGGCAGGAGACTGATGGCCTTGGCGCATAACAACGAGACTGTGGAGAAGAACTGTACTGAGCCAGGTAGGAGAGGACACTGTCAACATCATCATCATCATCATCACAGTTGTTCAGACACAGAATATTGGAGAAGCGAAGAACTTTATTGGGTCTCAGCATTGCTGGTGTTTCTTTGTGGTATAAAAATAACTTCTCCGTCTCTCCTGAAGAATGCTAGCTGATGAAATTACATCATCAAAATCTTGTCTGCGATCTCACAGGATTACCTACACTCTTTCCTTCGGTCTATCCTTCTCTGCTTTTTCCTGCTCTCTGGTGACTACCTTTGATGTACAGATAATATGGCTTAAATCATATCTCTTAATGGCTGGCTCAGGAGAGAAAGCTAGTTTTCCAGTGATGGGCTGCTGCAATGCTGACTTGCGTATCTACATCCCACACACAGCATCTTTCTTTATTACATCCAACACCTTCAGGCCGATTCATTGCAGCATTTCCTTTTCAACAAGGAGTTTTGAATATGAAATCTTTCAAGTAATTAAAAATTGGACAGCCCTAGCCGATAGCATTTTATTTTTCATCAGCGGTATCTAGTATTATTAACTTTGTTCAATTAAATGTTTGATTATACTGTTTCTGTGACTCAATGCAGATTTGTTTAATGCAGAATTGTAAGACAAAGGTTATTTTTCCCCCTCACCCTAATCTTGTGGCTTCACTGGGTCTTTCAGACCCATATACAGCGGTGCTTGAAAGTTTGTGAACCCTTTAGAATTTTCTATATTTCTGCATAAATATGACCAAAAACATTTTCAGAGTTTCACACAAGTCCTAAAAGTAGATAAAGAGAACTCAGTTAAATAAATGAGACAAAAATATTATACTTGGTCATTTATTTATTGAGGAAAATGATCCAATATTACGTATCTGTGAGTGGCAAAAGTATGTGACCCTTTGCTTTCAGTATCTGGTGTGACCCCCTTGTGCAGCAATAACTGCAACTAAACGTTTGCGGTAACTGTTGATCAGTCCTGCACACCGGCTTGGAGGAATTTTAGCCCGTTCCTCCGTACAGAACAGCTTCAACTCTGGGATGTTGGTGGGTTTCCTCACATGAACTGCTCGCTTCAGGTCCTTCCACAACATTTCCATCGGATTAAGGTCAGGACTTTGACTTGGCCATTCCAAAACATTAACTTTATTCTTCTTTAACCATTCTTTGGTAGAACGACTTGTGTGCTTAGGGTTGTTGTCTTGCTGCATGACCCACCTTCTCTTGAGATTCAGTTCATGGACAGATGTCCTGACATTTTCCTTTAGAATTCGCTGGTATAATTCAGAATTCATTGTTCCATCAAGGATGGCAAGCCGTCCTGGCCCAGATGCAGCAAAACAGCTTGCTTATTTATTTATTTATTTATTTATTTATTTATGATTTTTATCCATTGTGCTAACCAGTAGAAGTTTAAACGTAGATTTATTAGCAAGATTATATTTTGGTGCAATATTACCACTTTCACTCTTCAGAAACTCCTGGAGTGGTTATAGATAAGACTGTACAAAAAAAAGGTGTTCTTGCTTTGTTTCTCAATAAAGTTCAATTCAAGAACTGCAGCATTTTCTCTCGGGCAGCCTTCAGGAATAAAAGTGCAACAAATTTCCCCTTTATTCACCAGAAGATGTCACATGTCCTCATGCATGGACCTGAAGAAAAAAAGAGGAAGAAACAACATTGAAAAGCTAAGCTGTGAGTGAATTAAAAAAGAAATCCACTTGTTGTGACAGAAGGAGCAAATTTATCCTAAAAAGATTGATGTCTTTACTATTTTGCACTGAATATTAAATTCCCAGTCACTAAACAGATTAAATGTGTGAAGTGAACGAATGGGGTGAGTGAGTCATGGCTGCACATGCCATCTTGCTCAAAACTTGCTGTTGATGCATTATGCATAGGGTGCATTTATCAAGCCTGACTTTCACCTACAAGTGGCGAATGAGTTTCTCCAGGCAGGACAACAGAGACGCTATGACAATTATTTAAACAGACATAACGCTGCTTTACTTTTGTTGGACACACTGTGCTTATGGCAACTGCAGAGGTGGACAAAGTACCCAACTTCATTACATAAGTCAGAGTACAGATACCACTGATCAAATGTGACTCCGATACAAGTGAAAGTTGTGCAGTCAAAAGTACATTTTCTGTCAATGCATTGTTGTATTATTGCCACAACACTTACAAAACCTAATGCCTCTACCAAGGACAGAAATGTGGATTTACAAAATGAACGCATGCTGTGCCATCATGGTGGTTTAATGTTAAGCTAGCTAGTCAGTGAAGCTCCACCTGATATGCTAGCAAACACCTTTCAAACTTGAAATCATATTGGGTAGCTAACGCTACTAGAAAAGAAAGATTTCATTCTGTTTATTTGGCAAGATTATGCTAAAATATATTTCTGAAAGGACTTCAGATAAGTTAATATTATTCATGTTAGCATAACTCCGTTTTTCCACGCTAACTGTGTCCAAGTTAACTAGCTATGTGAAACGTTAGCCGTGGACAAGGCTACGGCAACTTGGCGGGCAAATCCATAGAAAGTCATTTGACTAACCAGACTGCATAGCTATTGCAACGTTATCGCTAGCTCTAAAAGCACAGACAACTTCGTTGCAAGCTTTCTCTTGGAATAAAACGTTTATATACCTCAATATGCTTCCGCAGGTTGGACGGTGAGTTTTTGTAGGCCGTGATGTGGTTCATTTTCGGCAAACAAAGCAAACATTTAAAACGAAACAAATCTTTAATCCGTTCAATAAACTGAAACATGGGTTCATGGGCCATGGGTGTGTGAGCATTCCCCAGAAGAACCGCCTCCTTCCATTCTGCCATCAACTGATTGTGTTCAAGTAATGCTGTTGAGAAATAATTGAACTTGATTTTATACAGTCTATGGATGAGACGTGACCCTAGTGATTACTGACAGGCTGTTTCAGTGTCACCTGCGAAAAAAACAATCACGTTTTAGAAAAGAAAAGAAAAAAAACATCCACTTTCAAAGCTGTTTCATAGTAACGAGTAACGAGGACCTTGATAGAAATGTAGTGGAGTGAAAAGTACGATATTTATCTTTCAAATGTTGAAGTTAAAGTCATATGTTTCCAAAAAATATATATATTTATATATATACTCAAGTAAATGTACTTCGTTACTGTCCACCTCTCGGCAACCAGAATAATGTTTAGAATTATGGTAAGTAGTTCATTTTGATCAGGGTTTTGGCTACAGCAGTACAAATATGCTGATTAACCAGTAATTGAAAATGAATGATCTGGCATTGACAAACAAATGTAGCTACAACGACATGCTACTGTCTGCTACAGTCAAGCAGTTGGTGGAATGTCAGAGTTTCATAATACAACCCTGATTCCAAAAAAGTTGGGACAAAGTACAAATTGTAAATAAAAACGGAATGCAATGATGTGGAAGTTTCAAAATTCCATATTTTATTCAAAATAGAACATAGATGACATATCAAATGTTTAAACTGAGAAAATGTATCATTTAAAGAGAAAAATTAGGTGATTTTAAATTTCATGACAACAGCACATCTCAAAAAAGTTGGGACAAGGCCATGTTTACCACTGTGAGACATCCCCTTTTCTCTTTACAACAGTCTGTAAACGTCTGGGGACTGAGGAGACAAGTTGCTCAAGTTTAGGGATAGGAATGTTAACCCATTCTTGTCTACTGTAGGATTCTAGTTGCTCAACTGTCTTAGGTCTTTTTTGTCATATCTTCTGTTTTATGATGCGCCAAATGTTTTCTATGGGTGAAAGATCTGGACTGCAGGCTGGCCAGTTCAGTACCTGGACCCTTCTTCTATGCAGCCATGATGCTGTAATTGATGCAGTATGTGGTTTGGCATTGTCATGTTGGAAAATGCAAGGTCTTCCCTGAAAGAGACATCTGGATGGGAGCATATGTTGCTCTAGAACCTGGATATACCTTTCAGCATTGATGGTGTCTTTCCAGATGTGTAAGCTGCCCATGCCACACGCACTAATGCAACCCCATACCATCAGAGATGCAGGCTTCTGAACTGAGCGCTGATAACAACTTGGGTCGTCCTTCTCCTCTTTAGTCCGAATGACACGGCTTCCCTGATTTCCATAAAGAACTTAAAATTTTGATTCGTCTGACCACAGAACAGTTTTCCACTTTGCCACAGTCCATTTTAAATGAGCCTTGGCCCAGAGAAGACGTCTGCGCTTCTGGATCATGTTTCGATACGGCTTCTTCTTTGAACTATAGAGTTTTAGCTGCCAACGGCGGATGGCACGGTGAATTGTGTTCACAGATAATGTTCTCTGGAAATATTCCTGAGCCCATTTTGTGATTTCCAATACAGAAGCATGCTTGTATGTGATGCAGTGCCGTCTAAGGGCCTGAAGATCACGGGCACCCAGTATGGTTTTTCGGCCTTGACCCTTACGCACAGAGATTCTTCCAGATTCTCTGAATCTTTTGATGATATTATGCACTGTAGATGATGATATGTTCAAACTCTTTGCAATTTTACACTGTTGAACTCCTTTCTGATATTGCTCCACTATTTGTCGGCGCAGAATTAGGGGGATTGGTGATCCTCTTCCCATCTTTACTTCTGAGAGCCGCTGCCACTCCAAGATGCTCTTTTTATACCCAGTCATGTTAATGACCTATTGCCAATTGACCTAATGAGTTTGGTCAATTTGGTCCTCCAGCTGTTCCTTTTTTGTACCTTTAACTTTTCCAGCCTCTTACTGCCCCTGTCCCAACTTTTTTGAGATGTGTTGCTGTCATGAAATTTCAAATGAGCCAATATTTGGCATGAAATTTCAAAATGTCTCACTTTCGACATTTGATATGTTGTCTATGTTCTATTGTGAATACAATATCAGTTTTTGAGATTTGTAAATTATTGCATTCCATTTTTATTTACAATTTGTACTTTGTCCCAACTTTTTTGGAATCAGGGTTGTATTTGAAGCAGCCTACTCTCTTCAACTTTTTTGGAATTGGGGTTGTATATATATTGTTCCTTGCAAAATGGGTTAAAGACTCAGTGAAAATTGTGAGCTCAGTTTTAAGCCAGATGCTTTCAGTATCTGGTGTGTGCTTAGGGTCGTTGTCTTGCTACATGAACCACCTTCTATTTGAGATTCAGTTCATGGACAGATGTACTGACATTTTCCCTTAGAATTCACTGGTATAATTCAGAATTCATTGTTCCATCAATGGTGGCAAGCCGTCCTGGCCCAGATGCAGCAAAACAGGCTGCATACTACCACCACTGTTTCACAGACAGGATAAGGTTCTTATGCTGGAATGTAGTGTTTTCCTTTCTCCAAACGTAACAATTCTCATTTAAACCAAAAAGTTCTATTTTGGTCTCATCCATTCACAAAACATTTTTTACAATAACCTTCTGGCTTGTCCACGTGATCTTTAGGAAACTGCAGACGAACAGCAGTGTTCTTTTTGGAGAGCAGTGGCTTTCTACTTGCAACCCTGCCATGCACACCATTGTTGTTCAGTGTTCTTCTGATGGTGGACTCATATACATTAACATTAGCCAATGTGAGAGAGGCCTTCAGTTGCTTAGAAGTTACCCTGGGGTCCTTTGTGACCTCGTCGACTATTACACGCCTTGCTCTTGGAGTGATCTTTGTTGGTCGACCACTCCTGGGGAGGGTAACACTGGTCTTGAATTTCCTCCATTTGTACACAATCTGTCCAACTGTGGATTGGTGGAGTCCAAACTCTTTAGAGATGGTTTTGTAACCTTTTCCAGCCTGATGAGCATCAACAACGCTTTTTCTGAGGTCCTCAGAAATCTCCTTTGTTCGTGCCATGATACACTTTCATAAACATATGTTGTGAAGATCAGACTTTGATAGATCCCTGTTCTTTAAATAAAACAGGGTGCCCACTCACACCTGATTGTCATCCCATTGATTGAAAACACCTGACTCTAATTTCACCTTCAAATTAACTGCTAATCCTAGAGGTTCACATACTTTTGCCACTCGCAGATATGTAATATTGGATTATTTTCCTCAAAAAATAAATGACCAAGTATAATATTTTTGTCTTATTTGTTTAACTGGGTTCTCTTTATCTACTTTTAGGACTTGTGTGAAAACCTGATGATGTTTTAGGTCACATTTATGCAGAAATATAGAAAATTCTAAAGAGTTCACAAACTTTCAAACACCACTGTACACATATTCCACCTAACCTATACCTAATATTCATTCCAATATCCTATACCAGACATTACAATACCACTATTCAACCAACCAATATTCAATATATCAACATTATTTTTTTTTAAATAATAGAATGCAATTTTAATAGTTTTAGGAGTTCAGTCACATAATCCAGTGCAGTGGTTTGGACTATATGGTTTGAATCATTGGCTTTCACATGGAGTTATGAAAAACATGGTTTGTTATTTGATTGGCTTACTTTTGAGCATTATACTGAGAGGAAAGCAAACTACCCCATAGGCCATTATATAGTCACACATGCCTCCAGTAATCTATTAAAGCTGGACAGCCTTTCAATTCCATAAAATCGGTGAAATTTAGTTCCCTCTGAAATGTGATCATTGTGATATATGTTTATTACTGTAATATCTCACAAAATATCAGGCCATTCTGTGGCTGGGACGTTATTTAATTTGAAGGGATTAAAGCAAATAATGTGCATGAAATCGCTCGCTTCACGCAGTCAAACAGACAGAGGAAGTCCGTGTGCGCATGCGCAGGTTTACCTTCTTCTTCTTCTTTTGGGTTTTACAGCAGCTGGTATCCAGTGTTGCATTACTGCCATTTACAGGTTTACCTTTGAGCGTGCACTGACAGTTCCATCATTCTGTCGCTAAATGAACAGCTGATCACACCGAGGTGCTCGCTGAGAGCCGATATTTATTAGTTTGGTCCTGTGTTTCCTTTCCCTTCATATATAACATAACGTCTTTTCTTCTTGCTTTCTGTTACTGTAGTCGGTCTTTCACATTTCATTCGCACACTCATGTCCTCCATTTTTCTCTCCTATTTCAAATTTGTATCCCACAATGCTTTGCACGAATGGGGAAAGCCCACCACGTCATGCATGACGTAGTATCTTGAATTGGGTCATGGTGAAGCAGGAAAAAATGGTGGAGAATTTAGGGCCACATGGCCCTAAATTCATTAATTGTTCTATTTAAAAAAAAAAACTAATAAAATTGGAAGTCTGTGATTCAAATTCAGTAGCTTTCAGTCCACTAAACAAAAATTATTGGGTGTCGGCAAAAATTCTTTTTATGATCTACACTTGAAAAATCTGAGTTTTACCTTTAAGTTTGTTGTGCTTGTGCACAAAGCTGAAAAACTGTTCCATTGTTGTCTTATTTCAGTGCTTATTTCGCATCACACACAACAATCCTACAATTGCATACATTGCATGAACATTTTTAGCTATCTGATGTCAGTTGTACAGTCTCCTCGAAAGGTCCAAATTTTTGGCTGGTACTGTATGTACAGTGTCTTGCAAAAGTATTCATCCCCCTTGGTGTTTGTCCTGTTTTGTTGCATTACAAGCTGGAATTAAAATGGATTTTTGGAGGGTTAGCACCATTTGATTTACACAACATGCTTACCACTTTAAAGGTGAAAATTGTTGTTTTATCGTGACACAAACAATAATTAAGATGAAAAAACAGAAATCTGGAGTGTGCATAGGTATTGTAATGCAGCAAAACAGGACAAACACCAAGGGGGATGAATACTTTTGCAAGACATTGTATGTACCATGTTTGTTTGGAGTGGGTGTCATGATTATGTCACTGTAGTTGTATGCACATTGAAGAAGGATTCCCAGAAGAAAGAAAAAATGTTTTGTTGTGCTGTTGGATGTCAGAATAGGAAGGCAAAAAAGATGACCTTCATTTTTTTAGAATGCCGTTGTTAAAGACACCCTTTGACGCCAAACACAAATGGTCATTTATTATCATCTGAAATTCTCCTCTCTGCAACTGTGCATTCATAATGCACAATAAAACCTTCTGTAATCAATTTTCAGAAATAATTTCTAAAAACGGGCGGCACGGTGGTGTAGTGGTTAGCGCTGTCGTCTCACAGCAAGAAGGTCCTGGGTTCGAGCCCCGGGGCCGGCGAGGGCCTTTCTGTGTGGAGTTTGCATGTTCTCCCCGTGTCCGCGTGGGTTTCCTCCGGGTGCTCCGGTTTCCCCCACAGTCCAAAGACATGCAGGTTAGGTTAACTGGTGACTCTAAATTGAGCGTAGGTGTGAGTGTGAGTGTGAATGGTTGTCTGTGTCTATGTGTCAGCCCTGTGATGACCTGGCGACTTGTCCAGGGTGTACCCCGCCTTTCACCCGTAGTCAGCTGGGATAGGCTCCAGCTTGCCTGCGACCCTGTAGAAGGATAAAGCGGCTTGAGATAATGAGATGAGATGAATTTCTAAAAACATTTAGGATAAATACGGAGGTAATTACAGGAAATCGCGCACTGATTGGTCGAGAGATACGGATTATTTATTGATAATCACCTCGTGCGAATCGGGCAAAATGGCGGCCAATTGCTTTGTCACCATGAGGAAGAATTACAAATGACAAAGGAAAATGCTGTTCCTAAAAGCACTAAAGATGCTATGAATTTTGATCTAAAACTATTCAAAGGTAAGGTGGAATTGTGATTTATTTTATCCATTTCAAAATACAGTATTTTATGCGAGTCGGCATAGATAAGTGATGAAAGTCTGTGTGCATTATATTTGCATGCTGCTGATTTTTAAAATATTTTTTCAGTAAATCACCTGTGTATTTATACTAAAACAATAATCCGCCTCAGCCTCAGTTAATATCAGTGAATAATAACCTTGAATTTGTCTCGGTTATGATTCACCAATATAAACTTCACCTTGGGTGCATAACTGTTACCAATAAGGCAATTTTATATAGTTGTAGTCGGAAGTTTACATACAGGGACATTAATGTCATGGCAGTATTGGGCTTTCAGTGCTTCGAACTGTTCTTTTTCTGTGACAGAACGATTGTACGACATGCATCCTTTAATAGAGAAAATAACAAATATTGGATGCACAAGTTTTAATTTATTTTGGGTTTCCTGAAATCAGCACAGAGTCCAAAATTTATATATATATATATATATATATATATTAGTGCTGTCAAGCGATTAAAATATTTAATCGCGATTAATGTCGCGACTGTCATAGTTAACTCGCGATTAATCGCAATTTAATCGCACATTTTTGTCACATGAAAAACCATTGTAATTCTCTTATCAGCATAAAAAAGTGAATGGGCTTGCTCACCGTTCGAACTACGGGGGTACTCGGGGGATCCGAGATCCCCTGAAACAGACATGAAATCCCTTGAAAACATGATTTGGGAAATGTTGGGGGGGTCTCTAAAATATTGGCAAAATGATGTTTATTGACATAGCAATCGTGTGTAACAGGAAGCATTTGCATATCCGAAGTGAGTGCGCGATGGAGATCCGCGCTCTGAGACAAGCGCAAGCACCCCCCCAAGGGAAAAAAAAGGGACCCCCCGAAAATATCGGCATAGTTCGAACACTGGTTGTACCAATGTTTTTTTTTTTTTATTGCAGAGCATAACACGTCTTGTCACAGCCACTGCAAAGTGGGGCTGGAGCCGCCGATGGGAAAACGAAACCTAAGCGAGCACCGTGGCTCTTCGGGGGAGGGCAGAGGACTCTGGCTGTGCGGGGCGTGGCATCATGTCACAGAGCGTTAATCTCGCGATAAAAAAATTATCGCCGTTAAAATTGAGTCAAGTTAACGCGTTAATAACGTGACATTTTTGACAGCACTAATATATATACGATTTGCTGGGGGGGATGGTGGGGATCATCCCCCCCCCCCGGTTTTTATCTCTGCTGAAAAAAAATCCTCGGGGACAACCCCGTAATTAAAACAAACAAACCAAAAAAAAAGTTGACATGACAGGCATGTTGTGACACAGTTTTCTATGGTCTACATTGCACTCACTTTCAAAATGACCCGAAGTGGCAGCTTTGATGTTCACGAACGTCACCAGCAAATAGATACATTGTAGATAATAACCAGAGTGTGAACGTGGATTTAGCGCCATGAATCACATCCTTACTGATGAGCGCAACAGAATGAATGTATCCACACTGAAAAGCCTTCTTTTCCTCGCTGTCAATGGGCCAGACGTGCGTTCCTTCCCTGCTGAGAAGTTCGCAGAAATGTGGATTAAAGAAGGGCGAAACTTGGCGGATAGCGCACCGACGGGAAAGCAGAAAAGGCCACATGAACTGCGCCATCAGAGCAAACTGTTCATTTAGTATTCATGTATTTAAGTGATTTTCGAGTCACTGTCCATTTAATCCGGAGGGAGAGAAACGTCACAGCAACGCGACAAGCAATGCGAACTTTGTTATGTGTTAGTGTTCGTGTATTTAGTCAGAGAGATAGGAAGATGAATTTACTATCTCTGGTTTAGTGTTCGTTTTCATTTAGTGTTATTCATTTGATATCATCGGATGTTATTGAGCTGTTAGCCTATTGTTACCTTAATTTTGTGACCTTTCATGATTAAAAAAAAAAAAACATCCCCCCTTCTGGTTTTTTGACAAATCGCACCCTATATATATATATATATATATATATATATATATATATATATATATATATATATATATATCCCCATCCATCCATTATCTCCTTATCTCTAGCTGCTTTATCCTGTTCTACAGGGTCGCAAGCAAGCTGGAGCCTATCCCAGCTGACTACGGGTGAGAGGTGGGGTACACCCTGGACAAGTCGCCAGGTCATTGCAGGGCTAACACAGACAACCATTCACACTTACGGTTAATTTAGAGCCACCAATTAGCCTAACCTGCATGCCTTTGGGGGAAACCGGAGCACCTGGAGGAAACCCATGCAGGCATGGGGAGAACATGCAAACTCCACATAGAAAGGCCCTCACTGGCTGCTGGGATTGAACGCAGGACCTTCTTGCTGTGAGGCAACAGCGCTAACCACTACACCACCGTGCCTCCCTTTTATATATATATATATATATATATATATATATATATATTTTTTTTTTTTTTTCCTAATATTTGGTTAAATGCCCCTTAACAAATTTCACCTTGACCAGACACTTTTAGTAGCCATCAACAAGCTTCTGGCAGAATTCTGGTTGGATATTTGACCACTCTTTTTGCTAGAAGGATTTCTCTTTGTCCATGTGTTCAACTGCAAACTTCAGTCTTGCTTGAAGATGTCAATTTTAGAGCAAGGACTTCTTTCTTGGATGGCAGCCTCTCAGACCATGGTGATATAAAATTCACTTGACTGTAGACCATGTTCCAGCAGCTTCCAGTTCATGGCAAGTCTGTGCCTTGGTGGTTCCTGGGTTGGTCCTGACCATCTGAACTAGTTTCCTCTCAGGTGAAGGTGACAATTTGGGTCTTCTTCCAGCAGAGTGGCTTGACAAAGTGTCTACACCTCCCAATAACTTGTACTTGCATACAGTTGTTGGAACTGATGATCTTGGAATCTGCAGTCATTTAGAAATGGCTCCCAGAGACATTCTCAGATCTGCACTGAGCTCCTTGGACTTTCCCATTGTACTGTGTGTTGGTCAATACAAAAAGTACTGTGAAAAAACCCTATTTATGTTGGCACAGAGACACTACCAGCTGTAGTCAATAGTGATCACTAACAAGATGTTAAGAGGCCTTGGCTTCTGAAAGTTAAACTTTCAGCACCATGGAATAAGTAATCTGAGTGGGTGTATTATAGTTTTTGAGCCTGTGTGTATATCATTTTGACCCTGTGTTGATTTCAGAAAACCCAAAAATAAATTCAAACTGGTGTACCAGATTCTTTTTTTCTACACTGTGTGCACAATTATTAGGCAAGTGAGTACTCTGACCCTACCATTATTTCTATGCATGTTTTCCAACCGCAAGCTAGATACACTTGAATGCTAATTGGATTTAAGCATTCTCAGGTGGTATTTATTTGTGTAATGAGGGAGGGTGTGACCTAAAGTCATTAATACCCTATATTAAGGTGTGCATAATTATTAGGCAGCTTCTTTATCTCAGGCAAAATGGGCCAAAAAAGAGATTTAACAGACACTGAAAAGACAAAAATTGTAAAATGCCTATCAGAGGGATGCAGCACTCTTGAAATAGCTAAGCTATAGAAATGTGAGCACAAAACAATCAAACGTTTTGTTGCAAATAGTCAACAGGGTCGCAAAAAATGTGTGGAGAAGAAAAGACACAAATTAACCGCAAAAGACTTGAGAAGGATTAAACATGAAGCTACCAGGGACCCATTATCCTCCAGTGCCACAATATTCTAGAACTGCAACCGACCTGGAGTGTCCAGAAGGACAAGGTGTTCGGTGCTCAGAGACATGGCCAAGGTAAGGAAGGCTGAAACACGACCACCACTAAACAAGACTCACAAGTTGAAATGTCAAGATTGGGCCAAGAAATATCTGAAGACAGATTTTCCAAAGGTTTTATGGACGGATGAAATGAGAGTGACTCTGGATAGACCAGATGGATGGGCCCATAGCTGGATAACTAATGGACACAGGGCACTTTGACTCAGACACCAGCAAGGTGGTGGAGGGGTAATGGCATGGGCTGCTATTATTAAGGATGAGCTAGTTTGACCATTTCAGGTTGAAGATGGACTTAACATCAACTCCCAAACCTACTGCCAGTTTCTAAAAGATACATTCTTCAAGCAGTGGTATGGGAAGAAGTCTGCATCATTCAAGAAGGCCATGATTGTTATGCAGAACAATGCACCATCACATGCACCCAAGTACTCCACTGCTTGGCGAGCCCACAAAGGCCTTAAAGATGACAAAGTAATGACATGGCCCCCTTCCTCACCTGACTTAAACCCTATTGAGTACTTGTGGCCCCTTCTTAAGCATGAAATTTACAGCGAGGGAAGACAATACACCACTCTGAATAGCATTTGGGAGGCCGTGGTTGCTCCTGCACAAAAAGTTGATCGTCAACAAATCAAAAAACTAACAGACTGGATGGAAGGCTCATGGCAGTTATTGAAAAGAAGGGTGGCTATATTGGTCACTGAATATTTTTGAAATGCTAGAAGTGTTTATTTGTTAATTCTGAGTTGTTTATTTGTTACACTGAAAATTAAAATAAACAAGTGAGATGGGAAACTTTAAGCTTTTCATTTAGTTGCATAATAATTCTGCACACTAAATGTTGCCTAATAATTCTGCACACTTGTATATTCCCCTGAGAAGGCCTAAACTCCCCTTTCCTTTGTTAATCATTCTGGTTTTAGGTTTATTAACAATTTGGATTGACTGAGAGCACTGTATTTGTTCAACGATAAAATTAATCATCAGGAATACAACTTGCCTAATAATTGTGCACACAGTGTATTAAAGATGTATGTTGTATAGTCATTCTGCCACAGAAAAAGAACAGTTCGAAGAACTCATTGAAAGCCCAACGTTGCCATAATATTCCATCCATCCACTATTTGTAGCTGCTTATCCTGTCCTACAGGGTCATAGGCAAGCTGGAGCCTATCCCAGCTGACTATGGGTGAGAGGTGGGGTACACCCTGGACAAGTCGCCAGGTCATCGTAGGACTGACACATAGACACAGACAACCATTCACACTCACACTCACACCTACGGTCAATTTAGAGCCACCAGTTAACCTAACCTGCATGTCTTTGGACTGTGGGGGAAACCGGAGCACCCGGAGGAAACCCACGCAGACACGGGGAGAACATGCAAACTCCACACAGAAAGGCCCCCCTTGGCCACTGGGCTCGAACCCAGAACCTTCTTACTGTGAGACGACAGTGCTAAACGCTACACCACCGTGCCACCCCCTGTTAGTTCAATCTTTTCCTTTTATTTGAGTGTTTGTTCAGACTGACGTTTCTTTTATTTTATTCCTTTGTTGGTTCGGCCTGTTATGATGTGAAACACTTTGTGCTGCCTGGCTTGAAAAGGCTAATAAAAAATTTAAATAAAATAACACACAACGGTGTGTTACTTAGTGACTGTGTTACCTGGGGATACACTGAAATTTTAAATTTTATATCCAGATCTGAAAGCCGCTTTGTGACTATGTCCTTTGTTAAAAGCGCTAAATAAATAAAATAGAACAGAATATTGCAAATGTTTCTGTGAGCGACAAAATATTTGGGTTGTGATACTGATCTTCACGTCGGTGTTTATTTTGCCATAATGACCAGACGACTCTACATTGCCACTGTGCTTTGAGTGAATCTGGAATGAATCCCATGCCGATAGAACACACTGTGTGTATGTGTTTTGAGCTGCAGCTTGCTCTGTGTGTGTGTGTGTGTGGGGTGGTATTATGTAAAGCTTTGTTTGTTGACTTGCGCCATGTTTTCTGCTTGCTCCATAATGGTTATAAACAAAGCCAGAGTTTGAGATCTCAGCAGTATGCCGGTTATGTGGGGACATCATGCTGTTTGTTTGCTGTTCGTGCAAGTTTTATGACCTCATTACATAAAAGATCTGAGCATCACTTTTATAAAACTCATGGACTTGTTTAAAAGTGGGTTGTTTACTGTCTTACTGACAATCTCTGTCTGTCTGTCTGTCTCTGTCTAACAAACTCTTCTCTATCTCTGACATTCTCTGACTGTCTTTTTCTCCGTGTATCTGTGTGACTGCCTGTCTGTCGATTTAGCTGAAAACATTTTGTCTGTTTGCCTAACCCTTCCAAAAAAGTTTATTCAAGTGTGCTTCTAGTATACTTCTTTTAAACTAAAAATAAGAGAGTCTGCTTTGTTTACTTTTTATTTACTTACCAGAAATACACTGAATAAAGTTATACATAAGTATACTTGGCTTATACTGAAAAGTATACAGAGAAGTTGAAGTATATTAAGCTTATACTTAAAATTAAACTTTACATCAAGATATACTTAACAAAAGTGCAATCAAGTATTAAAATATTTGTGCCTTATGTTTAAGTATACTTGGCCTGTAGTAAATTTTGATTTTTAAAGAAAATGAATATGTTCTTAATCCTGAGTATCTGTTGTTATTTTGTGAATTCTTACCTTTATAAGTTCACTGTAACTTAAGGTACAAAACACTTAAGTTGTCTACTGGTAGTGTGCATGAGGTAAGGGTTAGGGCTAGAAAACTAATAGTATACCTAGAAGGGTAATTGCAGTACACTTCAAAACTAAAAAGTAGACTAGATGTACAGTATATAACCAGTAACTAATTATATATTTCCAGTATGCTATAAAATATATTTTTTATAAATTAAAAAGTGGACTAGAAGTGTGTAACGAGTAAACCAATAGTATATTTCCAGTATACTGCAAAGTATACTTTAGTAAACTAAAAAGTGGACTAGAAGTATAAGAGTCATTCTATAATTAGGGGTACATCTCAAGTCCATGTGCTGTATTTGTCAATTTCACTAACTATTAACTTCAGCCAATGATCTTTTGTACATTAGCACACATTTCTCTTTTATATAATACAAAAAGTCAACAAATTACATCATTTTACTCTGCAAAAATGCATATATAATACTGGAATTTGGTGTTTTTATGCTGTCTGATTTTCCAAATGTCAGGTTTGGTCTTCATATTTACATTTTAAAAAAAGGTTTTTGTTTAAAATTTTTACAAATATTTATTCATGGTAATTATTATAATATGACAAAAGTGTTTAAAAGCTTAAAATACTTTATATTATAAATTAAATGAAGAATTTTGTGTGCGTCCGAGAAACTTATGTCAACTGTGTTACCCACTGAAACCCCCCCCCCCCATAAATCGGCAAATGGTTTGGTCCTAAGTCATGTGACCAACATCATGTGATGTCATATCCTCTTTGGTGGGAAATTTGAAGACCGTGTGGTAAGTTTTGAGTTCCCCTCTTCAATATTTTCATCAATACTGTTGTATAGTCCTAGAGAGGGTTAATTGTCTGTCAACTGTGTTGTCAACATATTCATATAAACCTGATTTAGAAATTGTATTTACAAAGTATACAGCTAAAGATAATAAAAATATGAATTGATTAAGGTCTTGTAGTGAAAGCTCTGAGGTCTGCAGTTAGCACAACACTCTAAAAATGGCCGAAATGTCAACTGTGTTACCGTCAACTGTGTTACCCATCAGCTATGACACAGTTGAGGAGGAGGATGTTTTTGTCACTTAATCTTCATATTGACGGACAAACAAACAGAATGATTTAATATGTTCAATTTGTTAAATAAGCTACGTTTCTCTGAAATTGTGTCTAAATGTTGTTTTAACAGTTCACCTGAATTCATCAGCTTATTTGTAGTTAAATTTAAAACAATAAAAAGCTCTTTTTATCCTAAGAAGTGTCCTCTTGTGCTTCTGCCCTGTCAACTGTGTTACTCCCGTCAATTGTGTTACATTGCCTGTCAACTGTGTTGCAAGTGTTTTTTGTGCTATAAATCTCTTATGTGTTTGATGAACTGTAAAATAAAAGATTGGGGATTATCTCTGGATAGGGAAGTCTTGTATAAGGAGGGAGAACAACTCTAAATTCGACGTAACAAGGATTTATGTTGAAAAAAGTGTCATTCTGCATCACAGTGAACCATAAAATCCTATTTATGAAGCTCAAAATTCATATTTTCCATAACAGCTGTACAGATTAATTAAAAACATCTTGTTAATGGACTTAAGCACTTTTCAAACAAATGTGTTTTCAAATGTGTAGTATTTTTATATATGTTTAAGATGACATAACATTTGTCCGTAACACGGTTGACAAAATAAACAATCCAATGTTAATTTTCATTAAAATATTTTAAAAGTAATTTAAGATTAAGCTTGGCAATTCATTTGTTTAGGAACTTGAGGGTATATACCATGGAAACATATAGGTTATTTATTGAAAAAGAATACTGATATTTTGAGATTTTGCTTTACATGAAATGTACCCCTAATTATAGAATGACTCATAAAACAAGTAAACTCATCGTATAATTCCAGTATACTATGAAGTATGCTGTTGTAAACTAAAGAGTGGACGACAAGTATAGAACTAGTAAACTATTAGTATATAAGTTTACTTGTGGTATACTTGCAGTACAAAATAAAAAAAAAATACTAGTTGTATACTCAACATTTACTTCTCTTAGACTTAAAGTACACTTTTTATAAACTAAAAGTGGGCCAATTTAGTCCCAAAAAGTATTAGATTAGTTTACTTACAAGTATACTGTAAGTACATTGATATCAGTATACTTGGTACACAAAAGTATACTTATACATCTCTGACTGTCCACCTCACTACTTTTCTGACTGTGTTAGTCTGTCTCTGTCTCATTCTCTCTGAGCATTTCCGTCTTTCTGCACAATGAAAGTGTATTTTTCTCCTGTATCTGTCTGTCTTCCTGTCTGTCTACAGCTGTGTCTCTCTTCCTCTGTATGTTTGACTGTCTGCTGTTATTCTGTGTTAATGTTTATCTCTCCGAGTGCATGACCAGATTAAAGCTAGACTGCCTTTCAGATTTTTCAAGTATAGGTCATAAAAAGAATTTTACAAACACCCAAGTATTTTTGTTCAGTGGACTGAAAGCGACTGAATTCAAATCACAGCTTCAAATTTTAGTATATTTTTAATAAAACAATTAATGACTATGTCCACGTGGCTCTAAATTCTCCGCTATTTTTTTCCTGCTTCACCATGACCCAATTCAAGATACTACATCATGCATGACGTGGTGGGCTTTCCCTGTTCGCGCAAGGCATTGTGGGATACAAATTTGAAACAGGATAGAAAAATGGAGGATGTGAGTGCGTGAATGAAACGTGAAAAACCGACTACAGTAACGGAAAGCGAGAAGAAAAGACGTTATGTTATATACGAAGGAAAGGAAATGCAGGACCAAACTAATAAATATCGGCGCTCAGCGAGCACCTCGGTGTGATCAGCTGTTCGTTTAGCAACAGAATGATGGAACTGTCAGTGCACGCTCAAAGGTAAACCTGTAGATGGCAGTAATGCAACACTGTGGATGCCAGCTGCCGTAAAACCCAAAAGAAGAAGAAGAAGAAGAAGGTAAAAATGCGCATGAGCACACGGACTTCCTCTGCCTGCTTGACTGCGTAAAGCGAGACATTATTTGTTTTAATCCCCTCAAATTAAATAACTTCCCAGCCACAGAATAGCTTTTTTTTTTAGATATTACAGAAATAAACATACAGTATATCACAATGATCAAATTTCAGAGGGAACTAAATTTCACCGATTTTATGAAATCGAAAGGCCGTCTATCTTTAAATGTTTGTACAAATATTTTTACTCTTCTAATTTAAAAATATACGTACAGACCTCTTGCGCATGATGTCACGCATCACGTGATAATCTCACCTGGTGGGCAAACAAACACCGTCTTTCCTGTAAGAAAGGCTTAATCTGTCTTAAATATGGTTCATTTTTTTGTGCTGTTTTTGGTTGTTCCAATTGTTCAAATAGAGAAATAGATAAAATGTATTACCGTCTCCCTGCTATCAAGAAAAATGTTAACAAAGAAGCAAATTCTTCAAGAACAACGAAGAAATGAGTGGGTAAAGAAAACATGACGAGAGGAGCTAAGCCTGAAAACTCCAGAGAAATTTACGATTGTATTTAAAATGTATTTTAAAAATATAGAAAGTCGGAAGTGAGGATGGAAGAGTTTGCTTAAGAATCTCATTTTATTTCTGTTTGCATTCGAGTTAGCTTCTTCATGAAAGTGTTTGATTTTCGTTCAGCTGAAGCAGATTTCTTATTCGACACGGAAAACCCAGTTTGGGCACCAAACAATTCTGACATAACTCAGTAAAAAAAAAAATCCAACAAGGAACAACATGCACGATATACATGTCATACATGTCAACCTTTGGTCAATCAAACCTGTATAACCAACCTCCAAAATCCGTATTTCCCTTATAAAATCCGTATAAGATGCAAATTAAAATAATTTACCTAAAATTTGAATGATAATTAGCAATGATATATCCCAGTTACTTTTTATTCAATATTAATAACAATAAACCTTTAGAATGAATACAAAGTATTTTTCCAGTCTCACCTGTGAAAGGTAATCCCATGTGATCTCGTTTGGACGGTAAACCTGTTGGTACAGTTAAACGCAGCACACGAATGAGGCGTCTTTATTCTCGGCTACTGTCTAGATGCTATACCAGAGACGGCTGAAGAATCTCCACTTTGCCACATCCAATATGGATGACGTATGATTCTACGCAGAAGGCGGCGTCTATGTTTATATGTCTATGACTTGACGGTTGGCGGGATTCTCGCAATGCGGTGTGCGCATGATCAAAAGTGGAACGAAGTCTCGCTACCACAAGATAACGCGCGATTTCATAAGACTCTTTACTGGCTGTCTGTGGTGTACAGTACGTTTATCATCGTGGGAATTGATTATAGCTCTAAATAAATATTGAAGTTTTTTTAAAGAATCCGTATAACTTTATTTATACGCCCGTATACTACGTTTATTGAGTCAAATCCGTATAAAATACGGACATTCCGTATAGGTTGACGTGTATGACATGTATCCTGAAAGAACAGAACAGAAAAGACTAAGAGCAGAGAGCGCTGGAGTGTTATCAGAGGAACCCAGTCCAGTACAAAATGTCCCCATGGAGTCAGTGTAGTAATGAACCTACAGTTCGAGAGAATTCCACACACACACACACACACACACACACACACACACACACACACACTGACTGAACTTTACAACAGCTGTGAAATGGAAATAAATCGACTAAAGCAGGAAAAACTATTTTGGATAAAATTGTGTGCGTGTCTGTTACACACTGATCAACCTGTGTGACTCAGTTGTGCCTTCTGAGTCGAGAATAAATGAAGAGGGAACTGAACATTAACCGTTTATTGAAATTATTATTACAAGGGTGATTATAGTTACTGTATGACTACAGCTACAACTGGAATGTGCTGATTCTGTTAGCGTTTGTAATTATTGTACCATTCACTATTAGATAAAATTTAAATAAAATCTTATAATATTAATGGGTTGAAAGTCTAGAGCAAGATATTTTGTTATTCACTGTAAAACATTTCAGCCTTGTTTAGTTATGTCCACTTACTTTTTCTCTTTAACTCAATGAGCTCTGAAAAGTGTTTGAATTTGAACTAATCTGTGCAAGTTTTCAAAGGTTAGACTTGAATTACTGAGTTGTCTTGACTAATTGAGACTTTTTCTGAGTTGAAACAAAGATAATCGTCAAATTGAGTTAACCTGCATTGTCGAGGCACCAGGTGAACTTGTATTTCCAAGTTAAACCAATTTGAAATGTTTTACAGTGTACAAATAACATTTCAGATATTGTTTTAACAATAACAAGTATCAATATATAAATGATAGCGTGTAAATAGTTCTGTAACTAGAGGTCCGTGGAGTTGCAGAGACATGGAGGGCCGGGAGGGAATACCATCTAGCCCACAGTTCAGGTTGGAGTCCTCATCTCATCTCATTATCTCTAGCTGCTTTATCCTGTTCTACAGTGTCGCAGGCAAGCTGGAGCCTATCCCAGCTGACTACGGGCGAAAGGCGGGGTACACCCTGGACAAGTCACCAGGTCATCACAGGGCTGACACATAGACACAGACAACCATTCACACTCACATTCACACCTACGATCAATTTAGAGTCACCAGTTAACCTAACCTGCATGTCTTTGGACTGTGGGGGAAACCGAAGCACCCGGAGGAAACCCATGCGGACACGGGGAGAACATGCAAACTCCGCACAGAAAGGCCCTCGCCGGCCACGGGGCTCAAACCCGGACCTTCTTGCTGTGAGGCGACAGCGCTAACCACTACACTACCGTGCCGCCCAGATTGGAGTCCTTTGAGAGTAAATTCTTTGGCTTTCGCAACATTCTGTTCCCAAAAGCTGATATCGAGAAAAATTCTTTCCACAAAGAAGCTTTTCTTGCTTTTTTAGTTTTTTTTTTTTTTAAACTCTTCTTCCATGTTGGGACTCTTCAGGAAAAAGAAAGTATATTCCAAAATGTAGCTAATGCTAACACTAGGCCACAAATCTGCACTGTCACTTCAATCTTTCAGAGAAATTTTGTACAGATAATAACCGCTAACAAACTCTCATTTCCATGTATATCTATCCTTTGCTTCTTCTGACTAAGATTATACAAGTATTACATTATATTAATGGCATTTAGCAGACAATCTTATCCAGAGCGATGCACAAAGTACCCAGAGCAGCCTGGGGAGCAGTTGGGGGTTAGATACGGTACCTTGCTCAAGGGTGCTTCAGCTGTTCCTGCTTGTCCAGGGAATCCAACCAGTGACCTTTTGGTCCCAAAGCTGTTTCTTTAACCATTAGGCCATGGCATCCCCAAGTAATCCAGTAGTGGAACTTTTTTAGCTATAGTTTTCTTCGGACAACAGCAGCAGATGCCGGACATCTTCAATATCGCTCATCTTCAGTATGTGGACAGTATATAAACAAAGTTCTCTTGTCCCCTGGGACAAGGGTAGTGATGGTTGCTAACATAATTGTGACATCACTGCAAGGGGACTATAGAGGATGGTGGTGCGAAGATATGAAGTTTATCTTCGAATGGTGAATGTAGATCTCATGAGTGAGTGAAATGAACGAGTTGGTCAGGTCGAGGCTCAGTAATATTATGTGGCAATAAAATGAAGTCAGCTGAATGTACCGAATGACCAGGTTTTTATCTCATCAATGGATTTTTTTCTTCCCTGATGGTACAGGCAGAAAATTAGGGAAAGAGTGGTTCAGGAAGCATGAGGAATCATTTTCACACATGAATTGGCCACCAGGGGCGGCACGGTGGTGTAGTGGTTAGCGCTGTCGCCTCACAGCAAGAAGGTCCTGGGTTTGAGCCCCGGGGCCGGCGAGGGCCTTTCTGTGTGGAGTTTGCATGTTCTCCCCGTGTCCGTGTGGGTTTCCTCCGGGTGCTCCGGTTTCCCCCACAGTCCAAAGACATGCAGGTTAGGTTAACTGGTGACTCTAAATTGACCGTAGGTGTGAATGTGAGTGTGAATGGTTGTCTGTGTCTATGTGTCAGCCCTGTGATGACCTGGCGACTTGTCCAGGGTGTACCCCGCCTTTCGCCCGTAGTCAGCTGGGATAGGCTCCAGCTTGCCTGCGACCCTGTAGAAGGATAAAGCGGCTAGAGATAATGAGATGAGAATGAGATGAATTGGCCACCACAGAGTCCTGACCTTAACCTCACTGAAAGTAATCTGTGGTTGGTAGAAGAGAGCAACTGGACTTGCTTGAAAAGTCTTGAAGACGTTTCGCCTCTCGTCCGAAAGGCATCCTCAGTTCTGTCTGTCTGTCTATCAAGTATTTATCCTCTCATGGATCATCATAGAATCCGAATCAGAATGCTGATGGCTGCATTGTAGGTGGCTGATAGATGTCATAGACACCCACCTCTGTTCAGTGATGGTCGTTCCAGGTTGACAAAAATGAACGATCCTCTCTGGCTAAGATGTCTGCCAGTTTTCTGGAAGTCCTCTCATACTCCCGCACCAGTCGAAGGGAACTCATCCCAAAGTGCGTAGAAACATATCTGTGAAGATACTCAGTCATCCAGGTACATAGTAATCTGTGGTTGGTAGAAGAGAGCTACTGGACTTGCTTGAAAAGTCTTGAAGATGTTTCGCCTCTCGTCCGAAAGGCATCCTCAGTTCTGTCTGTCTAATAGGGAGTATCAAGTATTTATTCAAGTATCAAGTAATATTTATTTCGCCTTTCGGACGAGAGGTGAAACGTCTTCAAGACTTTCCAAGCAAGTCCAGTTGCTCTCTTCTACCAACCACAGATTACTATGTACCTGGATGACTGAGTATCTTCACAGATATACCGGTATCTCACTGAAAGTGTTTGGGATGTGCTGGAGAAGATTTTACAGAGTGGTTTGACCCTCTCATTGTGAAGACAAGATCATGAATCAAATTAATGAAACTCTTGATGGAAATAAATGTGATGTTGCATAAGGTTGTTGAAACAATGCCATAGTGAATGTGTGGCATAATCAAAGCTAAAGGCGGTTCAATGAAATATTAGTGTGCGACTTTTTTTTTTGGCCAGGCAGTATATGTTACCTGTCAACTAAATTACCCAGTACTCTACATCAGTCATCATTATCACATCATCATCATCATCATCATCATCATCATCATTCTATACAGTGTCTTGCAAAAGTATTCATTACAAGCTGGAATTAAAATGGATTTTTGGAGGGTTATCACCATTTGATTTACGCAACATGCCTACCACTTTAAAGGTGAAATTGTTTTTTAAATTGTGACACACACAATAATTAAGATTAAAAAAAAACAAAAACAGAAATCTGGAGTGTGCTTGGTATTCACCCCCCAAAGTCAATACTTTGTAGAGCCACCTTTTGCTACAATTACAGCTGCAAGTCTCGTTGGGTATGTCTCTATTAGCTTAGCACATCTAGCCACTGGGATTTTTGCCCATTCCTCAAGGTAAAGCTGCTCCAACTCCTTCAAGTTAGATGGGTTGTGTTGGTGTACAGCAATCTTCAAGTTATGCCACAGACTCTCAATTGGATTGAGGTCTGGGCTTTGATTAGGCCATTCCAAAACATTTAAATGTTTCCCTTTAAGCCACTCCAGTGTAGCTTTAGCAGTATGTTTAGTGTCATTGTCCTGCTGGAATGTGAACCTTTGTCCAAGTCTCAAACCTTTGGCTGACTCAAACAGGTTTTCCTCCAGAATTGCCCTGTATTTAGTGCCATCCATCTTTTCTTCAGTCCTGACCAGCTTTCCTGTCCCTGCAGATGAAAAACATCCCCACAGCATGCAGGCAGCACAGTGGTTAGCACTGTTACCTCACAGCAAGAAGGTACTGGGTTCGAGCCCAGTGGCCCACAAGGCCCTTTCTGTGTGGAGTTTGCACGCTCTCCCCCTATTCACATGGGTGTGCTCTGGCTTCCCCCCAAAGGCATGCAGGTTAGGCTAATTGGTAGCTCTAAATTGACCATGGTTGTTTGTCTCTATGTGTCAGCCCTGTAATGACCTGGCGACTTGTCTTTTCTTTTTTTAGCTATTTATTCAGGAAGCTCATGTCACATAACGTGATTTTCAATGAAGTCCTGTCTATAAAACATCACAATAATTACAGAAAAAAAATATTCACAAATTATAACACAAATACAAAAAAAATATATATACAAATCAAATATTACAATTATAAAATTAAATAATCATTAAGTTTCGATTTAAAAATATGCAAATTTTTAATTGAACATAGGTCCCTTGGCAAATTGTTCCAGTTCTGGCCAATACTTTGTAATAGTGTTTGTTTTCCCCAATTCCTTTTGGCCTTTGTTAAGCGAATGCCATCTCTTTTCCTGGTGTGGTAACTATGGAAGTCCTTGCTGTATTTGATTTTGATGTCACTATCGACAAAGCCATTGAGATATTTGAAGGCCAGTAATACTCTATGATAGACATGACGTAACTTAAGTGTTTTCCACCTAAGTTCACATAGAGCATC
Source organism: Neoarius graeffei (assembly GCF_027579695.1). Taxonomy (NCBI): domain Eukaryota; kingdom Metazoa; phylum Chordata; class Actinopteri; order Siluriformes; family Ariidae; genus Neoarius; species Neoarius graeffei. The sequence goes on along the minus strand of NC_083571.1, from coordinate 108,974,150 downwards.
AGTCAAAGATGAGTATGGACCCTTTTCACGTGACGTCACGACAAACGCGGCCGCCATTTTGGACGTGTACTACCAGTAGTTTACCACAGCCAACATTGAGGAACGGCAGCAAAGAAAGTTTTTACTTTCAGCAAGACTTCCATCATGCCACTATATTGTTGTGCACCTGGATGTAGTAACCATCAACAAACAAGGCAAGGGTTATCATTTTATCGGATCCCGACGGAGAAGATGGATAGCGGCCATTAACAGATTGGCAGCCCTCGGCATACCAACGCTTGTGTAGTGACCACTTTGTTGGAGGTAAGACAAATAAAATTAGCCAGAAAAGGCATTACATTGCTGTTAACATTCTGTGGCGGCGAGTGTGTAACCAAATAGGTTAAAATAACCCATTGTAACCTCTTTGTTCTTCTGTAGTAGCTATTGTTGACTAGCTAATGTCAACAAGTAGCTGGTATGTTACTGTAGCAATGTTTACGTTCAGTCATTTGGATGACTGTTAAAACCTTTCAGTCTCAAGTTTTTCCTTTACTGTATTTACTAGTTTACTGTAATTATGATCCGGCAGCTATTTACACCGGATCCAGTGTAAATAGCTGCCGGAGCCGACGTCCGAGGTTCCGGAGCGTGCTCCGGCTTGCTCTCCCTCAAATTAAGCAGCGCGCGCCGGCTTGCTCCCGGAGTGCTCCTGCCGAGGTTCCCCTCAAATTAAGCAGCGCGCGCCGGCTTGCTCCGGAACAAGCCGGAGCGTGCTCCGTAACCTCGGCCGGAGCACTCCTGGAGCAAGCCGGCGCGCGCTCCGGAACCTCGGCCGGAGCACTCCTGGAGCAAGCCGGAGTGTGCTCCGGAACCTCAGACGTTGGCGTGTATGTGTATGGGGATGGGTTTTTAATGACATAGGTATACAGATCATGTGGGCCGAAGTCAGGTAAAGACGAGGGCTTCGTGTACTTCCGTACGTCAGTGAACAATCCTGGTGGAAGCAGGTAAACGTCGTTCTCTAAGCCTGCTAACCTCAATTTTTGCAAATACCTCTCCCTCTGCTCGCCCTGTAAATGCCCTACGTCGCTGGATAGTAAAGGTGTTTTCTGCATCTCGCTCCTTTTTCTTTTATGTTTTTCGTTTGTCGCCTTCCTCGCATTCAAACTGATTCGAGCCGAAGTCCACTACATGTCCAAAATGGCGGTCGCGTTTACGAAGGTCACGTGACTGAAAAGGGTCCATACTGGAACATTCAATATCAATTTAGCACATTTATTTTGAAGGATTTGTAGCTGGTTCATGATGGTGGAGTTGTTTTTATCACCCCAGATGAAATCTGCATAATTGAATAGTGGGTAAATAAGAATGTTACACAGTGAGATCCTAGCATGTCTGGGTAGAAGATCTTTGACACGTCTCAAAATACCCATCCTCTGCTTAACTCTGATGCAGATGTTTTCTACGTGTATTGACCATGACATATTCTGCTGCACAGTAACTCCTAGATATTTAAAAGAATCAGTGCATTCAATGGTATTGCTGACAGCGATGATGGTCAGATTACTGATGAACTTTAATTTTTGAGAACTGCCAAAGAGCACAAGAGACAGGGTGTACCCCGCCTCTCGCCCATGGTCAGCTGGGATAGGCTCCAGCTTGCCTGCAACCCTGTAGAACAGGATAAGCGGCTACAGATGGATGGATGGATGGATGGATGGATCATGATGCTGGCACGACCATGCTTCACTGTAGGAATGGTGTTCTCAGGGTGTTGGATTTGCGCCACACATGGAGTTTCCCATGATGGCCAAAAAGATCAATTTTAGTCTCATTTGACAAGGAAGAATCTTCCTTGTGTTTGGGGAGTCTGCCACATGCTGTTGGGCAAACTCCAAGCATGTTTTCTTAAGCAATGGCTTTTTTTCTGGCCACTCTTCCATAAAGTCCCACTCTGTGGAGCGTACAGCTTAAAGTGGTCCTGTGGACAGATACTCCCATCTCTGCTGTGGATCTTTGCAGTTCCTTCAGTGTTCTCTTTGGTGTCTTTGTTGCATCTCTGATTAATGCCCTCCTTGCCTGGTCTGTGAGTTTTGGTGGGCGGGGCCTTCTCTTGTCAGGTTTGTAGTGGTGCCATATTCTTTCCATTTTGCTATAATGGATTTAATGGCGTTCCCTGGGATATTCAAAGTTTGGGATATTTTTTATAACCCAACCCTGATCTATACTTCTCCACAACTTTGTCTCTGACCTGTTTGGAGGCTCCTTGGTTTTCATGTTGCTTGCTCAGTAGTGTTGCAGAGTCAGGGTCCTTCCAGAACAGGGTGATTTTATACAGACATCATGTGACAGATCATGTGACACTTTGATTGCACACAGGTGGATCTTAATCAACTAATTATGTGACTTATGAAGTGAATTGGTTGGACCGGCTCTTATTTAGGGGTTTCAGACGAAAGGCGGCATGAAGACTTTTATAAGACACTGTACAACAGTACTTCCTGTATTCCATGAAAAATCCCATTAAAAATGTAAAAAAAGTACCCTTTTTTGTATGTCCAGTAATCTCAGGTTTGTGTATTTGTTGTTTTTAGGCATTATTGAAGCAAACACACCTCACATTTACATTTCAGTTTCAGTAAGAACAGAAATTCGTGGGCTGTAAATTGACCAGCTGTTTGCGTAAGACTTGATCTAGAAATGATGACTTTGAAAATGATGCCTGAAGGTGGACATGTTTCTGGTTTTAAAGTGCTTTTGCTTGAGGGGTTTGGGGTTTGTTTATACGTACAGATCAAGCTTAATATTGTTCATTTGTGTTGGTGGTGCTAGGCATGTTCCCATGTTTTTTTTTTTTGCAGTATTATTTTAATATTTTATCTGTATTTGATGGACATAACAGTGCTATCACAAACGAATCAGCAAACCATTTATCCACACTGATTACCTGAACTGTGGAAGTTATCCCCTGAATAAATGTGTTTGTCTCTCTAGTGTACAGAATATAGCACAGGAAGCTATATTATGCACAGATTTGCATTTTGGCATCTGTCACTGAATCTCCCTCTCTGCAGTATTGGCTCTGTTTGCTGCACATCCTTTGTATTCAGTCCAGGAGATATGGAAGCAGAAGACAGGAAGGAGATAGACAGATTAATTGAAGGACCAAGTGGGAAAAAAAGACATGAACCATTTCTTATATAGGTAAACGCCAAAGTCAAATCGCAAGCAAATGACAAGGATTAATATGATAATCTCAGTCACACTCATCACTCCTCTTTATTTAATGTGAAGTGGGCAGAAACACTTGGGATTGTAATCTGGGATTGAAGTGTTTATTTAGGAGACGGCCATTTCGCCATTTCTGAAAGTGTAAACATGTCAAATATCCAGTGTACTCACTAAATCCTACAATTCACACTGATTTGTATGAAATGATCTACTCTAGCCCTTCCTGAATGGCTGTGAATCACTCAGCCATCTGGGACTTAAGGAGACAATTAGATTGATTTGATTTGATCTCAAGTGTTGGCTACAGTAGGCTGCGTGTTATCTTCAGTCTAATTCCTGCGATTCCCTGTTCTTTGTAATTTGGTGGTGTAGTGGTTAGCACTGTCGCCTCACAGCAAGAAGGTTCTGGGTTCGAGCCCAGTGGTCAACGGGGGTCTTTCTGTGTGGAGTTTGCATGTTCTCCCCGTGTCTGCATGGGTTTCCTCCAGGCGCTCCGGTTTCCTCCACAGTCCAAAGACATGCAGGTTAGGTTAACCGGTGGCTCTAAATTGACCGTAGGTGTGAATGTGAGTGTGAATGGTTGTTTGTCTCTATGTGTCAGCCCTGTGATGATCTGGCGACTTGTCCAGGGTGTACCCCGCCTCTCGCCAGCTTGCCCGTGACCCTGCACAGGATAAGTGGCTACAGATAATGGATGGATGGATGGATGGATGGACATCACGTGTGTGATGTTCTCTGTTTTCAGGAATTTTGAAAGTCCTTTGATATGTTTGGCTTAAAGGTAGATGGCCTTTTAGATTTTTCAAGTGTAGGCCATAAAAATAATTTTCCCTGACACCCAGTTATTTTTGTTTAGTGACCAAAAGCTACTGAATTCGAAACACAGACTTCCAATTTTATTAGTTTTTTTTAAATAGAACAATTAATGTATTTATCTCCACGTGGCCCTAGATTCTTTGCTATTTTTTCCTGCTTCACCATGACCCGATTCTAGATACTACATCATGCATCACGTGGTGGGCTGTCCCTGTTCGCGCAAGGCATTGTGGGATACAAATTTGAAACAGGAGCGAAAAACGGAGGACGTTAGTGCGTGAATGAAACGTGAAAGACTGACTACAGTAATGGAAAGCGAGAAGAATTGACGTTATGTTATATACGAAGGAAAGGAAACGCAGGACCAAACTAATAAATATCGACGCTCAGCGAGCACCTCGGTGTGATCAGCTGTTCGTTTAGCGACAGAATGATGGAACTGTCAGTGCACGCTCAAAGGTAAACCTGTAGATGACAGTAATGCAACACCGTGGATGCTAGCTGCTGTAAAACCCAAAAGAAGAAGGAAAACCTGCACATGCGCACACGGACTTCCTCTGTCTGCTTGACTGTGCGAATCGAGCGATTTCATGCACATTATTTGCTTTAATCTGCTCAAATTAAATAACTTTTCAGCCACAGAATGGCCTGATTTTTTGTGAGATATTACAGAAATAAACATATATCACAATGACCACATTTCAGAGGGAACTAAATTTCACCGATTTTATGAACTTGAAAGGCCGTATAAATTTAAGCAGCACTGTAAAGGTTCCAAATATATTTTCTTTACCTGCTTTTCAGGAAAATGCTGATATTAGTGATCACTTTGCAGTAGGCTTCTAACTTTTGATACCAGGTAACGATTATATTAAACAAAATTACGACATGTTTAAATGTAAACAAAATGTATTTGGTGCTGCTTTACGTTAAAAAAATGCCACTTGGTAATGATGAACATAATTAAAATTGAGAGAACTTGCTGGAATTACAGGAGTAGCTTCATTGTGCTAGGACATGTCTAGGTATTTAATGGAGCTACACTCACCAGGCACTTTATTAGGAACACCCATCCACCTGCTGTTTGATGCACATCTGTAATCAGCCGATCCCTTGACAGCAGCACAATGCATTCATCATGCAGATACAAATCAAGAGCTTCAGTTAATGTTCAAACATCAGAATGGGAAAAACTGCGATCTCAAAGTGTGGCTTCTTTTACTGTGGCATGGGTGTTGGCTTGAGCCAGATGGACTGGTTTGAGTGTTTCAGAAACGGCTGATCTCTGGGGGTTTTGACACACGACAGTCTCTAGAGTTTACACAGAATAGTGCGAAAAACAAAAAAAACATCGAATGAGTGAGCGACAGTGCTGTGGGTGGAAACAAACGTCTTGTTGATACGAGAGGTCAGAGGAAAATGGCCAGATTGGTTTGAGCTGCCAGGAAGGATATAGTAACCCATATAATCAGTCTTTACACCTGTGTTGAGCAGAAAAGCATCTCAGCATGCAACAGCAGAACAGAAGACCACACTGGGTTCCACTCCTGCAGCCAAGAACAGGAATCTTAGAATCAGCAAAAAGCTCCTGGGTCATTCCATGCCAAATCAACAAGAGGTTATGCTCGACCATCTCAGATTTGAATGAAATTTGGAGGGCTCAGAGATACTATGAAAAGAAGTTAATCCCCAAAACTTGAGCTTCCGATCACCAATAGTTTCAGAGATACAGGCATTTGGATTTTTCGATTTTTTTGTTTTTTGCTCAAAACATACATATTTCAAAGTGCAATATAATCTTTATTATGCAAGATAGAAACCTAAAATTTTGCACAGAGAGACTCAATGTCTTGTACTACAAGCTTCAACTTAGAATTTCAATGGTCATTGTATATTAGATGGTGATTTTAACAAGGAAATTAAAAAGACAAATTTGCATTTTTTGCATTTTTAACTCATTCTGGAAGCTTGTCTGTGGCAGTAATGCTTAAACTAAGAATGTTGTTCAAATCTACACGGAAATATCTACCAATTTCAGTTTTACCAAGTCTCCACTATTCCTAGTTTGTCTGTAATAGGGTTTTGAAATTCGCCGATTTCTAAAACATGCCATTTTCAGTAGCAAGAAATCCAATGTGGGATAGCAGTTAGGAACTTGTACATTTTTTTTTCAGTAATCCCCAAGACCCATATTTTATATTTCCAAATTTTTGTTCTGTGTCTCTCAAGTATTTTTAAACTACAGGGGTTTAAAAAATCCATTTTCACCAAATTCGAATTTTTGATATATTTTCATATAACTGATATTTGAGGGTTAATAAATGCTTCAATAAGGCTCAAGTAGGTTAGGAGACATGTTTCTTCCTCAATTTTAAATAAAATTTCAATTAATGCTCAGTATTAATTATTTGTAAATTGATTTTAATCTAAGACTGTGTAACATTAGCAATCAATGACCAGCTATTGTGTACCAGTCAACAGCCAGCCTTATCAATATCAACACAGCACAATAGGTGACCTTTGATACCAGAACAGGTGGCTCATATCTTATAGTTTTAGAGTCTGTAAACTGCATACTTGTTCAGATAACATTATATTGCTTGGATTATATTAAATACATTGTAATACAGAGCACTGAGAAAATTTACCAATGTTATTAACTGAATGTGTTTCTTTGCAAGGATTGGATATTTTGAATAGTTGACTAGGGAATTTAATTGTAGTTGCTTTCAATTTGAGATCAGTATAAATGAGTTTGTTCTTAGACATCTAGAAATGGCTGAACTTCCTCCCTGTTCTATAGGAATTGGACTAAAGAAAGATTCTGACTGCCATAAACTAATATACAACAGAAATTGTAAGTTCTTAAGTTAAATACACTCTCTCAGTATAGTTTGGAGCAAATTTCATTAATTAAACAGAGAACTGAACTTGAGAACATTTCAAGCACAGACACAGTATGTCTGCATCATGAGAAACTGTTTCTGATGAAATATGAAGAGCTACAGAAAAGTTGTTGTGATCCATATGAAAGGCACAAGAAAAAAGTTAAAACAGAATTACGTTCAATTCTTCCTGAAACAGCAGATTCACTTTCAAAACTCATCTCATCTCATTATCTCTAGCCACTTTTATCCTGTCCTACAGGGTCGCAGGCAAGCTGGAGCCTATCCCAGCTGACTATGGGCGAGAGGCGGGGTACACCCTGGACAAGTCGCCAGGTCATCACAGGGCTGACACATAGACACAGACAACCATTCACACTCACATCTACGGTCAATTTAGAGTCACCAGTTAACCTAACCTGCATGTCTTTGGACTGTGGGGGAAACCGGAGCACCCGGAGGAAACCCACGCGGACACAGGGAGAACAGGCAAACTCCACACAGAAAGGCCCTCGTCGGCCGCTGGGCTCGAACCCAGGACCTTCTTGCTGTGAGGCGACAGTGCTAACCACTACACCACTGTGCTGCCCACTTTCAAAACTGATAAATAAAAATATTAAACCTGGACAAAAATTGTGTTCTAAATGTTCACAGAGAGTGAAAGAACATTTAAGCCAAGCAGATTCAGCAGGTTCTACAGAATCAGAACAAGAGAGCATGTGTGTAGATGTGGATCCAACATACACTGGTGAGGTAGCTGACAAAAGCCTTGTGTCAATTGGTTGCTCTCCACTGAAAATTGCCAAGTATAGCCACAAACAGAAAGCTGTATATGGCAAAGCAAAGCTGCAATGAGTAGAAGAAACTTTACGTTCTAAAATGAAATTTTATTAATTAATGAAATTTGCTCCAAACTATACTGAGAGAGTGTATTTAACTTACAATTTCTGTTGTATGTTAGTAATGTGTAGACATTTCTGTCTAGACATGGACTGGCTTCTTTAGTTCACCAGGTAAAATTTAAAGTTTCCAAGAGATCCAGCACGTGAGCTAGCTCTTATTTGGTTGTGTTTATTTTCCTGTTCTCTGTGCTACTAGCTAGCGGCTGGAGTAACAGAAGAAACTTATTCAGATAGTCCTAATACCAGGTACTGTTATTATCACCTTAAAATTACACATCGAAGACATAACAAATAGCAATATATACTTAATTTCGCAAGGCTAATTCCTGTTTGCCTAGACTACACTGAATATTAGCATGTTCCTAGGCATTTCCAAGAAAAAAAGAATGGGTAGAGAAGCTATTACATTGTATGAATTATTGGGTAATAACATGTATTATTCCATCTACATTGACTGGATATGAGCAATCGCCTGCTCTTATTGGCTACTCTACTACTAGGATATCAGATCATATACCATGAGTAGAGAAAAACAAAATGGCAGCGCGCTTTGCTGAACCAACTGAGGACGAAATAAAAACTACCTGAAAACATCTCATCTCATCTCATCTCATCTCATCTCATTATCTGTAGCCGCTTTATCCTGTTCTACAGGGTCACAGGCAAGCTGGAGCCTATCCCAGCTGACTACGGGCGAAAGGCGGGGTACACCCTGGACAAGTCGCCAGGTCATCACAGGGCTGACACATAGACACAGACAACCATTCACACTCACATTCACACCTACGGGCAATTTAGAGTCACCAGTTAACCTAACCTGCATGTCTTTGGACTGTGGGGGGAAACCGGAGCACCCGGAGGAAACCCACACGGACACGGGGAGAACATGCAAACTCCACACAGAAAGGCCCTCGCCGGCCACGGGGCTCGAACCCGGACCTTCTTGCTGTGAGGCGACAGCGCTAATCACTACACCACCGTGCCGCCCCATGGTAAGAATGTATCTTTTTTTTATTTTTAAAGAATTATTATTATCACATTTTTCACAAATTGCTCTCATCATTTCACCGCCTTGTTTACATTCTTAATTTTTAAGCACCAAAATTTTAAAACAATTTTTTTTAGATTGGTTTAAAAGCTCAAAGAAATTTGAAAATTACAGAATTGAAATGTCCAAGGAAGAATTAAATAAATGTCTAAAGCTATTTTATACCTTGGCACGACAGCAAGACGGCACTTTCTACAAAATAAACAACCCTAACTTGTGGACACCTGCGACATGTAGAACCTGCGACTTCTGTCCTCTTTTGGGAACTCGAGGAGAAACAAAAGATTGGTCATCCCCGACTAACTCTGAAGGATGTCATTAAAAATGATTCTGACCTTGATGGTGAGGAGCTGTTGGTGGCTGTGAAGGATCGAAGTTGTTGGCGAAAGGATTTCATTTTGTCACCGACTGTTGTCGGATGACAGTAAGTAAGTCAAGAAGTATTACTGTAGCATTTTTCACAAATTGCTCCTGTCATTTCAATGGCTTGTTTACATTCTTCATTTTTAAGCACTAAAATTTTTTGCAAATTTTTTAGACTGGTTCAAAAGCTCAAAGAAGTTTGAAAATTACAGAACTGAAATGTCCAAGGAAGAATTAAATAAATGTCTAAAGCTATTTTATACCTCGACACGACAGCAAGACGGCACTTTCTACAAAAAAAACCCTACTAAAGTCAATTCATGCAGCCATCGATAGGCTTTTAAGAAGTCTGCCTAAGCAGAAATGATTTTGTTGGACATTTTGTATAAAGTTTTTATTTATTGAATTTGCAAAAAAAAAAAAAAATGTGCTGTTTCTCAAAATCCAGTGAATGTGGATATAATAAAACAATTATTGCACTCAATCTCGTTGTACGCGGTACACACCTCGTCGGCTATCAGCTGATGTACGACTTGATTTCGTGGAATAACTGTTAGCTATACTGATTATAATGAACGAATGCATTCCTTTGTTTTAAGTGCACTGTTTTGATCCCAGCTGCTCTGATGAAAAACAGGATAAGCCAATTGGTATGATGCAATTTTTCCTGTTTTTGTTTGGAAGCTTCTTGCCAGATTGCTATGCTTTAAGCACAGAGGGTTGGAGAGTTGCTGAATTTTACTGCAAAAGAAAAATAGCACAGGATTTTACAATATATATGTTATTTACCAGCTGAGAGGTCCGTATCGTGAAATACCGTGACCGAGGTCTTGAAAGTACTGAGCGAGGCCCTCTGGGCCGAGGTCAGTATTCAAGGCCGAGGTCACGGTATTTCACCATACGGACCGACCTTAAGCTAGTAAATAATATATTTATTTTTTTCTTTCCCAAATTCTAACAGAAAACGAGAGCGCCCGAAAGCGAAAACCGAGGCAAGTCGCCATTTTGAATCCTCATTCACGGCTGTAATGCAAATGGCTTCCTCCTCGGTATACAAGTGCACTTCCATGGCAGGAAAAAAACCTACATTTTGCCGCCTATGTAGTCCCCTATTTATACAAAATTGAGTCATTCAGGATTCAGCCATGTTTTTGCTTGGCGTTAGCAACAGTTACAGGTTTTTAGCTTTCTCCTGAAATGTTTTCTTTTATTTCTTCTTCCTCAGGGTAGTAAAACTCGCTTTCGCTGTGAAGACTGTCGTTATCGCTATCCATGCTGTAAAATTGATGCTATTCTCCTGAGAAATGCTGGCAAAAATTTATAAGATTTTTGATAATCTTATTGTGGCCGTTCAGAGTTGGTGGGTGGAGCACAGAGGACGGCAGGACAGAGATAAGGTTTGACAGAATGTTTTTATTTCTACACTTTTCAGTCTAGCAATCAATGTGGACTTTTCAGGCACACACTCTCCGCGTCTGGGTCAGGAAGAGCACCCCTCCGCTCTCGCTGTCCCTCCTTATATAGGGCGCGGTCACTGGGAAGACACACAAACAGGTTAATTGCTTTCAGGTGTAGTGATTCTGCCACTTACCTTCCCTGACTCCGCCCTCCTGTCACAGACCGGCGCTTGACCACGACCCCGCTGCCACACTTATAAATAAATCTTATAAAAAAAGATAAATGTTTGTTGTTGTTGTGAACGAGTGAGTCGCCAGAGGTCCATAACCGGGGTCTGTAACTGGGGTCCGTATCGTAGGATACGGACCCGCTCGCCAGCCAATCAGAGCGGAGGATTTGATGGAAACCGGACTGCGAAAAAAATAAACACTATAATTTCCCTTATTATTAACATATTAACATGTTATTTTAATCAGTAATTTTCAGTGGAACTGTCAAATGTTAAACATTATTCATATGAAAATATTATTTTGTAGATTTTACCTTAAAGAATTAAATAACGAATTAGTATCATCACCGCTTCTACTGCTGTCTGACATCCACCTGTAATGCCTGATCATATCACGCTTAACAATTTTAAATTATTAAGCAGATCAAGAAATTAATCATGATTCTATCATGGATTTCCTCATCCCAGTGAAATTAATTTCTATTTACACCACTACCATCACAAACAACACAGGACGTGCTTCTGAATCTTTTAGACGTGAGTGTGACTTACATCAAGCTCAGCACACTGGCATTGCTTTTAACCCACATTTCAGCCCTGTGAGTTGCGAAGCCCTGTGTACTCTTTAATGGTCGTCACTATGTTAGTGATCCACTGTAAATTCTGCATAGTGTGAAAATGTTCAGCAGTTGTGTACTACAGGCCATTTTGGGCCAAATGAAACGAGGCATCGTGCATGCCACGTGGCATTGAGGAAGCTTTCCACCATAAGTCAGGTGATCAGGTATGAAGAGCATTAGTCAGCGAAGCAACTAAGGTTAAAGGAAAACTGAAGGCAAATTTTTTATCATCAAAATTCTCTCATTTTATTAAATATAGGAATGCATTTTTGATCACTATTTTGTCACTGGGCGGCACGGTGGTGTAGTGGTTAGCGCTGTCGCCTCACAGCAAGAAGGTCCTGGGTTCGAGCCCCGGGGCCGCCGAGGGCCTTTCTGTGTGGAGTTTGCATGTTCTCCCCGTGTCCGCGTGGGTTTCCTCCGGGCGCTCCGGTTTCCCCCACAGTCCAAAGACATGCAGGTTAGGTTAACTGGTGACTCTAAATTGAGCGTAGGTGTGAATGTGAGTGTGAATGGTTGTCTGTGTCTATGTGTCAGCCCTGTGATGACCTGGCGACTTGTCCAGGGTGTACCCCGCCTTTCGCCCGTAGTCAGCTGGGATAGGCTCCAGCTTGCCTGCGACCCTGTAGAACAGGATAAAGCGGCTAGAGATAATGAGATGAGATGAGATTTTGTCACTGCTATAGCAAGTTATGAGTGTTTGAAATATGCTCTGTAATATATCAGTCCATATGTCAAAGCAATGGCCGTAAACGAGATTCGTTGAGACCTGTGCGAGACATCGTAGGACGGAAGTAAAACGTACAGCGGAAATCAAAGTGACCGACATCTACCAATGTTGTTAAAAGACGCGCGCTCCCTCTTTCGAATGCTGATATAATCGAGCTGGAAGTTTTGTTTGTTTTGATAGCAATCAAGAAAGTTTGAAAAAAAGTAGGCAGTAATCGTCATTTAAACTCGTTTTTGTGCAATATTTTGTTTGGAAAACAGTTTTCAAAATGGCAGCACAGTTCACGTTTCGAAGTCTCGCACAAGTCTCGTGAAGATCGCGCAGATAAGCGACGCCTGCCGTGGACCAAACGAACTAAATTCAACATGGCTAAAAACCGAATAGGCCGATAAGTATAATATTTAATTGCAATTAGTTGCCAATACGAATCACGATATAAGGTTACTAAAACCGAAAACGTAATTGAATAACACGTTAATTAAGAAATAAAGCAAGTTTAAAAATGACTTCAGTTCTCCTTTAACTCACAACATGATGCTACCATCACCATGCTTTGCAGTTTCGATAAGTGGCGAAATATAAATACGTTTCTGTCAGTAATCTCATTGTGAAGGAGCAGACTACAAACACTCAGGACTACAACTCCCATGACACACAGCGCCCTCTGTCCCCAGCCTACTGAACTACAGCTGTCACTCATTTCCTTAATCACCGCTTCCGCTATTTAAGCCGCTCATTCACACCAGTGAAAGTATCGTCCTGCCATTTCAGTACATACCGAGCCTTGTATCTTTTCTGACTGTCTCTAGCATTTCCTAACCTTTTGCTATTTCCTCTCCGTTCTTGCTGTTTGTCTTTTCCATATCACGTCGTCCGCCGATTGCCTGACCCTCGCTAGTTTACCGACACCGATTTCAGTCACACGTTTTGGCTTTGTTGACAGTCTGCTGATCTGCTCCCTTCGCGCAGTAAGTGCTTGCACTCTTATAGTTTCACAAAGGAAGTAAAATATGAATATTTGAGTGCTGGCACCATATCATGGTAAGAAGGTAAAACACTTTAACGGTCAGACGTTTAAATAATATTGGCTGGCGTTGAGTGGTCTATCAGATATATTCCATTCAGCTAGCATGATACTGAATGAGTTGAAGACGAGTAGCTGAATGGAATATATCTGATAGACCACGAAAAAAGCCAGACAATATTCATCTCATCTCATTATCTCTAGCCGCTTTATCCTGTTCTACAGGGTCGCAGGCAAGCTGGAGCCTATCCCAGCTGACTACGGGCGAAAGGCGGGGTACACCCTGGACAAGTCGCCAGGTCATCACAGGGCTGACACATAGACACAGACAACCATTCACACTCACATTCACACCTACGGTCAATTTAGAGTCACCAGTTAACCTAACCTGCATGTCTTTGGACTGTGGGGGAAACCGGAGCACCCGGAGGAAACCCACGCGGACACAGGGAGAACATGCAAACTCCACACAGAAAGGCCCTCGCCGGCCACGGGGCTCGAACCCGGACCTTCTTGCTGTGAGGCGACAGCGCTAACCACTACACCACCGTGCCGCCGCCAGACAATATTATCATGATTATTATATATACATACACACACTCTCTTCATATCAGCATATGAGCATTCTCGAAGGCCGATGCTAGCTTACCTGCAAGTTGGCGCTGTTAGCAAAGCAGTGAAGTCACCTACAGCCAGTGTAGAGTTCATCAGTAGCACAGACTAACAACCAAGAAACTAAGATTTCTGTCTCCAGACTTTTCTTCCATGCACACTCACCACAGTATATTTCACTCAGACTTAAGTTTTCATTTCCTTGTGTAATTTACTTAGTTACTTTTAAAATCAACATCGACAACTACACACAACAGAACGACCTGGCAGCCAAAATTCTCTCAAAATCTTCTGCATTTAATGAAACAAACCTCGCAGCCATGTTTGTTTACAAACTGTCACAGTCACTCGCTAGCTTGGAAGTTTTACATCTCCGACATGTCTCTTTTCCAGTTTTTCAATGTCCGTTGGTATGCTTTTCTCTTGTAAATATGCGTGAAGAATATCTAATGAAGGGCGGCACGGTGGTGTAGTGGTTAGCGCTGTCGCCTCACAGCAAGAAGGTCCTGGGTTCGAGCCCCGGGGCCGGCGAGGGCCTTTCTGTGCGGAGTTTGCATGTTCTCCCTGTGTCCGCGTGGGTTTCCTCCGGGTGCTCCGGTTTCCCCCACAGTCCAAAGACATGCAGGTTAGGTTAACTGGTGACTCTAAATTGACCGTAGGTGTGAATGTGAGTGTGAATGGTTGTCTGTGTCTATGTGTCAGCCCTGTGATGACCTGGCGACTTGTCCAGGGTGTACCCCGCCTTTCGCCCGTAGTCAGCTGGGATAGGCTCCAGCTTGCCTGCGACCCTGTAGAAGGATAAAGTGGCTAGAGATAATGAGATGAATGAATATCTAATGAAGTTTTGGTAGCCTTTCGGATGTTCAACGCGTCTTTAGTTTCAGTTTTCAGCTTATTTACGTATTTAGTGCTTAAACCTAGCACTGGATTAGCCTCGTGTTCTCTCTTTCCTGGCCGACAAAGAAATGATTGTGTGCATGCTCAGCAGAAAAGTTTTGTCATTGGATCTTTGCATGAGCTCCGATGTGTGATGTTGTGTTGTCTTGACAATGTGCAATATTATAACAATACTGCACGCTCATTCTCCTTTGGGGAGAGTGGTGTAATACACGGAGGATAAGTGATATGATGATAATATTACATGCTATCAATAAACTCACTAGAAGGGAATAGAATGCATGTTTTAATTCCATGGAAAAAGTGGCCCATATGTATAATTCCCAATATTTCACTCCGATGACGTCACTCCCAGTGTTTTCAGCACGTGCCAAATAACAAGCAGTAATCATAAATTTCCATTGTCATTGTGTTTTAAAATGAAATTCATCATAATTCTCAGAGTTGAGTCATGAATTTCTGCCTGAACTAAATATGAGATGCAGCTCAGGTCTCAGTGATATGATACGACATTGCTGGAGAAACCCGATGAATCAGAAGCATTATGGGTAAGTATCTGAATATGTTGGCTGAGACTCAGATGACCACCCAGAACACTGACTTCCTGTGTGAAGTTCATTCGAAAAACAAACCACGAAGTCTGGTTCAGTGTCCCGATGCGTACCACTCACATTTCTCACACTGTGTAACTGCACTGAGACTTTCCAGGACAAGTGAAAGTCAGTATGTAGAGGTGTGTTGCACATTTAGAGGAACATTTATGTAATGTATTATGTTACACATAATAAGGAAAGGGAAGTGCTGATGGTGAGGGTCAGTGCATGTGTAAGTGCATTCTCCAGTCTGGCTGGAGATGTACATGAAGTCGACATGTCTGCATGTTTGGCTGACACTCACTTTACATACAGTGTCTTGCAAAAATATTCATCCCCCTTGATGTTTGTCCTGTTTTGTCGCATTACAAGCTGGAATTAAAATGGATTTTTGTGGGATTAGCACCATTTGATTTACACAACATGCCTACCACTTTAATGGTGATTTTTTTTTTTTATTGTGACACAAACAATAATTAAGATGAAAAAACAAATCTGGAGTGTGCATAGGTATTCACCCCCCCCCCCAAAGTCAATACTTTGTAGAGCCACCATATGCTCCAATTCCAGCTGCAAGTCTCTTGGGGTATGTCTCTGTTAGCTTAGCACATCTAGCTACTGGGATTTTTGCTCATTCCTCAAGGCAAAGCTGCTCCAACTCCTTCAAGTTAGACGGGTTGTGTTGGTGTACAGCAATCTTCAAGTTATGCCACAGATTCTCATTTGGATTGAGGTCTGGGCTTTGACTATGTCATTCCAAGACATTTAAATGTTTCCCTTTAAACCACTCCAGTGTAGCTTTTGCAGCATGTTTAGGGTTATTGTCCTGCTGGAACATGAACCTTCATCCCAGTCTCAAACCTCTGGCTGACTCAAGCAGGTTTTCTTCCAGAATTGCCCTGTATTTAGTGGCATCTATCTTTCCTTCAGTCCTGACCAGCTTTCCTGTCACTGCAGCTGAAAAATATCCCCATAGCATGATGCTGCCACCACCATGCTTCACTGTAGGAATGGTGTTCTCAGGGTGTTGGGTTTGCACCACACATGGCATTTCCCATGGTTGTCAAAAAGATCAATTTTAGTCCCATTTGACCAGAGAATCTTCTTCCTTGTGTTTGGGGAGTCTGCCACATGTTGTTGTGCAAACTCCAAACGTGTTTTCTTAAGCAGTGACTTTTTTTCTGGCCACTCTTCCATAAAGCCCCGCTCTGTGGAGTGTACGGCTTAAAGTGATCCTATGGACAGATACTCCCATCTCCGCTGTGGATCTTTGCAGCTCCTTCAGTGTTCTCTTTGGTGTCTTTATTGCATTTCTGATTAATGCCCTCCTTGCCCGGTCTGTGAGTTTTGGTGGGCGAGGCCTTCTCTTGTCGGGTTTGTAGTGGTGTCATATTCTTTCCATTTTGCTATAATCGATTTAATGGTGCTCCCTGGGATATTTTTTATAACCCAACCCTGATCTATACTTCTCCACAACTTTGTCTCTGACCTGTTTGGAGTGTTATTTGGTTTTCATGTTGCTTGCTTAGTAGTGTTGCAGAGTCAGGGTCCTTCCAGAACAGGGTGATTTATCCAGCCATCATGTGACAGATCATGTGACACTTTGATTGTACACAGGTGGATCTTAATCAACTAATGATGTGACTTATGAAGTGAATTGGTTGGACCGGCTCTTATTTCGTGGTTTCATACGGAAGGGGTGAATACTTATGCCTACTCCAGATTTCTGTTTTATTTTATTTTAATTATTGTTTGTATCACAATTAAAACAAACAAACAATTTGCACCTTTAAAGTGGTAGGCATGTTGTGTAAATCAAATGGTGCTAACCCTCCAAAAATCCATTTTAATTCCAGCTTGTAATGCAGGACAGGACAAACACCAAGGGGGATGAATACTTTTGTCAGACACTGTATTTATATAATCCCAGTGTTCATTTTGTTGGTGAAATGTGAAATTTTTATGGAAAACCTGTCAACAATACTCTTGGACTCAAAATCTATGATGTGATTAGTGAAAAAAAAAGTAAGGAATGTTGACAGTAGAACTAAGAGGATGGAAGTAAACTTGCAAATTATTCTACAGTACTGAAGTGGGGTGTAAAGTGATTTTGTAACAGTAGAAGTACAACATATATGTGAATTGATTCAGTTGGAATAAAGGAATGGACAGGAGAACCTGTAGTGGAGTGATGGCTCAGCGGTTAAGGCTTTGGGCTACTGATCAGAAGGTTGCGTTCCAATCCTGTGGGACATTTGTGCGAAGCTGTTAATCTTCATTTGCTCACGTCAGTTATATAGTAGGTTGCTTTGTATAAGGAGTAGGTGTCTACCAAATCAGCAGCATGTAAATGTACAATGATGGTCTGCAGGTAAAATCTTTGTTTCCCACAAACTTTGCTTTGTCTTTGTTTTAACATTTGCAACCATTTTGACTACAATGACAATATTTTTCTGACCAAACATTTTATCCCCTACAACTCACTCACTCACTGACCTTGAAGCCTTGTAGGCCAATTGGCCTGCCAGTTGCCAGCTTCTTATGAGGCTGTCTGCACCTATCCTGAGCACACTTCATCTCCTGCCGGCTTGCTTCTATTATCCTTATCCTTCTACAGGGTCGCAGGCAAGCTGGAGCCTATCCCAGCTGACTACGGGCGAAAGGCGGGGTACACCCTGGACAAGTCGCCAGGTCATCGCAGGGCTGACACATAGACACAGACAACCATTCACACCCACATTCACACTGCCATGAGTAGCTTCCCAAAGCCTTTGTTTTATCTTTGATGGAAGTCCTGAGTGGCTAAAACTATTACAAGGTCATGACCATGACAAACAATGCAGCTGTTTCAGAGGGAAGTATTCATCCATCTGTCCATTATCCATAATCGCTTATCCTGTACAGGGTCGCGGGCAAGCTGGAGCCTATCCCAGCTGACTATGGGCGGGGGGGGGTACAACCTGGACAAGTCACCAGGTCATCGCAGGGCTGACACATAGAGACAAACAAACATTCACACTCCCATTCACACCTACGGTCAATTTAGAGCCACCAATTAGCCTAACCTGCATGTCTTTGGACTGTGGGGGAAACCGGAGCACCCGGAGGAAACCCACGCGGACACGGGGAGAACATGCAAACTCCACACAGAAAGGCCCTCGCCGGCCACGGGGCTCGAACCCGGACCTTCTTGCTGTGAGGCGACAGCGCTAACCACTACACCACCGTGCCACCCCTATATCGTGACTCGTATTAGCATATTATATGACACTTATCGGCCTTTTCGGTTTTTAGCCATGTTGAATGTAGTTCGTTTGGTTCCCAGCAGGCGTTGCTTATCCGCGCGATCTTCACGAGACTTGTACAAGACTTCAAATGTAAAGTGTCAGCGCCGCCATTTTGAAAACTATTTACACAGCGGCCAGATCGCCATATCATTCCAATTTAGATTCATTTCAAGATTTGCCAGCAGTGATCGAGATTATTCCATACGACTTCGAACCAAATGACCCCCCCCCGCTTTTGGACACTACTCCGTTGCGCTGGTATTTACGTCATTACTGTCGCACAATTAAAACGTGCCAGATCAGTTGGCTGGTGGATTTTCAAAATAATAAATACATGCATATATTTTTGTGATAAATCCATCTTATACTGAGTGTATTTCCCACATTAATAAATACAAAGTACCTGCACCTTTCATTTTTATTTAAATCCAGGCTGAATACTTTCTTCTTTGCTGCTGCCATTTTATTAAATCAAATTTGAGACATTTAATGTGAGTTCTTTCAGCGCGACCGCAATGCATGATGGGATATATTGCTTTGGTTAGTGACCATCGGTTGTACACTACTTTTCCTTATGCATTGTGGGATACTTTGAGTGCACTATATAGGGTGTAAATAATCCTCACTAAGGTTTTGGATAGCACTACAAAATGGCGTCCCCACTATATAGTGCCCTATATAGTGAGTAGGGAGCAATTTCGGGCACAGGGAAAACTTCCGTCTTGATCACGTCAGCATTCGAAGGAGGGCGCTTTCATCTTTTGACAACGTTGGCAGATGTTGGCCACTTTGATTTCCGCTGTACGTTTTACTTCCGTCCTACGATGTCTCGCACAGGTCTCAACGAATCTCGTTTACGCCCATTGCTTTGACATATGGACTGATATATTACATAGCATATTTCAAACACTCATAACTCGCTATAGCAGCGACAAAATAGCGATCAAAATGCATTCCTCTGTTTCATAAAATGAGATAAATAGAATTTTGATAATAAAAAATTTGCCTTCAGTTCCCTTTTAACCTGGGAGTGGGACTGGAGTCATTGGTGGAGGTGTCAGAGAGGAGGATGCTGAGGAAACTTCTCAGTATAGATGACTTGCAACCACGTGATCAAAATGTGCTATGTCATGAGCGTCCGCCATGATGGTGGATATACAAAGCAACTAGGATGGCAGCCGCTGAAAGCGTGTCTGTAAACAATGCTGAATTTTCTCAGTGTTACCACGATTTGAACGCTCGAGTGAAGATTCAATACAAAGAGAAGATAGATATGTGTGGTTTTGACCCATATTATTTAAAAAAAGTCAGACTTTTCTGAAGATAAGACGCTTCTATGTCCATCGAGTACCCAGATATCACGTTCTATCTGGTTCAAGTCATCAAGAATCAAGTCCAACCTTGGACGAAACATAGCCCGTGTTCTGAGTGGGTGCCCAGTCTGGATCGTTTCTATCGTATAATTTTGCTGGCGCTCCTAGAAGCGAAATGGTAATACACATGTTAAAATTATAACAACGACCGAGTGAACCACGACAAGAGAACGCTCATTTTATAGCAAAATTCTAGCAACACGAAATAAAATTCTTCCATGATATTATCGAGAAAGCTTTTGAATCTCACCGGAGATAAAATGATTACTGCAAACATGAGCTGTTTTGGTTTTAGCCTCTGTTAGAGCAGCCCTGATGATGTTGTTCAGCCATGCTCACCTCCTCTCCGTACTAAGCCTCAGAGTTTCCTCGCCCTTTTTCCGAATCACGGATGGAATTCTAAAAAATCAGAATGTGCCACGGTTACAAGTACTGTTGTGACCACAACCATATACAGCACAAAGATATGGCAGTGCTAAAAGAACACTTAAAGCAGTGGAAAAACAAAGAGAGTTGCGCACGCGTTACTATGTTTTGAATGGAATGTCGCTTGACCCTGCATTTGTACACTACCGTTCAAAAGTTTGGGGTCACCCAGACAATTTTGTGTTTTCCATGAAAAGTCACACTTTTATTTCCCACCATAAGTTGTAAAATGAATAGAAAATATAGTCAAGACATTTTTCTGGCCATTTTGAGCATTTAATCGACCCCACAAATGTGATGCTCCAGAAACTCAATCTGCTCAAAGGAAGGTCAGTTTTATAGCTTCTCTAAAGAGCTCAACTGTTTTCAGCTGTGCTAACATGATTGTACAAGGGTTTTCTAATCATCCATTAGCCTTCTGAGGCAATGAACAAACACATTGTACCATTAGAACACTGGAGTGAGAGTTGCTGGAAATGGGCCTCTATGGAGCACTTGCATGTGATGTCACAGCTGATCCAGATTGTGACAGACGCCATCTTGTCGGTCAAACGCCATATTCCGCCTTCTACTTCTACTTCTGGTTCTACTTCTGCTTTTACTTCTACCTTTTCTTCTGGAAAACCCTACTATATACAATTCTACTACAACGGCTGCGGCTACAAGCTCTCCCTACCTGTGCACGTTTTTTATGTTTTTTGTGTGTATTTTTGCGTGTTGTTCGTCTGTACCGGACTTCAATATCCACTACAACCGTATGGACTTACTGGACGTTGGCTTCCAGCAGAAAATGACGGTTTGTAGCGATTTCCATCGCATGCACAACATTCCGGACGAGATAGCGAGACCAGCGGGGTCTCCGTGGATTGTTATCGGAGGCAAAGCGAAGGAGGCGGCGTCGGGAGCGGAAGCAAAAGCGAGGCTGCAGAGCCGGCCTGTTGACTAAGCTCAGAAAACAGCCACTCAAACCTCCACTGCCAAGCCTCTACCTCTCCAACGCCAGATCCATGTAAACAAGACGGACGATTTGGAATTACAGCTGGAATTACCTTATTCTACCCATCCAATGAGGATTCTTGTTTACAAGATGCCACATCTGAGTCGCTGACAAATCCTGAATTTCTGTAAAAATAACTGTCCAGAGATTTATAGGCACGCAGTGCTTCACCACTGAACAGCGAGGGAAAGTTAATGAGGTAATTATACACGTCTGGGTATTCCGCTGGCAGTTCAAAATCCGGTCGTGAAAACTCCGTCCGGTAAGCCATAAGGGTCACTAATCTGTAGATTGTTTATTTTAGACACATATCTAGTTATCTGTTCATTAGAAAAATGAGCCATGTAGTCTGTCGGTTGAAATTGATCCATTCTGTACACGAGTATTCAGCTGTGTTTTTGACCGACAAGATGGCGGTTGTGTACTTTCCGGTCACGTGACTGCAAGATCTTTATACACCTATGGAGATATTGCACCAAAAAACAGACATTTGCAGCTAGAATAGTCATTTACCACATTAGCAATGTATAGAGTGGATTTCTGATTAGTTTAAAGTGACCTTCATTGAAAAGAACAGTGCTTTTCTTTCAAAAATAAGGACATTTCAAAGTGACCCCAAACTTTTGAACGGTAGTGTATATCCACCAACATGGCCGACATCCGGGTTTCCATTTTGCTTTGATGTCACTTGCAAGTCAAGGATTATGGACAATCCCTCCCACCCCCTGCATGACACAGTGGTGTCACATCAGAGCACCTTCAGTGGGAGACTGAGGCCACCAAGGAGCAACACAGAACGCCACAGGAGGTCTTTTCTACCAGTGGCCTTCAAACTATATAACTCCTCCCCCTTCTGCAGGATGGACAGCTGATCAATCAAGACAATAATACCTACCGTATATCATGTGCGATATTCTGAATGGTCCTGTGCAATAATGATTTTCACAACACCATGTGCAATATTTTTCCCCAACATACAGTATGTGTAATATTTACTTTCACCATTAGGTTAGTTTCTCACACATCATCACATCACATTATCTCTAGCCGCTTTATCCTTCTACAGGGTCGCAGGCAAGCTGGAGCCTATCCCAGCTGACTACGGGCGAAAGGCGGGGCACACCCTGGACAAGTCGCCAGGTCATCACAGGGCTGACACATAGACACAGACAACCATTCACACTCACATTCACACCTACGGTCAATTTAGAGTCACCAGTTAACCTAACCTGCATGTCTTTGGACTGTGGGGGAAAACGGAGCACCCGGAGGAAACCCACGCGGACACGGGGAGAACATGCAAACTCCACACAGAAAGGCCCTCGCCGGCCCCGGGGCTCGAACCCAGGACCTTCTTGCTGTGAGGCAACAGCGCTAACCACTACACCACCGTGCCGCCAGGTTAGTTTCTTACAAACTTATTTTATTTCTACTGTTAGAACACTAACCATCGAGGCACTGATTTTTGCTTTTTCTATTCCCCTTATGTAACTTACAGTATTTCTGTTGTTGTTCTATTAGGCACTGTTTTTTTAAGCATTTATTTCTTGCATAGTTCTTATTACGTACGTTTTTTTCCCCTCCCCTCCAGCTTGTATTGTTGTATTTTATTTAACTTATACTATCTTGTTATGGAGCGACTTCTTGCACAAGAATTTTAGACTGGTACCAAAATTCAAAAAAGTGCTTATTTAAGGAGTTAAAGGCATTTTTGAGACAAAGTCGGCAAACAGTCTTATTTTGTCAATTTGGGTGTGCCGAATTCAAATCTGCAATATGCCGAGCTCTATCTGACCTCTGTTGACCTCTAGAGGTCATTCAACTTTGGGCCTGTAAATGTCTCAGCTGAACCCAGTTTCTCAGCTTTCTAAGGAATGAAATGTACTAAAATGATTAATGAAGTTAGCAAATGGCCTTGTTTGTTAAATGTTTGGGTGCTGAATTCATTTTTCATTTGTAAAACGACATATGACCTCTGATAACCTCAAGGTCATTAAACTTGGCCTATAGAGATCTTGCAGTCACGTGACCGGAAAGTACACAACCACCATCTTGTCGGTCAAAAACACCGCTGAATACTGCTGCACTCGTGTACAGAATGGATCAATTTCAATCGACGGACTACACGGCTCATTTTTCTAATGAACAGATAACTAGATATATGTCTAAAATAAACAATCTACAGATTTGTGACCCTTATGGCTTACCGGACGGAGTTTTCACAACCGGATTTTGAACTGCCAGCGGAATACCCGGACATGTATAATTACCTCATTAACTTTCCCTCGCTGTTCAGTGGTGAAGCACTGCGTGCCTATAAATCTCTGGACAGTTATCTCTACAGAAATTCAGGATTTGTCAGCGACTCAGATGTGGCATCTTGCAAACAAGAGTCCTCATTGGACGGGTAAGTCACTTAAGTATTGAGTATAGCACTGACCAGCCGATTATAGAATAGAATAAGGTAATTCCAGCTGTAATTCCAAATCGTCCGTCTTGTTTACATGGATCTGGCGTTGGAGAGGTAGAGGCTTAGCAGTGGAGGTTTGAGTAGCTGTTTTCTGAGCTTAGTCAACAGGCCGGCTCTGCCTGCAGCCTCGCTTTTGCTTCCTCTCCCGGTGCCGCCTCCTTCGCTTTGCTTCCGATAACAATCCACGGAGACCCCGCTGGTCTCGCTATCTCGTCCGGAATGTTTTTTTTTTTCTCGTCTGGAATGTTGTGCATGCGATGGAAATCGCTACAAACTGTCATTTTCTGCTGGAAACCAATGTCCAGTAAGTCCATACGGTTGTAGTGGATATTGAAGTCCGGTACAGACGAACAACACGCAAAAATACACACAAAAAACATAAAAAACGTGCACAGGTAGGGAGAGCTTGTAGCCGCAGCCGTTGTAGTAGAATTGTATATAGTAGGGTTTTCCAGAAGAAAAGGTAGAAGTAAAAGCAGAAGTAGAACCAGAAGTAGAAGTAGAAGGCGGAATATGGCGTTTGACCGACAAGATGGCGTCTGTCACAATCTGGATCGGCTGTGACGTCACATGCAAGTGCTCCATAGGCCTATGCATTTAACGGCATTTTTAAACTGACTTTACTCCCCCAAAAAGAATATGAACAGACAAAAAACAAATAGAAAGGAACAAATACAACATTAAATGCCAGTCCATGTACATGTGACTTACTTTTCACAATGAGAATGCCGAGGCGATCACCTTACATAACATTGCATTACATTTAGCGGTTATTGTTTATACAAAGCTACTGAAAAAAGGACAGATTCAGCAGCATACAAAATGTGGGGGCATACAGGGTATACAGGTTAATCAGGGTTAGTATATATGAGAGTTTTTTTCTCTGTTGTTTGTTTTTTGTAAAGGCTTTACCCCGTTTAAAACAAAACAAAAAACAAACAACAAAGAAAAAAACTCTCATATATACTAACCCTGATTAACCTGTATACCCTGTATGCCCCCACATTTTGTATGCTGCTGAATCTGTCCTTTTTTCAGTAGCTTTGTATAAACAATAACCGCTAAATGTAATGCAATGTTATGTAAGGTGATCGCCTAGGCATTCTCATTGTGAAAAGTAAGTCACATGTACACGGACTGGCATTTAATGTTGTATTTGTTCCTTTCTATTTGTTTTTTGTCTGTTCATATTCTTTTTGGGGGAGTAAAGTCAGTTTAAAAATGCCGTTAAATGCATAGGCCTATAGGCCAAGTTTAATGACCTTGAGGTTATCAGAGGTCATATGTCGTTTTGCAAATGAAAAATGAATTCAGCACCCAAACATTTCACAAACAAGGCCATTTGCTAACTTCATTAATCATTTTGGTACATTTCATTCCTTAGAAAGCTGAGAAACTGGGTTCAGCTGAGACGTTTACAGGCCCAAAGTTCAATGACCTCTAGAGGTCAACAGAGGTCAGATAGAGCTCGGCATATTGCAGATTTGAATTCGGCACACCCAAATTGACAAAATAAGACTGTTTGCCGACTTTGTCTCAAAAATGCCTTTGGGTGTCACAATTCTGGATTTTGGTACCAGTCTATTTCCCTCAGGATTAATAAAGTTTTATCTTATCTTAACCTAACTGCGTGTCTTTGGACTGTGGAGGAAACCCATACAGACACGGGGAGAACATGCAAACTCCATACAGAAAGGCCTCTGTTGGCTATGAGGTTTGAACCCAGAACCTTCCTGCTGTGAGGCGACACTGCACCACAGCCCCTAGAAAAAAATGTTTTTTTAAAAAAACCTAACTTTTATGAGATGCATTCAGCATAATAAACATACTACTTCCCTCTGCACGGTGGTGTAGTGGTTAGCACTGTCGCCTCACAGCAAGAAGGTTCTGGGTTCGAGCCCAGTGGTTGACAGGGGCCTTTCTGTGTGGAGTTTGCATGTTCTGTCCGCGTGGGTTTCCTCCGGGTGCTCCGGTTTCCCCCACAGTCCAAAGACATGCAGGTTAGGTTAACTGGTGACTCTAAATTGACCGTAGGTGTGAATGGGAGTGTGAATGTTTGTTTGTCTCCATGTGTCAGCCCTGCGATGACCTGGTGACTTGTCCAGGTTGTACCCCCCCCCGCCCATAGTCAGCTGGGATAGGCTCCAGCTTGCCCGCGACCCTGTACAGGATAAGCGATTATGGATAATGGACAGATGGATGAATACTTCCCTCTGAAACAGCTGCATTGTTTGTCATGGTCATGACCTTGTAATAGTTTTAGCCACTCAGGACTTTCATCAAAGATAAAACAAAGGCTTTGGGAAGCTACTCATGGCAGTGTGTGTTTAAAAAGTGAAATGTATTCACTTTAAGAAGAATTTAAACATGGAAAAGTAATGCATTTGAATTTTGGTCCTAGTGGGGGAAATTTCAGAAAAATATACTACAGTTTTAATCTTCGTTAGCTAAATCGGTTCCGTTTTAGTTTACTGAAATACTGTGTTTTTCATCACTTCATCACATCACTAAAATAAAAATGAATTATGTTTAAACTATTTTAACTAATAATGACTTTTATTATGGGGCAATTTGTCCAGGCTGTTTACTTTTAATTATTTTCTGGATAAGTTCTGAACTCGCTAACACTTGATCATTAAATCAAATCAAATCAAGTTTATTTGTATAGCGCTTTTAACAATAAACATTGTCGCAAAGCAGCTTTACAGAATTTGAACGACTTAAAACATGAGCTAATTTTATCCCTAATCTATCCCCAATGAGCAAGCCTGTGGCGACGGTGGCAAGGAAAAACTCCCTCAGACGACATGAGGAAGAAACCTCGAGAGGAACCAGACTCAAAAGGGAACCCATCCTCATTTGGGCAACAACAGACAGCATGACTATAATATTAACAGTTTTAACAGGTATAACCCTCAGCTGTCCTCATGGGGCCGTCCTTCACAGGAGCGGTGCGATAAAACTCCGACCAGACACAGGGCACCAGGATGGATCAAGCAGGTCCGAGGGGCAGAAGAGGCCAGCATCCCAATCCCAGGACCAACATGTAACTCAGAGGGACAGATGGGGGGGGGGAAGAGAGAGAGAGAAAGAAAACACAGGTTGTTAGGTATGCCCTAAAAATGACAAGTATTAAACTGTCATTGAGATAGTAAAGTAAGGACCCTTATGAATTTAACATGATTTTATCCATCCATTATCTGTAGCCGGTTATCCTATACAGGGTCGCAGGCAAGCTGGATCCTATCCCAGCTGACTATGGGTGAGAGGCGGGGTTCACCCTGGACGAGTCGTCAGGTCATCGCAGGGCTGACACATACAGACAAACAACCATTCATACTCACGGTCAATTTAGAGCCACCAATGAACCTAACCTGCATGCCTCCGAGAGCACCCAGAGAAAACCCACGCAGACATGGGGAAAACATGCAAACTCCACACAGAAAGGCCCTCGTCAGCTACTGGGCTTGAACCCAGAACCTTCTTGCTCTAAGGCGACAGTACTAACCACTATACCACCCCTTAACGTGATTTTAGCGAAGGCAAGGCAAGGCAAGTTTATTTATATAGCACATTTCATACACAATGGCAGTTCAATGTGCTTTACAGAAGTAAAAACAAAAACAGTAAACAATAGAGAAATAAAATTACATAAAATAATTTTCTTTATTCTAAAATAATTAATTAAAAGAATTAAAAGAAAATAATAAGAATTAAACAATAGTAGAAATAAAATATTAAAATGCCAAAAAGAAAAAGGAGAAAAAGAAAGAGAAAGGGAAAAAAAAACTAGCAGAATAAAATAGAATAAAGTTAAAGTAAATTTAAAACATGCAGAGAAAGTAAAGATTATAAAAAAAATGTAAAAATATTAATTATTTAACAGAAAGCATCTGAAAACAACTTGGTCTTTAACCTAGATTTAAAGCTGCCAACAGCAGGAGCATTTTTAATGTCCTCTGGCAGTTGGTTCCATAGCTGCACTGCATAGTAGCTAAAAGCTGCTTCACCACACTTTGTTTTAACAACTGGTTTTAATAGTAAATTTTTCTGTTGCGATCTGGTAGATCTGATTGGGTTAGGCCACTGCAACATATCAGAGAGGTAATTGGGCCCTGTACCATTTAGAGATTTGTACACCAGCAGCAATGCTTTAAAGTCAATTCTGTAGCTTACTGGAAGCCAGTGAAGATGAAACATGAAGCAGAAGTTGACAAAGGTGTGAAACAGTCCTGGAACATGAGCAACCATTCTACTGGATTGTTGTATATCTGATGGGTTGGTGTTCTATCCCTGTCCAGGCTGTATTCCCAAACAAAACAGTTACTAAAGGATGAATGAGTGGATAAAAGGTGTCTAGTGTGTGTCCAACTTTACCACCTTTTCTCTGATACAGGGATGTGTGGGATAGCAGCAGTAAACCACAATGCTGTGTATGATGAGTGTGAGGCGTGATGTTCGCTGAAAAGGTGTAGAGGGTCACCTTGACATCCTGGAGACATTAATCTATACGCTGCTATTCTTGGAGCTGACGTCAGTGACGTTGTCCTCCCTACTGCTCCCATCTTACGTGTCATAACTGCGAGGTTTGGTTTAGCAGGAATAATTTTGAAAGCACATTTTGAAGTCAAGATTTATAAGAGTCCATGTAGGCAAACTATTGAGCACTGTTTCAAGTTCTAAAATCAAGCCACTGACACACACCCCTCCCATTTAAAAAAAAACATTTCGCATTATTTTTTGCATTTTGTTTTTAATTTATGGCTTGGTGCTTCTAGTTTTAGATCTAAATATGTTCCACAATCTCAACTCTGATAAAACATGTTTGGAAAAAGATGAATTTTTAAGCTTGTGTGTAACAAGAAAAGTAAAGCCTCATGCCTGGAAGTCACACTAACACAACACGTTGTTAACCTAACACAACATTTTAATTTTGTGTTAACCTCACAGACTACCTTCACTCACATTTTGAACATCTTTTTCTACCTTGCCTGAGTCAGCCAAGTGTGACTAGTTATCTAAATGGACTAACTATTTCGACTAACTAAAATAAGTGAATACTCAAATTCCTATGGAGGGGATGATTCATACCAAATATCCTTTATTGTAAGAATGAGTAGAATCTGGAACACACTGACTGATGACATAGATTTAAAGTTAGACGGCCTTTCGATTTCATAAAATTGGTGAAATTTAGTTCCCTCTGAATTTTGGTCATTGTGATATATGTTTATTTCTGTAATATCTCAAAAAAAAAAAATCAGGCCATTCTGTGGCTGGGAAGTTATTTAATTTGAGGGGATTAAAGCAAATAACGTGCATGAAATCGCTTGTTTCGTGCAGTCAAGCAGACAGAGGAAGTCCGTGTGCACATGCGCAGGTTTACCTTCTTCTTTTGGGTTTTACGGCAGCTGGCATCCACAGTGTCGCATTACTGCCATCTACAGGTTTACTTTTGAGCGTGCACTGACAGTTCCATCATTCTGTCACTAAACGAACAGCTGATCACACCGAGGTGCTCGCTGAGCGCCGATATTTATTAGTTTGGTCCTGCGTTTCCTTTCCTTCGCATACAACATAACATCTTTTCTTCTCGCTTTTCGTTACTGTAGTTGGTCTTTCACGTTTCATTCGCACACTCACATCCTCCGTTTTTCTCTCCTGTTTCAAATTTGTATCCCACAATGCCTTGTGCGAACGGGGAAAGCCCACCACGTGACGCATGATGTAGTATCTTGAATTGGGTCATGGTGAAGCAGGAAAAAATAGCAGAGAATTTAGGGTCACGTGGGTAATTCGTCACGCAGTCTTTTATCCTATCACTTGTTATTTTTAGTTTTTACTCTTCTAGAACACTAACCTTTTTTAAGAAGAAGAAACCTTTATTTGTCACACGCACACTTCAAGCACAGTGAAATTCATCCTCTGCATTTAACCCATCTGAGGCAGTGAACATACGCGCACACCTAGAGCAGTGGGCAGCCACACCAGAGCACCCGGGGAGCAGTCAGGGGTCAGGTACCTTGCTCAAGGGCACCTCAGCCCAAGGCCACCCCAGCCCAAGGCCACCCCACGTCAACCTAACTGCATGTCTTTGGATTGTGGGGGAAACTGGAGCACCCGGAGGAATAACTCCTTGTCTACACAGATATTTACTACTGTTAGTTTCTTTTATCGCATTATTATTATCATCATCATCATCATAGGGCGGCACGGTGGTGTAGTGGTTAGCGCTGTCGCCTCACAGCAAGAAGATCCGGGTTCGAGCCCTGTGGCCGGCGAGGGTCTTTCTGTGCGGAGTTTGCATGTTCTCCCCGTGTCCGCGTGGGTTTCCTCCGGGTGCTCCGGTTTCCCCCACAGTCCAAAGACATGCAGGTTAGGTTAACTGGTGACTCTAAATTGACCGTAGGTGTGAATGTGAGTGTGAATGGTTGTCTGTGTCTATGTGTCAGCCCTGTGATGACCTGGCGACTTGTCCAGGGTGTACCCCGCCTTTCGCCCGTAGTCAGCTGGGATAGGCTCCAGCTTGCCTGCGACCCTGTAGAACAGGATAAAGCAGCTAGAGATAATGAGAATGAGATCATCATCATCTCATCTGGCCGACAGGTGATGAGTTTATCCCGTCATGTGTTGTCTGTCATCCATTCGGCATCATCCACATTTCACAAAAATCGCTTCTTCTCTCTCAATTCTTCACTGATTTTTATTCTTTTTGGCACAAAGGTAGGTCTGCCTGGGGTGCATATAGCTTCTATCCTAATTTGCATAATTATAATTAATAATGAAGATATGGAGTAATTAATCAATCCCTAATGAGCAACTTGCACACAAATCACTTCTCCCTCAATTCTTCACTGATTTTCATTCTTTCTGGCATGAAGGTCGGGCTACCTAGGGTACATATAACTTCTACCCAGATTTGCTTAATTACAATTATTAATGAAGTTATGGACTAATTAAGCCTTAATGAGCAGTTCAACAAAAATCACTTCTTCTCGATCAATTCCTCGCCGTTTTGGATTCTTTCTGGCAAATAGGTCGGTATTCCTAGGGTGTATATAGCTTCTATATATAGCTTGTATATAATGTATGTAGCTTGCAACATTTATTGCGCAAGGAAGATGGCCCACTTTAGATCGTCCCTTCCGGACTAGACGGGGCTGGAGTGAGCTACACCGTCACTGACGGTCTCGTTGTTATTATTATTATTATTATTATTATTATAATAAATTCATTATATTTGCTTTAAATTATGACAAAGCTAATAAAATAAAAATTCCATGTAGCCAATAGCCCTCATCCTCTCCTGATCATGTGTTTGAAAGCTGCATTAATTTTCTTTTGCTTGATATGCTATCAGCCATGTTGTGTGACTTTGTTGCACTGCTCTGTCCTCCTCAAGATTCATCACAATTTCTGCATCTCTCCCTGATCAAAACATTTCGTCTGCCATCTTTACAAGTTCATTTATTCAACTTATAAAATTACGTCCCACAGGTGACCAGAATGCATATTTTATTGATGCGTGTAATGCAGGCAGTGAGGGTGAATAATGAATCCAATAGTGTCAGTCTCCCATAAAACATTTAACCTCCTAAGACCCAAGCTGTTTTTTTTACATGCATTTTTTTTTTTTTTTTTTGCTATTTGGGCTTATTAGAACCTCATCTCATCTCATCTCATCTCATAATCTCTAGCCGCTTTATCCTTCTACAGGGTCGCAGGCAAGCTGGAGCCTATCCCAGCTGACTACGGGCGAAAGGCGGGGTACACCCTGGACAAGTCGCCAGGTCATCACAGGGCTGACACATAGACACAGACAACCATTCACACTCACATTCACACCTACGCTCAATTTAGAGTCACCAGTTAACCTAACCTGCATGTCTTTGGACTGTGGGAGAAACCGGAGCACCCAGAGGAAACCCACGCGGACACGGGGAGAACATGCAAACTCCGCACAGAAAGGCCCTCGCCGGCCACGGGGCTCGAACCCAGGACCTTCTTGCTGTGAGGCGACAGCGCTAACCACTACACCACCGTGCCGCCCCTTATTAGAACCTGATTAGAATAAAAACTAAGCATCATCTTTGATAAGATGTACTTTTTGAGAAAAAGTATGTCCACATATGTGGATTCTTGTTCTGAATTTCTAAAAAGTGCTGTCCACGTATGTGACCGCTAGGCCCTAGGAGGATAAAGTACCTGGATAAATTGTGACAGTGTATCAGAGGACAGTGTACCAATAAGTGCCAAAATGGTTATCCTGTTAATGATGTGTTATGGCTGTCAGGAGGTGGAGAAATTTTGTTTTCAAGTTATCCATCGATCCATCTGACCTTCCTTCCACCTGTCCATCCACCCATGCCTGCTTCTGTTTGTCTATCTGTCTGTTCATGCGTCTGTCTGAGATTCTCATTAGTGTGATAGCTCGGGAATAAGTGGTTGAATGTTTGTAGGATTTATATGGAATTATCATTGTAAGTCGCAGATGGTCTGATTAAATTTTAAGGGTGTTTTCACACCCGGTCCCTTTCAGCCCTTGAAATGAACTTGGAGCAATTAGTCAACATTTTTTGCACATACGAGAACACTCCCAGATCCTTCTGAAACAAACCAAACTGAGATCACCTTGGCAACAAATTTTGAACCTGTTTGGAGCATTTTGACCAAAAATAAATTGGTTTGGAACCTAAAATTTGGTTCCCAGTTGGAACCAAAAAAAAAAAAAAGTTGGTTAGCTCCTCTGGCCATAGGCCAGGCTGGATGAGCTTATGCGATCACATGCCGTCCGTCCGTCCGTCGTCGTCATTGTTCGTCCACAATTTGCAAAAATTGCCACTCCTCCTACAGGATTGATCAGATTTCGATCAAACTCAAATACAATGTTCCCCAGGTGGATGTGCATAAAATTTGTCAAGATGGTGGTGCCACCTGCCATATTTATGATTTTATGGGTGTCTGAAGTTTTTGGGTGACTTGTCACATTAAATGTTGCTCTTCATAAACTGCTGGGACGTTTTCACTGAAACTCACCCAGAAGACCCTAAAGGCATATTCCAACAAGAATTGTTCACCAGGTGGCACCACCTACCACAGATGAGGCTACACAGAGGTCATGTGCAATTTCATGAAAATCACTACTCTTCCTACAGGAGTGATCAGATTTTGATTAAACTCATATGGAATGTTCCTCAGGTTGGTCTGTATGAAAATTGTCAAGATGGTGGTGCCACCTGTCATATGTAACATTTTATGGGCGTTTGAAAATTTTGGGTGACTCATCACACCAAACACTATTGTTCGTAAATTGCTAGGACGTTTTCACTGAAACTCACCCAGAAGACTCTAAAGACATAGTCAAACAAGAGTTGTTCACCAGGTGGCGCCACCTGCCATGGATGAGGCTACACAGGGGTCATATGCAATTTCACAAAAATCATTACTCCTCCCACAGGATTGATCAGATTTCAAATTCACACACGACAACAGTGGCCGGTATGAGCCCCCCCGTCTGTCCCTTGGACTTACATGCCAACCTTGAGATCAAGATGCTGACCTCTTCTGCTCCTCAGACCTGCCTGATCCATCCTGATGCCCTACGTCTGACTGGAGTCTCATCAAATCGCTCCTGTGGAGGACAGCCCCATATGGACTGTTGAAAGTCGCACTTGGAAGATACTCTGGATACTTACAGTAATGCTTTTATGTCTGAGGACTACAGTTAACGTGCTAACTTTAGGACTGCAGTTCTCATGAACAGTTTTGCACTCAAGTTTCCATCAATGAAGTTATAACATCAACTAAACAGACTTCATGTTCAAACTGTTAATGTTATAATCACATTGTCTGTTATCACCCAAATGAGGATGGGTTCCCTTTTGAGTCTGGTTCCTCTCGAGGTTTCTTCCTCATGTTGTCTGAGGAAGTTTTTCCTTGCCACTGTCACCACAGGCTTGCTCATTGGGGATAGATTAGGGATAAAATTATCTCATGTTTAAAGTAATTAAAATTCTGTAAAGCTGCTTTGCAACAATGTCTATTGTTAAAAGCGCTATACAAATAAACTTGACTTGACTATGGGCTACAGCCTCATCTCATCTCATTATCTCTAGCTGCTTTATCCTGTTCTACAGGGTCGCAGGCAAGCTGGAGCCTATCCCAGCTGACTACGGGCGAAAGGCGGGGTACACCCTAGACAAGTCGCCAGGTCATCACAGGGCTGACACATAGACACAGACAACCATTCACACTCACATTCACACCTACGGTCAATTTAGAGTCACCAGTTAACCTAACCTGCATGTCTTTGGACTGTGGGGGAAACCGGAGCACCCGGAGGAAACCCACGCGGACACGGGGAGAACATGCAAACTCCACACAGAAAGGCCCTCGCCGGCCACGGGGCTCGAACCTGGACCTTCTTGCTGTGAGGCGACAGCGCTAACCACTACACCACTGTGCCACCCGGCTACAGCCTCATTGAGACTATTTTTTTCCAGTGTGAACTGTGACAACATCAGTGGGTATGCCATTAGTTTGGAGAGTTTCTATGCCAATTTATCATTAGTGATTGGTCCATGCTTGTTTTTTGGATGAAAATAAGTATCTGCAAAAACAGAACAAAATCTTGCAGGTAATCAACACACTCCGCTACCTTGCTACTACTGTTTACTTCCTTTGTGTGTTGTGCGATGTCCTCCACTGATGATGCATCCTTGAATACAGTGGTCACACTGGAAACTGGTGGAAACTTGGGCTGGTTCTTTCCCTGGTACCAAGGTTCAAAGAATCTTGAATGGAACCAATTCAAGGACCCACTCCATGTTGGTCGAAAAGTGGTAAACGTGAGCACAAACCCCCCCGAGTTCCTCGTCTGTTGGTCAACTTTTTGGTCCACTTTAAGAGTACTGGGTTTGGTTCGTTTATACGTGAAAACAACCTAAAATTGATCCAAACAGGGTCAAGGACACCACAAGGTCAAATTTCAGGAAATTATTTTTCTTCAGTAGCTTTCTGCTTGTTTAAAGTATACCTTACTTTAATGTTATTTTTGTCATACACAGGAGTAACAAGAAGGACTTGAGTGGGGAAGCCTCTCCATCATCACCATTAGTGTTGAGTTCTACTTGTTTAAAGAAGTGAAAATCTCCTTTTACATGTCGTTCTACCAAAGACCACCTGTGAGCCTCTTTATCTGGTCTGAACCTGTGATGTCATACTTTGTTTAAAGTAGTTAAGTCAACTCTAATAACAGGAAGGGTTTTTATACCAAGCTGCCATGATAAACTGAAAGCTGTGGCATTGCATGATATTGAGGTATTGACTGGTTCCTTTGCCACCACTGGGTGAACAGGACATGCATATTTAATTTTTCCAATCCAGCAGATCCGCAGAACGTTAGGATGTAGCTGTCGAACATCTGTGTTATACACTAGTACAGCTGCACTTTGTATTCCTGTCACAGAGGAGTGTGAGGACTTTGCTTGTATTTGACCTTTCCAAAGGAGCTGCATTACCCAGTCATGCTGAACAGCAGGAGCTGATTGCTGCATGGCAGTCTTCCCCTCTCTCTCTCTCTCTCTCTCTGTGTGTGAGAGAGAGAGACAGAGACCACAGTTAACACTCCGATGTATAAGAGATACATTCAAGGAGCCAATATGATTCAGGGCTGATTCAGTGAAACATACAATAGTATGATTCAGTATTGCAAAGATGACATGGACTTGAAAGGCCATGCCACTTTCACTGGGATGACTGGCACAGACAGAGGGGAAAACCTGCAATGCAAAAGGAAACCAGTTATAATGTTTTAAAATGATAACATTAGTAATCCATCCATTATTTGCAGCCACTTATCCTGTACAGGGTCTCAGGCAAGCTGAAGCCTATCCCAGCTGACTATGGGCAAGAGGCAGGGTCCATCCTGGACAAGTCACCAGGTCATCGCAGGGCTGTCACATAGAGACAAACAACCATTCACACCTACGGTCAATTTAGAGCCACCAATTAGCCTAACCTGCATGTCTTTGGGGGAAACTGGAGCACCTGGAGGAAACCCATGCAGACACGGGGAGAACATGCAAATTCCACACAGAAAGGTCCTCGTCAGCCACTAGGCTTGAACCCAGAACCTTCTTGCTGTGAGGTGACAATGCTTACCACTTACACCACCATACCACCCAACATTAGTAATAAGAGTTGGAAAAATTCAAATCGTTGAATCTTTCCAACTCGAGCAATTTAGTGAGGTAAATCATTTATCTGATCAGTCTGAGCTCACTGTGCAGGTTTAGATTAAAGCAATAATCCACAAGATGGTGTTCATTACAGTGACTATATCACAGGTTAAAGGTAGACTGCCTTTCAGATTTTTCAAGTGTAGGCCATAAAAAGAATTTTCCCAGACACCCAATTATTTTTCTTAAGTGGACTGAAAGCTACTGAATTGGTGGCCCTACAGGGGCGGATCCAGGAAAATGAGAAGAGGGAGGGGGTGTCAACCCAGTAAGGCCAGGGGTCCAGAGACCGCCAGAGGCCCTGGAAGCCCTGCAGTTTTTAAATACCTGGAGATGCATTTTGAGCTGTCAGAGACAATGAAACCTTAAAGAAAATTACCATTCACCCCTTTACCAAATCCCAGCATGCATTGCACACTGGGAACTTCCGGTGGCTTGGCTCATGTTGCTGACAATGGTACAAAAACAAATATTGGGCTATAAAATTGTTTTCCATGTTCAAATATCGAAAGTAAGCTGAAATGTGACGTTATTAGATTGCCTTTATTTGTCTATTCCATGGTATTTTTCCTCAGCACAGAAGCTAATCGGTCATTATCGCATTGTCTTTGGCTCTGACTGACTGCACTGCATTCTGTGGTGCTCATTTATAATCTAGCTGTACTAGCAGACATCCAGTGAGAAATAAATCCTATGATGTAGATTGAATATTAAACATTTAATGCTTAGCTGAGGCTGAGCAACAATCATCTTAGCCGCTAGCTGCTTGTACATTTGACTCTAATGCCTTTTACCTCTTCTGCCTTCCAGCGCAACCAGGAACATTCTACATTGATCCCAGTGGTCCATGGTGGTGAATAAAATCTCATCTCATTATATCTAGCCGCTTTATCCTTCTACAGGGTCGCAGGCAAGCTGGAGCCTATCCCAGCTGACTATGGGCGAAAGGCGGGGTACACCCTGGACAAGTCGCCAGGTCATCACAGGGCTGACACATAGACACAGACAACCATTCACACTCACATTCACACCTACGGTCAATTTAGAGTCACCAGTTAACCTAACCTGCATGTCTTTGGACTGTGGGGGAAACCGGAGCACCCGGAGGAAGCCCACGCGGACACGGGGAGAACATGCGGACTCCGCACAGAAAGGCCCTCGCCGGCCACGGGGCTCGCACCCGGACCTTCTAGCTGTGAGGCGACAGCACTAACCACTACACCACTGTGCCGCCCTGAATAAAAGATTTGGAAAGTAATTACTGATGATTCACTTCATAAATTGAAAAGATCTCATCCATTTGTATGTGCGTTAAGCAGACCGGAATTCAGAGATTTATTCTCGGATACTATTACACCTGTCACCCCACTGACACCAGTTGTTTATCAGTCTACTGGTCTAACATAGAAATGTTCAAAGAAATTTCAGCACTGACATTGACTGAACAGACAGGCAGGGCTGAAAGCTATACTGTCAGTCAGTGGAGTCTACAGAATACAGTGGCAGTGCAGTGAGTCAGAGCCAAAGACAATGTGATAATACAAGAACGACTGATTAAAAGCTTCTGTGCTGATGAAAAATACCACGGAACCAGTAACTTGACAAATAAAGGCAATCTAATAGCATCACATTTCAGTCTCCATTTTATATTTGGACATAGAAAATGATTTTATAGCCTGATATTTGTTTTTGTACTATTATCAGCGACATGAGCCGAACCACCGGAAGTTCCCAGTGCACAGTGCATGGTACAGGGGCTGGGATTTTGGATTTGGTACAGGGGCAAATATCAAAAATATGTTTTATAAGTAGGAACTTGCAAAGCCATTTTATTCGTCACTGAAAATGATATTGTCAGAGTTGCAGGTTATGCATAGAACATAATTACAACTGATATATGGTAATATTTATGAAAGTTGCATTGTCCTATAATGCATTACCACATGACACACTACAGTGTTGTACACGGACCACAAAACACTTTCTATCAATAAATTATTACTATTTTAGCAACTGTAATCTGAGCTCCTGCTCAGGACATTCAATGTACAGATAAGACGGTGAATATACCCAGGTCATCTGAGGTCGTGTAAGTGGCCACTTCAGACAGAGCTTAATACTGAGATATCTATAAACAAAGACTGCAAGACTTGCATATCTATAATACAAAGTAATAATCAGTAGCTGCAATCTGAGCTCCTGAGCCTAATAGACTGAGAGAACAATACAATGATTGTGCGAGTTGCATGTGAACAAGTCTTATAATAAGTCTTAGTTCCCAAGAATCAGAGGATTTCAAGTAGATTTTCTTCAGCGCCATTGCAAAAATCAACATCCCTCACAGACCTATCCAGCCGCTGTCGTAAAAATCAAAGTGAGGCTCACCCCCAAAACGGCACGTGTCCCATGTACATACACAGGGTATAGTGAGTACAGGGATACCCTATTAATGAATACGAACAGTAGCCGGACAGCCATTGGCTTGTGAGCATGTGTGTTAACAATACCATAAACATAAAAAGATGGCACACACCCTTTACATGTAGGCTACAGTGCAGTCTGGGAATACAGTATGTTATGTCAATGCATGAAGTTCCAGTGCCCTGTTAAAATCCAGCAGGACTTGCCCAGCTTGCTTTTCACTGCATTCGTGTCACAAGCGAAAAAAACCCTAAGCTATAGGAACTATCATTAAATATAAATGTATACCATAGACTCTTCAGCTCAATCCCACATAACGATTTATTTTGTTTATTTTTTTAAACCTTATTAATTAAATTAAAAAAAAAAAAACGGCGGGTATATCTTGGTATCTGCAATACTAAAACAATTTTTTGGAGGCCCCCCCAATCCGCACCAGCCCTAAATTCTCCACTATTTTTTCCTGCTTCACCATGACCCAATTCAACATACTACATCATGCATCACATGGTGGGCTTTCCCCTGTTCACGCAAGGCATTGTGGGATACAAATTTGAAACAGGAGAGAAAAAAATGGAGGACAGGAGTGTGTGAATGAAACATGAAAGACCGACTACAGTAATGGAAAGCGAGAAGAAA
This sequence comes from Neoarius graeffei, assembly GCF_027579695.1. Classification (NCBI taxonomy): domain Eukaryota; kingdom Metazoa; phylum Chordata; class Actinopteri; order Siluriformes; family Ariidae; genus Neoarius; species Neoarius graeffei. Next base: position 108,934,968 of record NC_083571.1, on the reverse strand, counting down.
AGATATTATGTTATATATGAATTAAGGAAAGGAAACGCAGGACCAAGCTAAAAAATATTGGCGGTCAGCGAGCACCTTGGTGTGATCAGCTATTCGTTTAGCGACAGAATGATGGAACTGTCAGTGCACCGTCAAAGGTAAACCTGTAGATGGCAGTAATGCAACACTGTGGATGCTAGCTGCCATAAAACCCAAAAGAAGGTTTGCTTAACTGCGTGAAGCAAGTGATTTCATGCACATTATTTGCTTTAATCCCCTCAAATTAAATAACTTCCCAGCCACAGAATGACCTGATATTTTTAGATATTGCAAAAATGTGCTTTTAATTTTCACAAGTGTGTTTTTACTGTACTTTGTTACTGTAATGCATGACCTTGAGTAACGTATTGCTTTTATAACATTTCGGCAAACGTATATGATAAAAGTAAATCAGCTTATTATTAATGATATTCACAATAAACCATTCTTCTACAATTCAATGTACGTTTTTGTTGTTTGGATATTTTCTCCCTAATTTGGGTTTGGCCACTTCCTACCAGCTAGCCAGCTTTCCTCCATCATATGACAGCTACCTACCGGGGAAGGTGATGGCTGACATGTCAAGTCAAGTTTATTTGTATAGCGCTTTTAAGAACAGACATTGTCACAAAGCAGCTTTACAGAAAATTAAAGACTTTAAACATGAGCTAATTTTATCCCTAATCTATCCCTGATGAGCAAGCCTGTGGCGACGGTGTCAAGGAAAAATTCCCTCAGGTGACACGAAGAAGAAACCTCGAGAGGAACCAGACTCAAAAGGGAACCCATCCTCATTTGGGTGATAACAGATAGCATGATTATAAATAACTTGCTTCTATGACTGTGTCCTATAGAGTCACAAAGTATAATTGTGTAACCAGGAAAATCATTATAGTTTTAACATGAAGTCTGTTTTGTTGAAGTTATAAACTGTTCATTGATGGAAACTTGAGTGCAAAAGTGTTCATGGCAACTGCAGTCCTCAGACATAGATGCATTACTGTAAGTGTCCAGAGCCATCTTCCAAGTGCAATTTTTGACTGTCCGTATGTGATGAGACTCCAGCCAGACGTAGGGCATCAGGATGGATCAGGCAAGTCCGAGGAGCAGAAGAGGTCAGCATCACTGGTGTCTCAGGATTGACCTGCAACTCAACAGAGAGGGACAGACAGAGGGAAGAGATGGGGGGGGGGGGGGGCAGATTGTTCCGTATGTCCAGTGTCACTTCTTTTGAACCAGCCAACCACTTATTTTCAAACGGCTGCTCATGCTGCGTCACCGAGGAGCATAACACACTCAGAAGAAAGCACTATCTGCCCTGTTGTGCATACATGAGCTCACAGACACCCATGATCGGCTAGTGTTGGAGAGACGGAGTATACCAAGCTCAGCCAGTTTTACTCTCCAGACTCCATGATGCCTGTGGTATCATCAGCATCCAGATGTGCAGTCTCTGTTGTGCCACTCAGGAGCCCTGCATTGCAGTCTGTTAACAAGAAATTTTGGTTGCTCTCTTTAAAGGATATGGGACATGAAACATAAATGCACGCTATATCAGTTTCTTTCCATTAAAAATATGAAATAATTGCATCAACAAATACAAAATTATCTATTAAATTCAGCAAAATCGTTATATTCGTGATGATTATATGGCATTTCTGCTCGAGCTCTAATATACCGGTACATATTTTACAACCGGAAGAGCCGCTGTCACGTGATCATACGTCACAAAAACTTTCGGGTACAGCACAAGCGGGTAGATGAATATGGAGGAGAAGTGTGAATCATGATGATGATGAATGCGACAAAATAGTTTTTGTGTCTTGGATGACAAGAAAATTGTTTCGTTTTTAGAGTGTTTAACGTACATTGAACATCATGGTGTATTGCGACCTCCCAGTCAGTCAGACACGCTGTCACTCCTGTTAGCAATGTAGCTAGGCTCAGCATGGCCAATGGTATTTTTTGGGGCTGTAGTTAGATGCGACCAAACTCTTCCACGTTTTTCCTGTTTACATAGGTTTATATGACCAGTGACATGAAACAAAGTTCAGTTACACAAATTGAAACGTGGCGATTTTCTATGCTATGGAAAGTCCGCACTATAATGACAGGCGTACTAACACCTTCTGCGCGCTTCGGCAGCGCATTGATACCTTCACTCGGAGTTGTACCATTATTTTTTAGACAGGGCGGACGGACCAGGGCATTCGCCCGCCTGGCCGTGCCCGACAAGGAGCGCTCTCGGCCGGCTTGGGAGGCAGACGGCAGCCCCTCCTGGAAGTGTGGTTTTACCATGGGCCTCATGCAGTAAGGATTAGTATTATAATTTTGGGTGCATCAATTATTGATTATCATAATTCTGACTCGTTTCGCCATTTTGAATGTTTTCATCTCGGACTCTGGAAGCATTGTATCTCAATCAATCTTGAAAAATATCAGCAAAAAAAAAACTAGCTTGCAACGGACTTTAGCTAGATCTATGATGAACTTTCAATGTATGATACAAAAATAATACTTCTTTCAACAGATCATTAGCCTTTGAGCAGAATTGTTTTTAACTTACCAGGAAGTGTTATCGAGCGACCGCTTTCAGTTTCATGGGGATTGAATGAACTCTCACTCTCAGAATCATCTGACCCGTCAGAGTAAAGACAAGATCCATGTTCATGTGAATTTCCAGCTATCGGTTCGAATTGATAGGGTCTAACTTCACATCTCTGTGAAACATCGGGAATATCACTGTCGATGGTGTCCATTTCAGTAACCTGTTTACATTAGATTCCCAAGCGCTGGCTCCTTGAAAAGTTTTTGTGACGTCACGGGTCACGTGACCGCTTAGCTAATTAACGAATCGTTTTACGCTGATGTATAAAAAAGTTGAATAATGTGATGATTTTCACATTTTTGACGCCCTGCAGTGATTTAGATGGCATTTCTTATGTCCTTTATACATAATTATACTCAGAAAAAAATCCATGTCCCATGTCCTTTAAAGAATGGACCCAGCAAAGATAAGCATGTTCTCTGGACCGAATAATGGCTGAAGTGTAAAAGTTTTGTTGGTGTTATTGGCACAGTGATTTACTATAGAACTGAATTATTGTTATGTGTTCACAAGTGCACGTATTGAGGATGTGACAACAGCTTCGAACATAGCTCAGCCAATCAGATTATAGAACTGAAATGATCCAGGTGTGTGTGTGTGTGTGTGTGTGTGTGTGTGTGTGTTGCAGCCATACATGAATTTCCTGATGACTATTTCACCAACGCTGAGCGGAAAAGTGGAGCAGTGCTACTGCATATCCTAGCGGTGAGGAAAAAAGCTTCAACTCTCTGTCGCATCTTTGCCTGCTGATAATGGATCTCTCTCTCTCTCTCTCTCCCCTCTTATCTTCACCACTATCTTCCTCTCTATAACTGCCTTCACTTCCACATCTCTTTCATCTTCACATTTATGCCTTTCATCCATTTATGGCTCTGCCTTCTTTCCTCTCTCTCTTTCCTCTCCACCTTTACTTCCATATTCTTCTCTTTCTCTCTGTATATACCTCTCCCTCTGTCTTCATCTCCATGTCTCTCCACTGTTTTTCATCTTTCTTCATCTCTACCCACCTCTACTTCCATCTCTTATTTCCATACCTCTTTTTTCATCTCCGTCTCTCCACTCCATCTTTCTTCATCTCCATATATACCTCCACCTCTACCTTCATCTCATTCTTTCATCATCTGTCTATCACGGCCTTTCTACCTCTATCACCTCTCTTTATTTCCATCATCTCTTAATCTGTACTGCCACCTATCTCCTTTTATTTCCATTTATCTGTTTACCTTCCCTTCTATATCTCTCCTTTCATCCAACTTCACCCACAGTCGCTACATGCCCCAGTACACAATCCTCCTTAGCCTTCTTTTCCTACAAGTTATGGCATGGAAAATTCCCCAAAGCTGTAATTCATGAACGGTCCACTCCAATCTGTTGGTCGCCATTTGATCACAAAACAATAAAGGTTTCCTGAATCAACATGTCAAGAACTTAAAATCAGTATTAGTGTCCCCTGCTGCCGATTTTCTCAATCGAGCCAAAAAGTTCGTCTACTCTGCTGGCGCTGCCATGATTGAAAATATCACATGATTGCATTCCTAGGTTTATATGACTGGCCAAAGCTTGAACGGTGTTCGTGAACCTTACCCGCCATGCTGTTTTACCTATCAGTATCCCCCAATCAGCACACCCAAATAAACTTGAGAATAATGATTTGAAGCCACACAGTGGATCATAAATTTAGACTTTGTGCACTACTTGTTTAATTTCCAACTCTTCGATACCATCACATGGTGTGTTGTGAGTCTCTAGTCCTGTTTTTGTTACTCATTTTGAAAGTTCACATTTAAAACATCGGTGTGTGGTTTCTTGCAGACGCATTCAACATCACTCACCTTTCAACCAATCAACGCGCAGCAGTGCATCATGTGATTTCCAAAATGGCTTTGATGAGGCCATTCCAAGACATTTCAATGTTTCCCTTTAAACCACTCCAGTGTAGCTTTAGCAGTATGTTTAGGGTCATTGTCCTGCTAGAACATGAACCTTCATCCCAGTCTCAAACCTCTGGCTGACTCAAACAGATTTTCTTCCAGAATTGCCCTGTATTTAGTGCTATCCATCTTTCCTTCAGTCCTGACCAGCTTTCCTGTCCCTGCAGATGAAAAATATCCCCACAGCATGATGCTGCCACCACCATGCTTCACTGTAGGAATGGTGTTCTCAGGGTGTTGGGTTTGCTCCACATGTGGCATTTTCCATGATGGCCAAAAAGTTCACTTTTAGTCTCATTTGACCAGAGAATCTTCTTCCATGTGTTTGGGGAGTCTGCCACATGCTGTTGGGCAAACTCCAAATGTGTTTTCTTAAACAATGACCTTTTTTCTGGCCACTCTTCTATAAAGCCCCGCTCTGTGGAGCGTACGGCTTAAAGTGGTCCTATGGACAGATACTCCCATCTCTGCTATGGATCTTTGCAGCTCCTTCAGTGTTCTCTTTGGTGTCTTTGTTGCATCTCTGATTAATGCCCTCCTTGCCCGGTCTGTGAGTTTTGGTGGGCGGGGCCTTCTCTTGTCAAGTTTGTAGTGGTACCATCTTCTTTCCATTTTGCTATAATGGATTTAATGGTGCTCTGTGGGATATTCAAAGTTTGGGATATTTTTTATAACCCAACCCTGATCTATACTTCTCTACAACTTTGTCTCTGACCTGTTTGGAGTGCTCCTTGGTCTTCATGTTGCTTGCATAATAGTGTTGCAGAGTCAGGGTCCTTCCAGAACAGGTTGATTTATACAGACATCATGTGACACTTTGATTGCACACACGTGGATCTTAACCAACTAATTATGTGACTTATGAAGTGAATTGGTTGGACCAGCTCTTATTTCGGGGTTTCATACAAAAGGGGGTGAATACCTATGCACACTCCAGATTTCTGTTTTTCATCTTAATTATTGTGTCATAATAAAACAACAATGTGCACCTTTAAAGTGGTAGACATGTTATGTAAATCACATGGTGCTAACCCTCCAAAAATCCATTTTAATTCCAGCTTCTAACCCAACAAAACAGTACAAACACCAAGGGGGATGAATACTTTTGCAAGACAATGTACCTCCACAGTACTTCCCTTATCTTCATCTTTCTCTCAACCTCTACCTCATCTCTCTTCCTTTATCTTTACTAATCTTTCACCATTCATGTCTGTCCCTCCATCCACCCATCTCGCCACCTCTACCTCAATCTGCTCTTTTATTTCCATCTACCTCCTTCTCTCTCCTTTCATCTGTCTTTCACTCTCCCTCTTTCATCATCTCCATCTGCCTCCACCTCCATCTCTCTTCCCTTATCCTAATCTATCTCTCTTTTCTAAGTCTCTCTCCCCATCTCCATCTACCACCTCACATCTATCCTCAAATCACTGTCCTTTTATCTCCATCTTTCTCCTCTCCTTTATCCCACTCACACACCATATCCCCACCATGACCTCAGTCCCTCTTTCCCTTCTATCTATCTATCTATCTATCTATCTATCTATCTATCTATCTATCTATCTATCTATCTATCTATCTTCCCACCTCTACAGTTGTAGTCAGAAGTTTACATACAGTGACATGAATGTCATCTTGGATATGAATGTCATGGCAATATTTGGGCTTTCAGTAATTTCTTTTTCTGTGTCAGAATGATTGTACAGCATGCATCTTGAATAAAAAAAATACTAGAATTTAGTGCACAAGTTTTAATTTTCTTTGGGTTTTCTGAAATCAACACAGGGTCAAAATTATACATACATGGCCAAAAATATACATACAGCACACCTAATATTTGGGTAAAATGTCTCTTCGCTAGATTCACCTTGACCAAACATTTTTTTGTTTACCATGAACAAGCTTCTGGCAGAATTCTGGTTGGATGTTTCTCAACTCGTCATGGTAGAATTGGTAGAGTTCAATTAATTTTTTTTTCTTGGCATGGACTTGACTTATAAGCACGGTCCATATATTTTTAACAGGGTTGAAGTCAGGACTTGTTTTAAGCTTAACTGTACTGTTCTCATCTAGCATGAAACAGCAAGTTAAACTCGTTTCCTCATTTTCTTCCCCAAGAAACAGGCAGAGTGCCGTATTTGGACAATTTAATGAAGAAAAGGTAAAACTGCAATAAATTCAAATTACACAAGTAAATACAAAATGTTACAAATAATTAAATAATCTTTCTTCCACAAGTTACGCTAATCCTTAGCCCTTCAGGTAAGTATACTTCTAATGAACAAAATCACAGAAAGTTACAAAATATATCTAACATCTCTTTTCTCTTTCTTGCAAGTTCATTAATAAACTTACTGGGTTTGCCGCACGAAAACACCAGGATTAGATGTGTAGGCTGAACATGAACTTCGATCTGCTGTATTATTACATGGGTCTCCTTTACTATTTAAACCAAAATGGCTGCCTTAACAGGAACTAAAGCTCACAAGTCAAACAACAAAATATTCAACTTAAGAGTCCTGTTTTTCAAAATACATTTTCCCTTCCCCTTACATTACACTCCCTGCCTGACACCTTTAGAGTGCCACATCTCTACCTAAACCACCTCTGACTCCAGGAGTAAGACCACTTCAGAGACGGGTCTCAGGTAAGTCTTGGGGGGCTGGTGGGACACATCTTTCACTTCAACCTTCCTCACTAGTCCATCGGCGCTTGGGATGGCCTTCATGACTCTTCCCTTTGTCCACTCATTTCTTCTGGCTTGTTTGTCTTTCATCAACAACAATATGTCTCCTTCCTTGAGGTTTGGCTTCTTGGCGTGCCACTTCTGTCTGACCTGAAGCGTGCTCAAGTACTATTGCCTCCTGAACTCTCTTCCACTTATGTTTCAGGACGTCAGCCTCTGCAAAGTTTCCTGGTGGAGCAGGTGGTATGCCAATCTTCTGCGTAAGCAGTATAGCTGGGGTAAGTATCAGAGGTGCCTCAGGATCTGAGGAAACCGGAACGAGTGGCCTAGAGTTGATAATAGCCATAACCTCTGACATCAAAGTGCACAACACCTCATGAGTGACCTTTGACTTTCCAGCTTGGAGTAACATTGAATCAAAGATGCGTCGTGCTGTTCTGATCATACGCTCCCAACTTCCACCCATGTTAGAAGCATGTGGGGGATTAAAGATCCAAGTACACCTTTGGGTGCGAAGGTAGTTCTTTACGTGGTCCTCATCAAGACCCGTTCCCAACTTCAACTGTGTGTTGGCCCCAACAAAGTTGGTTCCACGGTCTGACCACAACTGTTTCACAGGTCCTCTAATTGAGAAGAATCTGCGAAGGGTGTTTATACAGCTCAAATCACTCATGGACTCAATCACTTCTATGTGAACAGCCCTTGTGGACATGCATATGAACAATAATGCCCATCTCTTGCTGTTGGAACTGCCTCCTCGTGTTCGGCGTGTGACGACCTCCCACGGACCGAAGACGTCCAGACCTACATAAGTAAATGGGGGCTCTTGTTGCAATCACTCTTGGGGTAGGTCTGCCATTTTCTGCTGTTCCAATTTGCCATGTAGTTTCCTGCATGTCACACACTTTAAGATAAGACTTTTGATGGTTCTCTTAGCTCCTATTATCCATAGGCCACTTGCACGCACAGCACCTTCTGTGAAGTGCCTTCCCTGATGTTGAACTCTGTCATGGTGGTGACGGACGAGCAATGTGGCAACATGGTGCCTACCAGGAATCAGGATCGGGTAAATCTCATCTACAGGTAAGTCTGAATGAGTGATGCGGCCTCCTACACGTAACAAACCTTCTTTGTCCATTACAGGGGGAGTTTCTTCAGAGGACTGTGTGAAGGTAAATCTTGACTCTGCTGAATACACTTAACTTCTTCTGCATACACCTCATGCTGCACAGCCTTGATGATAACGTGTTCTGCTGTTGTGAGTTACGTGATTGTCATGCCTTTTCCACAGAAATGCCAACCAACACATTGTGGATCTTGCAATGGCCTTTGGAAACTCTGTGCAACGTGCTTCAGCCATGCTACAGCTTTTATCAGTCTGCTCCAGGATGAAAACCTTTCAAAGCACTCTGTGTCCAGCTGTGTTCCTGGGACCTTTGTCAGAAAAGCTGTAACCTCAGGATGAAGCTCCACATCTGAGTCTGGATCAATCAGTTCAAAGTGAGCGTCCAATGTTGAATTCTCCGGGTTCAGCAAAAACTTTGGTCCAGTCAGCCAATTGGAACTTTGCAGCTGGTTAGCTGACAAACACCTTGTGGCATGGTCAGCTGGATTGTTTTCGGTGGACACATATCTCCACTGACTCGGGTGACTTGACTGACGGATTCTTTGTACGTGGTTATTCACAAACGCATAGAATCGCCGAGATGTATTATTTATGTAACCCAACACCACCTTACTGTCTGTGAAGAATGTTATCCTATCCAGTTCTTGACCAATGTCCTCTCTGACTTGATCTGCGATCTCTATGGCCAACACTGCTGCACAGAGCTCTAATCTAGGTATGGTGAGTTCTGCTAGAGGTGCGAGTTTTGCCTTGCCAAAGACGAAGCTAACATCTTTGAGCCCTTCTTCAGATTCCACCTTAAGGTAAGCTACTGCTGCAATGGCCTTTACTAAGGCATCTGAGAATGTACACTGTTCTGTGGCCTTGGCCCTTGTTAATGGAAACGAGGCATAGGTACGTGGGATGGTCAACTCGTTCAGCTCTTGCAGAGAATTTTCTGCCATCTTTTCCATTTGATTAGCTTCTCATTAGGCAGGGGTGTGTCCCAGTCTGTACTTTGAGACACTAGCTCTCATAGGAGGAGTCTGCCTTGGACCATCACCAGCGCCAGAAAGCCCAATGGATCCAACAGGCTGTTTATCGTTGACAAAACACCTCTGCGCGTGAAGGGTTTCTGGGATTCAAGAATGTTGAAGGTGAATTTATCCTCCATCATGTTCCAGGCCACACCTAAACTACGCCGAACAGGTAAGTCATCAACTGCTAGATCCAGGGTTTCAATGCGCTTGGCACGGTCCTTTTTAGGGAAAGCATCCATGACTTGTGCCCTATTAGAGGCAATCTTGTGAAGCTTTATGTTGTAACGTTCCAGCAACTTCTGGGCTCTCTTCAAGGCATCAATTGCTTTGGCCTCAGTTGGGAAGGACCTGAGGGCATCATCCATGTAAAAGTCTGTCTTAATGAACTGACACACACATCTTTGCCAAAGTCCTCCTCACCTTCCTGAGCAGATCGTCTTAACCCATACGTTGCTACTGCCGGGGATGGACTATTCCCAAATACATGGACTCTCATGCGATAATCCACCACTTCATTTTCAGGGTTGTTGTCTTTGAACCACAGAAAACGTAAGACATCTCTGTGTTCTTCCTGAACTAGAAAACAGTAGAACATCTGCTTGATGTCTGCAATGATGGCAACAGAGTCTCTCCTGAACCTCATAAGCACTCCCAAAAGTCCATTGTTGAGGTTTGGCCCTTGAAGCAAGACTTCATTCAATGACACTCCTTCAAAGCGGGCACTTGGGTCGAATACTACCCGAATTTTCCCAGGTTTCCGTGGGTGGTATACCCCGAACATGGGAAGGTACCACACTTCCTTTCCCTCCTCTAGTGATGGCGCTCTTTCAGCGTGATTGTTTTCCAGGATCTCGTGCATGAACTCCATGAAATCCTCTTTCATGCAGGGTCTCTTCTGGAACGAACGCTGCAGAGCCTTGAAGCAGTCATACGCATACTGCCTGTTGTTGGGCAGACGCCTTCTTGGATTCTGAAATGGCAATGGTGCCATCCAGCTACCACATTCATCTCTGACGAACCCATCTCATCTCATCATCTCTAGCCGCTTTATCCTTCTACAGGGTTGCAGGCAAGCTGGAGCCTATCCCAGCTGACTACAGGCGAAAGGCGGGGTACACCCTGGACAAGTTGCCAGGTCATATCTGACGAACCCCTTATCCATTATCTGTAGGAAAGAAGAGTCATCAACTGAAGGTGCTAGTTGATTATCTCTCTCAGACCTTTGAAAGACTGCTTTGCCTAGATAGTTGTCTTGCTGCACTGGAGCGTCTTGCTGCACTGGAGCACATGACCAAGATAGACAGCTGTCCTGATTGCAATGCCGACTGAAGTCTTCTTTGACCTTAACAACGTTGTCACAGGGTTGCATGTACCTGGGACGTCCATTTTCCATAAAACGTTTTGAATGTGTTCACTGTCTTTGGCGAATGAACTCCACTGAGACATACATCGCCAACAATGACCCACCCAAAGTCGTGCTTCTGGGCAAATGGAGCATTCTGTGGCCCGTTGTACTGCTGACATACTTTATGGACCTAGAGTATGTCTCGGCCCAAAAGAAGCCAGATATCTGCAGAATTATCCAGAGCAGGTACTTCTTTAGCCATGGCTTGCATGTGACTATGATGAAACGCTGCCTCTGGAGTGGGGATTTCTTCTCTTGAGTTTGGTACATTACTGCACTCTATCAGAGTTGGTAAAGGAATACTAAGTTCACCTGTGAGTGGCTCAATGACATAGCCATGGGCTCTTCTTCCAGACATGTTAACAGCTCCTGCACATGTTCTTAAGATGTATGGCACTGATGGTCCTTGTATGTGGAAAAACTCAAAGAACTCTGTCTTAGCTAATGATACGTTGCTTTGATCATCTAAGATCATGTACATCCTCTTGCTCTCTGAACGACAGCCTTGAGGGTATACATTAACCAGGCATATCTTAGAGCATGACTTTCCACTGAAGCCCTTGCCACACACCTGTGTACATACAGTTGTCATGGACGTGCTTGACCCATCTTCAGGTACGTTCTCTGGCTCCCCGCCATGATCTTTGGTGGGGCTCTGCATCTTTGCTGACTCCTTTTTTGCTGGTCCGGGATGGAGAGCGGCTACATGTCTCTCACTGTTGCACTCTGCACATTTTATTTGAGCTTCACAATTCTTAGCCAGGTGGAAGACTGAAGCACAACAGCAGAAACATATGCCTTTCTCTTTAAGCAATTTCTTCCTGTCTTCAAATAGCATTGCCCTGAAACTCTTACATTTCTTAAGCGGATGAGATTTTTTATGGATTGGACATGTTGTGTTTGGATCCTCATTTTGCTTCTTCGCATTATCACTGGCTTCTGCACACACACTGGTTTTATGCACAGTGACTTGGTTTCTTAGATTTCCATTCTTTTCCTTTTTTGAGGTAGATGCTATATAACAGAATGCATTGAAACTTGGATCGTTCCTTGCTTTAGCCTCTCTTCTCACAAACTGAGAGAAGACTGAGAATGGTGGGAAAGGCACCTTGTTGTCTTCCTTATATTTGGACCCAAACATTATCCATTTTTCTTGTAGCTGGAATGGTAACTTCTCTGCAATGGGACCAACTCTTCGTGCTGTATCCAGATAAGTTAATCCACTTAGATAATCATCTTCCTTTGCAGTTTCTAGCTCGAACAGCAAGTCACGGAGTTCTCTGAGCTTTTGATGGTCTCTGTTGGTGATCTTTGGAAAATTATCCAATTTAGCAAACAGAGCCTTCTCTATTGCTTCAGGAGCACCATAGCATTCGTACAGCCTTGTCCAAATCAAATTAAGACCCACTGATGGATGTCTGATATTAGCTGATTTTATCCTGTGAGCTAGCTGGCTTGATTCTGGACCTAACCACTTTATGAGCAGGTCAATCTGTTCATGGGCTGAGAGATCTAAGTTGTTTACAACACTTGTAAATGTTGGCCTCCAGCTGAGGTAGTTTTCAGGGTGGTCATCAAATTTGATTAAACCACCTGATACTAGTTGACTTCTTATCAGAAACTTGGCCAGATCTGAGGTACTGCTACTTACATCATGGCTGGGTGAAGAGTTTGGTGAGTAATGACTTGTCACCTGTTCTCTTTGATTGTTCAACCTATCGACTGGCCGAAGACCTTGAACGCTGGGCTCCGAGACCTCTTGCTGGCCGCCTGGCCCACGTGACCAAGAGCGGCCACAATGCACATGACGCGGGCCGAAGTGTTGCTGGATCCTCTGCTGTGGTGGACCAGGAGAGCCATACACCTCATCCAGGGTAAGTAGATTGGATGGCTGTCGAGACTGTTGGCTCAAGTCTAATTCATCCTCCTCTGGGTGGCTATTCGCCATCTGCGTATGCTTCACTACATATTCACTGACTTTCTCATGAGCACTTCCAACCTTTGGCAGCACTTTAAACTCTTCCAAGCTTCCATCAGAACCATATTTAATGACAGCAGCTTCCATAATAACTGCTTTGGCAACAGCTGCTTCTGCTTCTCTCAACTGGTTGAGCGCTTCTAATTCTGCCTCCATTCGAGCCTTCTCCAATGTAATCTCCATTTCCTTTCTGCTAAATGACATTCTAGCCTTCGCTGCCTCCGCTTCTGCTCGTGCCCTTGTAGCTGCCAGGCTAACACTTAGCGATGAGCGTGTGGAACAGCGAGAGCTTGAAGAGTGGGATCTATCATCAAAATGGTCTTTTTCACCTTGCATCTTTGTCGTTGCTTCGACTGTAACTGCTTCCTGAGCACCTTTATCCCGTGCTGTCTTCTGCTAAGGGGCACCCATTTTAGCTACCAGCTGTAGTTCTCATCTGTTCTCATCTAGCATGAAACAGCAAGTTAAACTCGTTTCCTCATTTTCTTCCCCAAGAAACAGGCAGAGTGCCGTATTTGGACAATTTAATGAAGAAAAGGTAAAACTGCAATAAATTCAAATTACACAAGTAAATACAAAATGTTACAAATAATTAAATAATCTTTCTTCCACAAGTTACGCTAATCCTTAGCCCTTCAGGTAAGTATACTTCTAATGAACAAAATCACAGAAAGCTACAAAATATATCTAACATCTCTTTTCTCTTTCTTGCAAGTTCATTAATAAACTTACTGGGTTTGCCGCACAAAAACACCAGGATTAGATGTGTAGGCTGAACATGAACTTCCATCTGCTGTATCATTACATGGGTCTCCTTTACTATTTAAACCAAAATGGCTGCCTTAACAGGAACTAGAGCTCACAGGTCAAACAACAAAATATTCAACTTAAGAGTCCTGTTTTTCAAAATACATTTTCCCTTCCCCTTACATTACATTAACATTAGTCTGCTTTATCCTCCACAACCAGCTCTGATGCGTGTTTGGGTTCATTGTCCTGTTGTAACTCCCAAGTCGTGTTCAAGTTTCTGATGGTTGATGCTGAAGAATTCTGAGGTAGTCCTCCTTCATTATTCCATCCACTTTGTGCAATGAACTGGCAGCAAAACAGCCCCAGAGCATGATGATCCTACCACCACCACCAGCTGGTACAATGTTCCTCTGTACATAGTGGTCATTGTGGCCAAACAACTCAATCTTTGTCTCATCTGACCATACAGCTTTCCTCCAGAAGGTTTTTTCTTTGTCCATGTGGTCAGCTTCAAACTTTAGTTAAGCTTGAAGGTGTCAATTTTGGAGCAGGGGGTTATTTCTTGGATAGCAGCCTCTTAATCCATGGTGTTCTGAACTGTATACAGTGATCCATCAGCTTCCAGTTCATGGCAGGGCTGTGCCATGGTGGTTCCCATGTTGTTCCTGACCATCCAAACCAATTTCCTTTCAGCTGAAGGTGACAGTTTGGGTTTTCTTGAAGCAGAGTGGCTTGGCAAAGTGACAACACCTCACAATAACTTGGATACAATTGTTTGAAGTGATCTTGGAATTTGCAGTTGTTTAAAAATGGCTCCAAGACACATTCCGGAGTTGTGTATGTCTGCGATCCTCTTTCTCAGATCTGCAGTGAGCTCCTTGGACTTTCCCATTTTACTGTGTGTTGGTCAATCCAATGAGTGCTGTAAACCAACCTTTTTTATGAAGGCACAGAGAAGCTACCAGCTGTAGTCAATCATGATCACTAACAGGAAGTCAAGAGACCTCGGCCTTGGCAAGATGAGAGACATTTTGGAAGTTTCAGCACCTCTGAATTAATAGTCTAAGTGAGCGTACGTATGTAAATTTTTGACCCTGTATGTATAATTTTGACCTTGTGTTGATTTCAGAAACCCCAAAGAAAATTAAAACTTGTGCACCAAATTCTAGTGTTTTTTTAATTATTAAAGATGTATACTGTACAATCATTCTGCCACAGAAAAAGAACAGTTCAAAGAAATTACTGAAAGCCCAAATATTGCCATGACATTCATATCCAAGATGACATTCATGTCACTGTATGTAAACTTCTGACCACAACTGTCTCTTCACCTCATCACTCTTTATTTCCATCTCCACTTGTCTCTTCAAATCTACTCTTGTAGCTCCATCTCTTTTTAACCTTTATCTCTTTCTCTCTTTTCATCTCCATCTCATCCCAGCTCTTCTATTAACCTCCAACTCCACCTCCATGTCTTTTATCTCCACATGGATCTCTCTGTATCCATAATGTCTCTACTTCAGTCTCCATATTTCCATTCCTTATCACTCATCTTTTCTCTGTATCTTTTATATCCACCACTTTTTCTTCATTTCCACTTTGGCTTTTCCAGTCCACCTCCATCTCAACGTCTGATAATCCATGCTGTAATAAAACACTTTATTTCAACCTGACTTACCAAATTCACCTTTAGGACTTTAAATAGGCTTCAAAGTAGACATTTCTAATTGTTGGAGAATTTATAATAAAATGCTTATTTCTACTGTTGAACTCCTTTGTTATAGTACATTAATGGCATTTAGCAGACACTTATCCAGAGCAACATACAACATACCCAGAATAACCTGGAGAGCAGTTGAGGGTTAGGTGCCTTACTCAAGGGCACTTTAGCCATTCCTGCTGGCCCAGGGAATTGAACCAGCAACATTTTGGTCCCAAAGCTGCCTTTTTAACCATTAGGACACAGCTTCCACCGTTTGCCCTGAAATACCAGAGCTGTTTGGAGGCACTGGTGCTGTAGTGATAATCTTGTGCTATCTGACCATGCAGCTTAACTCCATTTGCCCATTTGCAGCACTTAAAATCTGCTCCTCGTTATGTAACACACAATAGGATGGCATAACGGCTTTACTGTTTGTGCTGTTCTTGACTGGGACTCTGACCGGCTGCTCAGTGCTGTATCGCCACCTATGGATGATATCTATTCCTGTTCCTGCTTCTGTAGCAATACAAGAAGGCAGACCCACCATTTATTCATGATGTCATATTTCCTGCTGCAGGAGTGAGGAACTTATTGATGATTCAATTCGCAGTCAAAGCTCTCCTTCCACCAGAGCTGTGTATGATTCAATCAGTGGTGGTTAAAGGGGAGTTTTATTGATCAGGTTGAGTTTATAGCAGCCATCTTTCAAACTATGACTCTGGTCCTTAAAAATATGGGTTCATTAACTCTATAGACCCCTTGCGCGTGACGTCACACATCATGTGATAATTTCTCCTGGGGGACAACCAGACACCGTCTTTCTTGTAATCAAGGCTTAATCTGTCTTAAATATGGTTCATTTTTGTGCATTTTTGGTTGTTCCAATTGGTCAAAGAGAGAAAAAGATAAAAGGTATTACAGTCTCCATGGAACTTTGTCTTGAACTTCTGATCGTGGCTTAGGAACTTGACTTCGGCATTTCTTGACTTGGGCAACATCATCTCCCACCTGCTGTGCTTCAGTAGCCCGGGTTTCGGCAACACTGTAGTATTCTACTACCATCAAGACCAAACTTTGAAACAACAGACTATGCTGGCTCAGCCATGTGGCACGAATGGATGAGTCTAGAATGCCAAAGCAACTGCTGTTTGGTGAACTTAAGCAGGGCAAGCACGATAAGGGTCGTCCACATAAGCATTGGAAAGACTGTGCCAAGGAGGACCTGCGGCTCTTCAGCGTAAATGCCGACTGGTACCAGCTTGCGCTGAACCGCAGAGCCTGGTAGGCCACTCTCTCACTGGGAAAGGAGCTCTGCAAGGCCCACCTCCAGACGAAGGCAGCCGAAAGACGCGAGCATCAACGACTGAGGGCGTCCAAGGGTCCCCCATCGTCATAATATGACGGGGACCATAAGTAAGTAAGTAGTAAGCCCTGATGTGGGTGGAGTACTGAAGCACGGCAGGCGGGAGATGATGTTAACACACACTTTATTTTCAATACTTTTGCTTTTCTGCTTTATTCATTCACTCACTCGCTTGCATTGACTTTGCCACTCACCTTCCCTGACCCCGCCCTCCATTCACAAACCGACGCTTGGCCACACTCCCGCTGCCACACTTATGCATTTATTTTAAAAATTAGGCCAGAGTTTAAAAAGCCAGCGACATTATTGGCCACAGTAATTTCGCAAAAAGTACAAATGAAATACATGAAGACGATTCGAAAAGTTCAGTTCATGATATAAACCCTAAACCAGGGGTGCTCACACTTTTTCAGTATGCGAGCTACTTATAAAATGACCAAGTCAAAATGATCTACCGACCCACAGAACCGTGTGTTATTTTTAAATTTATTGAAGATTCTTAATATGTACACTCTATGCTTATGTACCTTGCATAACTGCATGAGCCAATATTACAACAAAATAAGCTATGAACATGTTTTTGTAATTACCATATAATAATAACAACAACAATAATAATAATACATCTGTTTTTTGTAGCTCTTCATGTGTTATAGGAGGATCAACACACACACACACACACACACACACACACACACACACACGCACACACAATAATAATAATAATAATAATAATAATAATAATAATAATAACGATAATAATACATATTTTATTTAGCTTTTCATTGTGCTCAAAGACAAATGGCCTTTGCAAGAGGATCAAAATACACACACACACACACAGACACACACACAGACACACACACAGAGAGAGAGAGAGAGAGAGAGAGAGAGAGATAAATGTGAAGGTCAGTCCTATCTGAGTTACGATGTCCAGGGGGTGGGAGTTCCAAAGGGTGGGCGCAGTGATGTTGCTCTTTCTCTGTCCGGTATTTGATTGTGATGATGGGGGTGAGGAGGTTAGCATCTGCAAACATATAATGAACACATGTACAATGTGTGTCAATGTACATTGCATAACTGCATTAACCAATTTTGCACAGCATTTAACAAATAACTTATTATTAATATTATTATTACCTGAGTTTAATTTGATGACTTGCACTGCATTGAGTCGGCCAGGGATGCGTAGTCCGGACGGTAGCTGCTGACAGCCAGCCTCAAGCACATTTCCAAATGTTCATCAGTCATGGTGGAACGATACTGGGACTTGATGATCTTCATGTGGGAAAAGGCTGATTCGCACAGATAAGTTGAGCCGAATAATGCAGTCAGGGAAGTAGCACATTTCCTCATGTTGGGGTACTTTTTCTCTGTGAGTAAGTTCCAGAAGTGTCCATGAGCTCTGGCCTTCAGCTCAATGTCAGCTTGTAGTGATAAAATCTCATCTTCCACTCCAGATGAATTCAGGTGAAACAGTGTTGCGATTTTTGACGCAAGTGAATCAATCTCGGCATCTTCTTGAAACGGATAGCACATGAATGTAGCCACTGGCTCGAGTGTAGCAAAGTCTTGGAAACGTCTGTCGAACTCGGACAGGCAGTTGTCAATCTGCTCTGTGTAGCGTGCGCTGCTTAGTTGCGCACAGGCCTTCCCTTGCGTCTCCAACTCTGACTTCAGGTTCGGGAAATTTGCCAAATCATGGCGCTGAAGCTTTGAGGACAGATGTTTGATTTTACGTTTGAAGGCATTGACTGAGCTGATCATGTCGGTCACCGTTTTGTCTTTTCCTTGCAGCTCTTGATTAAGGTCATTCAGCTTGTTTGTAAGATCGGTTAAAAAAGCCAGATCTAGCAGCCACTGTTCATCATTCAGCTGTTTGTATTCTGCATGTCCAGTTTCACGAAAAAACTCCTTGATTTCTGGACAGAGCTCTCGGAATCGTTGCAAGAATTTCCCGCGACTAAGCCACCTCACGTCAGTGTGTAGCAACAACTCAAAGTGGTCGCTGTCAGCCTTCTCCAGATGTGCGCGGAATAGCCGTCTTTGAAGTGCTTTGGCTCTAATTGAGCAGGCGATCTTCGTCGCCACGTCCATGATCTCTTTCATGTTCAGCATCTTCGCGCAAAGTGCTTGTTGGTGGATTATGCAGTGGTAATTCACGAAGTCTGGGAAAGCATCGTCCTGTCTGCACTTGGCAATAAACCCATTCACGCGACCAACCATTGCGGGGGCTCCATCCGTGGTGATGGACACTAATTTGTACAGTGGGAGCTGAGTGTTCTCGATGAAGTTTTTAAATGACAGAAAAATGTCCTCTCCTCGCGCATGTTCCTTCAAGGGAATCACTGTCAATAGCTCTTCCTTTGCCGTCATGTCGCTGAACACCATACGAATATAAACGCATACCTGGGCTGTGTCACTGACGTCCGTAGACTCGTCCAACTGCAGTGAAAAGCACTCGCAATCTCCGATGTCCTTCCACATCTGCTGGGTTACATCCTCAGCCATGGCTTCACAGCGCCTTGTAACTGTGTGTCGTGAAAGTTGCAGGGCTTTGATTGAAGACATTATTTCGGCCTTATTTTTAAAATCTCCAAACAACGACTCTGCTGCTTCAACGAATGCCTCTTTCATTATCTCTCCCTCTTGGAATGACTTCATGTTTTTCACGATGACACGACTCACTCTGAATGAGGCTTCGGTAGCCGCTTTAGCTTTCGATGAATGCTGTGTGAAAAGTGACTGCTGTCCGGACAACTGCGATTTCAATTCCTTCACCTTCCTCTTTCTTAATTCACTTTTCGGTGGGAAGTCCGCCTCGTATTTCCCATGAACTGTCCGAAAATGCCTCTCCACATTTCCCTTCTTTGGAATAGCAATGCTAGACTGACAGATCAGGCAAACGCACTTCGAAAAGGACATAGTGAAAAAAAACTCTTCCTCCCATTCAATATGGTAGTGATAGGTTTTTTGCTTCTTATTTGGTAGGCCGACATCTCCCCCACTCATTTTAGAATGGCTCATTTTTTTTTTCTTTCTTTGATTCCGCAAAAAAATAAAAGACGTAGCCTACTTAACAAGTTTGTTGTTGTGCTGCACTTCGCACTGTCGTTTGAGTGGTAACCTAGGCAACAGGGTGTGTCTGATAAAATCTGTTGACTTGTGATTGGCTGCCCTGTACATCAATCAAGTGATGGAGTGGCTGATAGGCTGCCTGTCCCCATGTCACGGTTAGGCCTACTAACTAGCAAGTGCAGGAGGAACAGGGGACTTTTTTTTTTTTAAGTGGTCTGCGATCTACCTATATTGGCCTCGCGATCGACTGGTAGATCGCGATCGACGTATTGAGCACCCCCGCCCTAAACCATCTGAATCGTGTCAGGTTAAACATTTTGGAGAACTATTGCAACTTGCAACATGGATTGTTTTTATGTATATTCTTAAGGTTGAAATATTGTGTTCTCATGTCAAATTTCTACTTTATTTGTTATTTTAATGCTTTGTGTTACAAAGAATAGCTTTACAGCATAGCAAATAGCATGGATTTGATCATTTCACATCTACAAATCTCCATTCCAAAATGTTTTCCTCCTTGCTAATCACTACCTTTTTAGTCTCTTTATTTGACATTTAATTGAAAGTACTTCCAAAGTAAAAGTATTTTGGTATTTCTAGTTTCATATTCATCGTTTAAATGTAATTTACTTTCTATTGTTACATTACTTTCATCTTTCATCAGTTCTCAGGAAATAAAACACAGAGAATGTATGAGATCTGGTTTACATTGGTGTACGTGTGTCCTCACAGGCCCTGTATATGTTCCTGGCACTAGCGATTGTGTGTGACGACTACTTTGTGACCTCTTTGGAGAAGATATGTGAGGTAAGAACTTAAGACCTTTGTCTCCCTAAAGACAGGAAATCAGGATCCTGCCGGAACGTAACATCTTGTTTTAGATTTTAAAGAAACACTAACAGGCTCAGAATCAGTATATGTGTGTGTGTGTGTTTGTGTGTGTGTGTGTGTGTGTGTGTGTGTTCAGTGTTTATGGATTGTGGGACATGTCCTGAAGTGTATGTAGATTGTGCTCTGTGTGTAGTTTGTAAATTGTATTTGTTTGTTTGTGTGTGTGTGTGTGTGTGTGTGTGTGTGTGTGTGTGTGTGTGTTGTAAACTGTGGATTTGTGTATGGGATATTTGGTGTGCTCTGCAGAAGTTGGATCTGAGTGAAGATGTAGCGGGAGCCACATTCATGGCTGCAGGAAGCTCGGCTCCTGAACTCTTTGCATCCGTTATAGGTAAAATCAAACACACACACACACACACACACACACACACACACACACACACACACGTATGTACTACAGTAGTATACATAGTGCATATTTAACAGTTATTCCACAAAATCGAGTCATACATGAGCTGGTAGCTGACGAGGTGCGTAGCACTGAGTCAGCTATAAGCCATGGGTGACAAGATTGAGCGGAATAACTGTTTTATTCTATCCACATTCACTGGATTTTGAGAAACAGAGCACTTTTATTTTTATTTTTTGCAAATTTGATAAGTAAAACTTTATACAAAATGTCCGACAAAATCATTTCCGCTTAGAATGTAAACAACCCGGCGAAATGACAGGAGCAGTTTGTGAAATAATGCTAAAATAATAATAATAATAATAATTATTGAAAAATTAAAAAAAGATACGTTCTTACCATCAAATACTTTTATTCCATATTTTGTTGCTTTTTTTTTTGTATTTTCTTGGGTTTTGTTTTCGAGTTGAGTTTTTATTTCGTCCTCGGTTGGTTCAGCAACACGCTCCGCCATTTTGTTTTTCTCTACTCACGGTATATGAGCTGATAGCCTGGTAGTAGAGTAGCCAATCAGAGCGTGCGATTGCTCATATCCAGTGAATGTGGATAGAATAAATATCAGTGTATAGACCCCTTCGCAGTAAACGTCATTCATACGTACAGTAAGAGGAAATTGCGCGCGCAGCCTGGACCCAAAAAAGACTCCGCGACGGTAGAGACGAGAAGAAATATTTGGAAGAAATGCCTAGTTGTTGTGTTGTCGGGTGTCAGAATCGTAGCAGTGATGGGGTTAAAATGTACAGAATTCCAGCAGGATCTCACCCATTCCAAAAAAAATCGCCGACGTCTATGGCTACAAGCCATCAAACGTGTAGACTGGGATGAAAGCACTATCAAAAATGCGCGGGTTTGCAGCGCCCACTTCATCACAGGTAAGATCAGGCTATTTATTACTGTAAATCTTTCTTCTTTATTCTTTCTAGTTTTCGTTTATTGATGTGGCAAAATACTTTGGTAACGTTTGTCTGATTAGCTGGGTCATAGTTACACAATGTAATGAATATTGTTAGCATGTTAACTTAGCTTTGCATGCAATTTTGTTTGTAGGAGAGGTCTCGCTTGACTCAAGCAGTCCAGATTTTGTGCCATCATTATTTGCGTATGCCGAAAATCACAATTTTAAAGCAAGGATGGAAAGGTAAAATTGTGTGCCTTCACTCTAAATGCCAACTTACGCTGACTGCTCTAACCTAGCTCCCGCCCCGTTCAGTTTCATTTCTGCTCTCTGCCTCTCGCTTTTTACGCAGCTCTGATTTCTCTTAGCTGCACTCTTTACACTATCATTCCTTTCATGCCATTACCTCCTGCAAATTGCTGTTTAGTGTTGGTATTTGCTGTTGTAGCTAAAGCCACATTGCTATCACATCACTGGCATAACTTGATTAAAACAAAATGAATATGAATGTCCCATTGTTAATCAAGTTGTAGTCTCGCCGCAACCAGAATGTTGATGGCAGGCTACTTTTGTAAATAGTTTTTTTTTTTTGAGTTTGACATTGGGAGGCACGGTGGTGCAGTGGTTAGCGCTGTCGCCTCACAGCAAGAAGGTCCTGGGTTCGAGCCCCGGGGCCGGCGAGGGCCTTTCTGTGTGGAGTTTGCATGTTCTCCCCGTGTCCACGTGGGTTTCCTCCGGGTGCTCCGGTTTCCCCCACAGTCCAAAGACATGCAGGTTAGGTTAACTGGTGACTCTAAATTGACCGTAGGTGTGAATGTGAGTGTGAATGGTTGTCTGTGTCTATGTGTCAGCCCTGTGATGACCTGGCAACTTGTCCAGGGTGTACCCCGCCTTTCGCCCGTAGTCAGCTGGGATAGGCTCCGGCTTGCCTGCGACCCTGTAGAAGGATAAAGCGGCTAGAGATAATGAGATGAGTTTGACATTTTTTGTAAATAGTATGACTGCCTTCAGGTATCAGAGGAAAACTTACTAACATCGTCCGTCCACTCTTTAATTAAATACGGATCCGGTAGGCGATGTCCACTTGTTAGAGTTAACTTATTTATGTAGCATTCTCGATCTTGTAATGACAATTGTTTTGCATAATCTGACAGCTCATAATGCCGGTCTATGGGCAGCGCCATTGTTTCTGAGTCCAGGCTGTGCGCGCATCCTGGCAACGGTCGGTTTCTTTGCAAACATGCGAAGGGATCTATAATACTAGAGAAAAACTAAATCTTAGCTGACTGTGTGTATGCAGTATCTAGTATTTAAAGACAACAAAATACAGTACAAAAAATGACTGCACAAAGGCAAATCTGATAACCTGTTATAGAATCATGTTGTGCTGAAATTATATTGATTTACAGCTTAATTTATAAACAGATTTCAGAGCTAATCTGTATTCGCAGGTGTGTTCATTACTCATGGTGATGTTGGAGTAGGAACCATTGTCGGCTCTGCTGTCTTCAACATCCTCTGCATTATTGGAGTGTGCGGAATTTTTGCGGGACAGGTACGTGTGTGTGTGTGTGGGTGGGTGAGTGTGTGCATATGCGTGCATTTCTAAATACAGCATATATTTACAGTCAAAAGTACCAGTCAAAAGTTTGTACACCCCTACTCATTCATAGGTGTTTCTGTATTTTGACCATTTTCTACATTGTAGAACAATACTGAAGACATCAAAACTATGAAGTAACATATAGAACATCTATGGAATTATGTGGTAATCAAAAAAGTGTTAAAAAAACAAAATATCGTTCATATTTTAGATTATTCAAAGTAGCCACCGTTTACCTTGATGACTCTTTGCACACTGTTAGCATTATCTTAACCAGCTTCATGAGGTAGTCACCTGGAATGCTTTTCAATTAACATGTGCACCTCGTCAAAAGTTAATTAGTGCAATGTATTGCCTTCTTAAAGGAGAACTGAAGTCATTTTTAAACTTGCTTTATTTCTTAATTAACATGTTATTCAATTACATTTTCAGTTTTAGTAACCTTATATCTTGACTCGTATTGGCAACTAACTGCAATTAAATATTATACTTAGCGGCCTATTTGGTTTTTAGCCGTGTTGAATTTAGTTTGTTTGACCCATGGCAGGCGTCACTTATCTGCGCGATCTTCACGAGACTTGTGCAAGACTTTGAAACATGAAGTGTCAGCCAGGTGTCCGTGCTGCCATTTTGAAAACTGTTTTCCAAACGAAATATTGGACAAAAACGAGTTTAAATGACGATTACTGCCTACTTTTTTCAAGCTTTCCTGATTGCTATCAAAACAAACAAAACTTCCGGCGCGCGTCTTTTGACAACGTTGGCAGATGTTGGTCACTTTGATTTCCGCTGTATGTTTTACTTCCGTCCTATGATGTCTCTCACAGGTCTTGACGAATCTCGTTTACGGCCATTGCTTTGACATATGGACTGATGTATTACAGAGCATGTTTCAAACACTCATAACTTGCTATAGCAGTGACAAAATAGCTATCAAAATGCATTCCTATATTTAATAAAATGATAAATAGAATTTTGATAAAAAGAAATTTGCCTTCAGTTCTTCTTTAATGTGTTTGATATTAAACAGTAAATAGTAAATAATAAAAGTACAGTAAATTCCACAACTGTAGTAATCCATGTATATGTAGAGTGTGTGTGTGTGTATATATAAGTTCTCGGCCTCACCTGGAAACAAACAAGGGGCATAACTCCCATTTTGGGGCAAAACTGTGTACTATAAATCCTTATATCACTGTCCACTGAAACTCAAATGAAAGAAGCAATCAAAGAAAAACCAAGAGGAAAGCTTCAAACTGGCATGCTGTTGCTCCAGGACAATGCCAATGCACCCGTCCATACAGCACAGGTGGCAGTGACAAAAGCAGCCAAATGTGGCTTTGAACTGTTGCTCCATGCACCTTGTTCACCGGACTTGGCACCGTCTGACTTCTGTCTGTTTCCCAAACTTGTGTGGTCACCATTTTCAGAGTGATGATGAATGATGATCCATGTTGTTGAGGAGTGTTTGGAGACTCAAGATGTGACTTTCTTCCATGAAAAGATAGCAATGCTTGAACATTGGTGGACCAAATGATTGAAGTTGAAGGAGACAATGTTGAAAAATAATGCAAGAACAATCTTTCTCCTGTGACGTTTTCTGGGTGAGGCCGAGAATATATATATAAACTTCCTACTGTTGCACCACAGTGTAATGCTCTTTATATTATATGGACACATCCACAAAAAAAAAGCAAGTTAATCAAAAGAATTTTAATTTTGAACCGGTTCGCCATGTTGACAATGTGCATCAAGTCAGCGGGAAAACACTGGGAGTGACGTCATCGGAGTGAAATATTGGGAATTATTATACATACGGGCCACTTTTTCCATGGAATAAAAATATGTATTCTGTTCCCTTCTAGTGAGTTTATTGATAGCATGTAATATTATCATCATATCGCTTATCCTCTGTGTATTACACCACTCTCCCCAATGGAGAATAAGCGTGCAATATTGTTACAATATTGCATGTTGTCAAGACAACACAACGTCACACGTCAGAGCTCATGTGAAGTTCCAATGACAAAACTTTTCTGCTGCGCATGTGCACAATCTTTTCTTTGTCCGCCAGGAAAGAGAGAAGTGCTCGGTCCAGTGCTCGGTTTAAACACTAAATAAATAAACTGAAAACTGAAACTAAAGACGCATTGAACACCTGAAAGGCTACCAAAACTTCATTAGATATTCTTCACCCATATTTACAAGAGAAAAACATACCAACGGACATAGAAAAACTGGAAAAGAGGCACGTCGGAGATGTAGAACTTCCATGTTAGTGAGTGACTGTGACAGTTTGTATACAAACATGGCCGAGAGGTTTGCTTCATTAAAAGTGGAATATTTACAGAGAATTTTGCAATAGAAAGGCGTGCTGAACACCCGAAAGGCTACCAAAACTTCACTAGATATTCTTCACACATTTAATCTGGCGCATTAAATATATGGAAAAGCTGCAAAAGAGACACATCGGAGACATAAAATTTCCATGCTAGCCAGTGACTGTGACAATTTGTACACAAACATGGCTGCAAGGTTTGCTTCATTAAAAACTGAAGATTTAAAGCTGAAGATTAAAAGCGAGAGATATACAGGGGGCTGCAAAAGTAGGTAGACAATAAGGATTATTCCAGTATTACCAGTATTATTATAGTGATGCTAGGTTTCATGTAATACGAACATTTTGTGCAAACATTTTGTTTCTCATTACTGTATACCTACTTTTGCAGCCCCCTGTATTTTGAAAGAGAAAGACACGCTGAACACCTGAAAAGCTACCAAAACTTCATTATATATTCTTCATGTATATTTACAAGAGAAAAACACATCAACAGACATCGCAAAACTGGAAAAGAGAGCAATAGCGGAAATATTGTCAAAGTTCTACTTGGAGATGAGGAAAAGTGACAGACTTTTACAAGAGGACTTCACTCAGCAAAGCCCTTTTGTTTTGAACAACTGCAATGGAACAATTAACTCCGACCAAAAGTAACTCTGAACTTGAACTGTCAACCTGTATATAGCTTGTATATAAGTTAGGTTGTTGTTCAGGCTTTTTGGACTTGTACCATTTTTATTGTTAGAACTTTGACTTTGTACAGTACACTGGATTGACAGAACATTGAATTACATTTGATCAGAATCAGCATTCAATATTGGTAAGTTACCCCCCTGTTCTTAACTTTTTGTAAAATCTATAATTGTTCCATCGAGTGTGTATGTATAATAATAATAATAATAATAATAATAATAATAATATTGGCTGGCTTTTTTCATGGTATATCAGATATATTCCATTCAGCTACTTGTCTTCGACTCATTCAATATCATGCTAGTTGAATGGAATATATCTGATAGACCACTCAAAGCCAGCCAGTATTATTTAAATATGTCACTCAGATCAGTTTTACTAGTCTAATTTGTTTCATAAACTAGACCAAACAAACTACATAAACTCGTAAGTTAGTGTTACAGTATAGTTCAGTGCCATTTTGTTTCCTCAGCTTAAGCTTTTGTTTCACTGCATATCTTAATACCTCAGTCAGGCCTTAGTAAAATGTTGTTATACAACACTGAAATTGTCATTTAGTTTGTAATTAATTGATTCACATCAATGAGATTTTCATTGGATTGTTGGTGTTAAACTTTACTATAACTTCTAACTCCAATGTAACTTCTGGGATAGCAAACCTACCATTAAAAAAAAAATCTATACTGTGAGTGGCAAGGGTATGTGAACCTTTGCTTTCAGTATTTGGTGTGACCCCCTTGTGCAGCAATAACTGCAACTAAATGTTTCCGGTAACTGTTGATCAGTCCTGCACACCGGCTTGGAGGAATTTTAGCCCATTCCTCTGTACAGAACAGCTTCAAAAAGTAGCCTCTGACAATGTCAGATACTTCCTTAAAATCGTTATTTTTTTTGTTCCGATTTAGGAGTCTTCGTTCGATCTGGGCGATCTGCCATGTTTGCTGTGACTCCATGGTCGCAACCTCTGACCTGCGCGTGAACTCACGTGACTTTTCTGAACTGGCTGCTGAGCGAGTGGTTTGTAAACAGACTAACACGTGGTTAGGAAGCCCTGCATTAGGAAATAAAATGTATTGAAACAAGATGATGCATACCAGCTATGGGGATGGGTATCAGCTCAAGCAATTTAGAAAGGGGAGTGGATTAAATGATTCCTGAACTAGCACATCGACCTGTGTCACTTTAACCCAACCTGCATATCTTTGGGCTGTGGGGGAAACTGGAGCACCCAGAGGAAACCCATGCAGACACGGGGAGAACATGCAAACTCCACACAGAAAGGCCCCCGTTGGCCACTGGGCTCAAACCTAGAATCTTCTTGCTGTGAGGCGATAGTATGCCGCCTACATAGTACAATATATTATTATTAATCAATCCATAAACCACAGTTCAGTTCTAACATTACTTAGTTCATCAGCAGCATGCACAGACAATGCTCCATCATAACTCTGTTCATCTGCAACGAAGGCAGTTCTTTTACACCATCAGGATTAAACCAAAATAGTCACAGTCAGTCAGTCAGGTATAGTAACTTGTCTGTTTCGCTTTCTCACATACTCCTTTGAAGTCTTCCCAATCACCGCTTGTTTCGTGTGCTGTTTTTCAGTTGTGCAAATTCCACTCTAGTTTTCACAACTCCAGTTTAGGCACAGGAACCAAAACTTCTTTCCCCTTTGGTTTTCACAACAAATAGGTTAGTTTTGATTTTCCACTTCCACCGGATCCTGTAAATCGCCGTATAATTAGCAGTTACATTTACTTGGTAGTCCTAGGTATGATTTTAAACTGCAACTGTTGGTGAGTCTCAGGTTCGAGAGGACTTGAATACTGGAGAAAGTGGAGTTACAGCTTAATCACCATTGCTCCAAGGTCCGCTCTGACCCAGAGTGGTAGCACCTGCCTGGGTCCGAGCTATGGGTTAAATAGTACATCACCAATAAGGTGCTGGCAGCAGGGCACTTTTCGGTGCAATGTGGCAGATGAACCCAACAGGGTCAATGGCGCACCACCAGATGGCCTGCAGAAGAGCCATTCAAATGGCCAACGCATGGGATCACTTGCCAAGTCAGTTGTCACTGCGGGGCAACTTTCATACCCGTCAGGTCTGTGGCACTTTTATGCACCACTTGGCATCAGGTTTGGAGGTCCAGAGAGACAACATGATGGGGGCACAACATTGTTTGTCTTACCTTACTGTGCAAGGCACATCATTAGGAGAGGAGAATAGTATATAAGAGTTCTGAGGTGGCTCAGCCGGGCTGTTCGTGTTGCCGGTGCGGGCAACTCTGTTGCTCTGGTGTGGGCCTCACGGCCCATCTGTGTTTCTGCACATCCTAATGAAGCAGTCATCATTGCTAACGATGGACAGCTGACTATGATGACAACACTTACTTGGATCACGATGAAAAAAGAAACCGAAAACTCAGGAGGAGCAGCATTATCCTGACCATGCTCCAACAACTTACCGCGTCATCTTTTAATGGAAAGTACATCATTTTACAAGGTAAGTAAGGGACAGGGCTTGCTGCTTTGCTAGACTGGACCAAGGCTATTAGAAGATTAAATGTTATTTCAACATGGATGGCAATGTAAATCATGAAAATTCACTGCATCACTGCATTTTGTGGTTAAAAGGTTGAACACTGACTGGAAGATTCATCACTGCTGCTCAACACAAGCATGGCGGCCTCTAAAAGACTACCCAGGCATCTGCCCAGGAGGTTGTGTCAGTTTTAGAGCTTAAGCAGCTTTTTGTCTCTTGTGTCTCTCGTCCTTCGATTTCCATCTATTGGTTTCAAAGGTCTTAACTCCATTGCAGACCATCCTCCTCCAGAGCGGGCTATCAGTTGGTGCTGTATCCCAATCAACAATTCCACACTCTTTAAAGGTTCTTTTTAGGGCATCCTTATATCTTTTCTTAGGAACACCAACGCTTCTACTTCCTGTAGATAGCTGACTGAAGAAGCTGAAGAACATGTCCATACTGTACCATCTCAGCCTATTTTGCTCTAGCATAGCCTCCATGCTTTTTAGGGAGGCTCTATCAAGAATTGCTGCATTGGTAACATGATCATACCATTGGACATTCATGATGGACCATAGGTATCTTTGGTGAAATTTCTCAAGTTGTTTTACTTGATATTGGTACTTAGTTCACATTTCTGACCCATGCAGGAGTGTTGGTATTACAGTGGCTTGATAGACTCTTATTTTGGTTTCCAAGTCAAGTTTGTGATTATCAAAAACATGCTTACATAGCTTGCCGAAAGCTGTTACTGCAGCACCGATCCTGTTATTAATTTCATGGTCAAGAGAAACATCACTTGACACACAGCTGCCGAGATACTTAGTGTGGGACTACCTTAAGAACAGCTCCATCCCCAGAAATTTCAGGTTGTGTGGTGATTGGGACGGTAGTGTCAGAGGCAGGTTGATACATAAAGTGGGGAAAATAATTATTTGATCCCCTGCTGATTTTGTAAGTTTGCCCGGTTACGAAGAAATGAGCAGTCTATAATTTTTATGGTACTTTTATTTTAACAAATAGAGACAGAATATCAACAAAAAGTCCAGAAAAAAAATCACATTATATAAAGGTTATAAATTCATTTGCATTTGATCAAACGATATAAGCATTTGATCCCCTACAAACCAGCAAGAATTCTGGCTCCCACAGACCAGTTACTGTATGTGCCCATGAGGCACACAGATTAGTCTGTCACTTTAAGAAATTACTCCTAATTTCTACTTGTTATGGTTCTAAAAGACACCTGTCAACAGAATCAACCTCTTCCAACCTCTCCACCGCCATGGGTAAGACCAAAGAACTTTCAAAGGATATCAGGGACAAGATTGTAGACCTGCACAAGGTTGGAATGGGCTACAAGACCATCAGCAAGAATGTTGGTGAGAAGGAGACAACTGCTGGTGCAATTATTAGTAAATTGAAGAAATACAAAATGACCATCAATTGTCCTTGGCCTGGAGCTCCATACAAGATCTCACCTCGTGGCATAAGGATGATCATGAGAAGGGTGAGGGATCAGCCCAGAACTACATGGGAGGAGCTTGTTAATGATCTCAAGGCAGCTGGGACCATAGTCACCAAGAAAACCATTGGTAACATACTATGCCGTAATGGATTGAAATCCTGCAGTGCCCGCAAGGTTCCCCTGTTCAAGAAGGCACATGTACAGGCCCATCTAAAGTTTGCCAGTGAGCACCTAAATGATTCAGAGAAGGCTTGGGAGAAAGTGATGTGGTCAGATGAGGCAAAAATTGAACTCTTTGGCATCAACTTAGCTTGTCGTGTTTGGAGGGAGAGAAATGCTGAATACAATCCCAAGAACACCATCCCCACTGTCAAGCACGGAGGTGGAAACATTATGCTTTGAGGCCGTTTCTCTGCTAAGGGTACAGGACGACTTCACCGCATTGAGGGGCCGATGGACGGGGCCATGTACCGTAAGATCTTGGAAGAGAACCTCCTTCTCTCAGTCAGAGCACTGAAGATGGGTCGTGGATGGGTCTTCCAGCATGACAATGACCCAAAACATACAGCCAAGGCAACAAAGGAGTGGCTCAAGAAGAAGCACATTAAGGTCATAGAGTGGCCTAGCCAGTCTCCAGACCTTAATCCTATAGACAATTTGTGGAGGGAGCTAAAACTTTGAGTTGCCAAGTGACAGCCTTGAAACCTTCAGAATTTGGAGAGGCTCTGTAAAGAGGAGTGGACCAAAATCCCTCCTGAGATGTGTACAAACCTGGTGACCAACTACAAGAAACACCTGACTTCTGTGCTTGCCAACAAGGGTTCCTCCACCAAGTACTAAGTCATGTTTTGCTTAGGGACCAAATAATTATTTCACTCGATCAAATACAAATGAATTTATAACCTTTATATGTGTTTTTTTTCTGGACTTTTTTGTTGATATTCTGTCTCTATTTGTTAAAATAAAAGTAAAATTATAGACTGCTCATTTCTTTGTAACTGGACAAACTTAAAAAATCAGCAGGGGATCAAATAATTATTTTCCCCACTGTAACCTCTGTTTCAGTGCAGTTGACTGATAGCCCAAGTCTTTTGTAGGCTTCTGCAAAGGCATCTGTGATTCTCTGCAAGCCAGCTTCTGAGTATGAACAGACCAGAGGTGGAAAAACTGGATTGACAAAGTAAAAGTCCTGCTTAGGTTTTCCTTCTGCCTGTGCTCTCAACACAGGTGATTTCACCAATTAGCTCATCAACCTGGCTTAGGGGATGTGGTAATTAGGATCAGCTGGTTCATTGAATTGGCTGGAGCAAAAATGTGGCAGGGTTTTTACTTTCTGCACCCGGGTTTTTCCACCTCTGGAACAGACTGCATCATCATCATCATACTGAAGTTCCAGAACTGAGGCTGTAGACACCTTAGTTTTAGCTTGCAGATGACGTATGGTCAGGTAAAACCTAGTGAGTCCTACTGTAAACGAATAAACTATGAAAATAATATTTTTACATGTGCGTTATAATGTACCTCCAATCAGTGTTGTAGTCAAGTCACTAACCCTCGAGTCCGAGTCCAGTCTCGAGTCCCCAGTGTTCAAATATGAGTTAAGTTCAAGTCATTAAAGAAAATTTTGAGTTGAGTCTGAGTCAAATCCACTATTGATTCAAATCGAGTCCAAGAACAAGATTCTAAGTGCACCATTTGATGGTGGCTGTTGCTGTCTTTATGTGAAACCGTCTCTGCTACTGTGTTGGACTAAAGTTACTGCTCGACTGCCCCATTTTAGTTAACAAGCTACAGATAAAAAGCTTGTTCATCGCTCAGCAAGCCCCGCCCATTGTCAACAAGGCAAATAACATGAGAGAGGGTTAACACTAGCTAGTGAATCAGTCAGCAAGCAAGCCCCGCCCACTATCAACAGAGCAATGAACATAGCGTGTCACTTCCTTCTCTGGGTGGAGTCTCGCCAAATGACGATTGAAGTTCGAGGTCGTCCCCTTGATAGTTCTTCTACATATCGAACACATAGCAGTGCATTTTTCTCCCACTGCATGAGAAGTCTGTATAAGCAAAGCAGACAATCCTAGGGGCGTTCTCTACAGGCATTTTAGCACCATTAACTTTAGTTTGTTCCTGAACATGACGTATGAACAGGTGAATGTGCATTCTCTTAAATGAAATTAGTATAAAAATTAAGGTAGATATAAATATCTTATGGCAAATTAGTATGGCATGTTATAAAAATAAAGAAAAAAATCGGAGTTCTCGTCTCCAATTTATGAGTCCGAATGCAGTTAATGCATGAGTCCAAGTCATCAGTGCTCAAGTCCAAGTCAAGTCACGAGTCCTTAAAATTAGGGCATGAGTTGGACTCAAGTTGGAGTCCTGGACTCGAGTACTACAAGCCTGCTGCCAATACAGTAGATAGTCATGCTTTAATATCAACAATGCAGTATAATGGGCCTTTATCCCAGGGTTGAATCCCCCCCACTTAAATGTGACTTACTAGGTTTGTCCAGATTAGGGCAGATGTGTGAGCAGCGGTTTGTCTTTTGACTGCACTAAAAGCACATATAAAGAGATAGAGAGAAAGTTCAGATATCTGTGTTTGATTGTTTATTATTTTCTTTTAAACTGGCATCTGCAGTGCCATATGTTTTGGACTGTAAGAAGTGTTTTATTCTGTAGCCTGTGATGTGAGTCATATGATTTTGCAATGTGAAGCATTGCACACCTCATTGTAATGTATCTGTTCATTAGTGTTTTTGTAATCAGTACAATATTCCAGCTTCCTCCTACATAAAACTCATAGCCATGCTCACAGAGATTAGCAATATCATACAAAAGTTCCTTGAATTTACATTGCTATGTAACGACGACTTAGTAAGGATGGACTCGGACAGATTTGTTCAAGACCTGATAACGGGATCGAGGTTAGGACTGTAGCTATTCAAGAAACACCAGAGCTTGGAACGAGCTTAAACAAAACTAGAGTACACCAGCAGGGGGCACTGAAGCACTTTCTCAGAAGTAGTACATACATTATGCAAATAAGGTGAGATCAGTCATTTTAATACCTTAATGCACTTTTTGTTATATTTGGTTCTTCAGCTAGGCGAGGCATGTGTTTCAGTCCCTCACCAAACCAACGGGAGTGAATTGTGTCCTAGAAAAAGGTTTGATATAAAATCCTTTAGAGCAGAAGGGAATTTGGAGGAAGTGGATGCAAAATTAACTTTCTTTCTTCATTCCTTCCTATCTTTCTTCTTTCCTTTCTTTATTAATATCCCTTCCTTCCTTCCTTCCTTCCTTCCTTAATCTTTCTTTCTTTCTTTCTTTCTTTCTTTCTTTCTTTCTTTCTTTCTTTCTTTCTTTCTTTCTTTCTTTCTTTCTTTCTTTCTTTCTTAATACCTTTTTCTTTCTGTAGCGAGACCCTGATGTGGGTGGAGCACAGAAGCATGGCAGGCGGTTGTTTGTGTCTCAATTACTTCCTTTATTCTTCCTTTTCAGCACACAACTCACACTCCTTCTCTCACACACACACAGGCTACTAGCAAGCCCTCGGCGCCGACCTCCCCTTCTCACTCTCCTTTTATAGGGCGCGGTCACTGGAGGAGACACACAAACACACGTTAATTGACAACAGATGCTGTGACATGACCACTCACCTTCCCTGACTCCGCCCTCCATTCACAGACTGATGCTGCCACATACCCCCACTGCCCGACTCAGGCCGGGGAGCCATCTGGCCTGAAGCTGACTCCCCCCCCCCCCCCGGACGGGACAGGAAGTCCGCCACCACCATCTGCACCCCTGGCCTGTGGACCACCTTGAATTTAAATGGCTGGAGGGCAAGATACCAATGGGTGATCCATGCGTTGGCATCCTTCATGCGGTGGAGCCACTGGAGGGGCGCGTGGTCCAAAAAGAGGGTGAAAGGGCATCCCAGCAGGTAGTACCGGAGGGTAAGGACCTCCCACTTGATAGCTAGGCACTCTTTCTCTATTGTGCTGTACCTGCCTTCCTGCATTGACAGCTTCTGGCTAATGTACAGGACAGGACGCTTCTCCCCCTCCACCTTCTGGGACAGAACAGCCCCCAGCCCTCTGTCCGACGCATCTGCCTGTAAAATAAAGGGGAGAAAAAAGTCAGGGGAGTGTAACAGTGGCCCCCCATACAGTGCAGCCTTTACCCTAGAGAAAGCCTGTTGGCATTGCTCCGTCCACTGGACCGGATCTGGTGCTCCCTTTTTAGTGAGATCCGTCAGCGGGCTGGTGATGTCCAAATAATTAGGTATGAACCTACGATAGTAGCCAGCCAGCCCCAGGAACTGTCTCACCCCCTTTTTGGTCTTGGGCCTCGGGCAGGCCGCAATCACTGCCGTCTTATTAATTTGGGGACGCACCTGCCCGTGGCCTAAGTGGAAACCCAGATACCGTACCGTACTTCCACCTGCCCAATCGTACACTTCTTTGGGTTAGCTGTGAGATCCACCCGCCTCAGTGACTTTAGGATGGCCCTAAGGTGTTCGAGGTGCCGTGGCCAGTCATTGCTGTAGATGATAATATCATCAAGATACGTAGCTGTGTAGGTGGTGTGGGGGCAGAGGACCCTGTCCATAAGCTGCTGGAATGTAGTGGGTGCCCCAAACAGCCCAAAAGGAAGTGTGATGAATTGGTGTATGTAAGCCAAATAGTGTGGAAAAGGCCATTTTCTCTTGGGACAGAGGAGTCAAGGGGATCTGCCAATATCCCTTCATTAAATCCAGTGTCGAATAAAAATGAGCAGTGCCTAATCGATCGAGCAACTCGTCAATGCGAGGCATTGCGTACAGTACGTGTCAAATGTAGACACCGTGTTGACTTTCCTATAGTCCACACAGAACTGGACTGACCCATCGGTCTTGGGGACCAGGACCACTGAGCTGCTCCAGTCACTGTGGGACTCCTCGATTATGCCCATTTCGAGCATGGCTTCGAGTTCATCCCGGACCACCTTTTTTTGTGTTCGGGCAGGTGGTAAGGGTGGTTGCGCACTACCACCCCCGGGGGCATCTCAATGTGGTGTTCTATGAGGTGGGTGTGGCTGGGCAGGGGAGAAAACACATCAGAAAATTCTTTCTGCAACTGGGCTACCTTTGTGAGTTGGGTCGGGGAGAGGTGGTCTCCACAGGGGACTGGAGTGGTGGGTGATGTCAATTTTCTTTTTTGAACCTCTGGCCCCAGCTCTGCCTTCTCCGGAATTACTGACACCAACACCATGGGGACCTCGTCATTCCAACGTTTTAATAAATTGAGGTGATAAATTTGCAATGCCCTACCCCTGTGCGTTCACCTCCCCTCATAGTCGATGTCCCCGCCTCGCTGTGTGAGCTCGAAGGGCCCTTGCCACTTGGCGACCAATTTGGAGCTCAACTCGGGCAGTAATACAAGTACTTTGCCTCCCGGTGTGAACTCCCTAAGGTGCGTGCCCCTGTCGCACAGTCGGACTCGACGTTCTTGTACCTGCTGCAAATTCTCCTGGGTTAAGTGCGTGTGTGGAGTTTGACACGCAGGTCGAGGACGTATTGAATTTTGTTCTTACTAGGTGAAGGTCCCTCCTCCCAATTTTCACATAGCATGTCCAAAATGCCACGCGGCTTACGCTCATATAACAATTCAAACGGTGAAAAACCTGTGGAGGCTTGCGGGACCTCTCGTACTGCAAATAACAGGGGCTCGAGCCACTTATCCCAATTACTTGCATCTTCACTTACGAACTTCCGAATTATATTTTTGAGAGTTCAATTAAACCGTTCCACTAAGCCATCCATTTGTGGGTGATAGACACTGGTGCTGATAGGCTTAATCCCCAGTAACCCATACAGCTCGCGCAGTGTGCGTGACATGAACGTAGTGCCTTGATCTGTCAGGATTTCTTTTGGAATCCTGACCTGGGAGATAAAGCAGAAGAGCGCGTCTGCAATACTGTGTGCTGAGATATTGCGAAGAGGCACTGCTTCTGGGTATCGCATTTCATAGTCCACCAGAACTAAAATAAAGCGATATTCCCGTGCTGACCGATCTAATGGCCCGATGATATCCATCCCAATTCTTTCAAAAGGGGTCTTGATTAAAGGGAGAGGGCACAAAGGCGCTTTTGGAGTGGCCGCGGGATTTACTAATTGGCATTCACGGCACTCCGCACACCACTGACGGACATCCCCGCGAATCCCTGGCCAATAGAACTGGGCCATTATTTGGGCTAGTGTTTTATCCTGCCCTAAGTGTCAGGCCATGGGATTAAAGTGAGCCGCCTGGAATATGAGTTCCCGGCGGCTCTTTGGAATTAATAACTGTGCTATCTTTTCACCAGTTTGAGTGTCCTGCGTCACTTGGTATAAACTATCCTTAATAATAGCAAAGTAGGGGAAGGCCAACATCACATTTGGCTGGAGAATTTGACCATTGATTACTCTCACTTGGTCAAATGCATGCCACAGAGTTCGGTCTCGCGACTGCTCTAATGGGAAATCCCCGAGAGAGGGAGGAGGGGCAGGGTGCTCCTCACTCCGCATATTGCCCTGACATGGTGCTGATGTAGATGGCTCTGTGACAGCTTCTCCCGCCAATGCTACCCCGGGGCTTTCCCGAGACGGATTACTGCAGGACCCACTCCTCACTATGTGCGTCATTAACTCCTTAAAACCCAGCCAATGAGTCCCCAAAATCAGTGAGTGAGTGAGACAAGGGTTAACCGCCACCTTTACGCTATGCTTTTCCACTCGAAATAGAATGTGGACGGACACCAAAGGGTAGTCGTGAACATCTCCATGCACACACAACACCTTCACCACTCATGCTGTCTCTAATGCCTCACCTTGCACCAGGCTTTGGTGGATTGAGGTCTGGTTACAGCCGGAATCCACCAAAGCCTGGTACATATCCCCTTGGACACCAGGTCGGTACATATCCAGTGTCACCAGGTCGATCACTCCCTCAGCATCACGGTTGTCTGCCCTCAGCCATCGCCGTTAGGCGTCCCAGAGTTGTTGTCCGAACACGAATGGTCGGCCGACCTCCTCCAAACACAATGAGCGGAAGCACTGCTGTTGTTGCTCTGGGGAGTGGCCGACACGCTGGAGGATGGCTTGTTGGAGGTCCACATACATGAGCCGGCTGTCGATGGGGAGTTGCAGCGCGGCCAGTTACATCTCACCCGTCAGCAGGGGGAGGAGGCGTGCCGCGTGCTGGTCGACCGGCCAATCCCATGCCTCCACTGCTTGTTCAAAGAGCGCGAGGACGGCTTCCGGATTGTCATGCGGACCCATCTTCGTTAGGGTGAGGTGGGGAGGGTCTGCTCCGGTGGCGGTCGTGGGCCCCGCCGACGCGAGCAGGTGCCGGAATGCCTGATGGTCTTCCTGTTGGGCCAGCACCAAGGCTTCGAACCGTTGTTCTTGCTGCTTCCGGAGGGCGACCAGCGCTTGGTGCTGGTTCTGCTGGGCTGTGGCGAGGGCATGGATCAGGTCCTTGAATGGCGAGGACTCCATGGGGCTGTTCCCTTCTGCACTCTCCTGGGTTT
This sequence comes from Neoarius graeffei, assembly GCF_027579695.1. Lineage (NCBI taxonomy): Eukaryota > Metazoa > Chordata > Actinopteri > Siluriformes > Ariidae > Neoarius > Neoarius graeffei. Next base: position 108,896,932 of record NC_083571.1, on the reverse strand, counting down.
CAGCACCACTGTAGCAAGACCCTGATGTGGGTGGAGCACAGAAGCACGGCAGGCGGTTGTTTGTGTCTCAATTACTTCCTTTATTCTTGCTTTTCAGCACACAACTCACACTCTCTCACACACACATATACACACACACAGGCTACTAGCAAGCCCTCGGCGCCGACCTTCCCTTCTCAATCTCCTTTTATAGGGCGCGGTCACTGGAGGAGACGCACAAACACACGTTAATTGACAACAGGTGTAGTGACACGACCACTCACCTTCCCTGACTCCGCCCTCCATTCACAGACTGACGCTCGGCCACGCCCCTGCTGCCACTCTTTCTTTCTTTCTTTCTTTCTTTCTTTCTTTCTTTCTTTCTTTCTTTCTTTCTTTCTTTCTTTCTTTCTTAATACCTCTTCTTTTTCCATTCAGGTCACTGGGTTCCTTCCCTCCTGGTCTGCTGTAGCTGCTGCTTTTCATTGCATCCTTTTTTAAAAAATCCATTAAGTTTAAAAATTAAGTACAGATTATGACGGTATAATTCCAAATATATTTTGTCATCCATGTTTATTTATGCACATCTGCATATATACTTTTGTGATCATATGAATGCCCCACTCTAACTGCAAGTGTGTGTGTGTGTGTGTGTGTGTGTGTGTGCATGCATACATGTCAGGTAGTGCTATTGACATGGTGGCCTGTGTTTCGGGACTCGCTCTACTACATCCTGTCTGTTGTGGCATTAATTGCAGTAAGTCCTGCTGCAAGCACAAATATAGAATGTTGTGTGTTCAATAATATCTCAGTAAACACACACACACATTTATTCAAAATAAACAGTTTGATCAGTTGACAGTATTAAATGGCTTGAATGCATACAGCATGGTGCAATGTCACTTTGGCATCCTTTTTGTGCTCTGATAATTCTACAGTCATCTTTTCTGCTCTTTTTTAAAGTTTATCTATGATGAGAAGATTGTATGGTGAGTGTGTGTTACTGCTCTTCTGATTCTGCTGGTTGTTTAACAGTGTGATAAGCATGTTGGGGTTTTACACACTGTTTTCCTCTTTCCAGGTGGGAGAGCTTGGTATTGGTGGTCATGTATACGGGATACATTCTGATCATGAAGTGAGTACAGGGGATTTATAGAATGTATTATTTTTCTCTCAGTTTGGTTACCTGCCAATTCCAACCCACCAGCCAGCTCTCCCTTAGCACACGACAGCTGACAACTGGGGAAAGTGTAGGCTAACATCCTTCCAACGAGACCTGTAAAGCCAGCCAAATGCATCTTTTTTCAACTCTTGCTCATGTTTTGTCGAAGTTGTGTCAGTAGAGATGGTTAAAAATCCATAAAGTGTTATATAAATTAGAATTCCTGTCACATACTTGGTGTACAGATAAAATTTTCCTTCCAAGATGCATATTTACAATTTACCAACCATGACCAGATGGTGTCTGAAGTTTGCTTTTTCCAAGGAGCCAAGAGGCTAGTGTAGCTAACATACAGTGGAAACTTACTTTCCAGTTTAGCATTGTTCCAACTGTGGGCTGTATTCAGCATCAGCAATTTTAGTTCAAATGATACATGAATATGCTAGATGACCTTTCAGATTTTTCAAGTGTAGGTTATAAAAAGAATTTTCCCCAACATTGAATTATTTTTGTTTAGTGGACCAAAACCTACTGAATTCAAATCACAGACTTCCAATTTTATTCGTTTTTAAAAACAGAACAGTTAATGACTTTAGAGCCATGTGGCCCTAAATTCTCCGCTATTTTTTCCTGCTTCACCATGACCCAATTCAAGATACTACGTCATGCATCACGTGGCAGGCTTTCCTTGTTTGCGCAAGGCATTATGGGATACAAATTTGAAACAGGAGAGAAAAATGGAGGACGTGAGTGTGCGAATGAAATGTGAAAGACTGACTACAATAACAGAAAGCGAAAAGAAAAGACATTGTTATAAACGAAGGAAAGAAAATGCAGGACCAAACTAATAAATATCGGCGGTTATTTAAATATAAATGCATGAGCCAATTTAAAAAAATGAAAAATAAGATAAATACCGTATAATAATATGCAAATGAGAAGATTCAAGTGAATTCAAAGAAAACTCTATTGGAGTCTAGAATGTTTATAATTACTATGTTGTGATTACGGGGCGGCATGGCGGTGTAGTGGTTAGCGCTGTCGCCTCACAGCAAGAAGGTCCTGGATTCAAGCCCAGCAGCCAACGAGGGCCTTTCTGTGTGGAGTTCTGGTGTCTGCAGGGGTTTCATCCGGGTGCTCCGGTTTCCCCCACAGTCCAAAGGCATGCAGGTTAGGTTAACTGGTGACTCTAAATTGACCGTAGGTGTGAATGTGAGTGTGAATGGTTGTCTGTGTCTATGGTGTGTGTCAGCCCTGTGATGACCTAGCGACTTGTCCAGGGTGTACCCTGCCTCTCACCCATAGTCAGCTGGGATAGGCTCCAGCTTGCCTGTGACCCTGTACAAGATAAGCAGTTATGGATAATGGATGGATATTAGTTAATTAATTATTAGTTTTCATTTGAACATTTAATATTAGCCTCACACGGCCATTTTAGTATTCAAAACTGAACTCCGAACACATCCCTGTCTTCCTAATTCATCACACGCTCCTGTCAAATGGCTTTGTTGAATTGTTTGGTATCTCAATCAGACTCCTGACACTCTGTTATCTAAAAAACTGATCAAAATGACACGAAGGTAAAAACAATCATAGCTCCCTTTTGAAGTTAACCCTGTGTCCGAAATCACTCACTACTCACTGTATAGTGGACTATATACGGAGTTCTCCATTTTGTAGTTCTGTCCGAAACCTTTGTGAGGATTATTTATACCCTATATAGTGCACTCAAAGTATCCCATGATGCATCACAAAAAGTAGTGTACAACTGATGGTCACTAACCGAGCAATATATCCCATCATGCATTGCGGTTGCGCTGAAAGAAATCTAATTAAAAGTCTCAAATTTGATTTAATAAAAGGCAGCGGCGGGCAGCACGGTGGTGTAGTGGTTAGCGCTGTCGCCTCACAGCAAGAAGGTCCTGGGTTCGAGCCCCGGGGCCGGCGAGGGCCTTTCTGTGTGGAGTTTGCATGTTCTCCCCGTGTCCGCGTGGGTTTCCTCCGGGTGCTCCGGTTTCCCCCACAGTCCAAAGACATGCAGGTTAGGTTAACTGGTGACTCTAAATTGACCGTAGGTGTGAATGGTTGTCTGTGTCTATGTGTCAGCCCTGTGATGACCTGGCGACTTGTCCAGGGTGTACCCCGCCTTTCGCCCGTAGTCAGCTGGGATAGGCTCCAGCTTGCCTGCGACCCTGTAGAAGGATAAAGCGGCTAGAGATAATGAGATGAGAATGGGAAAAGGCAGCGGCAAAGAAGAAAGGATTCAGCCTTGATTTAAAAGAACTGAAAGATGCAGGTACTTTGTATTGATTAATGTGGGAAATACGCTCAGTATAATATGTATTTATCACAAAAGTACATGCATGTACTTATTATTTTGAAAACCCACCAGCCGACTGATCTGACACGTTTTAATTGTGCGACAGTAATGACGTAAATACCAGCATGGCGGAGTAGTGTCCGAAAGCGTTTTTTCATTTTAGCAATGAGCTCACTATATATTCCTCTATATAGAATTCCCTATATAGGGAGCAGTGAACAAGTGAGCGATTTTCTACACAGAGATATAGTATCCCACAATGCATCGTGAAAAGTAGTGTCCAACCGATGGTCACTAACCAAACAATATATACAGGTAGTCGTCGACTTACGACTGCGTTTGGTTACGACTGACCGGTCGTAAACCGATCTGGTCGTAAGTCGGCCTATGTTAAATGAATGTAAGTATATTGTGATGTGTAATGATATTGTAATCATCTTAAAGTCTTATTTTATCAACATTTTCTGATTTCATTACCTTGGCTCATTATTTGGTTTAAGTCAAACACTGCATACTACACTGCGTACAGTACAATTCGTTTAATATGTGCAAAACAAAAAATACGAAATACAGGCGTGAAAAATAGAAAACATTTTAGTTTGAAACATACCAAAATACAAATGTAAAACATAGCAAAATAAAAAATTTAGTGACCGCTGGCATCACTGGTGCTTGGCTGTGGGTCGTCTACGTCATCATCAGCTGTTGCTGCGCTTGGGCTGGCGGGAGGATTTGCTCGTTTCATAAACCAGGAGCTGGGGCGGAAACTGTATGACGGCGTGCGCGAGGGAGCGCGAGAGAGACTGCGCATGTGCCTGGAGCTGGGGCGGAAACTGTTGTACGTGGTGAGAGGCGCTGCTGAGAGCTGGGGCGGAAACTGTCGTACGTGGCGAGAGGCGCTGCCGGGAGCTGGGGCGGAAACTGTCGTACGCTCAGCTAGCTCAGCTGGGAAACACTTGCCAGTCATAACCAGACGGTCGTAAAGTCGATCGGTCGTAAGTCACATAGGTTGTAAGTCGACGACTACCTGTACCATCATGCATTGTGGTCATGCTGAAAAAAAAAAAGTGTGTTGGGGTGAACAGATGGAGGAAGAAGCACATTATAAATGGACATTCAAGTCCAATTAAAAATAGTAAGAGAATAGAAAAAAGCAAAAATAGAATAGGACAGATAAAATACAAGAATAAAAGTTATTGTACAGAGCGAGGAATTAATCAAAAGCCTCAAATTTGATTTAATAAAATGCAGTGGCAAAGAAGAAAGGATTCAGCCTTGATTTAAAAGAACTGAAAGATGCAGCAGACACAAAGTGCGTTGTATTTATTAATGTGGGAAATACGCTCAGTTTAATATGGGTTTATCACAAAAAATGTATCACATGCATGTATTTATTATTTTGAAAATCCACCAGCCCACTGATCTGGTACGTTTTAATTGTGCGACAGTAATGATGTAAATAACGGCGCAGCAGAGTAGTGTCTGAAAGTGTTTTTTTTTCTTTAATTTTACCAATGAGCTCACTATATAGTCCTCTATATATTAATTCCCTATATAGTGAGTAGGGAGTAGTGAATGACTGAGTGAGTGATTTTGGACACAGCCTAAATCACTTTCTTCCTTTGCCCAAGAACGAATTGAGGTTCAAGGTTTACAGGCAGAAATGTATGTTAGAAGAGATATGTTTCATTGATACAATACCAGTCAAAAGTTTGGACACCCTTACTTATTGATAGTAATTTTTCAGAACATACTATTTAACAAAAGCCTTATTCTGTTATTGTACATTTATTGGTGTTGTACATGTATAGACGGCGTTATTGAGCCAAGCAGTGTCGCTTGAAACGAGTGTGTGATTTCGTTGGCGATAAGCTTCATAGCTCTAAAGAAGAAAACTTCAGACACAAACGGACAAAGTTTCCCCTTTTCAACCAAATATAAAAGGTTGAAAAGGGGAAACTTTGTCCATTTGGTTTTATTGAAATATTAAAATATCCTTTGAATATTTCTGATTACAATGAAAATGACAATTAATTTTATTAATATCTACAACCCCTCCAGGAGGTATGAGATTACAAAAAATACACGTTCATAAAACACAATGAATATTTTGTACAAAATGACAGTCAGTTGGACTGAAAGAAGATTAAAAAACAAGTTGACTAATTACATTTGATGTTTTCTAACATACAACAAATTTGAGATTCATCAATACAATATTAACATGGAAAAAAAAATTCTAACGACAATTTTTGCCAACATGCAACAAGTGAAGATATCTATGAGTACTACAGTAACTACAAACTTTGATTTTTTAAAAAATGTGAAATTATTATCCTGATGAAACGGGCTAACTTATACAACTTCTTCACATTTCGAGAGTTGAACATTTGGTCTAGTGTAAAAGTATCTTTTTAAGAAATGAGTTCTTTCCTACGGAAGCCGAGAGAGGCCCTTCATATAATCTTTTTTTATTCACCTTGTTATCCCGAGATAATGACATAATTAATTCAGGATCTTGAGAAAACAACACAACTAATTCGAGATCTCGAGAAAATGAAACAATTATTCCGTGATCTCAAGAAAACAAGACAATTATTCCGTGATCTCGAAAAAACAAAACAATTATTTCATGATCTCGAGAAAACAGCTGAGACTTCTAGCAGAGCTGCACCCCCCTGTGGGTCAGACAACGAAGACTTAAGGCCAATTTATGCTGACAACGCAGTCCTTGCAGACGGCGTCGCAGATGGTGTCTGCATAGCCCCCCCACCTTCACAGACGCTCTGCGCGCACCTCCCAAAAATTGTGACCACCGCAGAAGCCTCGCAGACGGCGTTGCAGACAAGAGGGCTCTGATTGGTCCACTCTACATCCACTGTACACGCACTTCCGCTTCCCTACTTTCCCGGTTTGTTTTGTTTTCACGACCGCCATTTTTAAAAACACAAGTGAAGATGGAGCAGCACGAAGAGCAGTTGATCGAGGAAGTGAGGAAGTATGTACATCTATACGACTCCAGTTCTAGTCATTATAAGTAACCGGAGGATAAACACTCCACTAACCACAGCCACCAACTACTCCTAGCGACTTCGCGCCCCCTTGCATTGTGGCGGTGAATAACATCGCGCACGCCTATTACTCCCCGCTCGACAATAAATTACAACTGTCTGCGAAAAGCTATCTGCGAAAGCCTTGTCGCAAGAGCATGCAGAGGCCCTTAGAAATTGGTGGACATGTAACAGAGCAGAAATGGCTTTTTACGATGCCTTGAGAGAGAGGGGGGCCGGTCTTCTGCGGAGGTGCCGTGGACTAATTTTGAAATTATCCCTTATTAAAAGACTTAATGCAATCTCTCCCTGTGTCAACCCCTGATCAAAATATTGCCTTAGTAGGTGATCGATTATTCCAGACATTCTAATGACCAAAGTTGCGTCTATACAGAATGAGAAATAGCCCCAAAGTCAGCATATCACAAGTCTCTTGGCGCACCTGAATGAACCATTTCTCAGCTGTTTACTTGAGATCATGAAATAATTGTTTTGTTTTCTCGAGATCTCAAATTAGTTGTGTTTTCTCGAGATCCTGAATTAATTATGTCGTTATCTCGGAATAACGGTTTTGTTTTCTCGAGATCTTGAATTAGTTGTGTTGTTTTCTCGAGATCCTGAATTAATTATGTCGTTATCTCGGAATAACGGTTTTGTTTTCTCGAGATCTTGAATTAGTTGTGTTGTTTTCTCGAGATCCTGAATTAATTATGTCGTTATCTCGGGATAACAAGGTGAATAAAAAAAAGGATTATATGAAGGGCCTCTCGCGGCTTCCGTACTTTCCACATTAAAATAAGGACATACAAGTATATAATGGAATTCATCACCCTGTTCATGGGTGTCACACAGAGTGCAAGGTTTTCTGTCTTGATTAGGTAAATATCTACAGTGGATATAAAAAAAGTGTACACGCCCCGTTAAAATGATGTCCTTTAAGCCTGATTTCTTTATAAGCTGTATCTTAATGCACTGTGGGTCAGTATCTACTATGATTTAATATAATAACCTCCAGGACACACTGCACATCTTTTAAAGTCAAGCTGCAAATTTGTACCTGATTGATCGGCAGAGGAAAATCATTCCTCCTGAGCAGTGATTTTTATCTCCCTGCGAGACTTTTGGATGGTCACTGTTGTTTAACAGCACAAGCATAGCTGTATTGTATATAAGAAAAATGTGTAAGTAGTTCAGAATTATCTGGAGATACTGATACACAATTAGATGTCTTACTATTCAGTTCTTTTTTAGCTTTCCTTTGTATTTTATAGATTGTGTCACGTCTGCTCCTGCTCACACTCAACACTTCTCAGAGTTCGCAGCGGCCTGAAAACATGGCTGCTGCGCACTGTTCTCGTGCGGTGTCCAAAATCACTCACTACTCACTATATAGTGGACGTTTGCCATTTTGTAGTGCTGTCCAGATGTATAGTGAGAATTATTAGAGTAGAGTAGGGGAAAAAGCCCCCCTTAAGGAAAATTCAGTTTTTCTCCAAGTTGAAATGAACCATGTGTTTAGTTTTAATCATAGTTTTTGACAACAGTGACATGAACAATAATGCCACCTAAAGTTTGCCTAAAGTTAATACTTAATTTTTTTTTTTTAACAAAAACAAACATTGTGCCAAGGGGGCCTTTTACCCCCCCAGTGGGGTAAAAGGCCCCCTGAGGTGGGGCAATAGGCCCCCTCACTCAAAAAAAGCTGTTTGGATAGCAAAAGTGTTTACTTAAGCCTATAATGTGAAAGAAACAAGAAAATATCCCTGAATTAATGAATAGATGCATTATTTTATTATATTTCACATTTTAATTTCAGTATAATTGTGTGTGGATTGAACATGAATTAACAAAGAACAAGTGCATCAATAAATAATGCTAATTGAATCAATTAATTCATTACATTAACATATTATAAATACAGCAATTATGATAAAAGGAAATGATGCCCCCTGGGGGCCATTTACCCTGCCATTAAGGGGGCGTTTTACCCCACAGACTACACTTTTACAAAAAAGGGTCTTACTTTCAAAATGTGATTCAACTTTTTATACCTAATGTATTTTTTTTAACGTACTGACTTGTCTACTCATACCACATACACAGCTGTGATATCTGACAAAATAGCAGCTATCTAAATACAGTTTTACTGATATCTGAAAATTATATCACTTACCATGAAATTTGATTTCTCTCCGCTGCGTTGCTGATATGCGATCCACAGTGGATATTTGTATATCCCCGTTGTCAAGCCAGTCCATAGCAACAATAGAAATGTAACTTTGCGCCATCTGGTGGTTATTTTGGGTAAAACAGGCCGGGGGCGTATTACCCCATGGGGGCGTATTACCCCACTCTACTCTCCTGTACACCCTATATAGTGGACTCATAGTTTCCAAAATGCATCACGATTGTGTAACTGTATTCATGCTTTGTTTAAAATTACAAACTACAAAAAATAGCTATTATTAAGTTTTGATCTGTCTGTACCGAAGGAGGTTGAATTGACAAAGTATGATCTAGGAATGTAGACCTCTGCCACCTAAGAGATTCTGCCTCACAGATCTATCCGGGAGCAAACAATCACTGACAGACACAGCTCTTCAGAGATATTTCTCAGTTTATTGTAGGACAAACATGAGTATATATTCACGTTCAAGAGTGTATTGTAGCTACGGTATGTGATTGGATGATGATGATTTAATTGACTAAGTTAAGTTATCTATGTACAGTGGATATAAAAAGTGTATACACCCCGTTAAAATGATCGTTTTTTCTTATGTAAAAAAATGAGACCACGATAAATAATTTAAAAACTTTCCCCACCTTTTAATGTGACCTATAACCTGTACAATTCAATTGAAAAACAAACAAATCTGTTTGGGGGGAAAACATAAAAAAAACCAAAATGTACAATAAGTTGGTTGCATAAGTGTGCACATCCTTAAACTAATACTTTGTTGAAGCTCCTTTTGATTTAATTACAGCGTTCAGTCTTTTTGGGTCGGAGTCTATCAGCCTGCCACATCTAGACTTGACAATATTCGCCCACTCTTCCTTGCAAAAGCACTCCAAATCTGTCAGATTGCGAGGGCGTCTCTTGTGCACAGCCGTCTTCAGGTCACCCCACAGATTTTCAGTTGGATTTAGGTCTGGGCTCTGGCTGGGCCGTTCCAAAACTTTTTTGGGGTCATTGTCATGCTGAAAGATGAAATTCTTCTTCATCTTCAGCTTTCTAGCAGACACCTGAAGGTTTTGGGGCAAAATTGACTGGTATTTAGAGCTGTTCATAATTCCCTCCACCTTGACTAAAGCCCCTGTTCCAGCTGAAGAAAAACAACCCCAAAACATGATACTGCCACCATCATGCTTCACCGTGGGTATGGGGTTCTTTTGGTGATGCGCAGTGTTGTTTTTGCACCAAACATACCTTTTGGAATTGTGGCCAAAAAGTTCAACCTTGGTTTCATTAGACCATAACACATTTTCCCACATGCTTTTGGGAGAGTTAATGCATTTTTTTTTTTTTTGGTAAAATTTAGCCAGGCTTGGATTTTTTTTTTGGTTTTCTTTCTTGCGACCCTTCCCCATAGCCCAGACATATAGAGAATACGGGAGATTGTTGTCACATGTAGTACACAACCAGTACTTGCCAGAAATTCCTGCAGCTCCTTCAGTGTTCCTTTTTTTCAATTTTCAAGGGACGTCCAGTTCTCGGTAAGGTCAGTGTCGTCCCATATTTTCTCCACTTCTTGATGACTGTCTTCACTGTGCTCCATGGTATATCTAATGCCGTAGAATTTTTTTTGTACCCATCACCTGACTGATACCTTTCAACAATGAGATCCTTTTTGATGCTTTGTAAGCCCTCTGTGAACCCTGGCTTTTGCTGGAGGATGCAACTGAGTAAATGTCTGAACTTTATTTGGGGTTAATCAGAGTCATTTTAATTGATGGCAGGTGTGAACCTAAAAAGACTGAATGCTGTAATTAAATCAAAAGGTGCTTCAACAAAGTATTAGTTTAAGGGTGTGCACACTTATGCAACAAGCTTATTGTACATTTTTTATTTTTATGTTTTTCCCCCAACAGATTTGTTCGTTTTTAAATTGAATTGTACAGATTATAGGTGGGAAAAGTTTTGAAATTATTTATCGTGGTCTCATTTTTCTAACATCAGAAAAACCTATCATTTTAACGGGGTGTGTACACTTTTTATATCCACTGTAACCTTCAGCTGTTGGCAACTTATGATTACCACGCCTAAATTTGTATAAGTTTATTCTGTCTACATCGTCTAGTTTGACTAGATATTCCCCAAAAGCTATTCTATCTTTGTACATTCTATAGTTAAAACACAGTCTATTTCTATTTATTTCGGATAATGTTTTGAGCATCAACATCATTAACTTTTGTCTGAATACTCTGTTTAAACCATTCAGAACTAATGTTTTCATCATCATCCCACACATTTGCATGCCACAGTTACCTAGTATACCCTTTACATGGGTCAACCATTTAGATTGGTAGACACTGGATACTTACATTTTCCTTAACAGCTTTAACATTATACAAGACAGTTTTGTTTCTTTACCTTGGGCTAATTGAAACCAAAAACAGGTCATTCTACATTTTACTAATGATTTTAGCTCTCCACATCCAAGTTCTGCATACACCATACAATTAGCTATCCTCTTATTGAGTTTCAGCAAATTCTTCAGAAATTTCCTGTGTTGAGCTTCAATTTCATCAAGATTTTCATAATCCCAGATTACACTACCAAATAAAAGTATCGGTACAATTAGCTGATCATAAAGCTTGCACTGTATATCAATAGGAAGTTGTAATTTACATGCTTTTTATTGAAATTTGAGCATAGCACGTCTAGCTTGACATACCTGTTTGTGAATAGCTTTGCTGTAGCACCCATTATAATTAAAGGTGGAACCCAAATAAACATAGTCATTGACCACTTGTAATGGTTAATTTCCAAATGAAAAGTTACATAGGATAGTTATGTACTTTACCTCGTGAAAAAATGACTATCTTTGTTTTTGTAACATTTACAGTTAAAGGAGAACTGAAGTCATTTTAAAACTTGCTTTATTTCTTAATTAACATCTCATCTCATCTCATTATCTCTAGCCGCTTTATCCTGTTCTACAGGGTCGCAGGCAAGCTGGAGCCTATCCCAGCTGACTACGGGCGAAAGGCGGGGTACACCCTGGACAAGTCGCCAGGTCATCACAGGGCTGACACATAGACACAGACAACCATTCACACTCACATTCACACCTACGGTCAATTTAGAGTCACCAGTTAACCTAACCTGCATGTCTTTGGACTGTGGGGGAAACCGGAGCACCCGGAGGAAACCCACGCGGACACGGGGAGAACATGCAAACTCCACACAGAAAGGCCCTCGCCGGCCCTGGGGCTCGAACCCAGGACCTTCTTGCTGTGAGGCGACAGCGCTAACCACTACACCACCGTGCCGCCCTTAATTAACATGTTATTCAATTATGTTTTCGGTTTTAGTAACCTTATATCGTGGCTCGTATTGGCAACTAATTGCAATTAAATATTATACTTATTGGCCTAGGGCGGCACGGTGGTGTAGTGGTTAGCGCTGTCGCCTCACAGCAAGAAGGTCCGGGTTCGAGCCCCGTGGCCGGCGAGGGCCTTTCTGTGTGGAGTTTGCATGTTCTCCCCATGTCCGCATGGGTTTCCTCCGGGTGCTCCGGTTTCCCCCACAGTCCAAAGACATGCAGGTTAGGTTAACTGGTGACTCTAAATTGACCGTAGGTGTGAATGGTTGCCTGTGTCTATGTGTCAGCCCTGTGATGACCTGGCGACTTGTCCAGGGTGTACCCCGCCTTTCGCCCATAGTCAGCTGGGATAGGCTCCAGCTTGCCTGCGACCCTGTAGAACAGGATAAAGCGGCTAGAGATGATGAGATGAGAGACTTATCGGCCTATTCGGTTTTTAGCCATGCTGAATTTAGTTCGGTTGGTCCACGGCAGGCGTCACTTATCCACGCGATCTTCACGAGACTTGTGCAAGACTTCGAAACATGAAGTGTCAGCCAGACCACAACTAGGTGCAAAACACGTACTCGGCATCTTGTGTCACATTTATTCCACCAAATGAACTGTTTTCCAAACGAAATATTGCACAAAAACAAGTTTAAATGACGATTACTGCTGACTTTTTTCAAACTTTCCTGACTGCTATCAAAACAAACAAAACTTCCGGCTTGATTACATCAGCATTCGAAAGAGGGCGCACGCGTCTTTTGACAACGTTGGCAGATGTCGGTCACTTTGATTTCCGCTGTACGTTTTACTTCCGTCCTACGATGTCTCGCACAGGTCTCAACGAGTCTTGTTTACGGCCATTGCTTTGACATATGGGCTGATATATTACAGAGCATATTTCAAACACTCATAACTTGCTATAGCAGTGACAAAACAGCGATCAAAAATGCATTCCGATATTTAATAAAATGAGAGAAATAGAATTTTGATAATAAAAAAAATTGCCTTCAGTTCTCCTTTAAAGTTACAATAACGAAACACAAAAACAATAATGGACCATGCTTTGTTTGTATATCTTTTGATTTTCCCTTTAAAATGTCTTATGATTTTTGTTGTTCATTGAGATAGAAATCTGACACACACCATCAACAAAACATAACTGAGAGCACGTTCTTTGTCGTATTTAAATTGGTGTGAATGAAGCACAGTGTTGACCAGTTGAGATGTTGCTCAGCAGCCATGCTTGGATGTGTTAGCAGTGATAAATGTACAGTATATTTTACAAATATTAAAAAGGAAATGCATAACTGTGTGTGTAATTTTCCCCCCCAACAATTGATTTCCCTCCTGTGTATCTTTCTTTTTTAGATTTAACTCCACAATGCAGACTTTTTTTACTGGAAAAGGCAACAAGAATGTTGCTAACGGAAACGCAGCAAGCGGAAACGAGCTGGAGGACGGTAATGATTATTATGCCTCTGTCTCCGATGACCCTTAATTATCTTTGCTGGGTTCAGGTAAGGCTAAGCAGACAGGCTGATCATCCCTCTCAATCTGAATAACATTTAGGTCCATCTTTTAATTGCATAGTTCATAAGGATAATGAGATATTAATAAATCATAATGATTCATTAATTTAATTATATGGAATAAATATTGTTGATTGAAATCAAACTTTTTATCTGAGAGAGAGAGAGAGAGAAATGATAACAGTTAAGTCAGAACTAATAAAATCTCAATACATGCACATTTATTTATCAATGTGTAATGATTATACATTTTTCACACAGATAATTCTCATCTCATCTCATTATCTCTAGCCGCTTTATCCTGTTCTACAGGGTCGCAGGCAAGCCGGAGCCTATCCCAGCCGACTACGGGCGAAAGGCGGGGTACACCCTGGACAAGTCGCCAGGTCATCACAGGGCTGACACATAGACACAGACAACCATTCACACTCACATTCACACCTACGGCCAATTTAGAGTCACCAGTTAACCTAACCTGCATGTCTTTGGACTGTGGGGGAAACTGGAGCACCCGGAGGAAACCCACGCGGACACGGGGAGAACATGCAAACTCCACACAGAAAGGCCCTCGCCGGCCATGGGGCTCGAACCCAGAACCTTCTTGCTGTGAGGCGGCAGCGCTAACCACTACACCACCGTGCCGCCCCCACACACAGATAATTGACCAGCATATTATCACCTTTTATGATATGGGCACAAATATGAGCAAGTTTTATGCCCATCATGTTTTACAAACTTTCATGGAACTTTTATGCTATTATATTTGTCCAAATTAAAGAAGATTGTTGTCTTTTGGGGGGTAGCACGGTGGTGTAGTGGTTAGCACTGTTGCCTTAGAGCCAGGGCCGCGTTAACCCTTGCCGAGGCCCTGGGCAGACACCCCCCTGAGGCCCCACCCCCCTGCCTGTTGTCAACTGCGCTCAGCAAATTCACCCCCTCAGACGTGCCTGTCTAACTAGACACAGAAACTTAACCTCCTAAGGCCCAAGCTATTTTTTTACATGCATTTTTTTATTTCTCTTTGCTATTTGGGCTTATTAGAACCTGATTAGAATAAAAACTAAGCATCATCTTTTGATAAGATGTACTTTTAGAGAAAAAGTATGTCCACATATGTGGATTCTTGTTCCGAATTTCTAAAAAGTGCTGTCCACGCATGTGACCGCTAAGCCCTAGGAGGTTAAATAATGACAGTGGCACAATTAGAAATACTATTGAACGATAAAACTTTATATCCATCAACACCTATTTAATCGAGAAAAAGCAATGGTGAAATAGGCAATTGCATGGTGAAAAAATCCATCAGACATCACGGTTAACAAGTCCGGTTAACTAAAGTTTAGCCTCAAGAAGCCTTTGAATGAGTGAGTCAATGAACAACATGTCAAGAACGTAACCTCGGCCTACAACAGTTTCTTTAGTATTCAGAACAAGAACATTCATTTGGTATATAACCGTTCGTTTTCATTTTGGAATCCAGGCGACTTTTAACTTTTGAAAACAAAGAGCGATAACAAAGAAAGAAAAATATCTTGCTTCTCAGAAATAAATCTCAAAATGTTAGGCTATGTGAAACATTTCATCCTTTCACACACGTAATGTCCCAAACAGCAGTGGCACACAGCTTTGCGCATTCAGTTTGACAGCCATGGGTCAACTTACAAGGGCACTTTCCTACTTTTCTGGAAAGCAAAGTCTCATCTCGTCTCATTATCTCTCGCCGCTTTATCCTGTTCTACAGGGTCGCAGGCGAGCTGGAGCCTATCCCAGCTGACTACGGGCGAAAGGCGGGGTACACCCTGGACAAGTCGCCAGGTCATCGCAGGGCTGACACATAGACACAGACAACCATTCACACTCACATTCACACCTACGCTCAATTTAGAGTCACCAGTTAACCTAACCTGCATGTCTTTGGACTGTGGGGGAAACCGGAGCACCCGGAGGAAACCCAAGCGGACACGGGGAGAACATGCAAACTCCGCACAGAAAGGCCCTCGCCGGCCACGGGGCTCGAACCGGGACCTTCTTGCTGTGAGGTGACAGCGCTAACCACTACACCACCGTGCCACCGAAAGCAAAGTCATTAATTAAATCATTGAACTCAAGCTGGGTGTAGCGTGTGAAGACATGGTGGACAGTGATATCATATTGACAGTGACGGGTGATTTATGCGACGGGACAAGGTGGGCTTCCTTACGGGTGGCGAAATGCATCAAAAATGTTATCAATATGATCAAAACTTCTGAAAATATCGTTTCATATTTTCCGATCTCACTACCTCCGAGGCCCCCTAGTGGCCGAGGCCCTGGGCAGCTGCCCATGAAGCCCATTAGGATAATGCGTCCTTGCTCAGAGCAAGAAGGTTCTGGGTTCCAGCCCAGTGGCCAACAGGGGCCTTTCTGTGTGGAATTTGCACGTTCTCCCCTTGTCTGCATGGGTTTCCTCCACAATCCAAACACATACTTTACAGGTTCAGTTAATTGGTTGCTCTAAATTGACTGTAGGCATGAATGGTTGTTTGTCTCTGTGTGTCAGCCCTGCGGTGATCTGGTGACTTGTCCAGGGTGTACCCTGCCTCTCACTCATAGTCAGCTGGGATAGGTTCTAGTTCACCCGTGACCCTGCACAGGATAAGCAGTAATGGATGGATGTATTTTCTACATTGTAGAACAATACTGAGGACATCAAAACTATAAAATAATACATGGAACATGTATGGAATTATGCGGTAAACAAAAAAAGGGTTAAAAAACCCAAAATATGTTTCATATTTTAGATTCTTCAAAGTATCCAGCGTTTACCTTGATGACTCTTTGCACACTATTGGCATTATCTTAACTAGCTTCATGAGGTAGTCACCTGAAACGCTTTTGAATTAACAGCTGTGCCTCATCAAAAGTTAATTAGTGCAATTTCTTGCCTTCTTAATGCATTAGAAATCAAACAGTAAATAATAAATAATAAACCTACAATAAATAGCCCTATTCCACAACTGTAGTAATCCATGTTATGTCAAGAACCGAACAATGAAGTAAAAAGAAATTACATCCATCATTACATTAAGGCACAAAGTGTCTTTTAATTAATAAGAAAGCGTGTCCAAACTTTTGCCTGGTATTGTATAACACATTCGTCATGATGGTAAGGTGATATCCATAATAATGCATTCCTTTGAATATCATAATGTACTGTACAACTTTATGGCCACACATTTGTTTCGGTTTTGTATAAAATGCCATTTTATTTAATTTATCACAATTAGAATGACACGCAATAAAAAATATTATTATACAGCACCCTCCACAATTATTGGCACCCCTCGTTAAGATATGTTCTTAGACTTCTAATAAATTCATTTTTTTTAAATAATATTGGACAACAATGCAAAAAAAAGAGAAAAATTCAACCTTTAATTCAAGTGCATTTTTTTCAGTGGGAAAAAAAAAATCCCACATTAAGAAATAATTCTTTTACATGAAATCATGTGTGCCACAATTATTGGCACCCCTGATGTTAATACTTTGTACAACTCCCTTTTGCCAACAAGACAGCACTTAATCTTCTCCTATAACATTTCACAAGATTGGAGAATACAGAGAGAGGGATATTCGACCATTCCTGTTTGCACAATCTCTCTAAATCATCCAGAGTCCTGGGTCCTCTCCTATGCACTCTCCTCTTCAGCTCATCCCACAGGTTTTCAATTGGGTTGAAGTCTGGGGACTGAGATGGCCATGGGAGGAGCTTGATTTTGTGTCTGGTGAACCATTTTTGTGTAGATTTTGCTACATGTTTAGGGTCATTATCTTGCTGAAAGACCCAGTGACGACCCATCTTCAGCTTTCGGGCAGAGGCCACCAGATTTTGATTTAAAATGTCCTGGTATTTCAAAGAGTTCATGATGCCATGCACCCTAACAAGGTTCCTGGGGCCTTTGGAAGAGAAACAGGCCCACAGCATCACCAATCCTCCCCCATACTTCACAGTGGGCATGAGGTGCTTTTCCACATACTCATCTTTTGTGATGTATAAGAGTGTTTGTTGCCAAAAAGCTCTATCTTGGTCTCATCTGACCAAAGCACACAGTCCCAGTTGAAGTCCCAGTACCGCTTAGCGAACTCCAGACGTTTATGTTTATGCTTGTAAGTGAGAAAAGGCTTTTTCCGTGCATGCCTCCCAAACAGCTTGTTGGCATGTAGATAGCGCCTGATGGTTGTTATGGAGACTTTGTGACCCCAAGATGCTACTCTTTGATGCAGTTCTCTAACAGTGAGCTTTGGAGAACTTTTTACTTCTCTTACCATCCTCCGCACTGTGCGTGGTGGCAAGATAAACTTGCATCCTCGTCCAGGCTTGTTTGCCACTGTTCCAGTTGTTTTAAACTTCTTGATGATTCCTCTGACTGTAGATATGGGCAGGTGTAGGCGAGCAGCTATTTTCTTGTAGCCATTGCCTGACTTATGAAGGTCGACACACATCTGCCTTACTTGAATGGTGTGTTCTCTTGTCTTTCCCATGTTGAAGAGTGGATAAGAGAAATAGGCCTCTGTGCCACATCATAGTTATACCCCAGGGAAACAGGATGTGATGAATTACTAATTAAAGGTTCCTAGATACTCTGATCAACTTTATAAACTACAGTAGAAATGACAGAAATGCTTCAATTACATTTATTTTCTAGGAATTGTTATGGGTGCCAATAATTGTGGAACAGGTGATTTTATGAAAAATAATTATTTCTTAGGGATTTTTTTTTAATTCACTTGAGCTAAGGGTTACATTTTTCTACAATTTTCAGTGTGAGATTATGCTTCTGCAATAAAAATTGAATTTATTTTAAGGCTTTTAGCACATCTTAACCAGGGGTGCCAATAATTGTGGATGGCGCTGTACATCCAGGCCACTTTTTTGATGGAATAAAAACCTGTGTTCTGTTCCCTTCTAGCGGGTTTCATTCATTTGGTTTGAGAGCGTGCAATATTGTTAGCGTATTGCTTATCCTATGTGTATTACATCACTCTCCCCAATGGAGAATGAGCGTTGAATATGGTTTACAATATTGCATGGCTGTCAAGACAACATGATGTCACACGTTGGCGAAAACTGTCGCAGTGAATTGAAAATATCATAATATATGTATTACACATAAAAAAAAAATGCTTTTCACTGCAATTTTTTTTTTGTTTCCGTTTCCGGTTGAGAGTACATCGTGCACGTTCTGGCTGCCGCTTCTCACCGGAGCTTTTTTTTGTTTTATTTTATTTCTTTTTCTATTTTTTTTCTGTGTGTTTGTGTAGTTTGATGTTTGTTTGAGTGTTTTCTCCACCGGTTGTGGTGTAGCTCCGGACCTAGTTTTGGGCGTCGGTTCCCTCCAGGCCTTGGTTCGCTGTGGGTGATGCCTGTGCTCCCAGCTGTGGACTGCAGTGAGCTCGTTGCTCATTTTACATCATGGTTGTCCAGCGCTCTGTGCTTTAACGCTTGGCGTGATGTTCTGAGCGATGTTGCTTGGTGGTGTCGCGGCGGCTGTGCAGGCGGTTTGGGACATACCAGCGCTTTGCGTGGCGGAGCTTCTCTGCTCGCTTTGTGGATCCATGGCGTGACGTTCTGAGCGATGTTGCTGATGGCGTCGCGGCGGCGGTGCTGGAGATGTGGGACTTGTTTTCGTGCGCCTTTTGGTGGAACTGTGGCTGCTACACCACGGGAGTTATATCCTGACCCCTACTTGGTGGACTTTTTACTTTTTATTTTTTATTTCTTTTTTTCTTTTTTTTATTTTATTTTTTCTTTCTTTGTCTACTATTGTAAAGCGTCCTTGGGTTTCTTGAAAGGCGCTATATAAATTTAACTTATTATTATTTATTATTATTATTAAAACTTCCACACTAGAGAGTGACTGTGACAATTTGTAAACAAACATGGCTGCCAGGTTTGCTTCGTTAAATACGAAAGATTTAGAGAGAATTTTGAAAGAGAAAGACCCGTTGAACACCCAAAAGGAATGCATAATAATAATAATAATAATAATAATAATATTGGCTGGCTTTTTTTCATGGTATACCAGATATATTACATTCAGCTACTTATCTTCGACTTGTTCAATATCATACTAGCTGAATGGAATATATCTAATATACCACTCAAAGCCAGCCAATATTATTTAAATATTGATATTCGTGTTAATATTAGTCACAGCATTGATATTAGTTATAAATAGATGGCTGTTCAGATTTTTCAAGTGTAGGCCATAAAGGGAATTTTCCCTGACACCCAGTTATTTTTGTATAGTGGACCGAAAGCTACTGAATTCGAACCACAGACTTCCAATTTTATTAGTTTAAAAAAAAAAGAACAATTAATGAATTTAGAGCTACATGGCCTTAAATTCTCCGCTATTTCTTCCTGCTTCACCATGACCTGATTCAAGATACTAGGTGATGCATCATGTGGTGGGCTTTCCTTGTTCGCGCAAAGCATTGTGGGATACAAATTTGAAACAGGAGAGAAAATTGGAGGACGTGAGTGTGCGAATGAAACGTGAAAGACCGACTACAGTAACGGAAAGCGAGAAGAAATATATGTTATTTACCAGCTGAGAGGTCCGTATCGTGAAATACCGTGACCGAGGTTTTGAAAGTACTGAGCGAGGCCCTCTGGGTTGAGGTCAGTATTCAAGGCTGAGGTCACGGTATTTCACCATACGGACCGACCTTAAGCTGGTAAATAATATATTTATTTTTTTCTTTACCAAATTCTAACAGAAAACGAGAGCGCCCGAAAGGGAAAACCGAACCGAGCTGCCATTTTGAATCCTCATTCACAGCTGTAATGCAAATGGCTTCCTCCTCGGTATACAAGTGCACTTCCATGGCAGGAAAATAACTACATTTTGCCACCTACGTAGTCCCCTAAATTATACAACATTGAGTCATTCAGGATTCAGCCATATTTTTGCTCGGCGTTAACAAGTTACAGGTTTTTAGCTTTCTCCTGAAATGTTTTCATTTATTTTGTCTTCCTCAGAGTAGTAAAACTCGCTTTCACTGTGAACACTGCCGTTATCGCTATCCATGCTGTAAAATTAATGCTATTTTGAATCCTCATTCACGGCTGTAATGCAAATGGCTTCCTCCTCGGTATACAAGTGCACTTCCATGGCAGGAAAAAAAATACATTTTGCCGCCTATGTAGTCCCCTATTTATACAAATAGGAGTCATTCAGGATTCAGCCATGTTTTTGCTCGGAGTTAGCAACAGTTAGAGGTTTTTAGCTTTCTCCTGAAATGTTTTCTTTTATTTCTTCTTCCTCAGGGTAGTAAAACTCGCTTTAGCTGTGAAGACTGTCGTTATCGCTATCCATGATGTAAAATTAATGCTGTTCTCCTGAGAAATGCGAAAATAAATGTTGACAAAAATTGCTACGATGTTTGTTATTGTGAACGAGCGAGTCGCCAGAGGTCCGTAACTGGGGTCCGTATCATAGGATACGGACCCGCTCGCCAGCCAATCAGAGTGCAGGATTTGATGGAAACCGGACCGCGAAAAAAATAAAAGGCGTTATGTTATATACGAAGGAAAGGAAATGCAGGACCAAACTAATAAATATCGGCGGTCAGCGAGCACCTCGGTGTGATCAGCTGTTCGTTTAGTGACAGAATGATGGAACTGTCGGTGCACGCTCAAAGGTAAACCTGTAGATGCGACCTGGACTTCCTCTGTCTGCTTGATTGTGTGAAGCGAGTGATTTCATGCACATTATTTGCTTTAATCCGCTCAAATTAAATAACTTCCCAGCCACAGAATGGCCTGATATTTTGTGCGATATTACAGAAATAAACATATATCACAACGACCAAATTTCAGAGGGAACTAAATTTCACCAGTTTTATGAAATCGAAAGGCCGTCTAGCTTTAATTTTTTTTTAAATTGATAAAACCTTCTAATTGTTAAAGTATAAAGATTTATGAAGTAAGGAATAAACCACTGGTGGCAGGAGTGTTTAAATGTGTGTGTGTGCGAACAAATGCTGTTCCATTCAGGCAAAAAATTTCACTTTGAAGCGAGAGGAAAAAAAAAAAAAGATTTACACCCCAAAAAAACATCCTCAACCTTTTGTTGACACATTGTACTAAACCACAATGCTAAAGCGCTTGACTTTGTGGACTTATTATCTAATTTGAACATGCTCTTCACATTTTCAGCAGGGACGTCCTCCTGTGGCTTTGTGCACATGTCCAGATGTGTGTGTTTGTGTGTGTGTTTGTGCGTGTGTATGTGCGCATACTTTTTGCTGCAGTCTGATGAAAAGGTAATCCCTTGTGTTCTCTCTCTTCATCTTCTCTCTCTCTCTCTCTCTCTTTCTCTCTTTTATCTTTCTTTGTGAATTCTGAGGCAGACTCTCGTTCATGAATTCTGGCTTTTCAGCTCAGTTTGGCTTTACTTGAGCCCACTAGCCTGTCTGTTTAGCTCTGCTAAACCCACTCCTGCTTCTGCTTGGCTATTGTTTCATGTCTTGTTATGGAATATTTACCTTTGATTCTGTGGATTTAGTTCAAACATTTCTATGCACCTTTGAATAAATGTTGAACATTCAAGGGAATTTGAGGATAAAGACGGTTTACTGTTGCAGCAGAAGTTTCATTTAGTTGTACTTATGTGCAACAACTGTAGGATTATAAGGCACATTTTCTTTTTTTTTACTTAAAATTTGAGTACGATGAACTCATGTTGCCAATCGCCCCCAAGCATAACTACGTCATCACTCGTTTATTGCAATGCATTATGGGGGATAGCCGGTGGTCAGTAGTTATGCAATATAGTGGATGTGAGAGCGATATGAGGAGCGATTTTGCCGTGCTCTGTCATGGAAGACAATGAAATCGGTGATTTAAAGAGGTGGATAACATGTCGAGGGTTTACAGCAGGAAAATCGGAATCCAAATCAAGCTTGGTGAGAATGTAAGAGTCTAGACCAAGTCGACCACACTGTACAACAACAACAACATCATCAACTCTCAGAATGTTTTATCAAAACGAGTGATTAGTTAAATAAAACTTGATATCAGGAAACATTACAAAAAAAAATTGGAAACCCGCTGATTTGCCGTGTCATGTTCAGTATAAATGCATTTACTTAAATAAACGTTGCTAGTGAGGTACACTGAACATTATACAGACCTGAAAAAGAACCCTTGGTGGTTTGGGAGTTTTATCGGTCTGACAGGTTCGTTTGGCTGCTGAGTGCTTCGGTACATTGAGAAGCAAAGGCCGAGGAATGCTTCTTTGTTTTACAGGCTTTGGAATATCGCTAGTTTCAGATGATGAACAGTGTTGATTGTTATAATCTTCTATAACCGAAGGTCATTCCACAGACCGTAGAAATATTGCTGGGTCACAGTTTAAGTCCGTCTTTTTCCCACCAGAGAAATGTAAACTACAAACACTCGTCCATTTTGATTCAGTTTGAAGGTTTTCATTGCGGATTAAAGGGCAATTCCATGTAAATGTCAACCTCACCATGCAAAAATAAAGCAACATGTAATACATCAAAACCACTCCCAGAGATATCACCTAGGCCTGTATTTTACAGATGTGAATAAGTTGAACCAATTTGTAACCAACCTAACACGTCACTGTCAGTCTTTCTTTCTTATAATGTAAAACCCAAGCTAAAATCAACTTTGATCATGTACAATTCTATATTATTGCCACAAGCCACAGAAATGTATGCTAAAATCCACAAAACAGCAAAACAATAGCCATCCTAAATATTATTTAAGAACTTTGATAGTTTTAGCTGATATTTAGAGAGTTTTTCAAAGGGTTATGGTGGTTAAATTGCTGATTTTCTAAACATATGCCATGTCTATTTCAGATGCGTCACATCCGTAACGGAATTTCGTCACATCCATAACGCTGACTTTTCCTTCCGAAACTCTGCATGAAATACAAAATATTTTAAACAAAGATTTTTTAATATTCACCTTGGACCCCTCTATCAAATGGATATCTCCATTTCGACATTAGGTTTACAATTTCACAGAGTTTGATAAAAATGTACAGTCACCCAAGAAAAGTGATACTTTTTCTGTCACATCCATAACGCATCTTTTATTGGCGTTTTCTGGCATGCTCTAGATGTACTATGGGAATTGTTCTTGCTCTATCACTTCTCCAGTATGGTACAGCCTTAAAATATGCAACACCTGTTTAAATACTGGGAGACAATAAAACATGCACTGGGTCATTTGTTGCCATTTTGAGTTCAAGTGTCACGTCCATAACGCTGGAATTGCCCTAAACTTATCCATTTCTTTCTTCTCTTCTTCTCGACTGGCAGCTGATAAAAACTCAAGTGAGCTGTTCTCTTTGTTGTGGAGACACAGTAAGGCACACAGGAATTCACTTTAGGTGGCACGGTTAAAACCGGTCAGACAGAACAATGCAGTGTTTAACAAAGGCAAAAGTAAACAATATAGCGGAGCTGACCCCGGGTATTGCCCATAATGCATTGTGATGACGTAAACAAGCGATGACATAGTTATGGGTTAGGGTCATTCAAAGCTGGTCACCTCTTTGCACATCATCTTGTGTTATCAGTTGTGGTCAGAAGTTCACATGCAGTGACATGACATTCATGGTAATATTTGGGCTTTCAGTAATTTCTTTGAACTGTTCTTTTTCTGTGGCAGAATGATTGTACAGCATACAGCTTTAATTACAAAAAAACCCACTAGAATTTGGTGCACAAGTTTTAATTTTCTTTGGGTTTTCTGAAATCAACTCAGGGTCAAAATTATACATACAGGGTCAAAAATTTATATACGCTTACTTTGATTATTAATTCAGAGGTGCTGAAACTTCCAAAATGTCTCTTATCTTGCCAAGGCCGAGGTCTCTTAACTTCCTGTTAGTAATCATGATTGACTACAGCTGGTAGCTTCTCACCTGGTGACTTGTTCAGGGTGTACCCCACCTCTCACCCATGGTCAGCTGGGATAGGCTCCAGCTTGCCTTTGACCCTGCACAGGATAAGCAGCTGCAGATAATGGATGGATGGTAGCTTCTCTGTGCCTTCATAAAAAGGGTTTGTTTACAGCACTCATTGGATTGACCAACACACAGTAAAATGGGAAAGTCCAAGGAGCTCAGTGCAGATCTGAGAAAGAGGATTGCAGATATACACAACTCTGGAATGCCTCTTGGAGCCATTTCTAAACAACTGCAAATTCTGAGATCAGTTCAAACAATTGTATCCAAGTTATTGTGAGGTGTAGTCACTTTGCCAAGCCACTTTGCTTCAAGAAAACCCAAACTGTCACCCTCAGCTGAAATGAAATTGGTTTGGATGATCAGGAACAACTTGGGAACCACCATGGCACAGCCCTGCCATGAACTGGAAGCTGATGGATCACTGTCTACAGTTCAGTGAGTTTTACATCAGCATGGACTAAGAGGCTGCTATCCAAGAAATAACCCCCTGCTCTAAAATTGATACCGTCAAGCTTAACTAAAGTTTGAAGCTGACCACACGGACAAAGAAAAAGCCTTCTGGAGGAAAGCTGTATGGTCAGATGAGACAAAGATTGAGTTGTCTGGCCACAATGACCACCGTGTACAGAGGGACACTGTACCAGCTGGTGGTGGTGGTAGGATCATCATGCTCTGGGGCTGTTTTACTGCTAGTAGAACTGGTCATTGCACAAAGTGGATGGAATAATGAAGAAGGAGGACTACCTCAGAATTCTTCAGCATAAACCATCAGAAACTTGAACATGACTTGGGACTTACAACAGGACAATGAACCCAAATGTGCATCAGAGCTGGTTGTGGAGGATAAAGCAGGCTAACATTAAGCTTAAAACAAGCCCTGACTTCAACCCTATTGAAAATATATAGACCGTGCTTATAAGTCGAGTCCATGCCAAGAAAACAAAACAAAACAACAAATTTAATTGAACTTTACCAATTTTACCATGAAGAGTCATGAAATATCCAACCAGAATTCTGCCAGAAGCTTGTTCATGGTAAACAAAAATGTTTGGTCAAGGTGAATTTTGCGAAGAGACATTTTACCCAAATACTAGGTGTGCTGTATGCATATTTTTGACCCTGTGTTGATTTCAGAAAACCCAAAGAAAATTAAAACTTGTGCACCAAATTCTAGCATTTTTTTTAATTTAAGATGTATGGTGTACAATCATTCCGCCACAGAAAAAGAACAGTTCAAAGAAATTACTGAAAGCCCAAATATTGCCAAGACATTCATATCCAAGATGACATTCATGTCACTGTATGCAAACTTCTGACCACGACTGTATCCTTACAACAGTAACTGTAATTGCTAGTATTCGGCTAAACTGGATTTTAAGCATATTTCAAACTCTGTTTCATGAGTATGAGTCTTATCCTTATTTCTAATAGCACTGAATTATAAAAAGAGTATATTCCTACCTACAATCACAGTTTGTCATAACATGTGCATGCTGTACCCTGTGTAGTCAAACCTGGTAAGGCCTACACTCGAGGTTCAGTGATCATGGTGGATGAGATCATCAATGCCAGTCCTCCAAATTACCGTTTTCCTGAGGTTGGACTTCGTGTCATGGTCACCAACCACTTCGGAGCCAAAACTCGCCTGCGCATGGCCAGCCGTCTTATCATTACAGAGGTAGATAATCACATGACACGTGTAGAGACTCTTTAAAAATTACTTTTGAATATTAATGAGGCTGTAATGTTATACAGCTACACAGTGAACGTTAGCAGTAGCTCTACACCCTGTATTCATATCACATAAAACCACAGTGGGTGAAAATAGCAAGGAGGCAACGTCATCATTTTATGATCAACCTTTAATGTATACTGGTGCTTGAAAGTTTGTGAACCTTTGAGTATTTTGTATTTCCGCATAATAGGGCCTGGTCCCCCAACACCGATAACTATAACTATACCTCTAACTCCAGCTATGACTATACCTCTGCCTGAATTTAGTTCCAGTCTGGAGCAGTCAGACCACAGCTATAATCCCAACTACAATATCGCTTGGTCCTGCCTCTCAGGGAAATGAACACATGCAACTTAGGAATAGTCATGGAAGGTTTTTCCAAGTAGTACCGTAGTACATTATTCCGGGTCATACTGTACAGCTTGGATTTCAAAACAACCCATGCACACACTCCGGTGTTTGATAAAATACAGATAGATTACAGACTACGGAAATATAATAAAAAACAATACAAAATACGGAGTGGTTACGGATTTTAATACAGACGCATCACGGATGCTCATACAGTAATTTACGGATTGGTCATGGACGTTTCAGTCAGTATATTACAGATTGATTACTGATTTCATATGGATGATGCATCACGGATAAAAATGAATGTCTAAAACAATTAAATGTTTGGACCACCAAAGTCCATAATTAAAATATCTTACCTGCTTTTATATGTTTACTTTATTAATTTCATGGAAAGTCACATATCTCTGAATAAAAGATCCATACTTTTTTTTGTATTATATTTTTAATTTTCCATGAATCTGTATTTCGTGACTTCATGATGCAACAAGGATGTACAAAGATGCCCGGGGAAAAATAGCATGTGCTCAGACAATGTCACATGTAAACAATTACTTGATTGGTCAGATGTTTTATTGGATCAGGTCCAGGCCTGGAAAAATCGCTCCAGAAGCAATCTCAGCTATATATGGGCTATAGGGATCGCTATTGGTCTGATGTGAGCACCGACCACATAAACTGCAGGGGACCCATTTATTTATAGTTAGGGCCTGAGCACCAAGGTGCACCGTGGGTGCAAAGCCCTATTGTTTTCGGCATGCTTTTTCTTTTATTATTATTATTTTTTTTTCTCCACGCGCCAACTCGTTTTTGAGGCACTTGTGATGCTTGAAAACTGAAGAATTTTGGCACACTGATCAAATGTGCGTAAAATCACCAAGTTACCTTGAGCAGGGACTGGGTGTGGTCCCGGAGCTCTATAGCACCTCTGAGAACAAGCTATGGTTGAGATGAAGTTGCTCGAATGGGTACAAGATTTGGTGTGATCAATACTCTTGTGATCCAGGACAAAATTCACTTGGTTGTATTTGACCCCACCCAACAGGAAGTCAGCCATACTGGATGGAATGTGGGATTTTTAAACTTTCTCGTGTTGTTTTGAGGGGCTTACCATGGCTAAAAACTCATCAAACTTCACACATGCATTTGTCCGATGATATAATTTGAGTTCATATGGTAAATCAGTCTAGGTGGGCTTCATTAACTACATAGCGCCCCCTAGTTCAAAAATACAGATTTGACACTTTGGAAACATTCAAAAACTCAGGAAATTTCGTGCACTCGTGAAAATAGGGCAAAAGTTTATTATTCTTAGGTTATTTGCCTTGGGTGAGGCTAGAAGACATCAGAGTGCCATGTGTGAGGGCCCTTTATCGCTGCTAGCGGCTATATTTATAATTATAGTTGTAGTTATAGTTATCAGTGTCGTGGGACCAGGCCTTTAAATATGATCTAAAACATCAGATTTTGACACAAGTCATCAAATAAAGATAAAGAGAATCCAAGTAAAGAAATTAGACGGGCACCTGGTAGAGTGCATACCTCCACCAAGCCACATATCCGGATTTGCATCAAAAACTCATCAGGTTTTCCTTGGCCCATGGCCCACCTTTCCTCAAAATTTCATCAAAATTCCAACAAAATTCATTCACTACTTTTTGAGTTATGCTGGGAACAGACAAACAAACAGACAAACAAATGGAGGTGAAAACATAACCTCCTCCAACAGAGTTGGCAGAGGTAATGAGACAAAAATGTTATTAATTACTTATTAACTGAACACAAGGTCTTTACCGGAAACTATCAGACCTCGGTCCGAACAAAAAGACCTCGGTCTGATATTTTCCCATAAAGACCGAGCAAGCAAGGTTAATAAGGAGTTTATTATATGGATTTTTTTTATTTCTAAGATTAAAAGCAACGATCATTATAACGAGGCGTGACGCTGCTTTCAGTCACGTCGTATTTGTAATGTAGTTGAGTCACACATGCAGAATAAATGGCTAGCGGTTTCAAAACCGAATTTATTTTTCCCTCTTGTTTGTTTTTTGTGTTTCGGCCATTTTTGATTTCTAAGGAGGGTTTTTTTGTCAGCTTGTTTTTTTTTTTTTTTTGCAAAATTGAAAGCTGGCGCCTCGGAAAGAAAGTCCATAATTGTCCACGGACATTACGGGAAAATTCTGGGCAGCACGGTGGTGTAGTGATTAGCACTGTCGCCTCACAGCAAGAAGGTTCTGGGTTTGAGCCCAGTGGCTGAAGGGGGCCTTTCTGTGTGGAGTTTGCATGTTCTACCCGTGTCTGCATGCGTTTCCTCCGGGTGCTCTAGTTTCCCCCACAGTCCAAAGACATGCGGTTAGGTTAGCATGGGGCAGCCTTGGGCTGAAGTGCCCTTGAGCAAGGCACCAAACCTCCAACTGCTCCCTGGGCGCTGTAGCACAGCTGCTCACTGCTCTGGGTATGTGTGTGACCCAATTCAAGATATTACATCATGCATCACGTGGTGGGCTTTCCCCATTCGCATAAGGCATTGTGGGATACAAATTTGAAACAGGAGAGAAAAATGGAGGACGTGAGTGTGCGAATGAAATGTGAAAGACCGACTACAGTAACGGAAAGCGAGAAGAAAAGACGTTATGTTATATACGAAGGAAAGGAAACGCAGGACCAAACTAATAAATATTGGCGCTCAGCGAACACCTTGGTGTGATCAGCTGTTCGTTTAGCGACAGAATGATGGAACTGTCAGTGCACGGTCAAAGGTAAACCTGTAGATGGCAGTAATGCAACACTGTGGATGCCAGCTGCCGTAAAACCCAAAAGAGGAAGAAGAAGAAGGTAAACCTGTGCATGCGCAAATGGACTTCCTTTGTCTGCTTGACTGCGTGAAGCGAGCAATTTCATGCACATTCAATTTTATTAAATCAAAAGACCATCTAGCTTTAACATTAGCCCATGTGAGAGAAGCCTTGAGTTGCTTAGAAGTTACCCTGAGTTCCTTTGAGACCTTGTGGACTATTAGGCCCAATCCCAATTCTAATTCCTACCCCTCCCCCTTCCCCTCCCCCTTCCCCTTGGCCCTTCCCCTTGAAACTGAGCTACAAGGGATAGGGCTTGAAATTCAACCCCTACGTATTGGGATAGCCCTTCAACGATCGCATACGTCATCGCGTACCTCCGTCAGCGTTTACGTTAGCAAAACGCGACCAAATGCGTCATTGGCTGCGACCAGCCGCTACAGTCAGAGCCAGAACCAGAAATCTCTGCTGGCAGGGTGTGATTTGTTAACTAACACCACTGAATGGGATATCTTTGGCGCTTCGTGCACCACATCCGACAGAATGAGGTGTCAGAACACTCATGTAAACAATAAAAGCGAGAATAACAGAACAAAACGTACGCAGTCAAGCAACCGAAAACAATACTCACTCCCAAAGCTTTTTAGCAGCAGCTTGGATTTCAGAAATCGCTGCTCATTCTCAGCTCGAAAGCGAATCAAGCGGCGTGTTTCCTCTGGATAACAACTTAAAACACGTAAATAATGGAGAAAATACATTTATGACAATCTTTCGCCGCGGGAACTACCATCTTTCTGAAATCCGCATGAAATCTCGCTGAAATCCGCATGGCATTGTGGGAAATCACTCAAACCCCTTCGTTCGGAGTCAGCTCCAGGAAAATCTCCGTTTGGAGGGGTACAGAAGCCCTACCCCTTCCCCTACCCCTCCGCGTTAACTGGGATTGGGATACCCCTACCCCTTCACGTGAACGCGCAAAATGGAGGGGAAGGGCCAAGGGGTTGGTCCAAGGGGTGAAATGGGATTTGGCCTTAGACACCTCGCTCTTGGGGTGATCTTTGTTGGTTGTCCACTCCTGGGGAGGGTAACAGTGGTTTTGAATTTCCTCTATCTGTCTGACTGTGGATTGGTGGAGTCTGAACTCTTTAGAGATGGCTTTGTAACCTTTCCCAGCCTGATGAGCATCAATAACTCTTTGTGGAGGTCCTCAGATGTCTCCATTGTTCATGGTGTAATATACTTCCATAAACCTGTGCTGTGAAGATCAGACTTTGATAGATCCCTGTTCTTTAAATCAAACAGGGCAAACACTCACAACTTACTGTCATCCCATTGACTGACAACACGACTCTAATTTCACCTTCAAATTAAATTATCTGGGAGGTTCACATACTTTTACCACTCACAGATATGTAACATTGGATAATTTTCCTCAAAAAATAAATAAATGACCAAGTATAATATTTTTGTCTCATTTGTTTAACTGGGTTCTCTTTATCTACTTTTAGGACTTGTGTGAAAATCTGATGATGTTTTAGGTCATATTTATGCAGAAATATAGAAAATTCTAAAGGGTTCACAAACTTTCAAGCACCATGATGTTATGTAAGTTCTAATTTATTTACCTATAGCAGTTGCTTTTGTGGATTTTACAATGGTAATTTGGCACAAATTTGAGAAAAGGTGTTTTTTTTTTTTGGTAGACATGCAATTGTAGAATGACATTTTAAAATCATTAACCTGTGAACCTTTTTGCCTTTGAAATATTACTTTAAAATATGGAAATATTACTGCATAATAAGCAATTAACAATTTTATCCAAACAGTTAAATTCATACAGTGGCATGCAAAAGTTTGGGCACCCTTGCTGAAAATGTCTGTTACTGTGAACTGTGTAGAAGTGAACAGAAGATGAACTCATCACCAAAAGGCATAAAGGTAAAGACGACACATTTCTTTAATATTTTCTGCAAGATTACATTTTTATTTCCATCATTTACAGGTGTAAAATACCAAAAAATGAAAAGGACCTGAAGCAAAAGTTTGGGCACCCTGCATGGTTAGTGCCTAGTAACACCCCCTTTGGCAAGTATCACAGCTTGTAAACACTTTTTGTAGCCAGCTAATAATCTTTCAGTTCTTACCTGGGGGATTTTTGCGCATTCGTCCTTGCAAAAGGCTGCCAGTTCTACAAGTTTCCTGGGCTGTCTTGCATGCACTGCTCTTTTGAGATCTATTCACAGATTTTCAATGATGTTTAGGTCAGGGGACTGTGAGGGCCAGGGCAAAACCTTCAGCTTGTGCCTCTTGAGGTATTCCATTGTAGATTTTGAGGTGTGTTTTGGATCATCATCTTATTGTAGGACCCATCCTCTTTTTAACTTCAACTTTTTTACAGACAGTGTGATGTTTGCTTCCAGAGTTTGCTGGTATTTATTTGAATCCATGCTTCCCTCAACCAATGAAACGTGCCCTGTGCCACTGGCTGCAACACAACCCCAAAGCATGATCGATCCACACCCATGCTTCAGAGTTGGAGAGGAATTTGGCACCCTTTTTTCTCCAAACATACCTTTGCACATTGTGGCTAAAAAGTTCTATTTTGATTTCATCAGTCCACAGGACTTGTTTCCATAATGCATCAGGCTTATTTAGATGTTCATTTGCAAACTTCAGACGCTGAATTTTGTGGCTAGGGCGCAGGAACGGTTTTCTTCTGATGACTCTCCCATGAAGGTCATATTTGTTCAGGTGTCGCTGCATAGTAGAACAGTGCACCACCACTCCAGGGTCTGCTAAATCTTTCTGAAGGTCTTTTGCAGTCAAACAGGGGTTTTTATTTGCCTTTCTAGCAATCCAACAAGCAGTTCTTTCAGAAAGTTTTCTTCATCTTCCAGACCTCACCTTGATCTCCACTGTTTCTGTTAACTGGCATTTCTTAATAACATTACAATCTGAGGAAACGGCTACCTGAAAACACTTTGCTACGTTCTTGTAGCCTTCTCCTGCTTTGTGTGCATCAATTATTTTATTATTCAGAATGCGAGGGAGTTGCTTAGAGGAGCCCATGGCTGTTGATTTTAGGGACAAGTTTGAGGAGTCAGAGAATTTATACAGCTTTGAAATCTGCATCATCTGACCTTTCCTAACAAAGAATTTAAACAAGCCACAGCTCAATAAGCTAATTAACCTTCATCCTACCAAGTGGGGTCCATCTGGACCCCGCACCTATATGTTTGTTTGCCATTTTAAAAATATGTGACATACTGCCTCACCGTTTTGTGAATTTGTCGGAATTTATGTCTTAATTAAAACACTAAAGCACCGGAAGATCAGCTTTTTGCATTGTGAAGGTATAATTAATTTGTTACTGGGGTCCAACCGGACCCCAGAGTAAAGTTTATCTGTCTTTCATTTTATAATTGAATAGCACAGTGAAAGTTAACTTCTTTTATTTCTTTTATGTTCCATAATGAAACTACCAAGGCATTCCTTCTTGGGGTCCGTGTGGACCCCATTGCTGCAATAAGCACAGGCTGCAAAACAAAAGCCCGAAATTATTTTACAATTACTTTTTTGTTTTAAATTCTGTAAGAAAAGACCTAAGTTGAAATCCAGAATGTTTTACAGCTGCATGAGCTGCAAAAATCATGTATATAATGCCAATTTTTTTTTGTGGCGCTATAATTTGCTACATGTATGCTAGTTATTGCAATATTATTGCAATGTTATTGCATTTATAATACATCATTGATATTCAGCCATAGTGGATTTTGTTCTTCAATAAAGTTATGTCTGTTTGCTGCATTGAATTGGTTCTTACTGCATTGATTTCAAGGTATTCCCTCCTGGGGTCCATACGGACCCCGCTTGGTAGTTTGTGTATGTAAAATTGGCTGGTAGGATGAAGGTTAAGTGTGTTCTTTATGCCTTGGGCCCTTTAGTGTATTGCTGTTATTAATACAAGATGTTCTGAACAAAACTTATCTGGTGATTTTGTCTTTATAAGCTTTAATTTTAAAGAAAAGTATTGGGGTTCAAACGGACCCCACATGGTAAGATTAAGGTGTAAAATAGCATGGTAGGATGAGGGTTAAGGTCTGGAACCTTGGTAAAAGTTACCTGAGAACTCAAATGTATTGGGGTGCCCAAACTTTCGCATGGTGTTCCTTTTCTTTTTTCACTCTCCAATTGTACAAAACAAAAATAATACACAAATCTTGCAGAAAACACTGAAAAGAAATGTGTCGTCTTTACCTTTATGCCTTTTGGTGATCAGTTCATCTTCTGCTCACTTAACTATTCACAGTACCAGACATTTTCATCAAGGGTGCCCAAACTTTTGCATGCCACTGTATAGTCCGAATATACAGTGCTGTATAAAAGTCTTAGGCACATGTAAAGAAATGCTGGAGACCAAAAATGGCTTAAAAAATAATGAAATGAAATGTTTCAACATTAAAAAAATACTATAAACAGTAAGCAGTAAGCCATAATACAACCCCGATTCCAAAAAAGTTGGGACAAAGTACAAATTGTAAATAAAAACGGAATGCAATGATGTGGAAGTTTCAAAATTCCAAATTTTAGTCAGAATAGAACATAGATGACATATCAAATGTTTAAACTGAGAAAATGTATCATTTAAAGAGAAAAATTAGGTGATTTTAAATTTCATGACAACAACACATCTCAAAAAAGCTGGGACAAGGCCATGTTTACCACTGTGAGACATCCCCTTTTCTCTTTACAACAGTCTGTAAACGTCTGGGGACTGAGGAGACAAGTTGCTCAAGTTTAGGGATAGGAATGTTAACCCATTCTTGTCTAATGTAGGATTCTAGTTGCTCAACTGTCTTAGGTCTTTTTTGTCGTATCTTCCGTTTTATGATGCGCCAAATGTTTTCTATGGGTGAAAGATCTGGACTGCAGGCTGGCCAGTTCAGTACCCGGACCCTTCTTCTACGCAGCCATGATGCTGTAATTGATGCAGTATGTGGTTTGGCATTGTCATGTTGGAAAATGCAAGGTCTTCCCTGAAAGAGACGTCATCTAGATGGGAGCATATGTTGCTCTAGAACCTGGATATACCTTTCAGCATTGATGGTGTCTTTCCAGATGTGTAAGCTGCCCATGCCACATGCACTAATGCAACCCCATACCATCAGAGATGCAGGCTACTGAACTGAGCGCTGATAACAACTTGGGTCGTCCTTCTCCTCTTTAGTCTGAATGACACGGCGTCCCTGATTTCCATAAAGAACTTCACATTTTGATTCGTCTGACCACAGAACAGTTTTCCACTTTGCCACAGTCCATTTTAAATGAGCCTTGGCCCAGAGAAGACGTCTGCGCTTCTGGATCATGTTTAGATACGGCTTCTTCTTTGAACTATAGAGTTTTAGCTGCCAACGGCGGATGGCACGGTGAATTGTGTTCACAGATAATGTTCTCTGGAAATATTCCTGAGCCCATTTTGTGATTTCCAATACAGAAGCATGCCTGTATGTGATGCAGTGCCGTCTAATGGCCCAAAGATCACGGGCACCCAGTATGGTTTTCCGGCCTTGACCCTTACGCACAGAGATTCTTCCAGATTCTCTGAATCTTTTGTTGATA
The DNA here is from genome assembly GCF_027579695.1 of Neoarius graeffei. NCBI lineage: Eukaryota > Metazoa > Chordata > Actinopteri > Siluriformes > Ariidae > Neoarius > Neoarius graeffei. The sequence goes on along the minus strand of NC_083571.1, from coordinate 108,861,862 downwards.
TTATGCACTGTAGATGACGATATGTTCAAACTCTTTGCAATTTTACACTGTCGAACTCCTTTCTGATATTGCTCCACTATTTGTCGGTGCAGAATTAGGGGGATTGGTGATCCTCTTCCCATCTTTACTTCTGAGAGCCGCTGCCACTCCAAGATGCTCTTTTTATACCCAGTCATGTTAATGACCTATTGCCAATTGACCTAATGAGTTGCAATTTGGTCCTCCAGCTGTTCCTTTTTTGTACCTTTAACTTTTCCAGCCTCTTATTGCCCCTGTCCCAACTTTTTTGAGATGTGTTGCTGTCATGAAATTTCAAACGAGCCAATATTTGGCATGAAATTTCAAAATGTCTCACTTTCAACATTTGATATGTTGTCTATGTTCTATTGTGAATAAAATATCAGTTTTTGAGATTTGTAAATTATTGCATTCCATTTTTATTTACAGTACAATTTGTACTTTGTCCCAACTTTTTTGGAATCGGGGTTGTAAATGAAACAAAGTCAGTATTTGGTGTGAGACGACCCTTTTGCTTTAAAAATAAATAGTAGTCTCGGGTACAATGAGTGCAGTTTTAAAAGGAAATGAGCTGTAGATTTTACTGAGCATCTTACAGAACCAGCCACAGTTCTTCTGGACACTTTGACTGTCACACTCGCTTCTTAATTTTGCGCCAAAACCCAGCAGCCTTCATTATGTTTTCTTTTTTAATCTGAAAAATGCTCTCTTCTGGAATATGCTGCTCAGATACAAACTGAATATGCTGCTCAGATTCTGTAACATTTAATTTTGTGCTGGAAAAAAAAATCAAACCTTTTGAACTCTAAAATGTTTTTGCCAGGCTTATAGTACTCGAGTCCAACTTGTGCCCTAATTTTAAGGACTCGTGACTCGACTTGGACTTGAGCATGGACTCGTGCATTAACTGCATTCGGACTTGTAAATTGGAGACGAGGACTTGGATTTTTTTCTTTATTTTTTGTAGCATACCATAATAATTTGGCACAACATATTTATATCAACATTAATTTTTGTACTAATTTTGTGCAAGAGTGTCACACCTGCGTGCCTTGGCATGTGCATCAGATAGACTCTCGGGCGCACTCTGGACAGCGCGCATGCCAAGCAGACTCTTGCGTGCCGTAAACGACTCGCACCTGCACAGGCTTAAGGCATAATCAGCACGCTGATATAAAAACTGTGAAAACACTTTTACTTTGCGAAGTATTGAGTTGCATTACTGATACATTACCGAGCCTTATTTCCTTGTTTGGTTTCCTGATCCCTGATTTCCTGTTTCTCGTCTTTGATTCTGTCGAGTCTACGATAGCCTGTTTGTGCGTCGCTCGACCTATTGCCTGTTTCACCGTTTTACAATTTTGCCTGCTGTTCTGGATTGTTTACGGTCTTCACTTGTATTAATAAACACACCTTCTGCACTTACATCCGTCTCCCAACCATCTGTGACAGCATACTTCACACTCCCTGACAGAGAGAAGCACATTCACCTGTTCATACATCATGTTCAGGAACAAACTAATGTTAATGGCGTTAAAACACTCTGACTCAACTCAGATCAATAGTGGACTCGACTTGGACTCGACTCAATTTTTTTTTCATGACTTGGACTTGACTCGGACTTGAACACTGGGGACTCGAGACTGGACTCAGACTCGAGGTTTAGTGACTCGACTACAACACTGGTTTTTGCACTGACTCGATAACGCCATAAACTAGAAATCTATAACAAAGTTTGTATGAAAAAATAGGGTGCTTAAGAATTTTGCACAATACTGTGTATAAATTTGATCATAAAGGTAGACTTGGCCCGTTACCTGTGCTTCTGCAGTTTCCTTAAATTTAATTTCCTAAATAATTAGCATAACAATGTGCTAAAATAATGCTACTTGTGTGGGGTGTATTTATTTATTTATTTATTTATTTATTTTTGCAGAGGCAAAAGCTGGTGCAGGGAGCCAATGGTGTTGAGGTGGCAGTGGTGGATGGAAAGAGTGACATTGAGAATGGGAACGTGCCAGAGGACAAGCCAAGTCAGGAAGAGGATGGAGAACTGACCTCACCATTCAATATACCAAGTAAGACAGACATGGAGAAAAGAAAAGGTGTGACAGTGGGTTTTCTCGATGAAACTGGGTCAGAAATGGAAATGGTAACTGATGGTTGATGGTCCATTCTGGATATGTGAAGGCCCTTGATTAAAGCCTCACCAGCGCAGCTTTGTTCTTGAATTGGACTTGAGTTTATTTATAAGTCACTTTGGATGAAGCTGACTACCAAATGGAATGAAATTATGAATCCAGTAACATTTTTTTTCAGCTGGACTGAAATGCTGCATATAGATTCCAGGGATAAATTTTAAATGTATAAGTAATGAACAGGCCAGAGCTGACTGTGGCAAAGAAAAACTCCATAAGATGACATGAAGAAAAAAACTTCCCTTACAAAAAAGAAGTTTATTCAAGTGTGCTTCTAGTATACTTCTTTTAAACTAAAAATAAGAGTATACTTTCAGTTTACTTTTTATTTACTTATCAGATATATACTTAATAAAGTTATACATAAGTATACTTGGCTTATACTGAAAAGTATATGGAAAAGTCTAAGTATATTCCGCTTATACTTAAACTTTTGATCAAGATACACTTAACAAAAGTGTCATAAAGTATGAAAATATTTGTGCCTTATGTTTAAGTGGACTTGCCCTGTAGTTGTGCTTCAGCATTGTTGACTCTGAGGTATGTCTGTGGTTCCATATAAGGTGTTTTTTTTTTTTTTTAATTTATTTATTTTTCTTTAGAGCTTGGATGTCAATTTCAGTTGTCATTGCCATGTTTTTATACTTTGGCATTTAATACAATGTTGCTTCAATTTTTGATTTTTAAAGAAAATGAATATGTTCTTAATCCTGAGTGTCTGTTGTTATTTTGTGAATTCTTACCTTTATAACTTCACTGTAACTTAAGGTATAAAACACTTAAGTTGTCTACTGGTAGTGTGCATGAGGTAAGGGTTAGGGCTAGAAAACTAATAGTATACCTAGAAGGGTAATTGCAGTATACTTCAAAACTAAAAAGTGGACTAGATGTATATAACCAGTAACTCCAATATGCTATAAAGTATATTTTTATAAATTAAAAAGTGGACTAGAAGTGTGTAATGAGTAAACCAATAGTATATTTTCAGTATACTACAAAGTATACTTTAGTAAACTAAAAAGTGGACTAGAATTATAAAACAAGTAAACTCGTAGTATATTTCCACTATACTATGAAGTATGCTTTTGTAAACTAAAGAGTGGAGTACAAGTATAGAACTAGTAAACTATTAGTATATAAGTTTACTTGTGGTATACTTGCAGTACAAAATAAAAAATACTAGTTGTATACTCAACATTTACTTCTCTTAGACTTAAAGTATATTTTTTATAAACTAAAAGTGGTCCAATTTAGTCCCAAAAAGTATTAGATTAGTTTACTTACAAGTATACTGTAAGTACATTGATATCAGTATACTTGGTACACAAAAGTATACTTAAGGAAATTTACTTTAACTTTACTTAAGTATACTTAATAAATTGAACTTGAAGTATACTTCTTTTTGATAAGGGTTGAGAGAAACAAAACTAAAAGGGGAACCTCTCTTCATCTGAATGACACCAGACAAAGTGATTATAAATAATTTCTCTTATATAACTGTACACTATATAATCAAATGATGCGATTATGTGGTGGCAAGGTGGTGCAGTGGTTAACACCATCGCCTCACAGCAACAAGGTTCCGGGTTTGAACCTTACGGCCGATGGGGGCCTTTCTGTTTGCATGTTCTCCCCGTGTCTGTCCGGGTGCTTTGGTTCCCCCCCCCCCCCCAAGTCCAAAGACATGCATTTACTGGCTACTCTAAATTGCCCATAGGTGATTGTTTGTCTGTGAAGCTGCAACAGACCTACCAAGCCAGCGGTAGATGAAGAGTACTCACAATTGACTACTTGCATGTTACCCATAATGCTTTGCGCCTTGAGGGGGTAACCAAAATATAAAGAAACTAAAACAACACGGCGTCACACACTGACAATAATCTTTCAAATTTAAATCTCTCTAAAACCTTCAAAGAAGTGTCAAAACTAACTAAACCAAAGCTTAAAGAAATCTACAAAGCCTTTTCTGTGGACTTTGAGAAATCAATCGGTAAAAAGCGCTTGTAAATATCATATCGAACGCTTTGAACAGCTCTCCTTCGGATGACAGTGAGTCAGCAACCTTCTTCGTCTGTCAACACGGCTGTTCCAACAATTACTGTCCTGCAGAAGTTAAAAGATTGGCAGAAGAGCTGAGAAAGATCGACACTGATCATAGAAGAATCCACAGTGAAATGGTTTTTGCTGGGTGCTGGTTACGACGAGAAAGCTGTAAGAAAATACAAAACGCTTTGTGTACGGGAACACAAGCAAGGAATTCACTCAGTTAAGTCAGTACTGTAAACACAGCAGAACTGTCAAATTTGTTTTTTAAGTTGAAGTTGATTTTGATTTCCTTCACTCTGATTTTCCTCAAGCTCATACGCTACCAGATTACGACAATCTTTGGGCTGTTTGAAGAAGCTGTTCGGACTACAGGGTCGAATACTACATTTGATCTACCTACAGAAACACTAAAAGGGGAAGGACATGTAAGCTTACTTACACTGCATCGTTTGTTCTTTGTTTTGGGAGTTGATCCTTCAATAAAATCGTCCTTTTCAGTTCTTTGACTTGTCGTTCGTATGACGTTAAACTGCATCCCATCCTGGATATGATGTTAAACCACATCCAAAGGAGCGTTGGCAGCAGGACACTCCGGTGCTCTGGGGCAGAAGAACCTGCAGGTCAATGGCTCATTACCAGGTGGCATGCAGAAGAACCACTTTTTGGTCAATGGATGGCACCACTTAGCAAGATAGCTGCTACTGCAGGGCAACCTCCCTGTCTACCAGGCCTGTTGTGCTGTAGCGTACTGCCTGGACCAGACCTGGAGGTCCAGAGAGACTAGATGGTGGGGGCATGATGCCGTCTGTCTTTAACACCGTGCATGGCGTGACGTAGGAGAGTTTAGTGGTGACAGAAAATCAGCAGAGCCAAGAGAGCTGTGGAGGAAAACCGGACAAAAATGTACCTCAAGAAGCACTGAACACGTCACATGTTATCAACAGGAACAAGCTTTCAATGCCACCAATGTAGACATTTTTGCCACACAAATGCGGGCCTAGTAGCTCATAGGCATGCCTGCAAAGAATAACTAACTCCCCTTACACCGATGTCATCATCGAAATCGATGAGCTGCTGAAGAAGAAGAAGGAGAGGCTTCATGACTTGGATCATCGGACTTTAATCCACCACTGAAGTGTGCAGAACACAGTCGTGTGTTGTCCGTTGGTGTAAAATTTTGACGGCGAATTTTGTCTAACCCACACTTTTCGACGCTTAGCCTCTTTAGGTATTCTATGAAACTTTAAATCAGGAAAAGTAATTTTCCCCCATGTGAATTCGAAGAAATGACTGAGGTTATCTGATTTAGTAAACAAATGTAGTGCATGGTTACCTCCCAAGGGGCAAAGCATTATGGGTATGTGCAAGTAGTCAATAGACGCAAACAACTGACAGGCCAGTTGTCAGCATGTGTGAGGGACTGCAATTACGTAAGCAGGAGCTTATGAACAAAATATGAGCATTAGAGTCATTGTCAATGTGTCTGAGGTAATCAAATAGTAAAGAATATAAATACAGTAAAATAACCCTATTCCACAACTGTAGTAATCCATATTATGTCCTCAACTATGTAAAGAGAAATGACCGTTGTCAGTAACAGCGCAGAGAACACAAGGCCAGAGCAGCATCCAAACATTGCTGCTCTGAACTACAACACCCAAGAACCACAGCACCCTCTGTCACCTGACTATTAATCAGCCACTCTACCTATTGCTGGGTTTCAGTCACGTGACTTTTCTTAGCGGTTTCGCCAGAAGTGAAATAGCTGGTGGTCTAAAGGCTTCCGTAGTGCAAACAACTAGCGATATCTTATCAGAGTATGCTCATAATCTAGAAGCCACTGCTGGCTTTAGATATATTCAGAAGGTTGCTATGTGCAATGGAATCGACCCCTACAGTCTGGGAAAGAAGGATTTGTCATACGATCTCAAAAACTACCCTTCAGTCGAGTTCCCCGACATCTCGAACTATCTGGTGTTGCAGACGTCCTTCTACACCACAAAACAGATGAAAGCATGGAAGAGTATGGAGGCTTACAACTTTTTTGTATGTGGCTGGGTAAAGGACCTCGGTATCAAGTCGCTGCCCAATGAATCCTGGATTGTTTTTGCCCGTGTAAATCTGTTTTTTTTAAGCTTTTTGTTCGCGTCTTTACAACGAAGCGCTGCAAGTTGAAGTGAAAACAAACAACAGTTGGCTTGAATCTCACTTGATTCTCACAGGTAAATCATTCACAAAGATCATCAGAAACCCCTTTAAAGACCTGGATCTTAGGTGGGGTTTACATTAGACCGTATCAGCGGATCATCAGATTAACGTTTTTAAAACGATTCGCGTGCACACAGCAACGCCAATACACGATTCGCGTGCACACAGCAACACCAATACACGATTCGCGTGCACACAGCAACGCCAATACACGATTCGCGTGCACACAGCAACGCCAATACACGATTCGCGTGCACACAGCAACGCCAATACACGATTCGCGTGCACACAGCAACGCCAATACACGATTCGCGTGCACACAGCAACGCCAATACACGATTCGCGTGCACACAGCAACACCAATACACGATTCGCGTGCACACAGCAACGCCAATACACGGATACGCTCGGCTCCGCAGGCATCCTGCGCTCCAAATCACTCCGCCCTGAACAGCGAGTGCCCTCTGGAGGGTGCGCACTCCGGCCCTGCGCAGCTCACAGAGCGCGCGAGTGGAGCGCACGAGCAGTGATTCGGGACTGAGCCGCTGTGTGTGTGATCTCAGTGCATGTCGGGCATGCGCAAGTCACTTACCACTTGCAAGTGGAAGGATGGCAAGCCTAAAGACAATCATAACTACACAGTGGGCAGTATTTGCATCAGTATTTGCAGTATTTTCATACTTTTATACTCTTTAATGAAAGGTGATACAAGGCGGAAGTCCGCGCTGTTTTTCAGCAGTCGCGTCACATGACCAACGCCAGCGAATCAGGAAGGTGGATGTCACAGTGACGTTGTCCAATGACGACGCCAGCTAGAGCTCAGCACAGCGTATCCGCGTATTCTCAATGTTTACACAGCACCGGACCAGACATGATCTAGATTGAATACGTGAACCCTGGCGGATTCCCGTTTCCCGGCATTTCCAGGCATTTTAATGTAAACGGACAGTGCATCCGCGAAGAAAACGAGACAGATACGGTCTAATGTAAACTTGGCCTTAGTTAAACAAGACGGAGAAGTGATCATGGCGCATTGTAACTGTACGGCTGGGGAAGAATTTTGTCGCGACCTTCATGCATATGGACTTTGTGAGGAGTAAACAAAGAAACAGCTGGGGACTTCAGTGCTTCGTGACTAAAAAAACGTACTGTAAAATAACGACACATAGCAAGAAAAGTACTTGGAAAACACCTAAGGACAGAGCTGAGAGGGAAATACAAACCTTTCACCAAGTGATCACTGCAAACTCGAGCATGCTTCGACTCGGCTCACTTCGATTTCACTGAGAGGTTCAAAAGCCACTTTTCTCGACATCTTTTTGTGAAATCCTGTGTTCATTCAACCTTTTTTATTAGTTCACGGGGAACCCTGAAGAAACTTTTATCAGTTTCATGGTTTGATTGATTCGAACAACCTAAAACAACGCAAGCGTAAGGCATTTTTCATGCGAGCAATGCACCTTCTCCGTACAAATGCTTTGTCAACTGAGCTTTGGTAGACCACCAGCTAAAGTTTTGAATAACTAATGAGGCGGATGTGACGTCACGTGAAACCCAGCAATATAAGCCCCAATCTCCAACCAGCCCATTGGAACTTATTCACATGCTGTGAATAAGTTACACTTTGTTGGAATTTCTCATTAAAAAATCCTCCATCACTGGTCTACGAGGAGAAAGAGTGTTAGTCCTGAATCCTTTATTGCTTCATTGTTGCTGTAGGATCTGCTGTTGAGGTGTGTGTGTGTGTGTGTGTGTGTGTGTAGAGGGTTGCATGAACAAGACCAAATGGCTGATCTCATGGCCTCTGCTGCTTCTGCTCTTCTTCACCATCCCAAACTGCGCCAGACCTCGTTGGGAGAAATACTTCATGCTGTCCTTCATCCTCTCGACTGTCTGGATCGCAGTCTTCTCCTACTTTATGGTGTGGATGGTAAGTGCAGAATAGCTGTTGCAGGTAAAATCCGTTCTCAGGTTAAACCTGTATTCAACCTACGTTGAAATGGTGAGCCACATTTTACTGAGGTTAAATATATAGACAGCATTCAATCTCGGTTAAATTGATAATTTTTGTATGTTTTGAGACAGTTAGCTTTTTGTTGGGGTTTGGGTTAGCTTTATTTTAGGGTTTGGGTTAGCTTTATTTTAGAGTTTGGGTTAGTTTTATTTTAGGGTTTGGGTTAGCTTTTTGTTGGGGTTTGGGTTAGCTTTATTTTAGGGTTTGGGTTAGCTTTATTTTAGAGTTTGGGTTAGCTTTATTTTAGAGTTTGGGTTAGCTTTTTGTTGCGATTGAGTTAGCTTTATTTTAGGGTTTGGGTTAGTTTTATTTTAGAGTTTGGGTTAGCTTTTTGTTGCGATTGAGTTAGCTTTATTTTAGGGTTTGGGTTAGTTTTATTTTTGGGTTTGGGGTAGCTTTTTGTTAGGCTTTGGGTTAGCTTTTTGTTGGGGTTTGGGTTAGCTTTATTTTAGGGTTTGGGTTAGCTTTTTGTTGGGATTGAGTTAGCTTTATTTTAGGGTTTGGGTTAATTTTATTTTAGAGTTTGGGTTAGCTTTTTGTTGGGGTTTGGGTTAGCTTTATTTTAGGGTTTGGGTTAGTTTTATTTTACAGTTTGGGTTAGCTTTTTGTTGGGGTTTGGGTTAATTTTATTTTAGGGTTTGGGTTAGTTTTATTTTAGGGTTTGGGTTAGCTTTTTTGGGGGGGTTTGGGTTAGCTTTATTTTAGAGTTTGGGTTAGTTTTATTTTAGAGTTTGGGTTAGCTTTTTGTTGGGGTTTGGGTTAATTTTATTTTAGGGTTTGGGTTAGTTTTATTTTAGGGTTTGGGTTAGTTTTATTTTAGAGTTTGGGTTAGCTTTTTTGGTGGGGGTTGGGTTAGCTTTATTTTAGGGTTTGGGTTAGTTTTATTTTAGAGTTTGGGTTAGCTTTTTGTTGGGGTTTGGGTTAATTTTATTTTAGGGTTTGGGTTAGTTTTATTTTAGAGTTTGGGTTAGTTTTATTTTAGAGTTTGGGTTAGCTTTTTTGGGGGGTTTGGGTTAGCTTTATTTTAGAGTTTGGGTTAGCTTTTTGTTGCGATTGAGTTAGCTTTATTTTAGGGTTTGGGTTAGTTTTATTTTAGGGTTTGGGTTAGTTTTATTTTCGGGTTTGGGGTAGCGTTTTGTTAGGCTTTGGGTTAGCTTTTTGTTGGGGTTTGGGTTAGCTTTATTTTAGGGTTTGGGTTAGATTTTTGTTGGGGTTTGGGTTAGCTTTTGTAGACTTCCCTAGGTGTGGGTGGAGCACAGAGGACGGCAGGACAGAGATCAGGTTCAACAAACAGTTTAATTGTTTCCACTTTTCAGGGGACACAAGAGGTTTTAACCAGACACACGCACACACACACACAGGTGTCTGGTTCGGGAGAGATCTCCTCTGCTCTCGCTCTCCCTCCCTAAATAGGGCGCGGTCCCTGGGAAGACACACAAACACAGGTTAATTGCTCTCAGGTGAAGTGAATCTGCCACTTACCTTCCCCGACTCCGCCCTCCTGTCACAGACCGGTGCTTGACCACGCCCCCGCTGCCACATACCCCCACCGCCCGACTCAGGCCGGGCAGCCGTCCGGCCCGCAGCCGACTCCCCCCCCCCTTGACGGGAGAGGAAGTCCGCCACGACCATCTGCGCCCCCGGCCTGTGGACCACCTTGAAATTAAAGGGTTGGAGCGCCAGATACCAACGGGTGATCCGCGCGTTGGCATCTTTCATGCGGTGGAGCCACTGGAGGGGCGCGTGGTCCGAACAGAGGGTGAAAGAGCGCCCCAGCAGGTAGTACCGGAGGGCGAGGACCGCCCATTTGATCGCCAGGCACTCCTTCTCAATCGTGCTGTAGCGCCCCTCACGCACTGACAGCTTCCGGCTGATGTATAGGACCGGGCGATCCTCCCCCTCCACCTGCTGGGACAAAACGGCCCCCAGCCCTCTGTCCGACGCATCCGTCTGTAACATAAAAGGGAGAGAGAAGTCAGGGGAGTGTAAAAGTGGCCCCCCACACAGTGCAGCCTTTACCTCAGAGAAAGCCCGCTGGCACTGCTCCGTCCACTGGACCGGATCTGGCGCCCCCTTTTTAGTGAGGTCAGTCAGCGGGCTGGTGACGTCCGAATAATTAGGTATAAACCTACGATAGTAGCCAGCCAGCCCCAGGAACTGTCTCACCCCCTTTTTGGTCTTGGGCCTCGGGCAGGCCGCAATCGCTGCTGTCTTATTAATCTGGGGACGCACCTGCCCGTTGCCCAAGTGGAAGCCCAGATACCGTACTTCCACCCGCCCAATCGCACACTTCTTTGGGTTGGCCGTGAGTCCCGCCCGTCTCAGCGACCTAAGGACGGCCCTCAGGTGTTGCAGGTGCCGCTGCCAGTCGTTACTATAAACGATAATGTCGTCCAGGTAGGCGGCCGCATAGGTGGCGTGGGGCCGGAGGACCCGGTCCATCAGCCGCTGAAACGTAGCGGGCGCCCCAAACAGCCCAAACGGAAGTGTGACGAACTGGTGTAAGCCGAACGGTGTGGAAAAGGCCGTTTTCTCCCGGGATAATGGAGTCAAGGGGATCTGCCAATATCCCTTCGTTAAATCCAGTGTCGAGTAAAAGCGAGCCGTGCCTAGTCGATCGAGCAGCTCATCAATGCGAGGCATTGGGTACGCGTCGAATTTAGACACCGCGTTGACTTTTCTATAGTCCACACAGAACCGGACCGAGCCGTCGGCCTTGGGAACCAAGACCACCGGGCTGCTCCAGTCGCTGTGGGACTCCTCGACGATGCCCATTTCGAGCATGGCCTGAAGTTCTTCCCGAACCACCTTTTTTTTGTGTTCGGGTAGTCTATAAGGGCGGCTACGCACTACCACCCCCGGGGGTGTCTCTATGTGGTGTTCTATGAGGTTAGTGCGACCGGGCAGGGGCGAGAACACATCCGAAAACTCGGCTTGCAACTGGGCGACCTCCGTGAGTTGGGTCGGGGAGAGGTGGTCTCCACAGGGGACCGGAGAGGTACATGATGCCAAATTCCCTTTTTGAACCTCCGGCCCCAGCTCCGCCTTCTCCGGAACTACCGACACCAACGCCACGGGGACCTCCTCGTTCCAGAGTTTGAGCAGATTGAGGTGGTAAATCTGTAGCGCCCCACCCCTGTCTGTTCGCCTCACCTCATAGTCGACATCCCCGACTCGCCGTGTGACCTCAAAGGGTCCTTGCCACTTGGCGATTAATTTGGAGCTCGACGTGGGCAAGAGTACGAGTACTTTATCTCCCGGTGTGAACTCTCTAAGGCGCGTACCCTTGTTGTACAGGCGGGCTTGCCGTTCCTGGGCCTGCCGCAAATTCTCCTGAGTTAGGTGGGTGAGCGTGTGGAGTTTTGCGCGCAGGTCCATAACGTACTGAATTTCATTCTTACTCTGTGAAGGTCCCTCCTCCCAATTTTCCCGCAGCACGTCTAGGATGCCGCGCGGCTTACGCCCATATAATAATTCGAACGGGGAGAACCCCGTGGAGGCTTGAGGGACCTCTCGCACTGAGAACAGCAAGGGTTCGAGCCACTTATCCCAATTACGTGCGTCCTCACTTACGAATTTTTTAATGATATTTTTGAGGGTGCGGTTGAACCGTTCTACTAAACCGTCCGTTTGTGGGTGATATACACTGGTGCGGATCGGCTTAATCCCCAATAACCCATACAGTTCGCGTAGTGTTCGTGACATAAACGTAGTGCCTTGATCAGTCAGAATCTCTTTCGGGATTCCAACTCGGGAGATGACGCGGAAGAGTGCCTCTGCAATACTGCGTGCTGAGATATTGCGCAGAGGCACTGCTTCCGGGTATCGCGTTGCATAGTCCACTAGAACTAATATAAAGCGGTACCCTCGTGCTGACCGATCTAATGGCCCGACGAGATCCATCCCAATTCTTTCAAACGGGGTCTCGATTAACGGTAGAGGGCGCAACGGCGCTTTTGGAATGGCCGCTGGATTTACTAACTGGCATTCGCGGCATGCCGTACACCACCTACGGACATCGCCGCGAATCCCCGGCCAATAGAATCGGGCCATTATTCGGGCTAGTGTTTTATCCTGCCCTAAGTGTCCAGCCATGGGATTAAAGTGAGCCGCCTGGAATACTAATTCCCGGCGGCTCTTTGGAATCAAAAGCTGCGTGACTCGCTCTTTAGTTTGAGTGTCCTGCGTCACTCGGTATAATCTATCCTTCATAATCGCGAAGTAGGGGAAGGACGGGGTGGCGTTCGGCTGGAGCGTTTGACCATCGATTACTCTCACTTGGTCAAACGCATGCCGCAGAGTCTCGTCTCGCGACTGCTCCAATGGGAAATCCGCGAGGGATTCCCCAATAGAGAGAGGAGGAGCCGGTGGCTCCTCACCCTGACGCGGAGATGACGTAGACGGCTCCGCGACAGCTGCTCCCGCCAAAACGACACCGGGACCTCCCCCTGTCAACTGGCAGGACCCACTCTCTACTAGGCGCGTCATTAAACCCCGAAATCCCGGCCAATCAGTCCCCAAAATTAACGAGTGGGTAAGGCGAGGATTAACCGCCGCCTTCACTATAAATTTTTCCCCTCTGAAAATAATGTGGACCGACACCAAAGGGTAGCTGTGAACATCCCCGTGCACACACAAAACCTTCACCCCTTGTGCTCCCCCCAATGCCTCGTTTTGAACCAGGCTTTGGCGAATTGAGGTCTGATTACAACCAGAATCCACCAATGCCTGATATGTAGCCCCTTGGATACTCACCGGTATGCGATACGCTCCGGCCCGATCGAGGGCGGCCTCTGGCGCGTCGGGGATCCGAACCACCGCGCCCACTTCCATTGCTGTGCACTGCTGTTGAAGGTGGTCCGGTTCCCCGCAGCGCCAGCAAACCGGCCCGGGCTTCCCCTCTGCACCGGTGCTCTGGGGCTCACTCACCTGAGGTGGGGGAGAGACAGACACAGAAGGGAGACACGGGAGGGCACCGCGGGTGCGGCGGGCCGGCAGGGGTGGTGCCGGCCCCCGCCTCCGCGGTGGGGGAATGGGGCGAGGACGGGACACAGAAGGAGGGGAGAGAGAGAGAGAAAGAGAAGAGGAGAGAAGAGATGTCGACATCCGCTGTCCTGCCGCCGAGACAGCCGCCAGATGATCCTCCGCCAGCTCGACTGCCTGATCCAGCGACGCCGGGCGGTGGCACTGGACCCACTCCGCGGCTCCTGCTGGTAAGCGGGCGATGAACTGTTCCAGTACCACCTGATCGACGATTCCCTCGGCGTCGCGATCTTCGGCCCTCAGCCACCGCCAGCAGGCGTCCCGGAGCTGCTGGCCGAACGCGAACGGGCTGCCGACTTCCTCCATCCGCAGCGCGCGGAAGCGCTGGCGCTGCTGCTCCGGCGTGCGCCCCACGCGCTGAAGGACAGCCCGGCGAAGGTCGGCGTAGGCCAGCCGGCGATCGGCGGGGAGCTGTAGTGCCGCCAGCTGCGCCTCTCCCGTCAGGAGGGGGAGGAGGCGCGCCGCGCGCTGCTCCATCGGCCACCCCGAGGCTTCAGCGACCTGTTCGAATAACGTGAAGAAAGCCTCGGGGTCATCCTGCGGGCCCATCTTAGTTAAGGTGAGGGGAGACGGGCCCGCGGCCGGAGCGCTGGTGGGCCCCGCCGACGCGAGGAGACGCCGGAACGCCTTGCGATCTTCTTGCTGGGCCAGCACCAGGGCATCGAAGCGCCGCTCTTGTTCCTTTCGGAGTGTGATGAGCGCCTGGTGCTGGCTTTGCTGAGCCGTGGCGAGGGCGTGGACCAGGTCGGTGAACGGGGAGGATTCCATGGGGCTGCTGGGTTGGTGCTCCATTTCCCGGGTTTTCGGCACCACTGTAGACTTCCCTAGGTGTGGGTGGAGCACAGAGGACGGCAGGACAGAGATCAGGTTCAACAAACAGTTTAATTGTTTCCACTTTTCAGGGGACACAAGAGGTTTTAACCAGACACACGCACACACACACACAGGTGTCTGGTTCGGGAGAGATCTCCTCTGCTCTCGCTCTCCCTCCCTAAATAGGGCGCGGTCCCTGGGAAGACACACAAACACAGGTTAATTGCTCTCAGGTGAAGTGAATCTGCCACTTACCTTCCCCGACTCCGCCCTCCTGTCACAGACCGGTGCTTGACCACGCCCCCGCTGCCACAGCTTTATTTTAGGGTTTGGGTTAGTTTTATTTTAGGGTTTGGGTTAATTTTATTTTAGAGTTTGGGTTAGCTTTTTGTTGGGGTTTGAGTTAGCTTTATTTTAGGGTTTGGGTTAGTTTTATTTTAGGGTTTGGGTTAGTTTTATTTTAGGGTTTGGGTTAGCTTTTTGTTGGGGTTTGGGTTAATTTTATTTTAGGGTTTGGGTTAGTTTTATTTTAGGGTTTGGGTTAGTTTTATTTTAGGGTTTGGGTTAGCTTTATTTTAGAGTTTGGGTTAGCTTTTTGTTGGGATTGAGTTAGCTTTATTTTAGGGTTTGGGTTAGTTTTATTTTAGGGTTTGGGTTAGTTTTATTTTAGGGTTTGGGTTAGTTTTATTTTAGAGCTTGGGTTAGCTTTATTTTAGGGTTTGGGTTAGCTTTTTGTTGGGGTTTGGGTTAGTTTTATTTTAGAGCTTGGGTTAGCTTTATTTTAGGGTTTGGGTTAGCTTTTTGTTGGGGTTTGGGTTAGTTTTATTTTAGAGCTTGGGTTAGCTTTATTTTAGGGTTTGGGTTAGCTTTTTGTTGGGGTTTGGGTTAGTTTTATTTTAGGGTTTGGGTTAGCTTTATTTTAGAGTTTGGGTTAGTTTTATTTTAGGGTTTGGGTTAGCTTTATTTTAGAGTTTGGGTTAGTTTTATTTTAGGGTTTGGGTTAGCTTTATTTTAGAGTTTGGGTTAGCTTTTTGTTGGGATTGAGTTAGCTTTATTTTAGGGTTTGGGTTAGTTTTATTTTAGGGTTTGGGTTAGCTTTTTGTTGGGGTTTGGCTTAGTTTTATTTTAGGGTTTGGGGTAGCTTTTTGTTTGGCTTTGGGTTAGCTTTTTGTTGGGATTTGGGTTAGCTTTATTTTAGGGTTTGGGTTAGTTTTATTTTAGATTTTGGGTTAGCTTTTTGTTGGGTTTTGGGTTAGCTTTATTTTAGGGTTTGGGTTAGTATTATTTTAGAGCTTGGTTTAGCTTTATTTTAGAGCTTGGGTTAGCTTTATTTTAGGTTTTGGGTTAGCTTTTTGTTGGGGTTTGGGTTAGTTTTATTTTAGGATTTGGCTTCGCTTCTTGTTAAGGTATGGGAGAATTTGCAATAGTAACCTGTGTAGTGTAATGATAAACACTGTAGAGTACAGCTCTGGCGGGTGCGAGTTCAAATCCTGGTGAATTCAATAGAAATTCTTTATTTCATTGTGATTTGTTGAGTGTTTGTAGAGAGGTGGTTGAGAAGGTACGACATCAAGGGAAGGGAGTCCAGGTGATGAGGACCAGAGAGGAGACGTTAGTAGGGAGAGAGAGTATGTGAGAGAAGATGATAATTTCCATTTTCTTCTTTTTTTATTTTTTATTATTTCAACCCTCCCCCTAAAAAAAAAACACGCCCCTATTTTTTTACGACACTCCATAAAAATCCCTTTTCAGACAGTTGAACCAAGGTTGAATACACATTTTACCTAGGTAAAATGTGGTTCACCAATTCTACCTACTGTA
This sequence comes from Neoarius graeffei, assembly GCF_027579695.1. Classification (NCBI taxonomy): domain Eukaryota; kingdom Metazoa; phylum Chordata; class Actinopteri; order Siluriformes; family Ariidae; genus Neoarius; species Neoarius graeffei. Next base: position 108,845,701 of record NC_083571.1, on the reverse strand, counting down.
GGTAGAATACAGGTTTAACCTAAGACTAGATTTAACCTGCAACCCTTTCTGTTTCACACTGCTTTTATCATAGTTTCTTGTTTTTTTAACCACCTAGCTTACATGCTGTTTAGGTGACCATCATTGGGTACACGCTCGGCATTCCCGATGTTATTATGGGCATCACATTCCTGGCAGCCGGCACGAGCGTTCCAGATTGCATTGCCAGCCTGATTGTTGCTCGCCAAGGTTTGTCTCTTTTATTCAGATATCATGTTGAGTGTGTTTCGGGGAGGGTTTTGTTATGGCTTCGCGACTCGGGCAATTTTCAAAACTTCGAAATCACTCGTGAAATTAATCCTTAATTTTGCTCGGCCCCATACGATTACCTATACTTATTTATATATATATATATATATATATATATATATATATATATATATATATATATATATACAGTGGTGCTTGAAAGTTTGTGAACCCTTTAGAATTTTCTTTATTTCTGCATAAACATCATCAGATTTTCACACAAGTCCTAAAAGTAGATAAAGAGAACCCAGTTAAACAAATGAGACAAACAATATTATACTTGGTCATTTATTTATTGAGGAAAATGATCCAATCTTACATATCTGTAAGTAGCAAAAGTATGTGAACCTCTAGGGTTAGCAGGTAATTTGAAGGTGAAATTAGAGTCAGGTGTTTTCAATCAATGGGATGACAATCAGGTGTGAGTGGGCACCCTGTTTTATTTAAAGAACAGGGATCTATCAAAGTCTGATCTTCACAACACATGTTTGTGGAAGTGTATCATGGCACGAACAAAGGAGATTTCTGAGGACCTCAGAAAAAGCACTGTTGATGCTCATCAGGCTGGATAAAGTTACAAAACCATCTCTAAAGAGTTTGGACTCCACCAATCCACAGTCAGACAGATTGTGTACAAATGGAGGAAATACAAGACCATTGTTACCCTCCCCAGGAGTGGTTGACCAACAAAGATCACTCCAACAGCAAGGCGTGTAATAGTCAACGAGATCACAAAGGACTCCAGGGTAACTTCTAAGCAACTGAAGGCCTCTCTCACATTGGCTAATGTTAATGTTCATGAGTCCACCATCAGGAGAACACTGAACAACAATTGTGTGTATGGCAGGGCTGCAAGGAGAAAGCCACTGCTTGTCTGCAGTTTGCTAAAGATCACGTGGACAAGCCAGAAGGCGATTGGAAAAATGCTTTGTGGACGGATGAGACCAAAATAGAACTTTTTGGGTTAAATGAGAAGCGTTATGTTTGGAGAAAGGAAAACCCTGCATTCTAGCATAAGAACCTTATCCAATCTGTGAAACATGGTGGTGGTAGTATCATGGTTTGGGCCTGTTTTGCTGCATCTGGGCCAGGACGGCTTGCCACCATTGATGGAACAATGAATTCTGAATTATACCAGCAAATTCGAAAGGAAACTGTCAGGACATCTGTCCATGAACTGAATCTCAAGAGAAGGTGGGTCATGCAGCAAGACAACGACCCTAAGCACACAAGTCGTTCTACCAAAGAATGGTTAAAGAAGAATAAAGTTAATGTTTTGGAAGGCCAAGTCAAAGTCCTGACCTTAATCCAATGGAAATGTTGTGGAAGGACCTGAAGCGAGCAGTTCATGTGAGGAAACCCACCAACATCCCAGAGTTGAAGCTGTTCTGTACAGAGGAATGGGCTAAAATCCCTCCAAGCCGGTGTGCAGGACTGATCAACAGTTACCGGAAATGCTTATTTGCAGTTATTGCTGCACAAGGGGGGTCACACCAGATACTGAAAGCAGAGGTTCACATACTTTTGCCACTCACAGATATGTAATATTTTATCATTTTCCTCAATAAATAAATGACCAAGTATATTTTTGTCTCATTTGTTTAACTGGGTTCTCTTTATCTGCTTTTAGGACTTGTGTGAAAATCTGATGATGTTTTAGGTCATATTTATGCAGAAATATAGAAAATTCTAAAGGGTTCACAAACTTTCAAACACCACTGTAGGGCCAAATTCATACTTCGGAAGCCATTCAAGTTCACAACATTTGTCATTCACATTTTCTGAACCAATCAATGCACAAGACTATCTTGCACGTTTAAATCAGTTTCTTAAGCGTCTTTCATCATGACACAGTGACACGACACGAGGATTTTGGACAGAATTTTAACATCTTTCAGGATTGATCCCGGATATTTCTCTTGTCTCAGATGCCGATCCAATGCTGCCTGCATTACTTTAAAAGAGTCTGGTTGGTAGTTTTCCCCATTTTCTTTCCTCACTTCTGCATAAAACTGCGATAGCACCTTGTCTAACTCATAGCATTCATACGCCACTAGAGTCATTTATTTGTCTTTCTGCGGCCCATTTCTTAAACACGGAAAGCCAAAAATTCGTACTTTTTTTGGTATTTTCATTTTCGCTTGCAGCTTTCAATTGGTTTATCATTTCTTTGTCAAACATAGCAAAACGCAGCATTGCTGAGTCAGCAGAGTCAGCCATATTGTTGACAAAATTTGCTAATTTTTGTAACCGTAACCAAGCAACGAATTAGCCAGTAGCATTTCAGAAATACGGCCCCATGTTAAGTAAAAAGCCCTCCTAGATTGACCAATCAGAATTGAGTAATTTGGCCCTATGTATTGTAAGCAGTAAAAAGAGAAAAATGTATAATTATGACTTTAAAATCCTTGCGTAACCAGACACCTGTTTGTTTAGCTCGTGTTAGCTAGATAGTACAAGCAGAGGAGATGATCAGCATATTAAACAAAACTCCTTTTGAATTCTGTCTGGGTAGCTCATGTTAGCTGGCTGGCTAACATTAGTTGTGAAGATTTGTGAATTCCTGAATAGGGCTTGAAATCCTCTCAAAATTCCTGTCAGCTTAGCGCAGGTTAGCTAACAAAACATATAACAATGTACATGACAATGACTTTCATTCTGCTAACTGAAATATTATTGTAATATATTCATGTTTAGTGGTATAGCACATATGGAACACCATATGTGCCGTAAGTTGTATGCGTGCGCATTACCGAATAAAAATGCTTCTGGTTGTTGAGATAAAAACTGTCTATTTTCAATCATCTCTGCTGTTTTAAAGTCTTTTTAAAAAATTTTTTTACAATCGCTACGCTTCTATTTTGTATACAGTTATACTTTAAAGGTCCCAAGATATACACTTTTAAACTACTTTATATCATTCCTCAAGATGCTTCTGTAAAGTTTGTGAAGTTTTTTTTTTAAATTAAAAAAAGCCTTTTTTTTCTCATGCCATTTTAAAGCTAGACGGCCTTTTGATTTCATAAAATCGGTGAAATTTGGTTCCCTCTGAAATTTGGTCATTGAAATACAAGTTTATTTCTGTAATATGTAAAAAATATATATCAGGCCATTCTATGGCTGGGAAGTTATTTAATTTGAGGGGATTAAAGCAAATAATGTGCATGAAATCGCTTGCTTCGCGCAGTCAAGCAGACAGAGGAAGTCCGTGTGCGCATGCACAGGTTTACTTTCTTCTTCTTTTGGGTTTTACAGCAGCTGGCATCCACAGTGTCACATTACTGCCATCTACAGGTTTACCTTTGAGCGTGCACTGACAGTTCCATCATTCTGTCACTAAACGAACAGCTGATCACACCGAGGTGCTCGCTGAGCGCCAATATTTATTAGTTTGGTTCTGCGTTTCCTTTCCTTCGTATATAACATAACGTCTTTTCTTCTCGCTTTCCGTTACTGTAGTCGGTCTTTCACGTTTCATTCGCACACTCATGTCCTCCACTTTTCTCTCCTGTTTCAAATTTGTATCCCACAATGCCTTGCGTGAACGGGGAAAGCCCACCACGTCATGCATGATGTAGTATCTTGAATTGTGTCATGGTGAAGCAGGAAAAAATAGCGGAGAATATAGGGCCACGTGGCCCTAAATTCATTAATTGTTCTATTTAAAAAAACTAATAAAATTTGAAGTCTGTGATTCAAATTCAGTAGCTTTTGGTCCACTAAACAAAAATAACTGGGTGTCAGGGATTTTTTTTTTTTTTAAATGACCTACACTTGAAAAATCTGAAAGGCAGTCTAGCTTTAACTTTCAATAAAAACCCCTTAGGACTTTGAGGTTAGGGTTTTGGGGGTGTGCCTTTAAATCTAATTATGCAAATAGCTTCATTCTGAATGGCTAACAAAATCTGTGGGTGTGGATGAGAGAGTTGGATGTTAATCAATCTGACCGAAGCTATCTCACTCACTGGCTGAGTTCCAAATTGTACTCTTCTCCCTAGACTATTGCACTGCAGTATGAGACAAATGTTTTATGTGCCCTTTATAGTGCATTCATACAAATGCAGCATTTTGGAATTCAGCCACTAAAGGCTGAAAGCTATGTCAGTAAAAAAGCTGCGCTCCTTCAAAATGTAATAATTCTCAATAATTTATTGGTCTGGGCAATTTAATTTATTGTTTTGATAAATTATTGAGAATTATTAAATTTTAATGGGGTGCAGCTTTCTTACCAGGTCAGCTTTTTAGCCTTTCATGGCTGAATTCCAAACTGCTATGTTTGTACGAGTGCACTACATAGGGAGTATAAACCATTATCTCATGCTCATGAAGCTGCTTCATCTCACGCCGAAAAACTGAGAAAAATCCAACGTTTAATTGAAATAAATTTATTCAGAGGAAAATAAATGCCTCATCGAGAAATGATTTTCAACAAAAAACGTGATGCTATTATTGCCAGTCCTGTAAATGATAATGAACGCAATGTAACTGAAGCATGTTTTTCATTTAAATTGTACATTTTTGAGTTGATTAGTCTGTAGGAACTTTCAAGATGTAATCCACGACTTCTTGATTAACTGGGGTACAAATATAAGGTGACACAGAGGCCAAATTCCCTTAGTCATCCATCAACATGGGAAAGATAAGAGAACACACAAAGCAAATGATGGAGAAGAAGTGTGTTGACCTTCATAAATCAGGGAATCATTACAAGAAATATCTACTTGCCTGAAAATGTCCATTTCTACTGTTAAGGCAATTAAAAAAAAAGTGGACATCACCTGGAACTGTTACAAAGTCAACTGGAAGAGGACCCAAGTTTATTTTGCCACCACGGACAGTGAGGAGGATAGTAAGAGAAGCAAAAAAATAAAAAATCCCCAAGGATCGCTGTTGGTGAATTACAAGAAAAAGTAAAATCTTAGTGTTTCCAAGTCTCCAAAACCACCATCAGACTCCACCTTCACGCCAACATGGAAGGTCTGCCCGAAATAAAGCCTTTTCCGTCAGTTAACCACAAACGTAAGTGCCTGATGTTTGCAAAACACTACTACAACTTTGACTGGAACCATGTTCTATGGTCTGATGGAACAAAAATAGAGCTTTTTGGCAATAAACACTCAAGGTAGGTTTGGTGTAAAAAGAAGGATGGCTGTAATGAAAAGAACCCGATCCTAACTGTAAAATATGGTTGAAGTTCTGTGATGTTTTGGGGCTGTTTTTCCTCCAAAGGCCCTAGAAACCTTGTTCGGGTACACGGTATCATGGACTCCATGAAATACCAGAACATTTAAAATCAAAATCTGGCTCCTCTGAGAGGAAGATAAAACTGGGTCATCATCGTCCAGCAGGACGATGGGACAATGATCCAAAGTGTAAGTCCAAATCATCACAAGAATGGTTCACTGAGCACAGAATCAAGCTTCTGTCATGGACATCTCAGGCCAAGTTTACATTAGACCGTATCTGTCTCGTTTTCTTCGCGGATGCACCGTCCATTTACATTAAAACGCCTGGAAACGCCGGGAAACGGGAATCCGCCAGCGTCCACGTATTCAATCCAGATCGTGTCTGGTCCGGTGCTGTGTAAACATTGAGAATACGCGGATACGCTGTGCTGAGCTCTAGCTGGCGTCGTCATTGGACAACGTCACTGTGACATCCACCTTCCTGATTCGCTGGCGTTGGTCATGTGACGCGACTGCTGAAAAACGGCGCGGACTTCCGCCTTGTATCACCTTTCATTAAAGAGTATAAAAGTATGAAAATACTGCAAATACTGATGCAAATACTGCCCATTGTGTAGTTATGATTGTCTTTAGGCTTGCCATCCTTCCACTTGCAAGTGGTAAGTGATATGCGCTGGGATCACACACACAGCGGCTCAGTCCCGAATCACTGCTTGTGCACTATACTCGTGCGCTCTGTGAGCTGCGCAGGGCCGGAGTGCGCACCCTCCAGAGGGCACTCGCTGTTCAGGGCGGAGTGATTTGGAGCGCAGGATGCCTGCGGAGCCGAGCGTATCCGTGTATTGGTGTTGCTGTGTGCACGTGAATCGTGTATTGGTGTTGCTGTGTGCACACTAATCGTTTTAAAAACGTTAATCTGATGATCCGCTGATACGGTCTAATGTAAACCCCACCTCAGTCCCCTGACCTGAACCCCACTTAAAACCTGTGGGGTGACCCAAAGAGGAGAGAGCACAAGAGAGGGCTTCAGATCCTGGATGATCTGGAGATTGTGTAAAGACGAATGGTCTCGGATGCCCTGCTTTGTATCTCCAACCTGAAAAATGTTGTCCTATTCCAGAGTCAGTGGTTCGTAGGTACTCCAGATACCCAAATATATGTTCACAAGCACTGGAAAAGTGAGTGTCATGGCAGATCCCCTTTAAAAGAACAACTGCTTGCTGCTCCGTCATGTGTGGAAATAACTTAAACAAAAAAATTACAACTCATATTAAATACAATAGATTAAAAAAGGACAAAGGTTTATGTTTTACTATGTGGGTATGTCTGTTTTTTGTTATCATGTGAGTTTTGGTTACATTTATTTATTTAAGCACTATGTCCCTGACTCTAATATCATTAGGTATAGCTGTGCAGGCTGTGTTGGCTGGTTGTGTGACTGTATGTACAGTTGTGGTCAGAAGTTTACATACAGTGACATGAATGTCTTGGCAATATTTGGGCTTTCAGTAATTTCTTTTTCTGTGGCAGAATGATTGTACAGCATACATATTTAATTAAAAAAATACCACTAGAATTTGGTGCACAAGTTTTAATTTTCTTTGGGTTTTCTGAAATCAACACAGGGTCAAAATTATACATACAGGGCCAAAAATATACATGCAGGACACCTAATATTTGGGTAAAATGTCTCTTCGCAAGATTCACCTTGACCAAACATTTTTGTTTACCATGAACAAGCTTCTGGCAGAATTCTGGTTGGATATTTCATGACTCTTCATGGTAGAATTGGTAGAGTTCAATTAAATTTGTTTTTTTTTTCTTGGCTTGGACTTGACTTATAAGCACGGTCCATATATTTTCAATAGGGTTGAAGTCAGGACTTGTTTTAAGCTTAATATTAGCCTGCTTTATCCTCCACAACCAGCTCTGATGCGTGTTTGGGTTCATTGTCCTGTTGTAACTCCCAAGTCCCAAGTCGTGTTCAAGTTTCTGATGGTTTATGCTGAAGAATTCTGAGGTAGTCATCCTTCTTCATTATTCCATCCACTTTGTGCAATGAACCAGTTCCACTGGCAGCAAAACAGCCCCAGAGCATGATGATCCTACCACCACCACCAGCTGGTACAGTGTCCCTCTGAACATGGTGGTCATTGTAGCCAAACAACTCAATCTTTGTCTCATCTGACCATACAGCTTTCCTCCAGAAGACTTTTTTCTTTGTCCGTGTGGTCAGCTTCAAACTTTGGTTAAGCTTGAAGGTGTCAATTTTGGAGCAGGGGATTATTTCTTGGATAGCAGCCCCTTAGTCCATGGTGATCTGAACTGTAGACAGTGATCCATCAGCTTCCAGTTCATGGCAGGGCTGTGCCATGGTGGTTCCCAAGTTGTTCCTGACCATCCAAACCAATTTCCTTTCAGCTGAGGGTGACAGTTTGGGTTTTCTTGAAGCAAAGTGGTTTGGCAAAGTGACTACACCTCACAGTAACTTGGATACAATTGTTTGAAGTGATCTTGGAATTTGCATTTGTTTAGAAATGGCTCCAAGAGGCATTCCGTTGTTGTGTATAGAGATCTTGCAGTCACGTGACTGGAAAGTACACAGCCGCCATCTTGTCGGTAAAAAATACAGCTGAATACTACTGCACTGGTGTACAGAATGGATCAATTTCAACCGACTGACTACACGGCTCATTTTTCTAATGAACAGATAACTAGATATATGTCTAAAATAAATGATCTACGGATTAGTGACCCTTATGGCTTACCAGACAGAGTTTTCATGACCGTGTCAGTGGATGTTGAACTGCCAGCGGAATACCTGGACATGTATAATTACCTCATTAACTTTCCCTCGCTGTTTAGTGGTGAAGCACTGCGTACTTATAAATCTCTGGACAGTTATCTTTACAGAAATTCAGGATTTGTCAGCGACTCAGATGTGGCATCTTGTAAACAAGAAAATAACAATCCTCATTGGACGGGTAAGTCACTTAAGTATTGAGTATAGCACTGACCAGCCGATTTATAGAATAGAATAAGGTAATTCCAGCTGTAATTCCAAATCGTCTGTGTTGTTTACCATGGATCTGGCGTTGGAGAGGTAGAGGCTTGGCAGTGGAGATTTGAGTGGCTGTTTTCTGAGCTTAATCAACAGGCCGGCTCTGCAGCCTCGCTTTTGCTTCCTGCTCCCGGCGCCGCCTCCTTCGCTTTGCTTCCGATAACAATCCACGGAGACCCCGCTGGTCTCGCTATCTCGTCCGGAATGTTGTGCACGCGATGGAAATCGCTACAAACTGTCATTTTCTGCTGGAAACCCATGTCCAGTAAGTCCATACAGTTGTAGTGGATATTGAAGTCCGGTACAGACGAACAACACGCAAAAATACACACAAAAAACATAAAAAACGTGCACAGGTAGGGAGAGCTTGTAGCCGCAGCCGTTGTAGTAGAATTGTATATAGTAGGGTTTTCCAGAAGAAAAGGTAGAAGTAAAAGCAGAAGTCGAACCAGAAGTAGAAGTAGAAGGCGGAAATATGGTGTTTGACCGACAAGATGGCGTCTGTCACAATCTGGATAGGCTGTGACGTCACATGCAAGTGCTCCATATCTGCAGTCCTCTTCCTCAGATCTGCACTGAGCTCCTTGGACTTTTCATTTTACAGAGTGTTGGTCAATCCAATGAGTGCTGTAAACAAACCCTTTTTATGAAGGCACAGAGAAGCTACCAGCTGTAGTCAATCATGATCACTAACAGGAAGTTAAGAGACCTCGGCCTCGGCAAGATAAGAGACATTTTGAAAGTTTCAGCACCTCTGAATTAATAATCTAAGTGAGTGTATGTAAATTTTTGACCCTGTATGTATAATTTTGACCCTGTGTTGATTTCAGAAAACCCAAAGAAAATTAAAACTTGTGCACCAAATTCTAGTGTTTTTTTTTTTTTAGTTAAAGATGTATGGTGTACAATCATTCTGCCACAGAAAAAGAACAGTTCAAAGAAATTACTGGAAGCCCAAATATTACCATGACATTCATATCCAAGATGGCATTCATGTCACTGTATGTAAACTTTTGACCACAACTGTATATTTGTGTGTGTGTGTGTGTGTGTGTGTGTGTGTGTGTGTGTGCGTGCGCTGCAGGTCTGGGCGACATGGCTGTGTCTAACAGCATCGGCAGTAACGTCTTTGACATCCTGGTGGGTCTCGGATTGCCATGGGCTTTACAGACGATGGCCATCAGCTACGGCTCAGTGGTAAAATCCTCCACTTTGTGATCGTATAAACTGGTCTTCGGTCATTAACTGTAATGCGGCACAGCTTTTTAGCCGATATTGGAACATGGTGCTTTTATAGAGGCTTTATGATCAATGCTTAGCAATATTCTGTCCCACTGAGTTAAGATGTCTTTACACATTTATTTAAAAGCCCTTAATATATTCATCTCCGTGATCAATATAAACACTCCTGAACACTTCCTGTACTCTGGGATCTTCCTGATGACAGGCAGAGGAAATAAGACACGGAGGAAATGGAACATGACTAACATCACATTTTTTTAAACACTGATTTCATCTTGTTTCTCAAGTCATGCTGCTGTTGTGTACCAACAAGACCCCGTGGTTTTACGGTTATTATTTTCATATGCACAGCAATGTTGATCAATATTAACTACAGCGTTATTATTGTTTCATTTATAGGTATTATTTAACAGTTATTCTATGAACTCGAGTCGTACATGAGCTGATAGCCGACGAGGTGTGTAGCACTGATGAGATTAAGTGGAATAACTGTATTATTCTATCCACATTCACTGGATTTTGAGAAACAGAACATTTTTATTTTTTGCCAATTCGATGAATAAACACTTTATACAAAATGTCCGACAAAATCATTCCTGCTTAGAATTTAAACAAACCAGCGAAATGACAGTAGCAATTTGTGAAAAATGCGATAATAATTCTTGAAAAATAAAAAAAGATACGTTCTTACCATCAAATACTTTCATTCCATATTTTGCTGCTTTTTTTTCTTTTGTATTTTTGGGGTATTTGTTTTTGAATAGTTTTTATTTCGCCCTCGGTTGGTTCAGTAACACACACCGCTATTTTCTTCTTCTTTAGGGTTTTTTGGCATTTGGTAAACCAACTTTAAGGTGCGGGGCGGCACGGTGGTGTAGTGGTTAGCGCTGTCGCCTCACAGCAAGAAGGTCCTGGGTTCGAGCCCCGGGGCCGGCGAGGGCCTTTCTGTGTGGAGTTTGCATGTTCTCCCCGTGTCCGCGTGGGTTTCCTCCGGGTGCTCCGGTTTCCCCCACAGTCCAAAGACATGCAGGTTAGGTTAACTGGTGACTCTAAATTGACCGTAGGTGTGAATGTGAGTGTGAATGGTTGTCTGTGTCTATGTGTCAGCCCTGTGATGACCTGGCGACTTGTCCAGGGTGTACCCCGCCTTTCGCCCGTAGTCAGCTGGGATAGGCTCCAGCTTGCCTGCGACCCTGTAGAAGGATAAAGCGGCTAGAGATAATGAGATGAGATGAGACTTTAAGGTGCATTACTGCCACCGACTGGGCTGGAGTGTGGAACAGGAACTATGGGGGGGACTATATTATTTTAGCGACTTCTGTTTCTTTTAAATACTTGATAACAAAGTGATATATCTGACTTGATGCGCTCTGCCATTTTGTCTTTCTCTACTCACGGTATATGAGCTAATATCCATACAGGGTATACAGGTTAATCAGGGTTAGTATATATGAGAGTTTTTTTCTTTGTTGTTTGTTTTTTGTAAAGGCTTTACCCCGTTTAAAACAAAACAAACAACAAAGAAATATATGTCAAAATATTTCACCCAGGGGCGGCACGGTGGTGTAGTGGTTAGCGCTGTCGCCTCACAGCAAGAAGGTCCTGGGTTTGAGCCCCGGGGCTGGCGAGGGCCTTTCTGTGTGGAGTTTGCATGTTCTCCCCGTGTCCGTGTGGGTTTCCTCCGGGTGCTCCGGTTTCCCCCACAGTCCAAAGACATGCAGGTTAGGTTAACTGGTGACTCTAAATTGACCGTAGGTGTGAATGTGAGTGTGAATGGTTGTCTGTGTCTATGTGTCAGCCCTGTGATGACCTGGCGACTTGTCCAGGGTGTACCCCGCCTTTCGCCCGTAGTCAGCTGGGATAGGCTCCAGCTTGCCTGTGACCCTGTAGAAGGATAAAGCGGCTAGAGATAATGAGATGAGATATTTCACCCAGTGTGTTTTCTTACCAAAAGGAATATAAAAACAAAAATGCATCATGATCGGAGGAACTTTTCATTTTTAGGGGGCAACTGATGCACCCTAACGGGGAGAGCATGCAAACTCCACACAGAAAGGGCCCCCGTTGGCCGCTGGGTTCGAACCCGGAACCTTCTTGCTGTGAGGCGACCGTGCTAACCACTACACCACCATGCTGCCCGTATAGCATAGTTTCATCATCTTACCTCATGCTGTGATTATAATAAAGTGGTCTGTGATTTAATTTTTGCTTAAACGGCATTTATACTCACATCAGGAATGTGTGCTGTGGTTTCTGCTAGGGAAGCGTTTTAACATCGTGTTTTCTGCTCTCTCTTTCAGGTGATGATAAACAGCCGAGGGTTACTGTACTCCGTTGTGCTGCTGCTCGCCTCTGTCGCTCTCACAGTGGGTGTGATTACACACACACACACCTGACAAATAAACCAGAACAAAGTTGCTTTTGCTGACTTGACTGAAAAGCTGCTTTATTGAAGCTTGAAATTATTTCAGTATCTACATGTAAACAGTAAATGGACTTTATTAGCTCTCATAAGACACTGCTGCATTTGTCAAGCGCAATCAAGCTCTTGCTGTAAGAACAGTACTCTTAGAACTTACTCTCCAAATTGTGTTCTTGTTTATTTTAAAGCCCCAGGAAATATGGTTTGTAGTGAAAACTTGAGTGTGATATTCAACATTCGGAAACGTTTTAATGAGAAAAAAAGTTAGAATGATAAAATGCTATGGAGTTTCCAGATCAGAGTTTGATTTGAAAACTTTTTGGGTGTGGATTAATAGTCTAATCATCATGCTTGATTGACAGTCTGGGATTGATTAAGGTCAGGCTTACACTGCTGATGTTAGATTATTGCTGGGTTTCAGTCATGTGACTTTTTTTAGCGGTTTTACTGGAAGTGAAATAGCTGGAGGTCTAAACAGCTGCCGTAGTGCAAACAACTAGCGATGACTTATCAGAGTATGCTCGTAATCTAGAAGCCACTGCTCGCTTTAGATATATTCAGAAGATTGCTATGTGCAATGGAATCGACCCCTACAGTCTGGGAAAGAAGGATTTGTCATACGATCTTGAAAACTACCCTTCAGTCGAGTTCCCCGACATCTCGAACTATCTGGTGTTGCAGACGTCCTTCTACACCGCAAAACAGATGAAAGCGTGGAAGAGTATGGAGGCTTACAACTTTTTTGTATGTGGCTGGGTAAAGGACCTCGGTATCAAGTCGCTGCCGAATGAATCCTGGATTGTTTTTGCCCGTGTAAGTACGTTTATTTTAAGCTTGTCGTTTGCGTCTTTACAATGAAGCGCTGCAAGTTGAAGTGTAAACAAACAACAGTTGGCTTGATTCTCACTTGTGTTGGCTCTGATCTCTCAGGTAAATCATTCACAAAGATCATCAGAAACCCCTTTAAAGACCTGGATCTTAGTTAAACAAGACGGAGAAGTGATCATGGCGCATTGTAACTGTACGGCTGGGTAAGAATTTTGTCACGACCTTCATGCATATGGACTTTGTGAGGAGTAAACAAAGAAACAGCTGGGGACTTTAGCGCTTCGTGACTAAAAAAAGTAACATAAAATAACGACACATAGCAAGAAAAGTACTTGGAAAACACTAAGGACAGAGCTGAGAGGGAAATACAAACCTTTCACCAAGTGGTCACTGCAAACTCGAGCATGCTTCGACTTGGCTCACTTCGATTTCAGTGAAAGGTTCAAAAGCCACCTTTCTCGACGTCTCTTTGTGAAATCCTGTGTTCGTTCACCCTTTTTTATTAGTTCACGGGGAACCCTGAAGAAACTTTTATCAGTTTCACGGTTTGATCGATTCAAACAACCTAAGACAATGCAAGCGTAAGGCATTTTTCATGCAAGCAATGCACCTTCTCCGTACAATCGCTTTGTCAACTGAGCTTTGGTCGACCACCAGCTAAACTTTTGAATAACTAATGAAGCAGATGTGACATCAAGTGAAACCCAGCAATTCCCAACAACCATATATACAATGGTGAACCGTTGCTATTAGCGCTGGGACTTCAGCTCAGCTAAAGCTTAGCCAGACACACAAAAAAGCAACAGGGCAAAGGATTTTGCAAGGGATTAGTGGCAGGTTGCTGTCAGCTCACTCTGTTGTGTGTAGTTGTCAATGCTGATTTTAAAAGTAACTAAGTAAATTACACAGGGAAATGAATGTCTTAAGTTATTCAGTTATTTTCATTCAGTCTTTCAAATGAATTTAATGTCCCTAAACCACACTTTTTTTTCCTTGTACAAAGCAGCAATCATTATGTTGATTGACGATGTATTTTTGAACCATAGCTGATCCAAAAGGCCATAAATTAATGGAAAATAAAAAAAAATCAGCCGATTTTCACGGAATCTACCAAGACTGAACCAGAAGATCCTGAAGGGGTGTGTAATGTCACACGTGTAACAATTCAGATATCAATTTTGTTCCTGTGCTCAGCAGTGGTTAGACCAGTCTCGATATGGAATCACGTTTTGGAGAGAATTCTGATAGTGATTGGGATTCTTATATGTCGGATGAAGGGGCAGATGATTATCAAGGATATTCCGGAGTAAATGGTTATCTTTTCGAGTCCCCAAGACGAGAAACAGATGCCAGTTCAGTCAGTTCACAACAGTCCCGCTCACCGCTGATAGCGCACCACCAGCCAGAGAGAATTGGAAACACAGATTGGTTTGTGAATTTTTATTCTAAGCTGGCTGCTGCAAAATACAGGGAAAATATTTACATGTACCTCAATAAATTCAGAAATATAACCTCTAAAACATAGACTTATTCAGTGTAATTATTGACAGAGAATATGAAGTGGGTGATAATAGGGGAATTGACAGACTGTCCAAATATCAGATCAAATGTAATTTATTAAATAAATGGGTTTCTTTTTTGCTCCAATAATTCCCATGTGGTCGTCATGGTGGTGATGAACACCTGATGAATCAGATTTATTATTAGTAGGCCTATGATATGTGAGATATGTGTATATATGGTATATTTCAGGTGCCAGTGTGGTCATTGTCAGCCAGTCTGGATAGTTGGCACACTTCCTGGTTTCAGAAGTTTTTTTTTTTTTTTTTCTCTTCTGGCCTGTTATCTGTTCCATCAAGATCACCTGTCCTTCATAGCAGTTCTTGTTGAAATGCTGCTCACAAATTCCCACTTGACTCTTCTCTGGTGGCGACACGAAATCTGCCCGCTTCATCTGCACAAACTTCACCCACTGTTGCTTTCGTGTCATTTCTCGGAAATTCGTGAACTGAATGTCCTGTTGTTTATGAATTTGAACATCCAAATACAACGCAGCACTTTCCCATTGTTATTTTTGTAAGATTCCAGCAACAATATCCAATTTCAGTGAGTAAACAAGCATGGAGTCAGATGAATGGAAATTACCCAGATAACCGGGGTTCCACGTGTGATGTCATGCCCTGAGGCAAGGCTTCCTTTTTCTGGGATCTGGACGCCATGATTTATCGATAGTTTTGTGCTTGATAATAAAATAACAAATAATTTATATGATTTCCCCCCTGCTTTATTAATTCGTTTTGGTCGTTACTAACAATATATATTCATTTTAAAGCATTACAATAAGGCATTACATACACTTTAAGTCTGAGTGAAAATACTATGGCGAGTGTGTGTAACTGACTATAATCAGTCGGTTACTCTAATAATAACTAAAAGTCTCTCTGTGGTTAATAGATGATGCAGACGAGGCGAAGAGTTGATCTGTCAGCATTTATCCTGGAAAACAATGAATGACAGGGCTGTGAACACACGGAGACAGGGGAAAGAACACTGGCATCCCCCTTTCCAGATGTCCCAAGCATGATTTAAAAACAAACAAAAAACCCATACTGTAGGCTTCATACAGTTCAGTAGGCTGCATTACACTGTGAGATAAAACAGACTATAATAGTCGAGCACTTAATATGAATCATATAGTGTAGTTTACAATGTACAGTAAATGAAATAACCAATACAGTAACGAATAAAATATTTGACAGAGCTTAACCCTTTGAGGTCGAGAGCTTCGCCGGCGAATCTCGACAGGTTCAGAATGAGTAGGTCATGTATTTAGATAAATATCTTTGCGAATTTTTCATCATACAAGCATGATAAACATATTGACAGAAACTTTATACTTTACACTTTCCTATGTGCCCACTGCCAAATAATATTATAGTTTGTAAATTACCTAAATTAGATGAGACATAAAACTTGTCACCTTACTCAGTCACACCGGAGTCGGCGCACTTAGCGCGCACTTACACATTCATAAAAGACTATTCACATGGCAATGGCATGATAATCAGTTTCACTCTGTCTCTTTTGATTGGTTTCTCTCAGGAATGTCCATCGTAAAGAGGATAAAATCTATCAGACATACTTTGGGTTATTTGGAGGTAAAACTCGTTGCGAGATGGCACGCGGATTTTATATGCTTTGGATGATTCAGGACAGCGATTCAATTCATGATTCATTTCACGATTCAGGACAGTGATTTAATTTCAGGACAGCGAATCAATTCATGATTCAGGACAGCGATTTGGTTCAATCTTGAGATCTGCAATACTGATGATCAGCAGTGGCTTTTTTTTTTTTTTAAAGATTTTTTTTGGGCTTTTTTCACCTTTATTGGATAGGACAGTGTAGAGACAGGAAATGAGCTGGAGAGAGAGACGGGGAGGGATTGGGAAATGACCTCGGGTCGGAATCGAACCCGGGTCCCCGGATTTATGGTATGGCGCCTTAGTTGACTGAGCCATGGCACCCTCAGCAGTGGCTTTTTTAAATTTTATTTTTAATTTTATTTTTTATTATTATTACTTATTTTATTTTTTTACTTTGACTCGATCCAATTGAAGATCAGCTCGAGTAAGTGTAAATATTTCTTCTATTTCTGATGAGCAGATCGGTTGATATGTGTGCGCTGTAGTGCATACACATGAAACATAACTGAGCAATTTTTTCCAGAGTTAAAAGTATTTTCCTCAAAATAGTTAATTTTGCTCTATTTTGAGTTTAGAGAGTAAAATTTGGAGTTGGAGTGGGAGCAAAATTACAGAGTGATTGTGTAACAGAATAATAGAATTGGTTGTGAACTGAGTAAAATAGTACAAGAGTTAATTTCAAGACACACTGAATAGAGTCAAATACCAAAATAAAGTCAAATACCAGATAAATGAAGATGTTGTAAAAAGCAGTTTTAGAACTGTGTTGGAATGTGTGAAAAACATGACCTTACTCATTGTGACTTGACCTGATGGGATTAAGAGTTGGCAGTGGGAGGAGTTTTCACTCTTCTCATTGAATGGAATGGACATTTTTTAAACTTCTCATTGAATACCCCTCCCACTGCCATTGCTTTTTCCCAAAACAATAGGACATACTTTTTTTTGATGGCCAGTTAATTGCCCAAATCACTGGAGCAGATTTAAGTTTTTGTGCTTGATATATTCCTCAGACTGAACAGAATCTCCTCAAGTCATCAAAACGGTTCGTCACAATGGGTAAGGTCATGTTTTTTTCACACATTCCAACATGGTTCTAAAACTGCTTTTTACAACATCTTCATTTATCTGATATTTTTTAAAGTACAATCATGACAGACATACTACACACATTATTGTAGCTGAACTTGTGCTGAATACAAAAAAAAGTCATATGACTTTGAAAATACTGCTTAGATTTGTTGAAATTGAAAAATCAGAGCATGCCAAAATACCCTCAGAACCCAGAGTGGCAGAAAATACCCTCAGACCCCGGACAGTTAAGAGTTTTCTTAACATAGTCAGGCAAACATACCTGGAAAACAACGACTGACTGGGCGATCAACACACGGAAACAGGGGAAAGCATTCTGGCATCCTGACAACATAATACCCCAGTTAGCACCCAGCCAAATGGCTACTCAGATAAACACTCGACTTTTCACATGGAATTTTACGATGCTAATTTACATATTTGAGCCGATACAAACAGTGGATGTGTATCAAAACCTTCTTACATCAAAATATAAGCATCATATCTGGGGGGGAATATATATATATATATATATATATATATGATGGACTCTCCCGTCGGAACGACATATGAGGTTCGAACAACTAATCTAGTGTTTAGGGTTCCTTGAGGCGACAACTGCTCAGACGCAGGTGGCTCTTGAGTCCTGCAAGTGACTTACAAAGACGACCGCAATGAACGCAGGTATGGAGGTTGGAGACATGTACCACTGGCACTTGTGCAGCTGCTTTAGTTCTAGCTCTGTCTACACGCAGCTTGTCGATGCTAGATGCCGAGAACTGTTTGATGCCATTGTGGCACACAGACCACCAAGCCCTTCGATCGCTGGCACACTGCTCAAAGGCTTTCAAGTTGATGTTGATGGCTAATAGGTTGGACTTCAGCTTATCCTTGTATCGAAGCCAAGGTCGACCAACATTTCGATGGCCACTGTCAAGTTGGCTGTACAGGAGCTGCTTGGGTATCCTATCGACCTCCATGCACACAACATGGCCTGCCCAACGAAGTTGTGATTGCATAAGAAAACTTTCTATACCACTGATACCGCAACGCATAAACAAGTCCGCATTAGAGACTCTGTCTTTCAGAGTAAATCCACAGATGGTGCGCAAGCAGCTCTTGTGGAAGACATCAAGTTGTTGTATATGCTTCCGATAAGGCGTCCACGATTCCGAGCCATAAAGCAGTGTGGTGAGTACGACAGCTTTGTACACCTGCACCTTGATTTCCAAGCGAATTCCTCGTTCGTTCCAAACTCGATGACGCAGCTTTCCAAAAGCACTAGTGGCACGGGCAATACGGTTAATGATCTCATCATCCAAAGATGCACTTGAGTTGACTATGCTACCAAGATACGTGAAGGTTCTCACATACTTCAGGTTCTTTCCATCTACCTGTAACGGAGTTTCAGGGAAGTTGTGAACTGGTGGTTTCTGTTTGACTCCCTTCACTTGTTTTGGCGTAGGGCAGGGTTGATGGATAACCTCGGTTTTCTTTATGCTGATCGTTAGGCCAAAGGCTTTACAGGCAGCAGAGAATCTGTCAACAAGCTGCTGTGCTTCCACTAGGGAGGTTGCCACAAGAGCAGCATCATCTGCGAACAGTAGATCCCGTATGACGGTTCTACGAAGGAGTGTTTTGACTTTAAAGCGCTGGTGATTGAATATACCGCCACTTGTTCGGAACTGAAACTTCACTCCAGTATCGACATCAGCAAATGCATAATTCAGCATGACCGAGAAGAACAGTGCGAACAGGACTGGAGCCATTACACAACCTTGTTTGGTTGGGGGGAATATATATATATATATATATATATATATATATATATATATATATATATATATATATATAGTGGAACCATTAACGGAACCCAACAAATTAACATGTAGACAATAGAGGGATTTGGAAAAGTTCACAAAAAACAAACTTTATTCATATGAAATTATGACATTGCTACATGCGTGTGGAAGAAGAGTCTGGAGACAGAAATCTTAGTTTCTTGGTCATTAGCCTGTGCTACTTGCTCTCAATAGAGAGCACTGGCTTGACCGCTTTATTAGCATTCACTAACACTATTGATGAACGCTACACCAGTTGGAAGGTGACTTCACTGCTGCGCTGACGGCGCTGACTCGCGGTTAAGCTTGCGTTGGCCTTCGAGAAGGCCGAGGCCGATAAATTTTTGGTCCCTCCCACTATAAATCAAAATCTGATTGGTTAATTCATCTGTCACTTCCGACATAAACAAACACTGCCATGGCCTTCTGTCCCAGCAATTAAGTTCTAACCAATGAGTGAGCCAGCTCTAAACTCTTCTCAGCCTAGAGACAACAACAACAAAAAACATCTCATTGGATGACTCGGTTTTAATGTTTTCAGTATAGTAACCCTTTCATTTCTGAAGCAAATTTGATAGAAAATGAGGCCAAATTAAAATGAGACAAGAATAATTATCATGAAATTATGAAAGAATGAAAGCAATTAAAAAATGAGAAAAATTAAATATAACATTTGAAATGCTGATATGTTTGGGCCTTCTCTGAAGGTCTTCACTGAGGAAAAACATAATTGTTGAAAGGGTGAAGCTTGTATATTTACGGTATTTAGCATTTATGGAAGGAGTCTCCAGTATCAGGGCTTTGTAATAGTCAGTCAGTTTTCCGCCACAGGAAAGTCTTCAGGACATAAGAGTTTGTGTTTTCTGGATTCTCACTCACATGACAAGCTGCATTTTTTTGTCATATTCGAGAGAGAGAGAGAGAGAGAGAGAGAGAGAGAGGAAAAAGAGAGGTTGATGAGGGAACTACTGTTTATGGCTTCTATAAGGGTTGTTTTACAATCAGGGTACGCAAGCTAAAAATCACATTTAACACTTATTATCTTCAATATCAAAAGGCTTGACTAAATAAGCTTGGTTGTTTATTGTAGCCCTGTGATGGCTCTATTGACCATGCAAAAAAAAAAATTGGTGATAACGTTATTTTTGGTGAATGTATGGCAATGTGTCATATTTAGCAAAATTACTCGTGTCATTTAGAAAAAGTGCTTTTTTGACCACAGGTAGCTCCAAAAGGGATGCACTTAAATCATTCTTTATACCATAAAACAAATATTTGGTTCCATATCATTGGAAACATAGTTAAGTTTTAATGTTGAATGCCAGTAAGTTTTCAGACTATTTTGATCAAATTAGTATGTAATTGTGTCAAAAAAAAGTCCTCTCCGAGACAGCTAATTTTTCAATATAAAATAACATATCTAAAATGATTATTTTCATCCTAAAATGTGGTCAAGATATTGGGACATAAATATTAGAGACAACTAACACAAAGCTTACAGCCTTATATTTAAAAGCACTATGGAAGTAGTGGATTGTGAATTGTCAAAAAAAAAGTCCTCTCCGAGAATCACTTCATTTGTTTCTCCCAGCCCTGCTTAAAGCTACACTTCATCTTCTTTATCTTATAGCAGATTACACAAAACTACCATTCACATATGTCAAAAAATTACCTGAAATCTGTTCTTTAACTTGTCCTTCACTTAAAAACTGGTACAAGAACCAGTTTGAATCAATTTGAATTTTGGACCCTTGTGACACAAACTTTGTACCCTGATTGTAAAACAACCCATAACGTAAGTGATAACAGGAATTAACTTGTCTTGTGGCTATTCCACAACACTACAGGTAACTTTAATTGTAATAGATTGCAAATCAATGTGGTATAAGAGAAATAAAAGATTTTGGGACAGTCTGACTTTGCATCCAGCTGCAACACACCACCTTATCATGGATAATTTTCCTGTAACAGCACGTCCAGAAGTGTTTTATTCCTTACGTATATTAATGCATTTAAAAAAAAAACAACCCTTTTTTTTGTATCTGCACATTTTCCTTAATGTTTTTTTTCCTTCCTTCTGACCTGATTGGTACAGTACAATGATGTATTAGGGCCATTGGAGGTTTAAAAAAACAAAACAAAAAAACAGCTTGGGGAGGGGGGGTAATATTCTGACAAAAACTCAGAATTTCATAAATGAATGCTAGACTGCCTTCCAATTTTTCAAGTGTAGCTCATAAAAAGAATTTTCCCCAACACACAATTATTTTTGTTTAGTGGACCGAAAACTACAAAATTCGAGTCACAGACTTCCAATTTTATTAGTTTTTTTAAAATAGATAAATTAATGAATTTATCTCCACGTGGCCCTAAAGTCTCCGCTATTTTTTCCTGCTTCGCCATGACCCAATTCAAGATACTACATCATGTGTCACATGGTGAGCTTTCCCTGTTCATGCAAGGCATTGTGGAATACAAATTTGAAACAGGAGAGAAAAATGGAGGACGTGAGTGTGCAAATGAAACGTGAAAGACCGACTATAGTAACAGAAAGTGAGAAGAAAAGACGTTATGTTATATACGAAGGAAAGGAAACGCAGGACCAAACTAATAAATATCGGCGCTGAGCGAGCACCTCGGTGTGATCAGTTGTTCATTTAGCGACAGAATGATGGAACTGTCAGTGCACGCTCAAAGGGAAACCTGTAGATGGCAGTAATGCGATACTGTGGATGCCAGCTGCTGTAAAACCCAAAAGAAGAAGAAGAAGAAGGTAAACCCGTGCATGCGCACACGGACTTCCTCTGTCTGCTTGACTGCGTGAATCGAGCGATTTCATGCACATTATTTGCTTTAATCCCCTCAAATTAAATAACTTCCCAGTCACAGAATGGCCTGACATTTTGAGATATGACAGAAATAAACATATATCACAATGACCACATTTCAGAGGGAACTAAATTTCACCGATTTTTATTAAATCAAAAGGCCGTCTAGCTTCAAAATAAAAAATGTACAAGAAAAAAAATAATAAAAAAATGATCTGAGATTATAAAAGTCATAAATTTCAAGATTAAGATTTCACAAATTTACAAAAAAAAAAAATCCCTTGGAAATAATCTCATGCTTCCCAGCTTCAGTGCATTCCGGGAAATGTAGGACAACATTCTCTTCGTGTTTTATTCTTTTATATTGCATGATCGAGGATGAAAGGCCACATTTCCTATAACTCTTGGCTCAGCCATTTCAAAGTGACAGATTTGGGTAGATGAGAAGAATCCATGCACTGTAAGTAATGGAAACTTCTCTTGCACAATAATTATACATTTATAAACAGCTAAGACAAAAAAAAAAAAAAAAAATATATATATATATATATAATATGCATAAACAAACCTGGCATGGGTTTCCCGATAATGTTGCACTTTAAGGCTAAAGAGTGAGTTTAAAGATGCTCTTAAGCAACGAATGTTTTCTTTGTATGTGGTTTTCTCAAACTCACTTGTAAGAAGGAATCTTAAGAGCAACTTCGCCAAGAGCTTCTTTGCAATGCGCATCCTCGATATAGTCATTAGTAGTCGCTAAAGGCATTTGTCCCATCTTTGACTTGTAAGTGACATCAAAGCAAAATGGAAACCCGGATGTCGGCCATGTTGGTGGATATACAAATGCGGAGTCAAGCGACGTTCCATACAAAACATAGTCACGCGTGCGCAACTCTCTTTGTTTTTCCACTGCTTTAAGCGTTCTTTTAGCACTGCCATATCTTTGTGCTGTATAAGGTTGTGGTCACAACAGTACTCGTGACTGTGGCACATTCCGATTTTTTAGAATTCCATCCGTGATTCGGAAAGAGGGTGATGAAACTCTGAGGCTTAGTACGGGGAGGAGACAAGCATGGCAGGGCTGATCTAACAGAGGCTAAAACCAAAACAGCCCGTGCTTGCAGTAATCATTTTATCTCAGGTGTTATTCAAAAGCTTTCTCGATAACATCATGGAAGAATTTTATTTCGTCTTGCTAGAATTTTGCTATAAAATGAGCACTCTCTCTTGTCGTGGTTTACTCGGTCATTGTTATAGTTTTAACACGTGCATTACCATTTCGGTTCTAGGAGCGCCAGCAAAATTATACGATAGAAACAATCCAGACTGGGCACCCACTCAGAAAACGGGCGATGTTTCGTTCAAGGTCGGACTTGATTCTTTGGCAGCCAAACCAGATAGAACGCGATATCTGGGTACTCGATGGTCAGTAGAAGCACCTTATCTTCAGAAAGTCTGACTTTTTTAAATAATATGGGTCAAAACCACACATATCTATCTTCTCTTCGTATCGACTCTTCGGTCGATCGTTCAAATCGTGGTAATACTGAGAAAATTCAGCATTGTTTACAGACACATTTTCAGTGGCTGCCATCCGAGTTGCTTTGTATATCCACCATCATGACGGATGCTCATGACGTAGCACATTTTGATCACGTGGTTGCAAGTCATCTATAATTGCTAAAGGCATTAGTAGTTGCTAAATCCAATCGATGAGGTCACAGTGTTCATTTTTTAACCAAAAACCAATGAAATATAAAGTGTTAAAATATGTTAATATACAGTGGGGCAAAAAAGTATTTAGTCAGTCACCAATTGTGCAAGTTCTCCCACTTAAAAAGAGGAGAGAGGCCTGTAATTTTCATCATAGGTATACCTCAACTATGAGAGACAAAATGAGAAAAAAACATTCAGAAAATCACATGGTCTGATTTTTAAAGAATTTATTTGCAAATTATGGTGGAAAATAAATATTTGGTCAATAACGAAAGTTCATCTCAATACTTTGTTATATACCCTTTGTTGGCAATGACAGAGGTCAAGCGTTTTCTGTAAGTCTTCACAAGGTTTTCACACACTGTTGCTGGTATTTTGGCCCATTCCTCCATGCAGATCTCCTCTAGAGCAGTGATGTTTTGGGGCTGTCGCTGGGCAACACGGACTTTCAACTCCCTCCAAAGATTTTCTATGGGGTTGAGATCTGGAGACTGGCTAGGCCACTCCAGGACCTTGAAATGCTTCTTACGAAGCCACTCCTTCGTTGCCCGGGCAGTGTGTTTGGGATCATTGTCATGCTGAAAGACCCAGCCACGTTTCATCTTCAATGCCCTTACTGATGGAAGGAGGTTTTCACTCAAAATCTCACAATACATGGCCCCATTCATTCTTTCCTTTACACGGATCAGTCGTCCTGGTCCCTTTGCATAAAAACAGCCCCAAAGCGTGATGTTTCCACCCCCATACTTCACAGTAGGTATGGTGTTCTTTGGATGCAACTCAGCATTCTTTCTCCTCCAAACACGACAAGTTGAGTTTTTACCAAAAAGTTCTATTTTGGTTTCATCTGACCATATGACATTCTCCCAATCCTCTTCTGGATCATCCAAATGCTCTCTAGCAAACTTCAGACGGGCCTGGACATGTACTGGCTTAAGCGGGGGACACGTCTGGCACTGCAGGATTTGAGTCCCTGGCGGCGTAGTGCGTTACTGATGGTAGCCTTTGTTACTTTGGTCCCAGCTCTCTGCAGGTCATTCACTAGGTCCCCCCGTGTGGTTCTGGGATTTTTGCTCACCGTTCTTGTGATCATTTTGACCCCACGGGGTGAGATCTTGTGTGGAGCCCCAGATCGAGGGAGATTATCAGTGGTCTTATATGTCTTCCATTTTCTAATAATTGCTCCCACAGTTGATTTCGTCACACCAAGCTGCTTACCTATTGCAGATTCAGTCTTCCCAGCCTGGTGCAGGTCTACAATTTTGTTTCTGGTGTCCTTTGACAGCTCTTTGGTCTTGGCCATAGTGGAGTTTGGAGTGTGACTGTTTGAGGTTGTGGACAGGTGTCTTTTATACTGATAACGAGTTCAAACAGGTGCCATTAATACAGGTAACGAGTGGAGGACAGAGGAGCCTCTTAAAGAAGTTGTTACAGGTCTGTGAGAGCCAGAAATCTTGCTTGTTTGTAGGTGACCAAATACTTATTTTACCGAGGAATTTACCAATTAATTCATGAAAAATCCAACAATGTGATTTCCTGGATTTTTTCCCCCCATTCTGTCTCTCATAGTTGAAGTGTACCTATGATGAAAATTACAGGCCTCTCTCATCTTTTTTAGTGGGAGAACTTGCACAATTGGTGGCTGACTAAATACTTTTTTGCCCCACTGTATTGTATTGTCTTTAAGCATGACATATATAATGTGGGAATTAATTATTGAAACTATTTTGCATTTTTGGATAATATTTTTTTATTCCAAGCATGTTTTTAAATTAAATGAAGAAACATTCAGACGAAAAAATGAGAATCTACACACACACACACACACACACACACACACACACACACACACACACACACACACACACACTGTTAGAGGTGCAGAAATGTGTCTCATTTATGACACTAAATTCAATAATCACTCACCTAATGGAGTTAAATTTGATTAAACTGTGGTGATAGCTATGTGACATTATGATATCCATACGTAATTCCATAACATACTGAAATATATTCATGATATTTTACATATATTTATTTAATAATTAACTCTATGTACTTGCATGGTACAAGAAAAATAATTTAACACCAGCAGCAGATTCAACACCAGTCTCCGCCCATTGATTGTGAGAGTCCCTCGGAGGCGCAGCGCATTCTGTGTATTCGGCTGTGAGGAGACACTCTTTGTTGTGAAAGAGTGATCCAGGTCCATCGTAAGTTAAGAGCGAGCTAATGCACAACTTTGGCTACAACATTGTTCGAGAAAACTATGTTAGCTTAATGATGGCACTTAAGAGGCAGTTAAAGACGCTCTTAGCCTTAAGAGGCTTTCGGGAAACCCACCCCTGTGTGATTTATCCTTTCATGTCCAATTGCATCCAAAAAGTGTAACAATCAATCATGGGCTTCCTGGCTGCAGTGCATTCTGGGAAATGCAGTTGAAAATCTCTTAGCATTTTATTCTTTTATATTGCGTGATCTGATTGAGCAGGAAAGACGACATTTCTCTCGACTCAGCCATGGTATCTGTGGTATGATTACATTGATCTAACCTTGAAGCGATCTGGTTCCTTGATTAAAAAAAAAAATCCACTAATTTTCCTATTTTTTTCTTGTAAGTTTGTGACTTTTTAATCACAGAATTTCTGAGTTTTTCTCAGAATATTCTCCCTCAGCTTCATTTTTTAACATATAATGGCCCTAATATTGCATCATGGATTGGTCTTCAGTTAAAACAAAACAAAAATCTCTAGCTCAATGCTTTTTGAAAAGTTGAAGAGAAAAAGAAAGTGTGAAAGCACTACCTACCTGTCACATTTTGTGTTTAGATCCTGGGCATCCACATCAACAAGTGGAAGTTGGACTTCAAGCTGGGTGTGTACGTACTGGTCCTGTACGCCATCTTCCTCTGCTTCTCCATCATGATCGAGTACAACGTGTTCACCTTCGTCAACCTGCCCATGTGTCGGGAGGACCATTAGAACCCACACAGTCTTCTACATCTTTCTAATGTTCACCTCCATGCAGTTCTCCCTCTTGATGTTCCTTTCTCAACCCTCTTTCAAACTAGCTCTGTCTCTGCTCTTTTAACAGCCACTGGTCTTCCGCTGTTGTGTCAAAACCACCATTACCTCAAAGTGGACTCGGATATCGTTCTTTATCTTACAGTAAATCACAAATATTCTCTCACTGGCAGCAGTCCACAAAATATTTGGTGTTTCTCTGGTGACCAGGAGCTTGCCTCACCATAGCAGGTCAAGGAAACAATAACACAAGCCCTCAATCATGTAGTTCTCTCCATGATCCAAGAGGAGGATCTTCTTGTTGGCAGCTCTTTTATTCTTTAAAAAGAAAAGCAGAGAAAAGAAATCTTCCATGTTACAGAGTGGATCTGTCAAATACGGGCAGTGCTGGCTTTGTCCGATATAAACTCGTTGCTTCTTTATGTCTATATTGGGGTTTTTTGTGTAATTTAATGTTATTTATTAATTTATTGACACCTATTTAATTAATTTATTTTGTGACCTTGACAGATGAGCATGTTTTCCTATTTTGCAGTGCGATGTAAAAATTTTATTTTCTTTCGAACAGTTTTGGTGAACTTTTTTGTAATAAGAATGCAATATTGAGAGAGAGAGAAAGAAAAAGTGAGAGAGAGAAAGCAAAAAGAGAGCGAGACAGAGAGAAAGAAAAAGAGAGAAAGAAAAAGAGAGAGAGAAAAAGAAGAAAGTGAGAGAGAAAGGAAGGATCTGGATAAGATCTGGATTACTCGAAGACTTGTGCGTTGTCCTTTAAAGATGAAAATGGTTCCTATTTAATCTAGGGACCTGGAGGAAAGTGTACTGAGGAAAGAGCTTTTTCAGTAAAAAGCATTTCATCTCATTGAACAGATTTATTTGTCACAGTATGAAGAAATTTCTGGAATGTCATCTTGTGAGATTCATGCATGTACAGTGTCTTGCAAAAGTATTCATCCCCCTTGGTGTTTGTCCTGTTTCGTTGCATTACAAACTGAAATTAAAATGGATTTTTGTAGAGTTAGCACCATTTGACTTACACAACGCGCCTACCACTATAGAGATCTTGCAGTCACGTGACCGGAAAGTACACAGCCGCCATCTTGTCAGTAAAAAACACAGCTGAATACTGCTGCACTCGTGTACAGAATGGATCAATTTCAACCGACGGACTACACGGCTCATTTTTCTAATGAACAGATAACTAGATATATGTCTTAAATAAACGATCTACAGATTAGTGACCCTTATGGCTTACCGGACGGAGTTTTCACGACCGTGTCAGTGGATGTTGAACTGCCAGCGGAATACCCAGACGTGTATAATTACCTCATTAACTTTCCCTCGCTGTTCAGTGGTGAAGCACTGCGTGCTTATAAATCTCTGGACAGTTATCTTTACAGAAATTCAGGATTTGTCAGCGACTCAGATGTGGCATCTTGTAAACAAGAAAATAACTATCCTCATTGGACGGGTAAGTCACTTAAGTATTGAGTATAGCACTGACCAGCCGATTATAGAATAGAATAGAATAAGGTAATTCCAGCTGTAATTCCAAATCATCCGTCTTGTTTACCATGGATCTGGCATTGGAGAGATAGAAGCTTGGCAGTGGAGATTTGAGTGGCTGTTTTCTGAGCTTAGTCAACAGGCCGGCTCTGCCTGCAGCCTCGCTTTTGCTTCCGCTCCCGACGCCACCTCCTTCGCTTTGCTTCCGATAACAATCCACGGAGACCCTGCTGGTCTCGCTATCTCGTCCGGAATGTTGTGCATGCGATGGAAATCGCTACAAACCGTCATTTTCTGCTGGAAACCAATGTCCAGTAAGTCCATACGGTTGTAATGGATATTGAAGTCCGGTACAGACGAACAACACGCAAAAATACACACAAAAAACATAAAAAATGTGCACAGGTAGGGAGAGCTTGTAGCCGCAGCCATTGTAGTAGAATTGTATATAGTAGGGTTTTCCAGAAGAAAAGGTAGAAGTAGAAGGCGGAAAATGGCGTTTGACCGACAAGATGGCGTCTGTCACAATCTGGATCGGCTGTGACGTCACATGCAAGTGCTCCATACTCTGAGGTCCTGGGCCTGTCAGACACTCTGTGGCATTCTGATAAACCTTGACATTTTTAAGTATTTCATCTAATTAAAAACATTCATGCAAAAGTGACACACATGGTTATCTTCTGGACGCCCTCAGCAATAATAATATGAGAGTAAAGTGAATGTGATGAAATTTGTTTTTATTTTAATTAAGTGCAAACACAACCTTACAAAAAACTATTTTCAGAGTCTTCAAACCTTGTAAAAAAAAACCCACTATAAATATATCTGCACAAGACTTTTGAAGTCCGAACCTTGTAAACATAGGTGTTGGCTACATAAAAGTAAGAACAGCATTCAGAAATGTTCTGTAGTTTCAATACTAATTGTAGAAACTTCAGACTACCTTTGTTTTCTCCAAAGCCAGTTGCCCTTTCAAATGAATATTGATGAGGTAGGTGCAATTCACCTGTAATCCCCCTGTCATAGTCCATTTGTCAAAGACCCTGGCCCTGGCCCCTGTACCTCCCTGCCCCCACACCTCTCTGCTTGGAAAGTTACTGCAAAGAAAAGAAGCCCTAAAAGCCAAAGCTACATTTCGTAATCTTATGCATAGACTTATGCACGGACTATAATAAATCTAAAATTAGCGATGGAGATAAACTATGACTATGCAGGGCATGTTGACTTAGGTAACTAATTACTGTAAATCAGTAATCAGTAAATCAGTGAAACATAGTTTGGCAACAGAAAAATGTTTTCAAAACTTGACGAAAATAACACAGCATGTTTCGATCAGCTAGTTCTTTCTCTTCAAAGAGCACCTCCTATCCTGACAACCCACTAACCAGCTAACATGCACTCTCTTTTTCTTACTCTGATTTCATATGTTTTACTGTAGCTTGATTGTTTTTCTCAATTGCAAGTCGCTTTGGATAAAAGTGTCTGCTAAATGCAATGTAATGTAGTTCTCCCTATACGCTAACTGAAAAAGCATGACAACAACCGCTAGTGAGACATCTTCCTTGCATTGGCCATTCCTCAAAGTTTCTCAGGTGGTGTTTACATTAGACCGTATCCGTCTCGTTTTCGTCGCGGATGCACTGTCCGTTCACATTAAAACGCCGGGAAACGACTCCACAGGCAGAACAACTTGAATCCGCCAGGGCCCACGTATTCAATCCATTACGTATCTGATCCGGTGCTGTGTAAACATTGAGGAACGCGGATACGCTGTGCTGAGCTCTAGCTGACGTCGTCATTGGACAACGTCACTGTGACATCCACCTTCCTGATTCGCTGGTGTTGGTCATGCCACGTTGGTCATGTGACGCGACTGCTGAAAAACGGCGCGGACTTTCACTTTCTGCTAGTTGTCCCGTATCACTGCTCGTGCGCTTCACTCGCGCGCTCTGTGAGCTGCGCAGGGCCGGAGTGCGCACCCTCCAGAGGGCACTCGCTGTTCAGGGCGGAGTGATTTGGAGCGCAGGATGCCTGCGGAGCCGAGCATATCCATGTATTGGCGTTGCTGTGTGCACGCGAATCGTGTATTGGTGTTGCTGTGTGCACGCTAATCGTTTTAAAAACGTTAATCTGATGATCCGCTGATACGGTCTAATGTAAACCCCACCTCAGTTGGTATGGAAACAAGTGAACATGTGCACTTGTTTATACCGGTGAAATGGGGCGTGTTCTCACCTCCCCTTGCTACACAATGAGCGAATGACGACACTGATGCTCCATGCGCTTAACATGTGAATAGCTGATGGGTGTGTCGTTAAGAGGCTGTTGCTGGCTGAAGTACTGAAATTCGTAAGATTTGTTTTTATTCTCTTTACAAAGTGCTAAAGATAAAGTTTATATATATATATATATATATATATATATATATATATATATATATATATATATAATTTTTTTTTGAAAACTAGAAGATTCAAGGTTTCTAGTGGTGTTACTTGAATGTTTCTAGCACAAAAACTTGCGGAGCTTTAGATGTGTGTTTACTAACAGTCCTAAAAGTCCCCTGTGGGGGTCTGTGACCTGAGAGTGTTAAAGGTGAAAATTGTTGTTTAATTGTGACACAAACAATAATTAAGATGAAAAAACAGAAATCTGGAGTGTGCATAGGTATTCGCCCCCTTTCGTATGAAACCCCTAAATGATAGCTGGTCCAACCAATTCACTTCACAAGTCACATAATTAGTTGATTGAGATCCACTTGTCTGCAATCAAAGTGTCACATGATCTGTCACATGATGTCTGTATAAATCAACCTGTTCTGGAAGGACCCTGACTCTGCAACATGACTAATACCCCTTTTCCACCAAATCAGTTCCAGGGCTGGTTCGGGGCCAGTGCTGGTGCTGGTTCACAACTTGTTCAACTTCTGAGCCAGCTGAGAACCAGTTTGCTTTTCCATAGCTCGCGGTGCTAAGGGAAGCCACGTCATTATGTCGCTGTATACGTCAGTTACGTCGCTGTATACGTCAGTTACGTCGCTACGTTTGCATAAACCTTGGCGCGAATATCGAAGCAAAAACAATGCGGAAGAAGCAGCAGCAGCAGCAACAACAACAATAATAATAATGGATGACTTCGCGTTTGTACAGCTGCTGCTTCTCGTCGCTTAAAAATAGCGATCTTTCACGGTCTTGTTATTGTTGTTGGTCTTAACAACTCCGCCCCCCCCGCTGACGTAAGCGGTTCTTTCCTCTGGCCCAGCAGAGAGTTGGTGCTAGCCTGGAACCGGTTTTTCTGGCCCCAGAGCCAGTTTGTCAGTGGAAACAGAAAAGCCGGTTCCAAACTAAGCACTGGCCCCGAACCAGCCCTGGAACTGCTTTGGTGGAAAAGGGGCAACAGCAAGCAACATGAAAACCAAGGAGCATCCAAACAGGTCAGAGACAAAGTTGTGGAGAAGTACTGTATAGATCAGGGTTGGGTTATAAAAAATATCCCAAACTTTGAATATCCCAGGGAACGCCATTAACTCCATTATAGCAAAATGGAAAGAATATGCCACCACTACAAACCTGACAAGAGAAAGCCCCGCCCACCAAAACTCACAGACCGGGCAAGGAGGGCATAATCAGAGATGCAACAAAGACACCAAAGATAACACTGAAGGAGCTGCAAAGATCTACAGCGGAGATGGGAGTATCTGTTCATAGGACCACTTTAAGCCGCACACTCCACAGAGCGGGGCTTTATGGAAGAGTGGCCAGAAAAAAGTAACTGCTTAAGAAAACACTTTTGGAGTTTGCCCAACAGCATGTGGCAACTCCCCAAACACATGGAAGAAGATTCTGTGGTCAAATGAGACTAAAATTGATCTGTTTGGCCATCATGGGAAATGCCATGTGTGGCTCCAACTCAACACCCTGAGTAAACCATTCCTCCAGTGAAGCATGGTGGTGGCAGCATAATGCTGTGGGGATATTTTTCATTTGCAGAGGAGAAAAGCTGTTCAAGACTGAAGGAAAGATGGATGGTACTAAATACAGGGCAATTCTGTAGGAAAACCTGTTTGAGTCAGCCAGAGGTTTGAGACTGGGATGAAGGTTCATGTTCCAGCAGGACAATGACCGTAAACATACTGCTAAAGCTACACTGGAGTGATTTAAAGGGAAACATTTAAATGTCTTGGAATGGCCTAATCAAAGCCCAGACCTCAATCCAGTTGAGAATCTGTGGCATAACTTGAAGATTGCTGTACACCGACGCAACCCGTCTAACTTGAAGGAGTTGGAGCAGCTTTGCCTTGAGGAATGGGCAAAAATCCCAGTGGCTAGATGTGCTAAGCTAATAGAGACATACCCCAAGAGACTTGCAACTGCAACAAAAGGTGGCTCTACAAAGTATTGACTTGGATGGGTGAATACCTATGCACACTCCAGATTTCTGTTTTTTCATCTTAATTATTGTTTGTCACAATAAAAAAATGCACCTTTAAAGCTGTAGGCATGTTGTGTAAATCAAATGGTGCTAACCCTCCAAAAATCCATTTTAATTCCAGCTTGTAATGCAACAAAACAGGACAAACACCAAGGGGGATGAATACTTTTGCAATACACTGTATGTGTTCAGCTTTGAGCAGGTGATGGAGATTCATAGGTTTGATCCTGATCCTTTTTATGTCTCTTAGCAGATATGGGCTTGTGCTACTCTGAAGCCCAGTAGTGGTGGATGATTGTGTTCTTTTAGTAAATTCCCATGTAGATACTTGCACTTTAAAACAAGCATCCAAACAAGCCCTCTGTCCTCAGTGTACCTGCTTCCTTCTTTGTGAGTGTAGAAACACTGTAGAAGGATTCTGGGATGTTTTTATGGAAGATGAGGTCCCTGGTGATGACTCCTTGAGCACAGATGCCAAAAGCACATCCCATTTCCATCTGCAGTGCATGATGGGACAGCTCAGTGACCCTCAACCAAACCCAAACCAGCAGCAGTGAACAAAAACTGATGGCTTTTTCTTTCCCCACTCATATTGCAAAAACACAAGATAACAAAACTGAGCACCACTTTTCAAAAGCATGTCTAATTTTTGTGTCAGGGTTGCTGCGACAATATGCAATCTCAGTAACTTTCACGTGTTAGCTTGGACAAACATGAACCACTTTTCATCAGAAGGCTCAGTTTAGTAGCTGTTTAGGAGCGAGGAGAAAGTCTCGGATGGGGGGCACTATGCAAGGAGGACGGGCATTATATTTCCCATCTTTCCCATTCGTGAACGACTTGAACCTGTGTTCTTTCACTTCTCCAACATGGGACATGATAAGACTTCAAGACTTTGTTTTTTGGAGTTCTGAAGCTGCTAACCATGATCTGGGAGGAAGTGACCTCACTCACACTGTTGTAATACAGCTACTCTTCCTTTCCAGAGACTCAGATTGTCTTGCTTCAACATACTGAACATATTGGCAGTTTTAATGTTTGTTTGAATGGCAGCTTGGATGGGGTTTCATTTCAT
Source organism: Neoarius graeffei (assembly GCF_027579695.1). Taxonomy (NCBI): domain Eukaryota; kingdom Metazoa; phylum Chordata; class Actinopteri; order Siluriformes; family Ariidae; genus Neoarius; species Neoarius graeffei. The sequence goes on along the minus strand of NC_083571.1, from coordinate 108,811,983 downwards.
GGACAGGGAAAAATTTCTCTAGTGCCATTTTTTACACTTTACAGATAATGATGATGCTGAATTCTCAGCTGTCTTGGCTGTTTCTTTGCCTATTTGTTTTGGAAAAAAAAATCTTTGATTTTTCTGTGGAGACTGAAAATGAAAATATACAAGTACCAGGGTTTTTTTTTTTTTTTTTTTTTGGTCTGGTTGGCTCTGTAAGTCTCTATGGTCATATGTCCTTTTGATGTTCTCTTGTACTGTTACACACAAAAACACACACAATGTATCGACTCACAATTCATAAATGCATTTCTCAAAAAGTAGAATGTGTTGTGAGTACTGTATATACACAGTACCAATCAAAAGTTTGGACACCCCTACTCTACTCATTCATAGATTTTTCTGTATTTTTACTTTTTTCTACATTGTAGATCAATACTGAAGACATCAAAACTATGAAATAACATATGGGACATGGCAGCACGGTGGTGTAGTAGTTAGCACTGTTGCCTCACAGCAAGATGTTCCCAGTGGTTGACGGCGAGGGCCTTTCTGTGTGGAGTTTGCATGTTCTCCCTGTGTCTGTATGGGTTTCCTCCAGGTGCTCCGGTTTCCTCCACAGTCCAAAGACATGCAGTTAGGTTAATTGGTGACTCTAAATTGACCGTAGATGTGAATGTGAGTGTGAATGGTTGTTTGTCTCTATGTGTCAGCCCTGTGATGATCTAGAGACTTGTCCAGAGTGTACCCCGCCTCTCACCCATAGTCAGCTGGGATAGGCTCCAGCTTGCCCGCGACCCTGCACAGGATAAGCGGTTATGGATAATGGATGGATGGACATGGGACATGTATGGAATTATGTGGTAAACAAAAAAGTGTTTAAAAAAACAAAATATGTTTCATATTTTAGATTCTTCAAAGTAGCCAGCGTTTACCTTGATGATGCTTTGCATACTACTGGCATTATCTTAACCAGCTTCATGCTTTTCAGTTAACAGGTGTGCCTTATCAAAAGTTAATTAGTGCAATTTCTTGCCTTCTTAATGTGTTTGAGATCAAACAGTAAATAGTAAATAAAAAAAATACAGTATATAGCCCTATTCCACAACTGTAGTAATCCATATTATGTCAAGAACCGCTCAAGTAAGTAAAGAGAAACAACATCCATCCTTACTTTAAGACATGAAGGTCAGTTAGTCTAGAAAATTGCAAGAACTTTGAATGTATCTTCAAGTGCAGTTGCAAAAAACATCAAATGCTTTGATGAAACTGGCTCTCATGAGGACCGTCCCAGGAAAGGAAGACCAAGACTTGCCTCTGCTGCAGAGGAAAAGTTCATTACCAGGCTCACCAAGACTTGCTACAGAGGATAAGTTCATTAGATTTACCAGCATGAGAAATCATCTATTAACAGCACATCAGATGAGAGCCTACTTGAAGGCTTCACAGAGTTCAAGTAGCAGACACCTCTCAAAATCAACTGTTCAGAGGAGACTGCGTGAATCAAGCCCATCCATCCATCCATCCATCCATTATCTGTAGCCACTTATCCTCTCCTACAGGGTTGCAGGCAAGCTGGACCCTATCCCAGCTGACTATGGGTGAGAGGCGGGGTACACCCTAGACAAGTCGCCAGGTCATTGCAGGACTGGCACATAGACACAGACAACCATTCACACTCACATTCACATCTATGGTCAATTTAGAGCCACCAGTTAACCTAACCTGCATGTCTTTGGACTGTGGGGGAAACCGGAGCACCCGGAGGAAACCCACGCAGACACGGGGAGAACATGCAAACTCCACACAGAAAGGCCCTTGTCGGCCGCTGGGCTCGAACCCAGGACCTTCTTTCTGTGAGGCGGCAGTGCTAACCACTACACCACCATGCCACCCCGTGAATCAAGCCTTCACATTCAAGTTGCTGCAAAGAAACCACTACTAAGGGACGCCAATAAGATGAGAATTGCTTGGGCCAAGAAACACAAGGAATGGACATTGGACCAGTAGAAAGTACTTAGGAAGTACTTTGATCTGATTCGAGATTTTTAGTTCCAACTGCTGTGTCTTTGTGAGATGCAGAAAAAGGGAACAGATGGTATCTGCATGTGTGGTTCCCACCATGAAGCATGAAAGAGGAAATGTGATAGTGTGGGGTGCTTTGCTGGTGACCCTGTTGGTGAGTTATTAAAAACTGAAGGCACACTTATCCAGTATTACTACCACATCCTGCAATGACATGCCATCCCATCTAAGTTTAAGTTTAGTGGGCTCATCATTGGTTTTTCAACGGGACAATGACCCAAAACAGGCTATATAGGGATATTTTACCAAGATGGAGAGTGAAGGCGTGCTGCATCAGATGACCTGGGCTCCACAATCAACTGACCTAAATCCAATCAAGATGGTTTAGGATGCAGGTGTTTTGTATTGGTTAGCACTGTTGGCTCACAGCAAGAAGATTCTGGGATCAAGCCCAGTGGCCAATGGGGTCCTTTCTGTGTGGAGTTTGCATGTTCTCCTTGTGTCTGCATGGGTTTCCTCCAGGTGCTCCGGTTTCCCCCACAGTCCAAAGACATGCAGTTAGGTTAATTGGTGGCTCTAAATTGACCGTAGGTGTGAATGTGAGTGTGAATAGTTGTTTGTCTCTGTGTGTCAGCCCTGCAATGACCTGGCGAGTTAGTCAGCTGGGATAGGCTCCAGCTTGCCCGTGACCCTGCACAGGATAAGCGGTTATGGATAATGGATGGATGATTTAGGATACGTTGGACCACAGAGTGAAAGGAAAGCAGCCAGCAAGTGCTCAACATATTCGGGAACTCCTTCAAGACTTTTGGAAAAATATTACAGGTGATTACCTCAACCAGCTTCATGAGGTCATGGCAATAGTGTGCAAAGCTGTCATCAGAGCAAAAGGTGGCTACTTTGAAGAATATAAAACATTTTGCTTTACACTTTTTTTGCTTATTATGTAATTCTTTTTGTGCTGTTTCATAGTTTTGATGCCTTGATCATCATTTTACAATGTAGAAAGTAATACAAATTAAAGAAAAATCATTGAATTTGAACGGATAGCCAAACCTTTGACTGGTACTGTGTGTATGTGTATACACTTAAAAAAAATGTTTTGTTGTTTTTAATTTAGTTGGTAAGTAAAGGGGCTGCCTTAAAATGCTTTCATTGAAACAAGCGTTGCCAGGCAAAACAAACCTCGCCTGGCAGCACTTATTTTATACCTATATGTTGATAATGGTAATATTTCTCAATCATCAGCTATCAGGTTATTGTCCTCTGAAAACCCATGACCTTGAGTTTGACATTTCAAAGTCATTCAAGGCCAAAGGCCATGGTGCCAAATGAAAGCCCATATGGCACTTCCTATAAGTTGATAATGGTTAATATCTGTCTACCATCAACTGTTTTCAAGTTACAGCCCTCTGAAAATCCATGACTTTGAGTTTGACCTTTCAAGGTCACTCAAGGTCAAAGATCATGGTGCCAAATGAAAGGCCATATGAGAGTTCCTATATGCTCATAATAGTAAACATCTGTCTATCGGCAACTGTTTTTGAGTTATAATGGAAAATATGTTATTTTGACCAAAAGGTTGACCTTTCTGGTGACCTTGACCTTCACCTTGACCAGATTATCACCAAAATTTAATCAGGTAATCTACCGACCATTTACCCACCTACCCTGAAAATTTGAAGTCAATCAGTGCAACCGTCTAGACGCTAGATTGTTAACAGACAGACACAACAAACAAACAAACAAATGAAAGTTTGAAAGAAAACTATGAGAGATGCCCCCATCATGTCACATATCAATGAAAGCAGAATTGAAAGATGAACATTTTGGAATTGGTTTGAAGTAAATATGATGAATATGAAGGAAGATATTGGAAAAAAAAAGATTTTGACCTTTTTGGTGACCTTAACCTTGCCCTTGACCCTCAAAATGTTGGAGGTTCTATTTGAGACCAATGCCCATCTGTCCTGAAAGTTTAATGAAGATTGGTCAGCCGTTTTCCCATAAAGTTGCAAATAAAAAAAACAAAAAAAAAACTCCATCCCAGGCGAGGTAAATATATATAACATAATAATGAATATAGTAAGTTAGCACAATGAGGCAATAAGTTCAACTTACAAAATGCGTTTCATTGAGCTCAAAATTTTTAAGCCGACCAGTTACTTTTTTTTTTTAAGTTAAAACAACAAATCATTTTTACAGTGCACATGGTATATGGGGGGGGGGGGGGGGGGGGGGGGATTAATGGCAATTCAGTGTACAAGAATGTGACCCTATGCACTGTGAGTTCAACATGATGTGGGATTTGTGTGTCTATTATGAAAAAAAGTATCATCAAAAATAAAATATGTATAAAATTAATGTCAATTTAGATACCATGAACTATAACATCTATTTAACTTTGAATGTATTGTCTTGTTATAATGGACAGATCCATTATGCATTTTACTGTAAAGCAATAACATTAAAAAAATTTGAATTGAGTCCTGTATATTTGTCATATATTTGACAACCCTTACAAATGGGAAGTTGTTCAGATTAAATGATGCTGTTTATACTCGTGTCCGAGAGTCGGAATGTGATGTTTTAAACGTCTCTATTGCTTGCTGATGCCACTGAGAGCACCTCCTGTCTCTGGAGGGGTTTACATTAGACCGTATCAGCAGATCATCAGATTAACGTTTTTAAAACGATTAGTGTGCACACAGCAACACCAATACATGATTCGCGTGCACACAGCAACACCAATACACGGATACGCTCGGCTCCGCGGGCATCCTGCACCCCAAATCACTCCGCCCTGAACAGCGAGTGCCCTCTGGAGGGTGCGCAGTCCGGCCCTGCGCAGCTCACAGAGCGCGCGAGTGTAGTGCACAAGCAGTGATTCGGGACTGAGCCGCTGTGTGTGTGATCCCAGCGCATATCACTTACCACTTGAAAGTGGAAGGAAGGCAAGCCTAAAGACAATCATAACTACACAATGGGCAGTATTTGCATCAGTATTTGCAGTATTTTCATACTTTTATACTCTTTAATGAAAGGTGATACAAGGCGGAAGTCCGCGCCGTTTTTCAGCAGTCGCGTCACATGACCAACGCCAGCGAATCAGGAAGGTGGATGTCACAGTGACGTTGTCCAATGATGACGCCAGCTAGAGCTCAGCACAGCGTATCCGCGTATTCTCAATGTTTACACAGCACCGGACCAGACACGATCTAGATTGAATACGTGGACCCTGGCGGATTCCCGTTTCCCGGCGTTTCCAGGCGTTTTAATGTAAACGGACCGTGCATCCGCGAAGAAAACAAGACAGATACGGTCTAATGTAAACTTGGCCTCTGTGTGCAGTGCATGATGGGATACTGGATCTCTTTCTTTCTGTTGAGCTTTAGAGCTGAAACAGTGATTGCACATTGGAAAGTCTTTTTCCTTCATTTCAGATATCGTGAGTGGTTCCTCCTGAGGGCCAAAGCTTTAATCAGATCCTCGATCAGTACCCTACTGCTTTTCACTCAGATAGGAACCTGATTTCTGATTTCACCCAACCAATGAGGTTTTCAACTTTTTTGGTCTGCCTCAGGTCTTGGTGATGCGAGTCAATAGTCAAGAAGGGGGAAATCACTTTAACACATTCAGAGTCTATCCTGAAGTGGTTTTTTTAATGCTGTTTCTTAAAGTAACATGATAAAAACAATCATTTTTTAAACAATTAAATCCTTTCAGTAGGCATATTAGGTGAAAATTCAAATTCAATCCAAATTGCTTGAAACTGCTCTCATTGAATGTTTTTCAGAATTTAATGCTAAACAACAGATTTTTTTTTTTACAGGATTAGAAAATGTTTATCCGGTCTTGAGATATTACAAATCAAAGATTGAAGAAACAGCTTAATTTTTTAGAAAACTGCTGTAATATTCTGTATTCGGATCACATGGTTCAAAATGGGCCTCATTAACCAATGAGATCAAATGTTTTTTCTTAATAACTTTTTTATTTTTAATTATATTTAAATAGAAATTGGCAGGCACATACAGTTGTGGTCAGAAGTTTACATACAGTGGCATGAATGTCACGGCAATATTTGGGCTTTCAGTAATTTCTTTTTCTGTGGCAGAATGATTGTACAGCATACATCTTTAATAAAAAAAAAAAAACACTAGAATTTGGTGCACAAGGTTTAATTTTCTTTGGGTTTTCTGAAATCAACATAAGGTCAAAATTATACATACAGGGTCAAAAATATACATACAGCACACCTAATATTTGGGTAAAATGTCTCTTCGCAAGATTCACCTTGACCAAACATTTTTGTTTACCATGAACAAGCTTCTGGCAGAATTCTGGTTGGATATTTCATGACTCTTCATGGTAGAATTGGTAGAGTTCAATACATTTTATTTTATTTTTTCTTGGCATGGACTCGACTTATAAGCACGGTCCATATATTTTCAATAGGGTTAAAGTCAGGACTTGTTTTAAGCTTAATGTTTAAGCTGCTTTATCCTCCACAACCAGCTCTGATGCATGTTTGGGTTCAATGTCCTGTTGTAACTCTCAAGTCCCAAGTCGTGTTCAAGTTTCTGATGGTTTATGCTGAAGAATTCTGAGGTAGTCCTCCTTCTTCATTATTCCATCCACTTTGTGCAATGAATCAGTTTCACTGGCAGCAAAACAGCCCCAGAGCATGATGATCCTACCATCACCACCAGCTGGTACAGTGTCCCTCTGTACAACCCTGATTCCAAAAAAAGTTGGGACAAAGTACAAATTGTAAATAAAAATGGAATGCAATAATTTACAAATCTCAAAAACTGATATTGTATTCACAATAGAACATAGACAACATATCAAATGTCGAAAGTGAGACATTTTGAAATTTCATGCCAAATATTGGCTCATTTGAAATTTCATGACAGCAACACATCTCAAAAAAGTTGGGACAGGGGCAATAAGAGGCTGGAAAAGTTAAAGGTACAAAAAAGGAACAGCTGGAGGACCAAATTGCAACTCATTAGGTCAATTGGCAATAGGTCATTAACATGACTGGGTATAAAAAGAGCATCTTGGAGTGGCAGTGGCTCTCAGAAGTAAAGATGGGAAGAGGATCACCAATCCCCCTAATTCTGCGCCGACAAATAGTGGAGCAATATCAGAAAGGAGTTCGACAGTGTAAAATTGCAAAGAGTTTGAACATATCATCATCTACAGTGCATAATATCATCAAAAGATTCAGAGAATCTGGAAGAATCTCTGTGCGTAAGGGTCAAGGCCGGAAAACCATACTGGGTGCCCATGATTTTCGGGCCCTTAGACGGCACTGCATCACATACAGGCATGCTTCTGTATTGGAAATCACAAAATGGGCTCAGGAATATTTCCAGAGAACATTATCCGTGAACACAATTCATCGTGCCATCCGCCATTGCCAGCTAAAACTCTATAGTTCAAAGAAGAAGCCGTATCTAAACATGATCCAGAAGCGCAGACGTCTTCTCTGGGCCAAGGCTCATTTAAAATGGACTGTGGCAAAGTGGAAAACTGTTCTGTGGTCAGACGAATCAAAATTTGAAGTTCTTTATGGAAATCAGGGACGCCGTGTCATTCGGACTAAAGAGAAGAAGGATGACCCAAGTTGTTATCAGCGCTCAGTTCAGAAGCCTGCATCTCTGATGGTATGGGGTTGCATTAGTGTGTGTGGCATGGGCAGCTTACACATCTGGAAAGACACCATCAATGCTGAAAGGTATATCCAGGTTCTAGAGCAACATATGCTCCCATCCAGACGACGTCTCTTTCAGGGAAGACCTTGCATTTTCCAACATGACAATGCCAAACCACATACTGCATCAATTACAGCATCATGGCTGCGTAGAAGAAGGGTCCGGATACTGAACTGGCCAGCCTGCAGTCCAGATCTTTCACCCATAGAAAACATTTGGTGCATCATAAAACGGAAGATATGACAAAAAAAGACCTAAGACAGCTGAGCAACTAGAATCCTACATTAGACAAGAATGGGTTAACATTCCTATCCCTAAACTTGAGCAACTTGTCTCCTCAGTCCCCAGACGTTTACAGACTGTTGTAAAGAGAAAAGGGGATGTCTCACAGTGGTAAACATGGCCTTGTCCCAACTTTATTGAGATGTGTTGTTGTCATGAAATTTAAAATCACCTAATTTTTCTCTTTAAATGACACATTTTCTCAGTTTAAACATTTGATATGTCCTCTATGTTCTATTCTGAATAAAATATGGAATTTTGAAACTTCCACATCATTGCATTCCGTTTTTATTTACAATTTGTACTTTGTCCCAACTTTTTTGGAATCGGGGTTGTACATGGTGGTCATTGTGGCCAAACAACTCAATCTTTGACTCATCTGACTATACAGCTTTCCTCCAGAAGACTTTTTTCTTTATCCATGTGGTCAGCTTCAAACTTTAGTTAAGCTTGAAGGTATCAATTTTGGAGCAGGGGGTTATTTCTTGGATAGCAGCCTCTTAGTCCATGGTGATCTGAACTGTAAACAGTGATCCATCAGCTTCCAGTTCATGGCAGGGCTGTGCCATGGTGGTTCCCATGTTGTTCCTGACCATCCAAACCAATTTCCTTTCAGCTGAGGGTGACAGTTTGGGTTTTCTTAAAGCGAAGTAGCTTGGCAAAGTGACTACACCTCACAATAACTTGCATACAATTGTTTGAGGAATTTGCAGTTGTTTAGAAATGGCTCCAAGAGACATTCCGGAGTTATGTATATCTGCAATCCTCATTCTCAGATCTGCACTGAGCTCCTTGGACTTTCCCATTTTACTGTGTGTTGGTCAACCCAATGAGTGGTGTAAACAAACCCTTTTTATGAAGGCACAGAGAAGCTACCAGCTGTAGTCAATCATGATCACTAACAGGAAGCTAAGAGACCTCGGCCTTGGCAAGATAAAAGACATTTTGGAAGTTTCAGCACCTCTGAATTAATAATCTAAGTGAGCGTATGTAAATTTTTGACCCTGTACGTATAATTTTGACCCTGTGTTGAGTTCAGAAAACCCAAAGAAAATTAAAACTTGTGCACCAAATTCTATTGTGTTTTTTTTTAATTAAAGATGTATGCTGTACAATCATTTTGCCACAGAAAAAGAGAACACTTTAAAGAAATTACTGAAAGCCCAAATATTGCCATGACATTCATATCCAAGATGACATTCATGCCACTGTATGTAAATTTCTGACCACAACTGTAGATGGTTGTATACCAAATACAAAGTTTGAAAACTTAGTAAAAACAATTATCCAAATTAGTATTTAATTAGCATTAATTATGCTAATTTGGTAAAATGTTAAATCAGTACACTCAATAAAAAAAAATAGAGCGGTGGCTCCAATTATCGACACCTTAAGGATGCTTTGGCCATTGAAAAAGTAGAAATGACTTTGAATACATAAATTGTGCATGAATAATTACTCAAACTTCCAGTGGGGGGAAAAAACGAGTTGATTCCCAATTACTCCTGATGTAAACAACACTTCTAACGGCAGACATTTAGAGCTCATCAGTACTTACTTACTACTCGCAGTATAATACATCGGCTCTTTGTGGATAAGATTGAAGACCCTGCTTACAACCTCCTGGAAATCAGTGGAATGACAGTAACTCAGATGAGGGATTTCAGTGGGGGAATTTTAACTAATGAGGTGTTACATTAACGCGAGCTCTCTCTATCTTCAGCTTGAAGAACATGAGCTTGCTACTTGTTTTTAACAACTATATTCAAAGTGCTCTGAAAGCAGGTAAAGGCTGGTGGTAGTTATCATAGTAGTTAATTGGTTTTGGTTGGCAAGCGTGTGTTTCGTCCATAGTGTCACCGGGTAATGCTAACTTCCAGTGACTTTGGCTAGAGTGTGTGATAATCATCATGGGAGTTGTATCACACTGAAACTGTCATTTTGACAGGGAGAGGATTCTCACCGGTGACAGGTAGAACAAAATTCTTGAGGTAAGTTGTACTTAAAATAATTTATATATATATATATATGCACTGTCGCCTCACAGCAAGACGGTTCCTGGGTTCGAGCCCAGCGGCCAACGAGAGCCTTTCTGTGTGGAGTTTGCATGTTCTCCCCGTGTCCGCGTGGGTTTCCTCCGGGTGCTCCGGTTTCCCCCACAGTCCAAAGACATGCAGGTTAGGTTAACTGGTGACTCTAAATTGACCGTAGGTGTGACTGTGAGTGTGAATGGTTGTCTGTGTCTATGTGTCAGCCCTGTGATGACCTGGCGACTTGTCCAGGGTGTACCCCGCTTTTCGCCCGTAGTCAGCTGGGATAGGCTCCAGCTTGCCTGTAGAACAGGATAAGCGGCGAGAGATAATGGATGGATGGGTATGCAAAAAATATATCTTCTGCTGTTATTTTTAACCCTGATTTAATTTGGTTTCTGCTAAAACTGTTAGACTGTGTATTTTACTCTATATTAACTTAAGACATTGAGATAAATTTACTAACTTTAACGTCAAAATGCCACAGGCGGCTCACTTACATGGTGCAAATACAACAGGGATTTAATGGAGTTGTGTGCCATTTTTTATTAGCATTTAGTTTGTACTTGGTGTTCTTACAGAACGTGGCTAGATCTATACAGTAAGTTCTACTAATTATTTAGCATCATGAAGGGAGGATATTTTTTCCCTTCTTGCTAACTATCCAACTTTGCTGTATATCTAACTATGAAGTTTCTCATATAGCCATGGCCAGCTTAATCTAATGCGCTATTTCTCATGACAGTAATCCTTTTAATAAAAATACATTAAAATATATAGAGCGGCAGCTACAATTATCGACACCTTAACGATCTTTTGGTCATTGCAAAAGTGGAAAAGACTTTCAATATGTAAACTGTGCATGAATAATTACTCAAACTTCCACTGGGAAAAAAATGAGGTGATTCCCAATTACTTAGCGTATCAGATCACGTGACCCCGTTCCACAATTATCGACACCTTTGTCCACAGTTATTGACACCGTTCCACAATTATCGACATCCAGATGATTATTTATAAAAAATAATTGGTATGCGGTATTAAGTTAAAACATAGTTTTTATTTAAAATTTGTTTTACATAGAATTATATTTAGAACAAAATATATTTTATATAAATATATGGATGTCGGTGTTTACATAAATGAGGAAGTAATTCTAATGTTTGTAAACAAATGAACTGATAATGTTTAACCTGCATCAGAAAATCTTTTCGTTCCACTTTCTACCCGCTTTCTAAGTATTTTTGTAGATCACATTTTGTTAATCATTCGTCATTGTTTGTATTAATTTCTAGTTTTGCAATTTACCAATAAATGTCAACAGGAAATTGATATTGTAACCGCATGAAAATCCAGGTCAAAGGTCGCATTTCATTCCTCGAACCAAAATATAAAATGTCTACTGATATTGTAATATGTGGTAGATATTTATAACAAACTGCAAAAAAAAAATTCTGAATGGAATAGAAAAATCTGAATATTTCAAGCATGTAATTTTTTATATGCTAGGAATTTAATTCTGTTCTAATTCTATTTATTGCAATAGGATTCCAAATACTCTATAAACATTCCATTCTGTTATGAATCAGAAAAAAAGTCATAAATCACAACACTTTTATTTTTTAAAGTGCTTCATCTACTTCAACAATGTTACACAAAGATCGATCCATAACAGTTGTAAATGTCCCTTAATTCCACAGGGTGTCGATAATGGTGGACACCGGTGAAAGTGATCACTATTATCGACACCTCACGTGACTTCTCAAATGCGCGTTTAGATACAAAATGGCGGCTGTCAAATGAAAGAGTAAGAAACAAAGTAGGTTTCGACAAGGAGATCATGAAATATCGGTGAATTTGATCAGTAAAAACATGTCCGTGATCTTTCCACCATGCTTACCTGTGATGATAACGTCCGGGTTTTCCTCAAATTGCTGATCGTGCTAAAAAAAAAAAATCCATCTCAGGTAACGAGCTGTATCATCAGACGACAAGATCAAAGGGTGAGGCGAGGCTTCCGGTTGATTAATTAACCAATAATAACTGTTGTAACCGAAACTCACCTTTGTAAAATTGCTTTTTATTGGTAAATCTGAAAAGGTGTTGATAATTATGGACTGTCGATAATTGTAGCCACTGCTCTAGTATTTAACAAGGAAGGAGAGGGGGGAAAAAATCAACCAACTTGGCAAACAGCTCCTTGTTACCATGAATAACAATAGAGTTGATCAGTGAAGCCAGAGTACTGATGATGCTCCATGATTTTTGCTGCATTTATTTTAAAGAAATTGAAAAACTTGAGTTACTTTTGAATATATGACAGGCAATAACTATCAGAATTCTAAGGTGGGGTTTACATTAAACCGTATCAGTGGATCATCAGATTAACGTTTTTAAAACGATTAGTGTGCACACAGCAACGCCAATACACAATTTGCGTGCACACAGCAACGCCAATACACGGATACGCTCGGCTCCGCAGGCATCCTGCGCTCCAAATCACTCCGCCCTGAACAGCGAGTGCCCTCTGAAGGGTGCGCACTCCGGCCCTGCACAGCTCACAGAGCGCGCGAGTGAAGCGCACGAGCAGTGATTTGGGACTGAGCCGCTGTGTGTGTGATCTCAGCGCATATCGGGCATGCGCGTCACTTACCACTTGCAAATGGAAGGATGGCAAGCCTAAAGACAATCATAACTACACAATGGGCAGTATTTGCATCAGTATTTGCAGTATTTTCATACTTTTATACTCTTTAATGAAAGGTGATACAAGGCGGAAGTCCGCGCCGTTTTTCAGCAGTCGCGTCACATGACCAACGCCAGCGAATCAGGAAGGTGGATGTCACAGTGACGTTGTCCAATGACGACGCCAGCTTGAGCTCAGCACAGCGTATCCGCGTATTCTCAATGTTTACACAGCACCGGACCAGACACGATCTGGATTGAATACGTGGACCCTGGCGGATTCCCGTTTCCCGGCGTTTCCAGGCGTTTTAATGTAAACGGACAGTGCATCCGCGAAGAAAACGAGAGATACGGTCTAATGTAAACTTGGCCTAAGATTCTTGTTCTTGGCTGCAGGAGTGGAAGCCAATGTGGTCTTCTGTTCTGCTGTTGCACACTGAGATGCTTTTCTGCTCACCATGGTTGTAAAGAGTGATTATATGAGTTACTGTAGCCTTCCTGGCAAAAAAGCTCGAACCAATCTGTCCATTTTCCTCTGACTGACCTCTCTTATCAACAAGGCATTTGTTTCCACCTACAGAACTGTCGCTCACTTACTCACTCATTTGATGTTTTTTGTTTTTCTCACCATTCTGTATAAACTCTAGAGACCGTTGTGTGTGAAAACCCCAGGAGATCAGCCATTTCCCAAATACTCAAACCAGTCCATTTGGCTCAAACCAACACCCACGCCACAGTGAAAGAAAGTCACACTCTGAGATCACAATTTTTCCTGTTCTGATGTTTGAACACTGTGAACATTAACTGAAGTTCAAATGGAATGATATATAGCTGGTGTGAGCTGACTGTTAGATTGTAACAACAATAAATCAAAAAGAATGTACAAATCAAGAAAATTCAAGAAACACTCACTGATGCTTCAATAAAAAAGGAAAATACAGGGTGTATCTCGAATAAGTCAAGTCAAGTTTATTTGTATCGCGCTTTTAACAATAAACATTGTTGCAAAGCAGCTTTACAGAATTTGAATGATTTAAAACACGAGCTAATTTTATCCCTAATCTATCCCCAATGAGCAAGCCTGTGGCGACGGTGCCAAGGAAAAACTCCCTCAGACGACATGAGGAAGAAACCTCGAGAGGAACCAGACTCAAAAGGGAACCCATCCTCATTTGGGCAACAACAGACAACATGACTATAACATTAACAGTTTTAACATGAAGTCAGTTTCGTTGATGTTATAAACTTTTCATTGATGGAAACTTGAGTGCAAAACTGTTCATGACAACCGCAGTCCTAAAGTTAGCAAGTCAACTGTAGTCCTCAGCCATAAAAGCATTACTGTAAGAGTCCAGAGTGTCTTCCAAGTGTGACTTTCAACCGTCCACATGGGGCCGTCCTCTACAGGAGCGATGCGATGAGACTCCAACCAGACACAGGGCACCAGGTTGGATCAGGCAGGTCCGAGGAGCAGAAGAGGTCAGCATCTCGATCTCAGGATTGACATGTAACTCAGAGGGACAGATTTTTTTTTTGGGGGGGGAGAGAGAGAGAGAGAGAGAACACAGGTTGTTAGGTATGCCCAATGTCACCTGATGAGTAGGAACAGTATACATATTGCACTGAGTACAAGCAGGGACTCCGGCAACTAACTATGACAGCATAACTAAAAGGGGAGAGCCAGAAGGTAACACAGGCATGAGGGAGCCCCAGGACATAAAGCAGCAGCCACTACACCGTCAACAAACTCAAGTGAGCAAGCGAGTGGGGACTGACAGCATCCATACATCCCAGTTTACCAAACACTCTATGTCTGAATAAGCGAATGTGATTATCATTATACTGTTACTGTTAACTAGCCTAGTAAACTAGACCCAACCGCCTAGCGGCCAAAAATATTTTTTGCCTAGCGAATGGGTCTAGCCTCGCACCATTTCAACAAAAACACCCCGGGCATCAAATCGTGCCCGCCAATCACAACGCAAGGTTTTTGTTTGGATTCTTTGGGCGGGCTTTTGCAGGAGTGACGACAAAGCTGCGCGACGCTGGAGAAAGCACAGCAGGAAAGATGGCTACGGCTCGTGAACAGCGCGCGTTTGACTCCGCTTTGGAATCAGTTTTAGAAAAATTAGACTTGGAGTTTTCGTTGAAACATGAGCAGGAAGAGGCTCTCCGCTCATTCCTTTTCAAGAAGGACGTTTTCGCTGTTTTGCCGACCGGCTATGGCAAAAGTCTGATCTACCAGCTGGCTCCGCTCGTAGCCAAAAGGATGGGGCTAGTTTGTGCAGTACGAAGAATTAATAAACAGCTTTGAAACATTACTTTTTGATTGTTTCTTATTTTCCCGTTATTTTAAATTTAAGGGAAATTATTTCACCAAACACCACTAAATAAAAACTCTCAAAAACAGTTTAAGCAAACACTTGAAAAACACTTGAAAAAAAAAATGTGTGTGTGGTACAGACTCCAAACTTGTGGTCATTATCTCCAAACTTCTTAATATCTAGAACCTGTTTATTAATTAATACGCATTTTGAAAAATTATTTATTTCAAGGTCTCCCCCACTGCTTTCTGTCGCTCTGACTACGTCACAGTCACTGTTGCGCTGATTGGTCAGAGCGTTGGCCTATACGCACAGAGACAGTTTGAAAGACAGCGGTTTGTTCCTCCTACCCGCTTCGGAAATGTCTACGGATCGAGGCCAGACTAAATATTCACATTTAGTCTGGCTTGCCAGGCTAACTGTTAACTGCTTTATGAATGAAACACGTGTAGTTTGATTTAATATACAGTTCAGCAGGAAAGCAAATAGCACATACACTGTCTTTGCAGTAATTGTGTTTGTTAAATGGGCTGATTTGTTCCATTTTTAATGCATGTAAAAGATTCAAGATTCAAGATTTTATTTGTCATATACACAATAACAGACACAGCAGTTTATTATTGAGTAATGAAATTCTTATTTTGCAACTGCCCGACCAAACTACGCTTACCAATATAAAAAGAAATATATATATAAAATATGAAATATAAAATATAAAGTGCATATGGAATGCAAAATATAAAGGTAGAGTGAAAAATGAAGATAACATTAAAAAAAAGTAATATGAGTCATATGAGCTGGCGCTGGGTAGATTAACAGAGAGTGATTAACAGGCATGATTTATAAGTTTTTCTCCCAAAATTCAATTCATTTGAATGGGGGGAAAAATGCCACACATACACACACACATACACACACACACACACACTCTCTCTCTCTGTTAAAGCTAGACTGCCTTTCAGATTTTTTAAGTGTAGGTCATAAATTTTTTTTTTCCCTGACACTCAGTTATTTTTGTTTAGTGGACCGAAAGCTACTGAATTTGAATCAAAGACTTCCAATTTTATTATTATTATTTTAAAAATAGAACAATTAATGAATTTAGAGCCACCTGGCCCTAAATTCTCCACTATTTTTTCCTGCTTCACCATGACCCAATTCAAGATATTACATCATGCATGACATGGGCTTTCCCTGATTGCGCAAGGCATTGTGGGATACAAATTTGAAACAGGAGAGAAAAATGTAGGACGTGAGTGCGCGAATGAAACGTGAAAGGCCGACTACAGTAATGGAAAGCGAGAAGAAAAGACATTATGTTATATATGAAGGAAAGGAAATGCAGGACCAAATTAATAAATATCGGCGCTCAGCGAGCACCTCGGTGTGATCAGCTGTTCGTTTAGCGACAGAATGATGGAACTGTCAGTGCACGCTCAAAGGTAAACCTGTAGATGGCAGTAATGCAACACTGCGGATGCCAGCTGCTGTAAAACCCAAAAGATGCAGAAGACGACGACAACTAAAAGCAAACAATTTCATGCACATTATTTGCTTTAATCCCCTCAAATTAAATAACTTCCCAGCCACAGAATGGCCTGGTTTTTTTTTTAGATATTACGAAAATAAACAGATATCACAATGACCAAATGTCGGAAGGAACTAAATTTCACTGATTTTATGAAATCGAAAGGCCGTCTACTTTTAATCTACCCAGTGCCAGCTCATGTAAAAAAAAAAGATTTTAGAGCACAAAATATCATGTCGCATTGCGATTTTAGAGTGCACATGCACACACATTCTACACACATTACACACGCTTTGCCTCACACTTTCTTCAATGATGTAAAAAAAAAAAGATTTTGCAACGTGTCTGATCCAGTTTCTGTCAGTGACCCTCTGCTCCAGCTGATCTACCACAGTTTGCGTTTTCTCTGTGGAAATGCAGTCTAGTTCCAGCTTGTGCTTTCTTTATTGCATCATTGTGTCATTTATATGCTACACAATGATGCATACTTATTTAAAATTGATAAATTTGGTAAAAATACTTCTAAAACTAGCAAAAGTACAATGTGAACAGAGAATATAAACAGCTGAGTTGCTCCAAGTGATCATTACATGATGTCATTGCATACATCAAGCCCATCTGGCATTTGAAAGAAAATTCATTTTTCTCGAACACTATATGGTCTCCAAAAATGAAAGTTAGATTTTTGAAATCTGCGACAACTTAAAATAAGTTTGAGAATAAATCTGCCAGAGAATGCCTTTAAGCTCTATTTGAATGCAAATTACAAAGTAAGTTTTGACCAGCAGGTGGCACTCTTTTCTAAGTATTTGAGGAAATCCTCCCCATTGGTCACATCACAAAGATTATCATGTCTGTTTTGTATTTTATGGAAAAATTGAGAGAGTAAAAGAGTGCAAAATTACTGATGAGTAAAAGTACTGCTACTCTAGTAATAACTCACTTGAATAAAAGTACTGATCAAGAAAATTACTCGAGTAAGATGAGATAAAATGTCTGGTCAAAAACTACTTGAATAGTTACTTAACATATTGCTACTTCTAAGGTGGCATAATGGTTAGCACTCTCACCAAGAAGGTTGTGGGTTCAAGCCCAGCAGTTGACAGGGCCCCTTCTGTGTGGAGTTTGCATGTTCTCCCCATGGGATTCCCCCACAGTCCAAAGACATGCAGGTTAGGCTAATTGGTGGCTCTAAATTGACTGTAGATGTGAATGCAAAGAAAGACAGAAAGACCCCCATTGGCCACTGGGCTCGAACCCAGAACCTTCTTGCTGTGAGGTGACAGTGCTTACCACCATGTTGCCCCCTTCTGCAATTTCACACATCTGCATTCTGGTCTTCCACTGATCAAAGCAGTGCAGGAGTTGTCTCAGAAGCTCTCTTGTTTTCTCTTTTGGAACAGACTCAAAATGGGCTCCCTTGAGTGCAGAGATGATTTTAAGGTAAAGAAAAAAGTCGCATGGTCGTAGATCAGGTGAATAGGAAGGGTGGTGAAGTACTGTGATGTGTTTCTTAGCCAAAAACTGCTTCACTGGGAACGCTGTGTGTCCTGGTGCGTTGTCCTGATGAAGGATGAAACCATATTCCTACAGCTGTGACCCAGTGGCGGCTCCTGGATTTTTTTTCAGGGGGGGCAATTTTCCCCCGTTATGTCTACACGGACCGTAAATGTCCACAGGACTGAAGTAAATTGACCTAGGTAGCAAATCAATTGGCCGAACTTGTTTTTGCCTAGTAAATTCAGATATCAATATAGACAATCTCTTCTCTCCACTAGGTGGCAAAACTGAACAAGTTAAAGGTGGTAAACTAAGGTAGCCTAGTAAACTAGACCCACCCGCCTAGCGGCCAAAAATATTTTTGCCTACGAGTGGCAAATATTCACATTTAGTCTGGCTTGCCAGGCTAAAACTAAGGAAGATTCATTGTGAAGCCTTCAAAGCAAAACATTTGGCATCACAATCAATTAATATTACATTACTCATCTATTTTCTCATATTATTCCAGTATTCTATAATAAGTAGACACAAATTCTTAATTATAAACATATTCTAATTTCTTCATTCTAAAGAATGCAATTAAAGTGGCAGGATATAAATCCAAAACAAGTGTTTATTTAAGTTTTGAAAAAGATGAAGAAAAGCATAACCATCAAACAAACATGTGCAGCTTAATTATGTGTTTTTTTTTATATGGAATTGCACCATTTTAACAACAAATAATAATTCTAAATAAATTCTGCAGTTTTTTTCCCCAAGAATTCCTCCAGAAAGCCATGCCTTGAAAGGAAATTTAAAGTATTACAAGCATGTCAATGAACACAAAAGGCTTTAGTTATTTAGCTATATACACACACAAGGTTACACAAGGTTTTGTAGTCAGTGCAACTTGGCTTAACAAGTTGGAAAAAAGGTAAGGTGCTGCTGGCTTCAATGAACACATACTGTACAATATATAAAAACTGAAAATATGCTTAATTTACACCAAGTCAGAGAGAACTTGAGGCTACTGAAATATTCCAAGCATGGCAATGTTAAACTGCCATTGGTAACACACACACACACACACACACACACACACACACACACACAAAAACAACTTTTGCCTAGTAAATTCAAATATCAGATATCACTGTACCGTCTGCTGTGCTACTTCCAGGGTGGAAGAGAACGCAAGGGTAGCAAAAAAGAGCATTGACTACATCACAGCCAGCTAGCCAAGTTTTCCGGTGGTACCAGTTCTTGTTAAAACCTCTTGAGTAGGTCTTCTCCCCCTTCGTAGACACTTGCTTGATGCTTAAATTCGGTCTAGGAGGTCCTAGCTGTTTGATTGCCGTTTTCTCCTCATTGGTACAACGACTAAAGGGAACTTCTTTCAGAGACGCTATCGTATTGTTGCACTCAACACTCGCCGCCATCTTCTTCATAGAATGTTCACACATTTCCCACGCAAGTTGCGTTTTCCAGCCCAAAATTATGTTCAAAGCCCATCAAAATGCACTTAAAATTGCCCAATCTGGCAACACTTGCGCGGCGCAACAGGCGTATGACGTAAGCACGCTGCTTGTGCGAGCACATAAAACCTAATAGAAAATGCATTGGGAGCATGATTTTCGAAAAAAAACGTACGTACCATTAGTGTCAATGGGAGATTTTGGGGCAAATCGGAACCTGACAGAAATCGCCCCAAAAGGGCGTGGCTACACCAGGCGCGACCTTAGCCTGATTGGACAATGACATTACTGTTGCCGTGGTAGTAGGAGTAGATAAAAAAAAATCTCCCTCCCTGTTTGGGAGTGCGTCGCCCAAATCGCCCCTATTAACGAGCCGCCAGTGCTGTGACCTCTTTCTTCTGACTCTTTCTTGCATAGTTGCTAGAACATGTTTGTAGTAGTGTCGTGTTAGTTCACTGTTCCTCCGTCAAGAACTCAATTCTCCATAATTACACCCTTAATGTCAAACAATCGACATGCCCTTGAACTCAGACTTGCTTTGTCAAGCTTTCTTCATCTTTGATGATGAAGATATTTTCCAATGCACTGACCGTCAGTTTGTCTCAGGATCATACTAGAAGATCCAAGTCTCATCTCATGTGATCACAATTTGGAAAGTGTGATCACATGGAAACTTGACTCTGTCCCTGTTCACTTGATCTTTCACCAGGTTGCTTTTTTCTTTTCCCTAAAATTAAATCTGCATTCAAGGGAACCCATTTAGAGTCTGTTCTAGAAGTGAAGAAGAAAACAATGTAGCTTCTGAGAAAACTAATGAAAGAAGACCTACTCCACTGCTTTGATTAACGGAAGACCTGAATGCAGCAGTATGTTGAAGGAGATATTGAAGGGGAATGGAAATTAAATGTAAGTTTTCTTTATTAAACCTGAATTACAACATTAATCTCATTATTTAATAGCCACACCTTGGAGTTGGTAATCTAGCAAAGATGCTCCTTACACATTACCCTTAGCATTACCAACAGGCTGGAGCAGCACTTATAGATTTAACACAACATCAGCTTTCATAGTATAAACAATAAAAAAGATCTGGCGAGCTAGTCTAGCTCACGGCTTACCTGTACATGTTTCTGGAGGTTGGATGTTGAGTTGTGAAATGTTGATATCTCCACGGGTTTTGACTTTTAATCATTTAAAACTGAAGATGGCTGATAAATTAGGTTTACAGTGTCTTGCAAAAGTATTCATCCCCCTTGGTGTTTGTCCTGTTTTGTTACGTTACAAGCTGGAATTAAAATGGATTTTTGGAGGGTTAGCACCATTTGATTTACACAACATGCCTACCACTTTAAAGGTGCATTTTTTTTTATTGTGACACAAACAATAATTAAGATGAGAAAAACAGAAATCTGGAGTGTGCATTTGTATTCACCCCCCAAAGTCAATACTTTGTATAGCGCCACCTTTTGCTGCACGTCTCTTGGGGTATGTCTTTATTAACTTAGCACATCTAGCCACTGGGATTTTTGCCCATTCCTCAAGGCAAAACTGCTCCAACTCCTTCAAGTTAGATGGGTTGTGTTGGTGTACAGCAATCTTCAAGTTATGCCACAGATTCTCAATTGGATTGAGGTCTGGGCTTTGACTAGGTCATTCCAAGACATTTAAATGTTTCCCTTTAAACCCCTCCAGTGTAGCTTTAGCAGTATGTTTAGGGTCATTGTCCTGCTGGAATGTGAACCTTCTTCCCAGTCTCAAACCTCTTACTGACTTAAACAGGTTTTCCTCCAGAATTGCCCTGTATTTAGTGCCATCCATCTTTCCTTCAGTCCTGACCAGCTTTCCTGTCCCTGCAAATTAAAAATATCCCCACAGCATGATGCTGCCACCACCATGCTTCACTGTAGGAATGGTGTTCTCAGGGTGTTGTGTTTGCACCATACATTTTGTTTCCCATGATGGCTAAAAAGTTCAATCTTAGTCTCATTTGACCAGAGAATCTTCTTCCATGTGTTTGGAGAGTCTGCCACATACTGTTGGGGAAACTCCAAACATGTCTTCTTATTTTTTTTTCTTTAAGCAATGGCTTTTTTTCTGGCCACTCTTCCATAAAGCCCCACTCTGTGGAGTGTACGGCTAAAAATGGTCCTATGGACAGATACTCCCATTTCCACTGTGGATCTTTGCAGCTCCTTCAGTGTTCTCTTTGGTGTCTTTGTTGCATCTCTGATTAATGCCCTCCTTGCCCAGTCTGTGAGTTTTGGTGGGCGACCTTCTCTTGTCAGGTTTGTAGTGGTGCCATATTCTTTCCATTTTGCTATAATGGATTTAATGGTGCTCTGTGGGATATTCAAAGTTTGAGATATTTTTTATAACCCAACCCTGATCTATACTTCTCCACAACTTTGTCTCTGACTTGTTTGGAGGCTCCTTGGGTTTCATGTTGCTTGCTTAGTAGTGTTGCAGAGTCAGGGTCCTTCCAGAACTGGTTGATTTATACAGACATCATGTGACAGATCATGTGACACTTTGATTGCACACAGGTGGATCTTAATCAACTAATGATGTGACTTATGAAGTGAATTGGTTGGACCAGCTCTTATTTACGGCTTTCATACGAAAGGGGGTGAATACCTATGCACACTCCAGATTTCTGTTTTTTCATCTTAATTATTGTTTGTATCACAATAAAACAACAGTTTGCACCTTTAAAGTTGTAGGCATGTTGTGGAAATCAAATGGTGCTAACCCTACAAAATTCCACTTTAATTCCAGTTTGTAATGCAGGACAGGACAAACACCAAGGGGGATGAATACTTTTGCAAGATACTGTATCTGTCTCAACTCTCTTAGCCATTGCTGCTAAGCATTTGGCACCTGAAGTGTAGATTTTTGCCTCATTTCTGCTCTCACCGTCCTATTAAAACTACTTGTATTAAATACATGCTAGCAGCTAAAATTATTATCCTCAGTGAACCAATGACTGGCTTCTTTGTTTTTCGTGATGTTTGCCACATTTATAGATTGTCTCATGCAGTGTGAGCATCACGTCACATACAGTGTTGGCTAAGCAGGCGGTTATAAATTTTCCTTACTTGCTAGGTACTATATATTAGCCTCGTAACTCCAGTGAAATCCTAAAGGTGCAAATGTCAGACACCAAACATGTGTTTGCTGGCTAAATTTGGAAGGAGGGGAAAACTGTGTATGTTATTTTAGTGAAAGAATGACAGGTTTTATTCTAATATAATAGAAAAACAGTTGAAGAGTTTGGTTCCAAAATGCGATAAACACCAAATTTGAAAAATTGAAACTTCCACCACCAAACCATCAGCAATTATCATATCTTACTCGTACCATATTCAGTTTTCGCCAAAACACGATATCTGCCATTGATTTACACACTGCATTATGGCCTTTCATTCCAAAACGCAACAAGCACCATCACTGATTTTTCTCAAAACCAGACATATCCATTTGGCCAATCAGAGGCCGCCATTGGCGTGAAGTCTTCTAAGATGGCTGTGCCCATGAAGTAGGAAATTGCTTCGTCACTTCTCTCATTTATTGG
This sequence comes from Neoarius graeffei, assembly GCF_027579695.1. Lineage (NCBI taxonomy): Eukaryota > Metazoa > Chordata > Actinopteri > Siluriformes > Ariidae > Neoarius > Neoarius graeffei. Next base: position 108,788,879 of record NC_083571.1, on the reverse strand, counting down.
ACAGTTTCATGCTGAATTATGAATAATTTCGATAAAATAATCTAAAAAAAATATATAAAATAAAATAATCTGTCACGAAAGAACATGGTTAAATGCACTTTAAACAGAAAGAGATATGTAGCATTTTTGGGGAAAATGCCGTGGCGTGGATATGTAGCGAATTGACAAAAAAAAAAAAAAAAACTTGGTTCAGTTAAAAGCTGTTAATTAGTTCTGGATTTCATTCATCTCATCTCATTATCTCTAGCTGCTTTATCCTGTTCTACAGGGTCGCAGGCAAGCTGGAGCCTATCCCAGCTGACTACACCCTGGACAAGTCACCAGGTCATCACAGGGCTGACACATAGACACAGACAACCATTCACACTCACATTCACACCTACGGTCAATTTAGAGTCACCAGTTAACCTAACCTGCATGTCTTTGGACTGTGGGGGAAACCGGAGCACCCGGAGGAAACCCACGCGGACACGGGGAGAACATGCAAACTCTGCACAGAAAGGCCCTCGCCGGCCACGGGGCTCAAACCCGGACCTTCTTGCTGTGAGGCGACAGCGCTAACCACTACACCACCATGCCGCCCCTGGATTTCATTTTTGAAGTTTATTATCATTAAGGAGTTAGCCAATACATTTTAAAACAGGATACAATGGTTTTCCTTTTATCACTTCCCTTAATCAGAAAAAGTGATTTTTCTTGAAACAATGGAATTGGATATAGAGCGTTTTGGAACCAAACTCTTCAGTTGTAGAATGAGATGATTAATGAAGGACCATTCGAACTTCACTGGTATGATGTTGAACAGCAGAGAATGAATTATATCAAATGTCCATTTTTGTACATGTAATGTTCTGAGGACATCATTCCCATGTGTTCCTAATATTCAGTGTTTGTTTGGTGTTTTTTTTTTTTTTGCTTGTTTTGGTTCTACTGATTTGATTTTCTCTAATGAGTTTCGCCTCAGGCCATAGAGCTAACAGCCTCGTCACATATTTCATAGCCGTGTGACTGTGCTGTCCTGCACTCTGATGAGCCCGAAGCCTCTAATGACATGTATGCACATGTCCCCTGTCTTTTTTCCTGTAGTCTTAGTTATCAGGACATGCCTGATGAGATCGTTACTCTCAGCATGACTTTCTGACAAACCTCAGTCGCTTCAAATATCCCAGAGAAAATTATCTGTAAGATTCCAAGGCATTTAATAACAATTCACACTTGTGTTTCATTTAAGTATCAACTTGGTCACAAATACTTCTCCAAAAAATATCCTAGGAGAAATACAATGAGACAGTGGAAATGACTCTTTGCCAAATACAAATTTAAATGCTTTATATACAGTAAATGTATTCTTAACTTAGATATATAAGAGTACTGGATTAAAACTTGGTCTTGCAAAAATATATTCAATTTCATGTACGCAATAAATAAGTATACCTGTGAATTTAGTATAGACAAATGCTTTTTATACCATTATTACTACATCTATAACTAAAGTAATAGTTCAAATACATATATAATAGTTTTCTTACCTATTTACAAACACAAGCATATACAGTGTCTTGCAAAAGTTGGAATTAAAAGGATTTTTGGGGGTTAGCACCATTTGATTTACACAACATGCCTACAACTTTAAAGGTGAAAATAGTTTTTTTTTAAATTGTGACACAAACAACAATTAAGATGAAAAAACAGAATTTTTTTGAGGTGGATTGGGATTGAGGTGTAGGCTTTGACTCGGCCACTCAAAGACTATGTTCAGACCATACCTGTCAACCCTCCCGTTTTTCCCGGGAAATCCCTTATTTTGACTTATTTCCCGCTGTCTTCCTGTTTTTTTAATTTTCCCAAAAATATCCCGTATTTTCACATTATATAAAAGTCCCGTATTTTCACAATATAAAAAAGTCGGTAGGCCCAGAATTCATGACGAGCCTCTGACAGGAGTTTACAGCAGGAAGTCGGCCCATGAATTCACGTCCCCGCCCTCTCAGGCATCAGTAATTACATAACTATGTCCGGAGGCGAGGCGGAACAAGTGATTAGGTCCAGTGTTGCCAGATTGGGCGGTTTCCCGCCCAAGTTGGGCGGTTTCAAGTGCATTTTGGCGGGTTTTGAACATATTTTGGGCTGGAAAACGTCAGCAGTATCTGGCAACACTGATTAGGTCTGAGGTGAAGATGGCGATGCTAATAGCTAAGAAAAACATTAGCCTCTCTTTCTTTGATGATTTCAACAAGTGCGTGGCTGGAATGTTCCCAGACTCTTCCATCGCAAAGAAATTTTCCATGGGGAAAACGAAAGCCTCCCAAATAATCAAAGGTAAGCTACACATGTTTACATTAAGTATGTTCTGGCTAAGACCTCATAAATATCCTAGTGTAAACTAATTGGTGTATTAACTGTTTTATCCACTCATTGTTGTAGGTATCATGCCACCATTTTGTCTCTAAGAACTACAATTCCCAGTCCTCTGCCACGTGACCTACGTCACGCGTGGGCGGGATCATCTACGTCAGTCCGCCATGCGCGCATAAGTCCAGGCGGAAGTTCCGCTCTTTGTCTCTCGCGTCCGGTTTCCGAGGAATCTAGACACATAAAGAGATGCTCTCAAACCCGAAAACACCTCTTTCTTGCAAGATCCATCATTCAGCGCGATTTCTTACCCTTGGCCAAGGTAAACTCTAGAATAGCGCGATCTTTAAACTCAACCTGAGTTACAACCGGTTTATTCGTATTAGAAGTGACGTCACGACTGCAGCCCAGGCAGTTAAAAGTTAAGAAGCGATTGAATCCTTTTTAACTCAAAAGCGCTGTGCATCTTATTCTGATCAGAGACTTTTCCTCACGAACGCTGAAGTTCAGACCAAGAATCCTCCGCTTTCTACGGGAACCACCCAAGTGCTCCGCCGGACCCAAGAAGACTCTGCACTTTCTACACGGGCGGCTCACGTGCTTCATGAACAGCGAAGCTCTGCAACGGCGAACATCTTCATATCTTGCTAAAGGCAGGATTAAGTAAGATTTTGGCATTTGGGCATAATTAAGATAGTCTTAGGAATTTGCTTTGATTTGAAATAGTGTGAATTTAAACCCAGGTTTATTCATTACACTATTAGACACACAGCGTGTCGAATTGAATTGTTCTGTTTGTTTTATCTCAATTTGTTTTAATAGGCTGTGCATGCTTCTCTCTTTCTCTTATTATTCTTACTAACATTTTAATTTCATTATTATACATCTTGATCTCATCAAGATTTCAGTGGATTCAGTATGGTTATGAGCTAGTGGGTTAGCTACAGCTTCCCTTTGTCTGCTTAGCAACACAAAGCTAATCTAGGCCTACCTCGTGCTCAGTAGGCCTCACCAGGCCTAACAAACACACTTTAGCTAGGCCATAGGGCCTTTCACAAACACACACTAGCAACACAAGGCTAATCTAGGCCTCCACCACGTGTAGTTAGCTACACGAGGCTAAACACATGGTCAAGTCCTTCCCACACACACAAAGCACACATTAGCAACAGAGCTAATCCTTTGTTCTATTTAGATAACATTCCTTGGTTTTAGCTAGCAACAAGCTAGGCCACACACACACACACACACACACACACACACACACACACACACACCATATCGTATTTGTATATATTGATTATCCATTTTTATCTTTGTTATAATAAATCCATTTATTATCAAAGCTGTGTGTATTCATCTTGTTGGTGTGAACAATATTTCTGAAGTCCCCAATCTCTCAAAGAATTCAAAAAGGTGCATACAAGTTATGTAATATGGTAAGTGATCGTAATAATTTGGAAATATACCATAATCTAGCTGTTTGGTAATTTATCCAGGATTAATGGTATGATTCACTAAACGATTCACTGAACGATTCACTGAATGATTCACTTCAAATGAGAATGATTCTATGGTATGATTCAATTCAAATGAGTCAAAGTAAACGATTCAATGGGATTGATTCATTTTAATTATTAACCTTCAAATTTAATGAGACTGATTTAATGAGATTGATCACTTAATTTCAATAATTAACTGATTGCACCCACATTGTCTATTTTATTTTCTATCTGAAACTTACCCATTTTAAATCACTCTTGGTTTAATATCTTATATTACTCTCTCTTTATTACATCTAGTTTTTCTTTATTACATCTATCTATCTATCTATCTATCTATCTATCTATCTATCTATCTATCTATCTATCTATCTATCTATCTATCTATCTATCTAGTGTGCCATGACTATGGTAAAACCATAATAAATTGCAATGGAATTGAATTTATTGACTGGTTATATAATGACCTTTCTTATTTTAACACAAGATACGTATTTTAGCCCTTAATTTGGGAAATAACTGGTACCACTGAAAGCAAATAAAAATAAATGTATAGTTTATTCACAAATGCACTCTATAAACCATAAGCATATTGAGTTTGGGTCTTGGCTATCACCAACATGCACCAGAGTACAGGAAATCACAAATACTAGATAGAAAATTGTCCCCCATTCAACTACACACCCACTTTTGGTGAAGGGTATGACTTAACGAAATTTTCTCTTATTTTGAGTTAAAAATCTGGGAAATATCCCTTTTTTCCAAACCTCAAAGTTGACAGGTATGGTTCAGACCGCACCCTGAAACGACCCATATCCGATTTTTTTGCCCATATGCGACCTGTATCCGATTTGTTATTGACAATCTGAACGACACAGATCCGATTTTTTCACATGCGACCCAGGCCGCTTGGATATGTGGTCCTAATTCCGATGCATATCCGTTATTTTCACATGCGACTGCAGTCTGACCGGACAGGTCGCATTCATGCGACCTACACGTCATCAACAAGAGACAAACATCACTATTCTGCGTTGGCTAATCCCGCCTCTTTGGTGGAAAACAACAACATTTGTACAGTTTTCAGAATTTAAATAGACTTTTATAGAATTGATCAAGCTAATCAGGGCTTAATTTGAGGGGGAGCAAGCCGGAGCACACTCCGGAACCTCGGACGTTGGCTCCGGCAGCTATTTACACTGGATCCGGTGATCCGCCACCTCTCTTGACTATGTAACAAAATAAAAAAAACCCCAAATAATTGAATAAATAAATGCAAGTTTATTTAGTGTTAATGTCTGATTTTGATATCTGTCTTGTTGGTGATTTCTCTCATGAAACGACATCCACAAAATATCTGTTTGTATATTACGGAAAAGGAGGGTGCACACTTCCGTGGCCGCGGGAGGAAGATGCGCTGTTCGGGGAAAAAAAATTGGAAGCGCTCTGCCAGCAGTTTTGCATCAATGACCCATGACATGTCATCAGGGCATTCAGGGAATTCAGGGAAAGTAATGGAGAATTCATCCCAGGTGAACTGAAGGGCCTCTTGGCCGCGATCAACACTGTCCCTATCTCAAGTGCAGAGTGTGAGCGGGGTTTTTCGCAGATGAACTTAATTTGCAGTGTTATTACAATACATGCCCAGAAGCGCCCTCCCCCTTCTTTTTTTTTCGCACCGGAGCCAGTCATCCTCTGCGCTCTGGGACCTCCCACTTTACAAATTAAGCACTGAAGCTAATGATGGATTTGGTAGGGACCTGGATGTTAAACCATCCTGTATTACAAGATTATAAGATTGTTCTGGAAATTTCCAGTAATTTGACACCTTCGGTCTCATTAGTCTGCTGCCCACATTAATCAGATTATTGTGCGAGTTCCGCCGCCGCCACAAAAACCACATCGCCAGGTCTCGCCTCATCTCCATGCTTTACTTGCAAACTTGAAGAGTGCGCTTTTTTTTGTTTACGTATTACGTAGATGTCAAATCAAATCAAGTTTATTTGTACAGCGCTTTTAACAATAAACATTGTCGCAAAGCAGCTTTACAGAATTTGAACGACTTAAAACATGAGCTAATTTTATCCCTAATCTATCCCCAATGAGCAAGCCTGTGGCGACGGTGGCAAGGAAAAACTCCCTCAGACGACATGAGGAAGAAACCTCGAGAGGAACCAGACTCAAAAGGGAACCCATCCTCATTTGGGCAACAACAGACAGCCTGACTACAATATTAACAGTTTTAACAGGTATAACCCTCAACTGTCCTCATGGGGCCGTCCTTCACAGGAGTGGGGCGATAAAACTCCGACCAGACACAGGGCACCAGGATGGATCAAGCAGGTCCGAGGGGCAGAAGAGGCCAGCATCTCAATCCCAGGATCAACATAGATGTGTTTATATTACGTGTCAATTTGCGCATGCGGGACACTTTTGGGTCGTTTTCCGTTCATATTAGAGATCGCATACAAGTCTCATATAATTGGTAATGTGAACGGCCTAACAAAAAAATCGGATTTCACAACAAATCGGATATGGGTCGTTTCAGGTTGCTGTCTGAACGTAGTGCAAGACATTGGAAACCCAACACTTCCCATCAGCCTGAGAACACCATTCTTACAGTGAAGCATGGTGGTGGCAGCATCATGCTGTGGGGATGTTTTTCATCTGCAGGGACAGGAAAGCTGGTCAGGACTGAAGGAAAGATGGATGGCAATAAATACAGGGCAATTCTGGAGGAAAACCTGTTTAAGTCAGCCAGAGGTTTGAGACTGGGACGAAAATTCACGTTCCAGCAGGACAATGACCCTAAACATACTGCTAAAGCTACACTGGAGTGGTTTAAATGGAAACATTTAAATGTCTTGGAATGGTCTAGTCAAAGCCCAGACCTCAATCCAATTGAGAATCTGTGGCATAACTTGAAGATTGCTGTACACCAACGCAACCCATCTAACTTGAAGGAGTTGGAGCAGTTTTGCCTTGAGGAATAGGCAAAAATCCCAGTGGCTAGATGTGCTAAGCTAATAGAGACATACCCAACGAGACATGCAGCTGTAATTGCAGCAAAAGGTGGCTCTACTTTGGGTGTGTGTGTGAATACCTATGCACACTCCAGATTTCTGTTTTTTTTCATCTTAATTATTGTTTGTGTGACAATAAAACAACAATTTGCACTTTTAAGTGGTAGACATGTTGTGTAAATCAAGTGGTACTAACCCTCCAACAATCCATTTTAATCAAGAGGGATGAGTGCTTTTGCAAGACACTGTAAACTGTTTTGAATACAGTCCTCCAAGTAATTAATCTAGCAAAAATACACCAGTGTACTCGTCTTCAAACTTGGCAGTATACACTCACCGGCCACTTTAATAGGAACTTGTTCTTGATTCTAAGAATCCTGTTTTTGGCTGGCAGGAGTGGAACCCAATGTGGTGTTCTCCTGTTGCATGCTGAGATGCTTTTCTGCTCACCATGGTTGTAAAGAGTTGCTATGAGTTACTATATACTTCCTGGCAACTCAAACTAATCTGTCCATTTTCCTCTGAGCTCTCTTATCAACAAGGCATTTGTTTCTACCCACAGAACTATCGCTCACGCAATGCCGTTTGTTTTTCGCACCATTCTGTGTAAACTCTAGAGACTGTTGCATGTGAAAACCCCCGGAGATCAGCAGTTTCTGAAATACTCACACCACTCCATCAGGCTCAAATCAACGCCCATGCCACAGTGAAAGAAAGTCGCAATTTGAGATCACAATTTTTCCCATTCTGATGTTTGAACATTGTGAACGTTAACTGAAGCTCTTGATTTGTATCTGCATGATCGTATGCACTGTGCCGCTGTGAAGGGATCGGCTGATTAGAGAACTGCATCAAACAGCAGGTGGATGGATGGGTGTTCCTAATAAAGTGGCCAGTGAATGTATTTGAATGAGATTGACAAATCAAGCAAACATCTCCCTTTTAAATCAATTTCTCATTGCTAGAAGAAGCTATAAAGATAATAATGAGTCCTTTTTTAGATTTTTTTCCCCATTGGATATGCTGATCTGAAGACGCCTTTCCACACGTTCTGTTTCCTCTAAAAATTTTGAACTGTATTCATGCTGTCAATTAACCATTCAATTTGTTTTTGCTTGAAAAAAAACATATTCACGCTGTTGCAAGATTAAAACAGACTGATTTGCATGTTTACAGCAATCCAACGTGTTAGCAATACATAAAAAAATCATCATTTCCTAATTTCTACGTGCCAGAAGAGATGATGGGTGACAGCAACTTGTACAATACTGCCCAGACCTGTTAAAATGGAAGCCGTGCTGAGCTTTTCCTTCTTGAAGACCCATAAATATTTTGGGGACAAAATTATTGGATGATAATACACTACAAGACCCTCGGAGCAAAGCCATTTATTTTTATCCTTGGCAGGGAAAGATCTATTTCTCCTGGACAAAAGCATTTTTTAAATCGCTATCTTGGCAGTCATTCCCACACACTGATGCCTTTTAGTTTCAGGTGTGAATATGCAGAAAATGTTTTTTTTTTTTTTAATAGCTTTTATGACAAAGAACAGTGAGGGCTTGTCTTCATCAAAAATAATTCTGAGCTTGATTGCTGCTTCTCTGATTATGAAATGCCAACAAAAATGCAGTTTGTCTCCGAGTACATAGCATAAACTGTACAGTGTCTTGCAAAAGTATTCATCCCCTTTGGTGTTTGTCCTGTTTTGTCGCATTACAAGCTGGAATTAAAACTGATTTTTGGAGGGTTAGCACTGTTTGATTTACACAACATGCCTACCACTTTAAAGGTGCACATTGTTGTTTTATTGTGATACAAACAATAATTAAGATAAAAAAAAAACAGAAATCTGGAGTGTGCATAGAGATTCACCCCCTTTCATATGAAAGCCCTAAATAAGAGCTGGTCCAACCAATTCACTTCATAAGTCACATAATAAGTTGATTTAAGATCCACCTGTGTGCAGTCAAAGTGTCACATGATCTGTCACATGATGTCTGTATAAATCAACCTGTTCTGGAAGGACCCTGACTCTGCAACACTACTAAGCAAGCAACATGAAAACCAAGGCGCCTCCAAACAGGTCAGAGACAAAGTTGTGGAGAAGTATAGATCAGGGTTGGGTTATAAAAAAATATCTCAAACTTTGAATATCCTACGGAGCACCATTAAATCCATTATAGCAAAATGGAAAGAATATGGCACCACTACAAACCTGACAAGAGAAGGCTGCCCACCAAAACTCACAAACTGGGTAAGGAGGGCATTAATCAGAGCTGCAATAAAGACACCAAATATAACACTGAAGGAGCTACAGAGATCCACAGCAGAGATGGGAGTATCTGTCCATAGGACCACTTTAAGCCGTACACTCCACAGAGCGGGGCTTTATGAAAGAGTGGCCAGAAAAAAAGTAATTGCTTTTGGGCAGACTCCCCAAACACATGGAAGAAGATTCTCTGGTCGAATGAGACTAAAATTGATCTTTTTGGCCATCATGGGAAACACCATATAAGGTGCAAAGATCCACAGCGGAGATGGGAGTATCTGTCCATAGGACCACTTTAAGCCGCACACTCCACAGAGTGGCCAGAAAAAAGTAATTGCTTAAGAAAACACCTTTGGGGTTTGCCCAACAGCATGTGGCAACTCCCCAAACACATGGAAGAAGATTCTCTGGTCAAATGAGACTAAAATTTATCTTTTTGGCCATCATGGGAAATGTCATGTGTGGCACAAACCCAACACCCTGAGAACACCATTCCTCCAGTGAAGCATGGTGGTGGCAGCATCATGCTGTGGGGATGTTTTTCATCTGCAGGGACAGGAAAGCTGGTCAGGACTGAAGGAAAAATGGATGGCACTAAATACAGGGCAATTCTGGAGGAAAACCTGTTTGAGTCAGCCAAAGGTTTGAGACTTGGACGAACATACTGCTAAAACTACAGTGGAGTGGTTTAAAGGGAAACATTTAAATGTCTTGGAATGGCCTAGTCAAAGCCCAGACCTCAATCCAATTGAGAATCTGTGGCATAACTTGAAGATTGCTGTACACCAACGCAACCCATCTAACTTGAAGGAGTTGGAGCAGTTTTGCCTTGAGGAATGGGCAAAAATCCCAGTGGCTAGATGTGCTAAGCTAATAGAAACATACCCCAAGAGACTTGCAGCTGTAATTGCAGCAAAAGGTGGCTCTATACAAAGTATTCACTTTGGGGGGTGAATACCAATGCACACTCCAGATTTCTGTTTTTTCTCATCTTAATTATTGCTTGTGTGACAATAAAACAACAATTTTCACCTTTAAAGTAGTAGGCATGTTGTGTAAATCAAATGGTGCTAACCCTCCAAAATACATTTTAATTCCAGCTTGTAAGGTGAAAAAACAGGACAAACACCAAAGGGGATGAATACTTTGGCAAGACACTGTGATAGCAATAATGGATACTTCTTGACAGATGGAGGATATACTGTACTGTGAATACATATGAGTGATTCATGTATAAGTGGCAAAGATTCTATACTGAACTGCAGGTTTAGTGTTGGAAATGGTCCAATATTTACATTTGTGGTCCATATAGACAGTAAACTGAACTGAACAAAAAACTCAGATGCACTATCCAAGAAAGGTCAGTGCCACCTGTCGTTGGCACTCTCTGCCATCATGTGAGGTCTTGTCTGGCTAGAATGTGCACATTGCAGTCCTGAAATGAGTGCCCTTTTTTATTGAAATGAATATGATAATACTGGTTATTTGAAAGAGGAGTAAAAGAAGCCATCTTTATCAACCTGGAATGACCATCACTGAACAGAGGAGGTGGTCTGAGGCATCACTTATCAGCCACCTACAATGCAGTCCTTGGCACACTTCCAAGAAAACTGAATACACATCCAAACCAAGACTCAGCTGACTTCAATGACTCACATGATGGCAGAGAGAGCCAAAAACCCACAGATCACCCTAACGACTCTCTAGGCTGCTAACACCGTTCACACCCAGCCTCCAGTGACCCTAACACCTACAGGATGACTGAGAGGGTCAACGACCCATGTGACCTCAATGACTCTCCTTACGGTTGCTTTTGGTCCACTAGACTAGAGAATAAATACCTGGAATTCATTACTAGTCTGACAGAACTGAAGAAGCCTTTCAGATGAGAGGTAAAACGTCGTCAAGAATTTCAAGCAAGTCCAATTGCCTTTTTTAGGACCTATGGTTTATGATGACTTGGATAACTGAGAACCTTCACAGACATATTTAAAGATTTCATTTCAATTCCACATTCCACTCAACAATGACCCATATATAATCTACTTGTTGAAAGACAGGATTACTACCAAATTTTAAAGAATTATATGTTTGCAATAAAATTAATTATAGTTATTATTTGATAAACATCATCTTATGATTCATGTCTGTTTCACTATAGGCAAGGCAAGGCAAGTTTATTTATATAGCACATTTCATACACAATGGCAGTTCAATGTGCTTTACAGAAGCAAAAACAAAAACAGTAAACAATAGAGAAATAAAATTACATAAAATAATTTTATTTTTAATCTAAAACAATTAATTAAAAGAATTAAAAGAATTAAAAGAAAATAATAAGAATTAAACAATAGTAGAAATAAAATAATAAAATGCCAAAAAGAAAAAAGGAGAAAAAGAAACCAGCGGAATAAAATAGAATAAAATTAAAGTAAATTTAAAACATACAGAGAAAGTAAAGATTATAAAAAATGTAAAACATATTAATTATTTAACAGAAAGCATCTGAGAACAGCTTGGTCTTTAACCTAGATTTGAAGCTGCCAACAGCAGGAGCATTTTTAATGTCCTCTGGCAGTTGGTTCCATAGCTGTACTGCATAGTAGCTAAAAGCTGCTTCACCACACTTTGTTTTAACAACTGGTTTTAATAGTAAATTTTTCTGTTGCGATCTGGTAGATCTGATTGGGTTAGGCCGCTGCAACATATCAGAGAGGTAATTGGGCCCTGTACCATTTAGAGATTTATACACCAGCAGCAATGCTTTAAAGTCAATTCTGTAGCTTACTGGAAGCCAGTGAAGGGACCTTAGAATTGGGGTAATGTGCTCAGTTCTTTTTGTTCGTGTGAGAACCCTCGCCGCTGCATTTTGAACCAGCTGAAGTCGTTTGATGGTCTTTTTTGGCAAGCCTGTGAAAAGGCCATTGCAGTAATCAACCCTACTAGAGATGAAGGCATGTATTAGTTTTTCCAGATCATTTTTTGACATAAGTCCTCTTAGTTTGGAAATGTTTTTAGGTGATAAAATGACGTTTTAGTGATTGCTTTCATGTGACTGTCAAAGTTTAGCTCGCTGTCAATGAAAACACCAAGATTTTTAACCATTTCTTTAGTTTTAATCCCTTTTGTGTCAAGAATAGTGGTAATCCTGAGTCTTTCATCTTTTTTTCCAAATAGAATTACTTCTGTTTTATCTGTGTTCAACTGGAGAAAATTTTGTGACATCCAGCTATTGATTTGATCGATGCACTGGTAGAGACATTCAAGGGGGGCATAGTCATTTGGTGATAGAGCAAAATAAATTTGGGTATCATCTGCATAGCAGTGATACAAAATTGAATTTTTATTGATAATTTGCCCAAGTGGGAGCATATAAAGGTTGAAAAGTAATGGTCCAAGAATCGACCCCTGGGGGACACCACAGGTCAAGGGCATTGACATTGAGGAACAATTTCCCAGGGTAGCAAAGAAGCTTCTATCTTTTAAGTATGATTTTAACCAATTGATAACTTTACCAGTCAATCCAACCCAGTGTTCAAGTCGATATAGCAGTATGTTGTGATCAACAGTATCAAAAGCTGCACTGAGGTCCAGTAATACCAGGACCGATGTTCTGCCTGCATCAGTATTAAGATGTATGTCATTTATAACTTTAATCAGCGCTGTTTCAGTGCTATGATTGGCACGAAATCCTGACTGAAAATTATCAAAACGACTGTTTGATATCAAGAAGGCAGTTAATTGATTGAAGACAATTTTTTCCAGGATTTTCCCGATGAATGGTAGATTTGATATTGGCCTGTAGTTATTTAACACTGAAGGATCCAGATTATTTTTTTTAAGAAGGGGCTTTACAACAGCTTTTTTCAGGGACACAGGAACAACGCCAGTCTCCAAGGATGTATTTATAATTTGAAATACTATAATGTGCAACTATCCAAAAACTTGATCAACCTGTGAGAAATTCACACTTGGACAAAACAAAAGAGATGGTTGTTGACTTCAGAAGAACACAGAGTGACCACTCTCCACTATACATTGACGGCTCACTCGTGGAGAACATCAGAAGCACCAAATTCCTTGGTGTTCATCTGGCAGAAAACCTCACCTCGTCCTTCAACACCAGCTCCATAGCCAAGAAAGCCCAGCAGTGCCTCTATTTCCTCCAGAGGCTGAGGAAAACCCATTTCCCATCCTCACAATATTCTCCAGAGGGACTATTGAGAGCATTTTGAGCAGCTGCATCATGGTCTGGTTTGGGAATTGCACCGTCTCGGATTGCAAGTCCCTATAGTGGACCGTGAGGACAGCTTAGAAGTTCATTGGAGTCTCTCTTCCCTCCATCACAGACATTTATACCACGTGCTGCATCCAGAAAGCTACTGGCATCGTGGCTGGCCCCACACACCCTTCACACAATCTCTTCACCCTCCTGCCATCTGGAAAAAGGTACCGAAGCATTCGGGCCTTCACAGCCAGACTCTGTAGCAGTTTCTTCCCACATGCCGTGAGACTTCTCAACTCTGTGGGACTGAACTGATTCTCACTGACTGTTGAACACAATACTCACACAGCAATCTTTGCACAGTGGACAAGAATGCGTTATTGCTTTACAATGTTTACAATGTCTCACACACAAGGTTTACATTTATTTATTCCCTTTTCATATACTACCTCAATATGCACACTCAACTCTGCATTTTATGTTGTTTGTATCGTTCATTGTCCGCAGTGTTTGCACTTGCTGCACTCATGCACTTTGTGTGTTGTAGGTTGTAGAGATGTTTAATGTCACACCATGGTCCTGGAGAAGCATTGTTTCCTTTTAACTATGTACTGTACAAACTGTGTATGGTTGAAATGACAAAAAAACCTTGACTTTGCAGACGTGGACAAAAGTACCCAAGTTAATTACTTAAGTCAAAATACAGATACCACTGGTCAAATGTTACTCTGATACAAGTGAAAGTTGTACGGTCAAAATTTTATTTAAGTTAAAGTACTGAAGTACTTGCTTTTAAAAATACTTAAGTATTAAAAGTACATTTTCTGTCAATGCATTGTTGTATTATTGCCACAAATGCTTACAATACTTAATGCCTCTGAAGCAACCTACTGGATTTACTGACTAGCTTGTAGAACCTGTAGAATAAACACCTTTAATCACAGATAAACACAGATTTCTGCATTCTGTTTATTTGGCAAGATTATGCTGAAACATATTTCTGAAAGGACTTCAGATAAGTTAATGTTAGTGTAACTCTGTTTTACACGCTAACTAACAGTGTCCAAGTTAACTAGCTATGTGTTATCATTAACCGTGGACAAGGCTATGGGAACTTGGTGAGCAAATCCACAGAAAGTCATTTGACTAACCAGACTGCATAGCTATTGCAATATTATTGCTAGCTCTAAAAGCACAGACAACTTCACTGCAAGCTTTCTCTTGGAATGAAACACTTACATACCTCAGTATGCTTCCGCAGTTTGGAAGGCGAGTTTTTGTAGGCCGTGATGTGGTTCATTTTAGGCAAACAAAGCAAACGTTTAAAATGAAGCAAATCTTTAATACTTTCAAAAAACTGAAACATGGGTACTAGGTAAAGCCATGGGTGTGTGTGCATTCCCCAGAAGAACCACCTCCTTCCATTCTGCCATCAACTCATCATGTTCAAATAACACTGCTGAGAAATCACGGAACTTGATTTTATCCCGTCTATGGACATGACGTGACCCTAGTGATTACTGATTGTTTTTTTCGCAGGTGACTCTGAGAAAGACTGTCATGTTTTAGAAATGAAAAGAAAAAAACATCCACTTTCAAAGCTGCTTCATAGTAATGAGTAACGAAGACCTTGATAGAAATATAGTGGAGTGAAAAGTACAGTATTTGTCTTTCAAATGTAGTGAAGTTGTCATAAGTTTCCAAAAAAAAAAAATACTCAAGTAAAGTAGAGATACTCAAAAAGTGGACTTAAACTTCATCCTACCAAGTGGGGTCCATCTGGACCCCGCACCTATATATTTGTTTGCCATTTTAAAAATATGTGACATACCGTACTGCCTCAAAGTTTTATGAATTTGTCAGAATTTATGTCTTAATTAAAACACTAAAGCACCGGAAGATCAGCTTTTTGCATTGTGAAGGTATAATTAATTTGTTACTGGGGTCCAACCGAACCCCAGAGTAAAATTTATCTGTCTTTCATTTCATAATTGAATAGCACACTGAAAGTTAACTTCTTTTTGGTTGTTTCAGATTCATAATGGCTAACAGACAAAGACAAGCTAGATACACAGCAGCAGAGGCCTTAAGACATTATATTGCAATTAAGTACGTTGATAAGAACTGACACTAATAATTATTTTATAATACCTCAGAGAAGATGGGAAGTACAGTAACATGTTCCATAATCAAACTACCAATGATTGCTGTATTCAGTTTTGCCTTAATATAAAACTTACAAGGCATTCCTTCTTGGGGTCCGTGTGGACCCCACTGCTGCAATAAGCACAGGCTGCAAAACAAAAGCCCTAAATTATTTTACAATTACTTTTTTGTTTTAAGAAAAGACCTAAGTTGTAATCCAGAATATTTTACAGCTGCATGAGCTGCAAAAATCATGTATATAATGGCAATTTTTTTTTGTGGCGCTATAATTTGCTACGTGTATGCTAGTTATTGCAATATTATTGCAATGTTATTGCATTTATAATACATCATTGATATTCAGCAGTAGTGGATTTTGTTCTTCAATAAAGTTATGTCTGTTTGCTGCATTGAACTGGTTCTTACTGCATTGATTTCAAGGTATTCCCTCCTGGGGTCCATACGGACCCCGCCTGGTAGTTTGTGTATGTAAAATTGGCTGGTAGGATGAAGGTTAAGTACAGTACTCAAGTAAATGTACTTCGTTACTGTCCACCTCTGTGACTTTGACCTTGACACTTAACTAGCAAGGTTTTAGACATCTTCAGGCAGACTCACTCCATTTACTGCTTCTTTTGTTGAACTGGCTCCTTACCCAAACTGATTTTTTCCAGCCAGACACTAAGAATGGTTAAAAAACACACACACAAATTAGCTAATCAAAACACTTTCCCACAAAGCAATGCTTTGGCATATTTCAAGAAGTGCTACATCTGAGATTATCTTATTCTTATACCATCAACATTAAAACAAACTACCAACATGGATTTGGTGTATGACTATTTTGAAACGTCACAAGGAGTCACATTCAAACGGCACTCCCCCCCTCCACCGCTCATTTTCTCCCTAATTTAGTCATTTTGAATTATCGATTATTTTTCTTTTGCATCATTGTACACTTTCCCAACATTAAGACTGATTTCAACCTAAATGGATGGGACAGTAACACATAGAAAAGATGACACTGATTACAGCAACCCAATCTGGCAACACTGACTGTGAATCAAAACATGAGCTGCGTTCAAATTCAGCAAACTGAGGTGAACGGGTTAGCTTTTAAATTTGAATGTTTTTGTGTAAACATATGAAATTGTTTGATTTAAATACCTAATGCTTTAGTTGTATCTGATGCATCCTCTTCAAACTCTTCAAATAAGTTATTAGCAATAGCTATAAGTTACCCTTATATATAGCTGGGTTGTCGGTTAGCACACTATAGACCCCTTTCACATGACGTCACCGCGCCGCGAGATTTTGTGAGGCGCCATATTGGAAGACCAAGTACATGCACTCACAATATAAAACAAAGTACGAATGAGAGTAAAGTGACACGATGGATGATAATTCTGGTTATGTGAGTACATTACCAGCTGCAGAAAGGGCACGGTATGTGGAGAAACTGGCTGTGATTGATGGGTTTGACCCATATGATAAGACTCGGGGCAAGGGAGAATGGAAACATAAGGAGGACCGGACACCAATTCTGCCATCTGTTTGCTACCCAGACATTGTAAACTATTTGTTGTTTACACCCAGTGCCTACACTCAGTGTTCGAACTATGCTGATATTTTCGGGGGGTCCCTTTTTTTCCCTTGGGGGTGTGTGTGCTTGCGCTTGTCTCGGAGCATGGATCTCCAAACACATGAGAAGCCTATCTTACGCACATATCACGCGGACTCCACACCTCCACACACGCATCGCGTCTGAAGTCATAACTCATCAGGGGAAATCGTGTCCGCATTGGCATGTTCAAAAAACAACCTCGCGTCAACAATGATACCACACGCAAGGAAAAAAAAAAACAGTCAGGCTACTCAACAACCAACCTGGCAGCAGCGAGCAAGCCCCAAACCATCCTAAATTATTATTATTATTAAATTGTAGAAGTCTGGGAGGCTTGCTCCTCATACAGTTATCAACTTGGGGCCACTTTAGCATGTTTTAAATCTGAATTTCTTGCGTTTGCTTACCTCAAAGTGTCCGCAGATCATGCACAGACTTATCCATTATATCCACAGTTTTTTGCCAAGTCTCACACAGGTTTCTTTCAAGTCTACTGTTGGGCCAATAAATCATAAATAAAACAGCTCAGATTTGTTTGTTTAAGTCGTTTGCCACTCCACTTTATTCTCGTGGGTTCACATACCGCTGCCATTATTATCCCCTTATCACGAGTTTGTTGGTCTTCCAATATGGCGCAGGGTCTGTTTACTTCCGGTTTCGGGTGACGTCAGTGAAAGGGGTCTATAGATAGCTTGGTGCTAGTCAATCGACTGAACATGCAAGTGGATTATTTATTTGTCACAATCTCATTATCTCTAGCCACTTTATCCTGTTCTACAGGGTTGCAGGCAAGCTGGAGCCTATCCCAGCTGACTACGGGCGAAAGGCGGGGTACACCCTAGACAAGTTCCCAGGTCATCACAGGGCTGACACATAGACACAGACAACCATTCATACTCACATTCACACCTACGGTCAATTTAGAGTCACCAGTTAACCTAACCTGCATGTCTTTGGACTGTGGGGGAAACCGGAGCACCCGGAGGAAACCCACGCGGACACGGGGAGAACATGCAAACTCCACACAGAAAGGCCCTCGCCGGCCACGGGGCTCAAACCCGGACCTTCTTGCTGTGAGGCGACAGCGCTAACCACTACACCACCGTGCCACCCCTATTTGTCACAATGTTCTTGGCAATTAAAAATATTTTTGCAGTGGAGCACCTTATATATGATATTATTTAATTTAAGAAAACCCAGGCTTGTCTCCTTCTGCATGCACACCCCGATCCCGCATTATGATACAAGATAGTATATTATTATACATATAGGCCACTTTTTTCATGGAATCAAAATGTATTTTATTCACTTCCCGTGGGTTTATTGATAGCATCCAATATTGTTATCATACTGCTTATCCTTCATGTATTACGCCACTCTCCCCAATGGAGAATGAGCATGTAATATTATTACAATATTGCACATTGTCTAAACAACACAACGTCACATGTCAGAGCTCATGTGAAGAGCCAATGACAAAACTTTTCTGCTGTGCATGCACACAATCATTTCTTTCTCCGCCAGGAAGGAGAGAAGACAGGGTTAATCCAGTGCTACTGCTAGGATTAGCTATGCTATAATTAAGCACTAAACAAATAAGCTGAAAACTGAAACCAAAGATGCACTGAACACCCCAAAGGCTACCAAAACTTAATTATATATTCTTCACGCATATTTACAAGGGGGCGGCACGGTGGTGTAGTGGTTAGCGCTGTCGCCTCACAGCAAGAAGGTCCGGGTTCGAGCCCTGGGGCCGGCGAGGGCCTTTCTGTGCGGAGTTTGCATGTTCTCCCCGTGTCCGCGTGGGTTTCCTCCGGGTGCTCCGGTTTCCCCCACAGTCCAAAGACATGCAGGTTAGGTTAACTGGTGACTCTAAATTGACCGTAGGTGTGAATGTGAGTGTGAATGGTTGTCTGTGTCTATGTGTCAGCCCTGTGATGACCTGGCGACTTGTCCAGGGTGTACCCCGCCTTTCGCCCGTAGTCAGCTGGGATAGGCTCCAGCTTGCCTGCGACCCTGTAGAAGGATAAAGCGGCTAGAGATAATGAGATGAGATGAGATATTTACAAGGGAAAAACATACAAACGGACATTGAAAAACTGGAAAAGAGACACAGTGGAGATGTAAAACTTCCATGCTAGTGAGTGACTGACAGTTTGTAAACAAACATGGCTGTGAGGTTTGCTTCGTCAAAAGTGGAAGATTTTGAGGGACTTTTGGCTGCCAGGTCACTCCGTTGTGTGTAGCTGTCGATGTTGAGTTTAAAAGTAACTAAGTCAATTACACAGGGAAATGAATACTCAAGTCTGAGTGAAAGATACTGTGGTGAGTGTGCATGGAAGAAGAGTCTTGGAACAGAAATCTTAGTTTCTCGGTCGTTAGTCTGTGCTACTGATGAATGCTACACTGGCTGTAAGTGACTTCACTGCCACGCTGATAAACCCTACACTGGCTGTAGGTGACTTCACTGCCAGGCTAACAGCGCCAACTTATGGGTAAGCTAGCGTGGCCTTCAAAAATGCTGATATGAAGAGAGTGTATAATAATCAAGGGCGGGTGGTGCATAAGGGCGATTGGGCGACGCACTGCCAAAACGAAAAAAAAAGTTTTTTTTTTTTTAAACAAACTTTCACCAGTGCTGCTCTAGGCTGTTTTAATCTGTCTCTGGGTATCATTGTCCAGTCAGGGTGGTCTTGCTTCTAGAGTACCGCCCCTTTTGGGGCGATTTCAGTCACGTTGAAAATCGCCAAAGAAGTTCCATTTAGTCAGCGATCAAATCGAGCTAAATTGGCAACAAAACAAGCTGGACCCCCCTTGACCAAATCTAAACATAAAACAAATTTCAACAAGGGGGGGGGGAATCATATACTCGAGGTTTTACTTCAACATGGTCCCAGCGGGGCGGCACTGTGGTGTAGTGGTTAGCGCTGTCGCCTCACAGCAAGAAGGTCCTGGGTTCGAGCCCCGGGGCCGGCGAGGGCCTTTCTGTGTGGAGTTTGCATGTTCTCCCCGTGTCCGTGTGGGTTTCCTCCGGGTGCTCCGGTTTCCCCCACAGTCCAAAGACATGCAGGTTAGGTTAACTGGTGACTCTAAATTGACCGTAGGTGTGAATGGTTGTCTGTGTCTATGTGTCAGCCCTGTGATGACCTGGCGACTTGTCCAGGGTGTACCCCGCCTTTCGCCCGTAGTCAGCTGGAATAGGCTCCAGCTTGCCTGCGACCCTGTAGAAGGATAAAGCGGCTAGAGATGAATGGTCCCAGCGCAAATCCTGGCGAGCTGGCTGCAAGGACGCCTCAGCGGTTTTCTGCTCCCCCTGCTTACTTTTCCACCCTGGAGGTGGCTCCACGGACAACACTGCTTGGACTGTCACTGGAGTTTCGGACATGCATCATTTGTTGGAGAAAATAAAAAAACATGAGTCATCAAAGATTCACATGGGCAGCTGCCTGAAATTTTCGGCTTTTGGGAGAGTGAACATCGCTACACAACTGGATGAGGGCTACAGGCTAGCAGTTCGCCGCTACAACGATGAAGTGAGCAAGAACAGGCACATATTAAACTGGCTCATCCAACGCGTGAAATCTTGTGGAGTGTTCGAGTTAGCTCTACGAGGCAAAGACGAAACTGAGGGCTCCAGTCACCGTGGTGTTTTTCTGGGTTTGGTTGACTTCGTGACTCACACACACAGTCACAGAATCAGTTCACTTTTGATGTTTTCAATGTGCATTTTTATATTTGCCACACTTTGCTCGAGAGTTAGCACTTTGGTAATATCCTTGGTAAATACCAGTAATTGCAAGATCTAAAGATCCACTCATCTATTTATTCAACTGCTATTGTTATGTTAGCCAACTATTTACAATGTTTTGTTACAGTAAGTGCACTTTCCTGTTGTCCTTAAGTTGCACAGTCTGTAAAATTCTTGCTGGTCATGGAGTTTGAAGTACAAAATCTATTTACAGAACATTCTGTAGAACAGTACTTTCAAGATTGGCAAATAAATATGTATTATTTTTTAAAAATAAGGTTTCCTTTCTTATTTAGTTGTTGGACATATCTTTTATAAAGATATCATTCACATCATACAATATTGAAATAATGTGAATAGTGAATAGGGCGTAATTGGAATTGGTCATTGTGGAGCCAAACTATTCGTCGAATGTGAATGTTGTTTGCAACTTTACACCACAGCCTATAGCTTAGGTAGCTACAGGGAAAAGATTTCTGTAATGTGCTGCCATCTAGTGGACAGAAGTGGCATGGAACTGTGATATGCAGAGAGAAAACAAAAAAAGAGTCAATAATGTCTGGCTACCTATAACGTACCTGTTGAATGAGTCACCTGATGACATTATTGGATAATTTGCCCCCCTGAGAAAATTTTCAGGACCCACCACTGATAATAATAATAATAATAATAATAATAATAATAATAATAATAATAATAACACTGGCTGGCTTTTTTTCATGGTATATCAGATATATTCCATTCACCTACTCCTCTTTGACTTGTTCAGTATCATGCTAGCTGAATGGAATATAAAGACAATCTTAGACTGTCCTTCCCACCTTCTACATGAAGAGCTGATCAGCCACAGGAGCACGTTCAGTAAATGGCTGATTCTTCGACGCTGCACAACTGAGAGATGCAGGAAATCATTCCTACCTGTTGCAGTCAAGTTGTACAATGCCACTGTATAACTGTGGTACACTGTCTTACCATGTATACAGTATCCTTAACTCAGGTGCAATATATGTATATAGGAATCATTGCATATAGAATCACTTCATTTTGCTTTTACTTGAAGTTATTGAACTTATTTAAATTTATTCAATTTTTATTCTTTTCCAGACAATTTTATCTTCTATTTTTAGACATGTTTACTTCTTCTCTGATTCAGGAGCTTTGTAGCAAATTTGAATTTCCCTCCGGGGATTAATAAAGTAATTCTGATTCTGAATATATATGATAGACCACTCAAAGCCAGCCAATATTATTTAAATATAATATCATACATGAGGTGGGCGGCACGGTGGTGTAGTGGTTAGCGCTGTCGCCTCACAGCAAGAAGGTCCGGGTTCGAGCCCCGTGGCCGGCGAGGGCCTTTCTGTGTGGAGTGTGCATGTTCTCCCCGTGTCCGTGTGGGTTTCCTCCGGGTGCTCCGGTTTCCCCCACAGTCCAAAGACATGCAGGTTAGGTTAACTAGTGACTCTAAATTGACCGTAGGTGTGAATGTGAGTGTGAATGGTTGTCTGTGTCTATTATGTGTCAGCCCTGCGATGACCTGGCGACTTGTCCAGGGTGTACCCCGCCTTTCGCCCGTAGTCAGCTGGGATAGGCTCCAGCTTGCCTGCGACCCTGTAGAACAGGATAAAGTGGCTAGAGATAATGAGATGAGATACATGAGGTTCAGTTAGCTTGGCACATCAATAGCCACTAGAAATGTTCTTCTAAGGGCTATTTTTTTTAACTTTCAGTGAATTTCAAATCCTGTACTTTTACATGCATAAAAAAGTAGAATCAGTACTTCGATTTTTACCAGAGTGTTTTTTTTACACTTCAGTAAAGAACGTGTGTAATTTTGTGAACTCTGCTTATTACAGCTAGCGTTTGAATGCTAAAAAGAGAAGTTTTGCATATTAGTCTTCTGAGATTAGTACATACTTTTGAAGGTAAAGTCAAAGTCTGATTTGAAACACAGCCCATGATGACAGTGGAAATGTTCAAAGAGAACCAGAGTTTGTGTATGAAATCATTAAACAATTTGCAGTTCAACATGGAAACCTGATTGAGACTGATGTTTTGTCTCTGTTGCATATTATTCACATCTAGTGAATGTTGCATTTAATCCTCCAGATGTACATAAGCTAGGCAACATGCATGAACAATCCTATTCATGTTACCATTAATTCTGCACATGCAAGTGTAAATTCAGGATCCTCTGCTTCACATTAGGCCATATCACACACATGGATGGCATGGACTGTTTTCCTCACAACAGGCCCCGCCATGTTTTATTCCTTATGTATCATTTGAAGTACTGTTTATATACTAGCATTTGTTCCTTATGGGTCATAAGGATCTGAGTGACTTTGATGAGGGCCAAATTGTGATGGCTGAAAGAACCTAAAAAACGGCAGGTTTTGTGGGGATGCCATGGCCTAATGGTTAGAGAAGCAGCTCTGGGACCAAAAGGTCACCAGTTTGATTCCCTTGACCAGCAGGAATGGCTGAAGTGCCCTTGAGCAAGGCACCTAAGCCCCAACTGCTTCCCAGGCTGCTCTGGGTATGTTGTACATCTGGATAAATGCCGTTGATGTAATGTAATGTTCACAGTATGCAGTGGTTAGTACCTACCAAAAGTAGTCCAAGGAAGGACAACCAACGAGAGGGTCATGGGCACCCAAGGCTCCAGATGGTGCCCATCTGGTCTGATCCCTGTAGCACAAATTGCTGAAAAAGTTAATGATTGAAAGGTGTCAGAACACAGCACATTGCAATTTGCTGTGCATAAGGTTGGGTAGCCATAGACTGGTCAGAGTGCTCATGCTGAATCCTGTTCACAGAATACAACCCCGATTCCAAAAAAGTTGGGACAAAGTACAAATTATAAATAAAAACGGAATGCAATAATTTACAAATCTCAAAAACTGATATTGTATTCACAATAGAACATAGACAACATATCAAATATCGAAAGTGAGACATTTTGAAATTTCATGCCAAATATTGGCTCATTTGAAATTTCATGACAGCAACACATCTCAAAAAAGTTGGGACAGGGGCAATAAGAGGCTGGAAAAGTTAAAGGTACAAAAAAGGAACAGCTGGAGGACCAAATTGCAACTCATTAGGCCAATTGGCAATAGGTCATTAACATGACTGGGTATAAAAAGAGCATCTTGGAGTGGCAGCGGCTCTCAGAAGTAAAGATGGGAAGAGGATCACCAATCCCCTAATTCTGCTCCGACAAATAGTGGAGCAATATCAGAAATGAGTTTGACAGTGTAAAATTTGCAGAGAGTTTGAACATATCATCATCATCTACAGTGCATAATATCATCAAAAGATTCAGAGAATCTGGAAGAATCTCTGTGCGTAAGGGTCAAGGCCGGAAAACCATACTGGGTGCCCGTGATCTTTGGGCCCTTAGATGGCACTGCATCACATACAGGCATGCTTCTGTATTGGAAATCACAAAATGGGCTCAGGAATATTTCCAGAGAACATTATCTGTGAACACAATTCACTGTGCCATCCGCCGTTGCCAGCTAAAACTCTATAGTTCAAAGAAGAAGCCGTATCTAAACATGATCCAGAAGCGCAGATGTCTTCTCTGGGCCAAGGCTAATTTAAAATGGACTGTGGCAAAGTGGAAAACTGTTCTGTGGTCAGACGAATCAAAATTTGAAGTTCTTTATGGAAATCAGGGATGCCGTGGCATTCGGACTAAAGAGGAGAAGGACGACCCAAGTTGTTATCAGCACTCAGTTCAGAAGCCTGCATCTCTGATGGTATGGGGTTGCATTAGTGCATGTGGCATGGGCAGCTTACACATCTGGAAAGACACCATCAATGCTGAAAGGTATATCCAGGTTCTAGAGCAACATATGCTCCCATCCAGATGACGTCTCTTTCAGGGAAGACCTTGCATTTTCCAACATGACAATGCCAAACCACATACTGCATCAATTACAGCATCATGGCTGCATATAAGAATGGTCTGGGTACTGAACTGGCCAGCCTGCAGTCCAGATCTTTCACCCACAGAAAACATTTGGCGCATCATAAAACGGAAGACACGACAAAAAAGACCTAAGACAGTTGAGCAACTAGAATCCTACATTAGACAAGAATGGGTTAACATTCCTATCCCTAAACTTGAGCAACTTGTCTCCTCAGTCCCCAGACGTTTACAGACTGTTGTAAAGAGAAAAGGGGATGTCTCACAGTGGTAAACATGGCCTTGTCCCAACTTTTTTGAGATGTGTTGTTGTCATGAAATTTAAAATCACCTAATTTTTCTCTTTAAATGATACATTTTCTCAGTTTAAACATTTGATATGTCATCTATGTTCTATTCTGAATAAAATATGGAATTTTGAAACTTCCACATCATTTCATTCCGTTTTTATTTACAATTTGTACTTTGTCCCAACTTTTTTGGAATCGGGATCGTACAATAGGCACATGAGCATCAAAACTGGACCATGGATTAATGGAAGAAGGTGGCCTGGTCATGTGGATGGCCAGATGCATGCGCCTCGCTTACCTGGAGAAGAGATGGAACCAGGATGCACTATGGGAAGAAGGCAGTGTGAAGCTCTGGACAATGTTCTCCTGGGAAACCTTCTGTCCTGGCATTCACTTGGAAGTTATTTTGACATGTAAGACACTACCTAAACATTGTTGCAGACCAAGTAAACCCCTTCATGACAACGGTATTCTATAATGTAAGTGGCCTCTTTCAGCAGGGCAATGCTCCCTGCCACACTGCAAAAATTGTTCAGGAATAGATTGAGGAACATGGCAAAGAGTTCAAGGTGTTGATTTGGCCTCCAAATTCCCCAGATCTCAATCTGATCAAGCATGTGTAGGATGTTCTGGACAAACAAGTCTGATCAATGGAGGCCTCACCTTACAACATACAGGATTTAAAAGATCTGCTTAAAGTGTGTGTATATATATATATATATATATATATATATATATATATATATATATATATATATATATATAATATACACACACACACACACACACACATATACAGTTGTGTTCAAAATAATAGCAGTGTGTTTAAAAACGTGAGTAAAGCTCAAAATCCTTGTAATAGTTTTTATTTCCATGCATTGGGAACACTGCACATTATATTCTACATCAAAACATGAAGAAAAATGTATCAATATTTTAATTACTTTACAGAAAATGAAGAAAAATGAACATTGGGCTGTTCAAAAAAATAGCAGTGTCTGCATTTTTCATTACAAACTCCAAATATTTACTGTATAAACTGAAAAAATCTTAAGGATTTAGTATTCCTGTGAATCACTAAACTAATATTTAGTTGTATAACCACAGTTTCTGAGAACTTCTGGCACCTGTGAACAGGTATTCCAGTCCAGGATGATTTGACAACATTCCACAGTTCTTCTGCATTTCTTGGTTTTGCCTCAGAAACAGCATTTTTGATGTCACCCCACAAGTTTTCTATCAGATTAAGGTCCGGGGATTGGGCTGGCCACTCCATAACTTTCATTTTGTTGGTTTTGAACCCTGATGCTGCTCGCTTACTAGTGTGTTTGGGGTCATTGTCTTGTTGAAACACCCATTTCAAGGGCATTTCCTCTTCAGCATAAGGCAACATGACCTCTTCAAGTATTTTGATATATGCAAACTGATCCATGATCCCTGGTATGCGATAAATGGGCCCAACACCACAGTAAGAGAAACATCCCCATATCATGATGCTTGCACCACCATGCTTCACTGTCTTCAGAGTGTACTGTGGCTTGAATTCAGTGTTTGGGGGTCATCTGAAAAACTGTCTGCGGCTCTTGGACCCAAAAAGAACAATTTTACTTTCATCAGTCCACAAAATGTTTTTCCATTTCTCTTTAGGCCAGTCGATGTGTTCTTTGGCAAATTGTATCCTCTTCAGCACGTCTTTTTTTTTTAACAGTGGAACTTTGCGGGAGCTTCTTGCTGATAGATTAGCTTCACACAGGCACCTTCTAATTGTCACAGTACTCACAGGTAACTTCAGGCCGTCTTTGATCACCCTGGAGCTGATCATTGGCTGAATCTTTGCCATTCTGGCTATTCTTCGATCCATTCGAATGGTAGTCTTCTGTTTTCTTCCACGTCTCTCTGGCTTTGCTGTCCATTTTAAAGCACTGGAGATCATTTTAGCTGAGCAGCCCATCATTTTCTGCACTTCTTTACAGTATACGTTTTACCTCTCCAATCAACGTTTTAATCAAAGCACGCTGTTCTTCTGAACAATGTCTGGAACGACCCATGTTTCTCAGGTTTTCAGAGAGAAATGGATGTACAACATGTGCTGGCTTCATCCTTAAATTAGGGCCACCTGATTGACATCTGTTTTTTTCACAGAATGAATGACCTCACTAATTAAACTCCACACTGCTATTATTTTGAACACGTCCCTTTCACTTAATTATTCAATTACACAGACTCGGGAGCATGCATATCATGAATGTTGGGTCTGTTGGTTTTCTACGACTCTACTACACCTACTGGTAAATTATTTGCCATGTAGTAATATAATTTCCACCAAAAACAGTGATTGATCTGGTTAGTCGGGTTGGACTGCTATTATTTTGAACACAAGTGTATATATATATATATATATATATATATATATATATATATATATATATATATATATATATATATATATACACACACACATATATATATATATATATATATATATATATATATATATATATATATACACACACACACACACACATACATACATACATATATATATATATATATATATGTGTGTGTGTGTGTGTGTGTGTGTTTTCATACCTCTGCTTATGTGATGTTCCTTTTGTTCCAGTCAAAGTAGGTTTAGTAAAAACATCACAAAGCTTTCTGAGTTAATATTACAGAAATCGAGCCTTTGTTGAATCTCATGGCCAGAGAAGCAATCAGGTTTATAATTATGTTAATATGGACAGTTCCTAAAGGGAAATGTGCTTTTACACAATGGCTGGAGGGCTCCAAGTTCATGCTTTTTAAGCACTGCTGGATTGATCTTGAGCAAATTTACAAAAAAAAAAGGTTGCTTTAAAAGTACACTTTAAGTTCATGAACCCTTTTTTATGGTATTTCACTTCATGTAAGGACACAGATTAAGACCAATTTTTAGATCAAGATTAAGTTGATCTCAAGATTAAGATCAATTATTTGTTCTGTTATTGCCTTTAAATTAGGTTTAATCCACCCTCCATCTTTTAGTTTGGTCTCACCAACACCAGTTCGCTACCTGCTAAAAGGCTTTATAGCACTAGGTTGGTTTGAACATTTTGTGTTCTACTTAGCTTTCATTATGAATAACATTTATTTTCTCTAAATTGCTCTTCAGACACCCTGATGGTGAGATAATGGAGGAGTTCAAAATATGCTCAATAAATGATCACACCTGTATCCATTATAATGACAAAGAGGTGATATTTTATAGTCAGTCATGATGTTACAAAGGTTATCTTATTCCTTCGTCAACATGATAAAACTATTTATATACAATATTCATCTTTACCTCAGAGCTTACATGATGAATGTTCAGATTTATTCAGGTCATGATCATCCATCCATTATCTGTAGCCACTTATCCTGTACAGGGTTGCAGGCAAGCTGGAGCCTATCCCAGCTGCCTATGGGTGAGAGGTGGGGTACACCCTGGACAAGTCACCAGATCATCGCAGGGCTGACACATAGAGACAAACAACTATTCACACTCACACCGACAGTCAATTTAGAGCCACCAATTAGCCTAAGCTGCATGTCTTTGGACTGTGGGGGAAACCAGAGCACCTGGAGGGAACCCATGCAGACACGGGGAGAACATGTAAACTCCACACAGAAAGGCCCTCGTTGGCCGCTGGGCTCAAACCCAGGATCTTCTTGCTGTGAGGCAACAATGCTAATCACTGCACCACCGTGCCGCCTGTCACAGCTGATCTTCACCAACATTTCAACACTGTTCAGTGAATGTTGTTAGTTTTTGAAATGATGTCTGTAATGCAAAGCAATAACTATCATGGATGTTGAAATATAACAGGATGAAGAATTATAGGCCACATGGGGGACAATCAGTTATTTTAGCAGCAGATCATCTCACAATAACCAACATGACTGATTATTTTGGCTTTGGATAGAAAGCCTTTATGGCATTATCTGCAACATACTATATGAATTATGAGATGAAACTGGCAGTACTGTGTACATGTACATATATTTTTTTGCCTCATTTACCATTAATATGAAACCATTAGTATTTAGTTGCAGTCCAGATCAGCTTGGAACTCTTGTTAGGGCATAAATAACTGACTTTTAAAAATATTATTATGGTAACTACAACCCCGTTTCCAAAAAAAGTTGGGACACTGTGTACAGTATAAATAAAAATAGAATGTGGTGATTTACAAGTCATGAAAACTCTATATTTCATTGAAAATAGTACAAAAACAACATATCAAATGTTGAGACTGAGAAATCTCCCCCCCCCCCCCTCCCTTTTACAAAAAATATATGCTCAGTCTGAATTTGATACCAGCAACACGTTTCAAAACAGTTGGGGCAGGGGCATGCTTACCACTGTGTTTCATCACCTCTACTTTTAACAATGCTGTGGAACCGATATCAATTTCTGTTGTTTTGAAAGAGAAATGTTGTCACGTTCATGCCTAATATACAATGTGCAGTGGTGCTTGAAAGTTTGTGAACCCTTTAGAATTTTCTATATTTCTGCATAAATATGACCTAAAACATCATCAGATTTTCACACAAGTCTTAAAAGTAGATAAAGAGAACCCAGTTCAACAAATGAGACAAAAATATTATACTTGTTCATTTATTTATTGAGGAAAATGATCCAGTATTACATATCTGTGAGTGGCAAAAGTATGTGAACCTCTAGGATGAGCAGTTAATTTGAAGGTGAAATTAGAGTCAGGTGTTTTCAATCAATGGCATGACAATCAGGTGTGAGTGGGCACCCTGTTTTATTTAATCCTTTGGTGACTGACCCCTTGAAAATGGTTCCTCCAGGAACGATGACGTTTCAGTTGTCAAGACAACGGAAAAACTAAAATACAAGAGCATTTTGTTTTGTGCACAAGAGCATTGTGACGTATCTTTCTGTTTTTGTATTTTAGTTTTTCCGTTGTCTTGACAACTGAAACGTCATCGTTCCTGGAGGAACCATTTTCAAGGGGTCAGTCACCAAAAGGTTAAAGAACAGGGATCTATCAAAGTCTGATCTTCACAACACATGTTTGTGGAAGTGTATCATGGCACAAACAAAGGAGATTTCTGAGGACCTCAGAAAAAGCGTTGTTGATGCTCATCAGGCTGGAAAAGGTTACAAAACCATCTCTAAAGAGTTTGGACTCCACCAATCCACAGTCGGACAAATTGTGTACAAATGGAGGAAATTCAAGACCATTGTTACCCTCCCCAGGAGTGGTTGGCCAACAAAGATCACTCCAAGAGCAAGGCGTGTAATAGTTGGCGAGGTCACAAAGGACCCCAGGGTAACTTCTAAGCAACTGAAGGTCTCTCATATTGGCTAATGTTAATGTTCATGAGTTCACCATCAGGAGAACACTGAACAACAATGCTGGTGCATGGCAGGGTTGCAAGGAGAAAGCCACTGCTCTCTAAAAAGAACATTGCTGCTCATCTGCAGTTTGCTAAAGGTCACGTGGACAAGCCAGAAGGCTATTGGAAAAATGTTTTGTGGATGGATGAGACCAAAATAGAACTTTTTGGTTTAAATGAGAAGTGTTATGTTTGGAGAAAGGAAGACACTGCATTCCAGCATAAGAACCTTCTCCCATCTGTGAAACATGGTGGTGGTAGTATCATGGTTTGGCCCTGTTTTGCTGCATCTGGGCCAGGACGGCTTGCCATCATTGATGGAACAATGAATTCTGAATTATACCAGCAAATTCTAAAGGAATCTGTCCATGAACTGAATCTCAAGAGAAGGTGGGTCATGCAGTAAGACAATGACCCTAAGCACACAAGTCATTCTACCAAAGAATGGTTAAAGAAGAATAAAGTTAATGTTTTGGAATGGCCAAGTCAAAGTCCTGACCTTAATCCAATTGAAATGTTGTGGAAGGACCTGAAGCGAGCAGTTCATGTGAGGAAACCCACCAACATCCCAGAGTTGAAGCTGTTCTGTATGGAGGAATGGGCTAAAATTCCTCCAAGCCGGTGTGCAGGACTGATCAACAGTTACCAGAAACATTTAGTTGCAGTTATTGCTGCACAAAGGGGTCACACCAGATACTGAAAGCAAAGGTTCACATACTTTTGCCACTCACAGATATGTAACATTGGATCATTTTCCTCAATAAATAAATGATCAAGTATAATATTTTTGTCTCATTTGTTTAACTGGGTTCTCTTTATCTACTTTTAGGACTTGTGTGAAAATCTGATGATGTTTTAGGTCATATTTATGCAGAAATATAGAAAATTCTAAAGGGTTCACAAACTTTCAAGCACCACTGTAATTTGCTCAACAGTTTGGCGTCTCCTTTGTTGCATTTTTCATTTCATAATGCACCAAATGCTTTCAATGGGAGATTGCAGGCAGGCCAGTTTAGCACCTGGACTCTTTGACTATTGAGCCATGCAGTTGTAATATGTACAGAATACAGTTTGTCATTGTATTGCTGAAATAAGCAAGACCTTTCCATAAAAATATACAATCTGGATGGCAGCATGTTGCTCCAAAACTTGTATATCGTTCAGCATTAATGGTGCCTTCCCAGATGGACAAGCTACCCATGCCGTGTGCCCTAATGCACCCCATAAGATCACAAATGCTGGCTATTGAACTGTGCGCTGATAAGTCAGATGGTCTATCTCCTCTTGAGCCTGGAGGACACGGTATCCAAGATTTCCAAAAATAATTTCAAATTTTGATTTGTCAGACCACAGGACAGTTTTTCACTTCGTGCAAGTCCATCGTAAATGAGCTCGGGCCCAGAGAAGGCGGCAGTGTTTCTGGGTATTGTTTATATATGGTTATTTCTTTGCATTGTGGAATTTTAACTTGCATTTGTGGATGCAGCAACAAACTGTGTTCACAGACAGGGATTATCAGATGTGTTCCTGATCCCATGCAGTGATTTCCACTACAGAAGCATGTCTGTTTTTAATGCAGTGTTGCCTGAGGGTCTGCCTGATGATCACGGGCATCCAGTACTGGTTTTCATCCTTGCCTCTTGTGTACATTGATTTCTCAGGATTTTCTGAATCTTTTAATGATATTATGCACCATGCAGTCTTTCACAGAGTGGTGATCCCTGCCCCATCCTCGTTTTTGAGAGACTCTATGGGATGCTGTTTTTATACCCAGCCATGTTACTGACCTGTTTCCAATTAACTTAATTAGTTGAGATTTTCCACCAGGTGTTTTTTTTTAATCATTACACAACTTTTTCAGTCTTTTGTTGCCCTTGTCCCAACTTTTTTTGAAATGTGTTGCTGGCGTTATTTACATTTTACACAGCGTTCCAACTATTTTGGAAACAGGGTTGATTTTTAAATCAGACAACTTTATTTCACAAGTAATCTGTAATTTGGAACATAATTACAAAATCATACATTGTATGAAATGTTACATAATTTTAGCTAAACCCCCCCCCCAAAACTTAAATTAACCAAGTGTTAATGTTAGCTATTTCTCCAACACAAAAGTGTTTTATGTAACTTAAATAAGGTTAGCTAGAAGCTGGTATTTGGTTGATGTTCGCAAGCCAACTATCAGCAAGTTAGCCAGTGTTGGTTAGCCACAGTGATGTGGTCAAGTCACTAAACCTCAAGTCTGAGTCCAGTCTTGAGTCCCCAGTGTTAAAGTTTGAGTCAAGTCCAAGTCATTAAAGAACATTTCGAGTTGAGTCCGAGTCGAGTCCACTATCGATCTGAGTCAAGTCTGAATTGAGTCCGAGAACAAGGCTCCAACCGCCCCATTTGACGGTGGCTGTTGCTGCCTTTATGTGAAACTGTCTCTGCTACTGTGTTGGACTAACATTACTGCTCGACTGCCCCATTTTAGTTAATAGGCTACAGATAAAAAGCTTGTTAATCGCTCAGCAAGCCCCACCCACTATCAACAGGGCAAATAACACGAGAGAGGGTTAATACTAGCTAGTTCATCGCTCAGCAAGCAAGCCCCGCTATCAACAGAGCAATGAACATAGCATGTCACTTCCTTCTCTGGGTAGAGTCTTGCCAAATGACGACTGAAGTTCAAGGTTGTCCCCATCGTCTCCTCGATAGTTCTTCTACATATGGAACACATAGCAGGGCATTTTTTCCCACTGCATGAGAAGTCTGTATAAACAAAGCGGACAATCCTAGGGGTGTTCTGTCCAGGCATTTTAGCACCATTAACCTTAGTTTGTTCCTGAACATGATGTATGAACAGGTGAATGTGCATTCTCTTGCATGAAATTAGTATAAAAATTAATGTAGATATAAATATCTTATGCCAAATTATTATGGCATGTTACAAAAAATAAAGAAAAATCAGAGTCCTCGTCTCCAGTTTACGAGTCTTAATGCAGTTAATGCACGAGTCCGAGTCCAAGTCAGAGTCATCAGTGCTCAAGTCCAAGTCAAGTCACGAGTCTGTAAAATTAGGGCACGAGTCAGACTCGAGTACTACAAGCCTGGTTAGCCAGTGTTGGTTAGCTAGCTAATGTTAACAGAAAAACAAACATGTGGTTAACAATTCTGGTATTAGAGATCATTGTGGCAGCGGGGGCGTGGTCAAGCATCGGTCTGTGACCGGAGGGCAGAGTCAGGGAAGGTAAGTGGCAGAATCACTCTACCTGATGTTGGTTAATCTGTGTTTGTGTGTCTTCCCCAGTGACCGCGCCCTATATAAGGAGAGAGAGAGCAGAGGAAGGAAGCTCTCTCCCCAACCAGACGACTGGTGTGTGTGTGTGTGAGAGAGTTTGTCTCAAGTCTGAAAAGACCCAAAATAAAGAGTTTCTCTGTGGAACTTAATCCTGGCCTGCCGTCTTTCTGTGCTCCACCCATAATAACTGCTACAGTGGTGCCGAAACCCAGGACATTCGAGCACAGGAAGAACAGCCCCATGGAGTCCTCCCCCTTTGTGGACCTGGTCCACGCCCTCGCCACGGCCCAGCAGAGCCAGCACCAGGCGCTAGTCACCCTCCAAAAGGAGCAGGAGCACCGGTTCGAGGCCCTGGTGCTGGCACAGCAGGAAGACCGACAGGCGTTCCGGCACCTCCTCGCATCGGCGGGGTCCACCACCTCCACCACCGTGGGCCCTTCTCCCCTCACCCTCACTAAGATGGGCCCACATGATGACCCCGAGGCCTTCCTCACGCTCTTCGAGCAGGCAGCAGAGGCCTCGGGCTGGCCGGTGGAACATTGCGCGGCGCGCCTCCTCCCCCTGCTAACGGGCGAGGCGCAGCTGGCCACGCTACAGCTCCCTGCTGATCGCCGGCTGGTCTACATGGACCTTCGCCGGGCCATCCTCCAGTGGGTGGGGCGCACCCCTGAACAACAGCGACAGCGCTTCCGCACTCTGCGTCTGGAGGAAGTCGGCCGGCCGTTCGCATTTGGCCAGCAGCTCCGGGACGCCTGCTGGCGGTAGTTGAGGCCCGACAACCGCGACGCCAAGGGGATCATCGATCAGGTGGTACTGGAGCAGTTCATCGCCCGCCTACCAGAGGGAACCACGGAATGGGTCCAGTGGCACAGCCCGGCGTTGCTGGATCAGGCCATCGCGTTGGTGGAGGACCATTTGACAGCTGTTCCGACGGCAGGACAGCAGACATCCTCTTCTTCCCTCTTCGCTCTCTCTCTCCCCCTCTCCTCCTGTGTCTCATCCTCGCCCTGTTCCCCCACTGCGGAGGCAGGGGCCGGCCCCACCCCAGCCAGCCCGTCGCACCCACGGTGCCCTCTCATTTTTCCCTTCTGTGTCTGTCTCTTCACCCCCCAGGTGAGTGAGCCCCAGAGCGCCGGTGCAGAGAGGAAGCCTGGGCCGGTTTGCTGGCGCTGCGGGGAGCCGGGCCACCTCCAACAGCAGTGCTCGGTGATGGAAGTGGGCGTGGTGGTTCGGATCCCCGACACGCCAGGAGCCGCCCTCGATCGGGCCGGAGTGTATTGCATACCGGTGAGTATCCAAGGGGATAACTTAATCTTGATCTAAAAATTGGTCTTAATCTGTGTCCTTACATGAAGTGAAATACCATAAAAAAGGGTTCATGAACTGAAAGTGTACTTTTAAAGCAACCTTTTTTTTTTGTAAATTTGCTCAAGACTCTGGCTGTAATCAGACCTCAATTCACCAAAGCCTGGTGCAAGACGAGGCATTGGGGGGAGCACAGGGGGTGAAGGTGTTGTGTGTGCACGGGGATGTTCACAGCTACCCTTTAGTGTCGGTCCACATTCTTTTCTGAGGGGAAAAATTTAGAGTAAAGGCAGCGGTTAATCCTCGCCTCAGCCACTCGATAATTTTGGGGACTGATTGGCCGGGATTCGGGGAGTTAATGAGCCATCTAATGAAGAGTGGGTCCTGCCGTAGTTCAGCAGGGGGAGGTCCCAGTGTCGCTTTGGTGGGAGCAGCTGTCACAGAGCTGTCTACGTCATCTCCGCGTCAGAGTGAGGAGCAGCAGGCTCCTCCTCCCTCTCTTGGGGAATCCCTTGCGGATTTCCCGTTAGAGCAATCGCAAGACGAGTCTCTGCGGCATGCGTTTGACCAAGTGAGAGTAATCAATGGTCAAATGCTCCAGCCAAACACCACCCTGTCCTTCCCCTATTTTTCTATTATGAAGGATAGGTTATACTGAGTGACGCAGGACACTCAGACTAAAGAACAAGTCACACAGCTTTTGGGAATTGGTATTCCAGGTGGCTCACTTTAATCCCATGGCTGGACACTTAGGGCAGGATAAGACACTAGCCCAACTAATGGCCCGGTTCTATTGGCCAGGGATTCACGGCGATGTCCATAGGTGGTGTACGGCATGCCGCGAATGCCAGTTAGTAAATCCAGCGGCCATTCCAAAAGCGCCTTTGCGCCCTCTCCCATTAATCGAGACCCTGTTCGAAAGAATTGGGATGGATCTCGTCAGGCCATTAGATTGGGCAACATGAGGTTACCACTTTATTTTAGTTCTGGTGGACTATGCAACGCGATACCCGGAAGCAGTGCCTCTTCGCAATATCTCAGCACGCAGTATTGCGGAAGCGCTCTTCCACATCATCTCCCGAGTTGGAATCCCAAAAGAAATTCTGACTGACCAAGGCACCTCGTTTATGTCACGTACACTGAACGAACTGTATGGGTTATTGGGTATTAAGCCGATCCGCACCAGCGTTTATCACCCAGAAACGGACGGTTTAGTTGAACAGTTCAATCGCACCCTCAAAAATATAATTAAAAAATTCTAGTGCTGTCAAGCGATTAAAATATTTAATCACAATTAATGTCGCGACTGTCATAGTTAACTTGCGATTAATCGCAATTTAATCACACATTTTTGTCACATGAAAAACCATTGTAATTCTCTTATCAGCACAAAAAAGTGAATGGGCTTGCTTTGTACCAATGTTTTTTTTTTTTTATTGCAGAGCATTACACGTCTTGTCACAGCCACTGACATCCATAACTTCCATATTAGATGAGAACACCAAGGGATGAAAAATAAAGTGCATATCACTGTGAAAATAAAAAAATGTCTTATTTTACTCTTCATTAGTTTCTTTTGAAGAGAAGCATTTGCCATAAAAGAAGAAAAAAACAGATAAAAATAAAAACATTCATCATACGTTCAAAAACGTTCATCATAGTGTGGCACTGTATTATCTAATTCTCACTGCTTATAACTATACACCTACCCGGTAGAGATGAGCTGGGAAACTGAAGACTGAAGGAACAGTATTGAAAAGTATTTTTCCAGTCTCACCTGTGAAAGGTAATCCCATGTGATCTCGTTTGGATGGTAAACCTGTTGGTACAGTTAAACGCAGCACATGAATGAGGCATCTTTATTCTCGGCTACTGTCTAGATGCTATACCAGAGACGGTTGAAGAATCTCCACTTTGCCCCATCCAATATGGCGGCAAGGATGTTTATATGTCTGTGCCTTTCTCCATCACTCACACGTACTCTTATTGAAGCAGCACGCGACAAGCCTCAACAGGAACTACGGGTGACTCGCAGGGCCAAATTAGAATTTGCGTTAACGGCACTATTTTTTAAAATCGCATTAAATTGAGATCGCGTTAACGCGTTATTATTACGTTAACTTTGACAGCACTAAAAAATTCGTAAGTGAGGACGCACATAATTGGGATAAATGGCTTGAACCCTTGTTATTTGCAGTGCAAGAGGTCCCCCAAGCCTCCACGGGGTTCTCCCCATTCAAATTGTTATATGGGCGTAAGCCGCGCGGCATTCTAGATGTGCTGCGAGAAAATTGGGAGGAGGGACCTTCGCCCAGTAAAAATCAAATTCAATATGTTATGGACCTGCGTGCAAAACTCCACACACTCACACACCTAACCCAGGAGAATTTGCGGCAGGCCCAAGAATGGCAAACCCGCCTGTACGACAGGGGTACGCGCCTGAGGGAGTTCGCACTGGGAGATAAAGTTCTCATACTGTTTCCCAAATCAAACTCCAAATTAATCGCCAAGTGGCAAGGACCCTTTGAGGTCACAAGGCGAATTGGGGACGTCGACTACGAGGTGAGGCGAATGGACAGGGGTGGGGCGCTACAGGTTTACCACCTCAGTCTGCTCAAACTCTGGAACGAGGAGGTCCCCATGGCGTTGGTGTCGGTGGTTCCGGAGAAGGCAGAGCTGGGGCCGGAGGTTCAAAAGGGAACATTGGCATTGCGTACCTCTCTGGTCCCCTGTGGAGACCACCTCTCCCCGACCCAACTCGCGGAGGTCGCCCAGTTGCAGACCAAGTTTTCAGACGTGTTCTCGCCCCTGCCTAGCCGCACTGACCTCATAGAGCACCACATTGAGACGCCCTCGGGGGTGGTAGTGCGCAGCCGCCCTTACAGGCTACCCGAACACAAGAAAAAAGTGGTTTGGGAAGAACTCGAGGCCATGCTCGAAATGGGCATCGTTGAGGAGTCCCACAGTGACTGGAGCAGCCCAGTGGTCTTGGTACCCAAGACCGACGGGTCGGTCCGGTTCTGTGTAGACTATAGAAAAGTCAACGCGATGTCTAAATTCGACGCCTACCCAATGTCTCGTATTGATGAGTTTCTTGATCGACTAGGCACGGCTCGCTTTTACTCGACACTGGATTTGACAAAGGGTTATTGGCAGATCCCCTTGACTCCATTATCCCGAGAAAATCGGCCTTTTCCACACCATTCGGCTTACACCAGTTTGTCACACTTCCTTTTGGGCTGTTTGGGGCACCCTCTACGTTCCAGCGACTGATGGATAGGGTCCTCCGCCCCCATGCCACCTATGCAGCCGCGTACCTAGACGATATCATTATTTATAGTAATGACTGGCCGCGGCACCTACAACACCTGAGGGCCGTCCTTAGGTCGCTGAGGTGGGCAGGTCTCACAGCCAACCCGAAGAAGTGTGTGATTGGGCGGGTGGAAGTACGGTATCTGGGCTTTCACTTGGGCAACGGGCAGGTGCGTCCCCAAATTAACAAGACGGCAGCAATTGCAACCTGCCCGAGGCCCAAGACCAAAAAGGGGGTGAGACAGTTCCTGGGGCTGGCTGGCTACTATTGTAGGTTTATACCTAATTATTTGGACGTCACCAGCCCGCTGACTGATCTGACTAAAAAGGGAGCACCAGATCCGGTCCAGTGGACGGAGCAATGCCAGCGGGCTTTCTCTGAGGTGAAGGCTGCACTGTGCAGGGGGCCACTGTTACACTCCCCTGACTTTTCTCTTCCCTTTACGTTGCAGACGGATGCATCGGACAGAGGGCTGGGGGCCGTTCTGTCCCAGGAGGTGGAGGGGAAGGACCGCCCTGTCCTGTACATAAGCAGGAAGCTGTCGGTGCGTGAGGGGCACTACAGCACCATTGAAAAGGAGTGCCTGGCGATCAAATGGGTGGTCCTCGCCCTCCGCTACTACCTCCTGGGGCGCTCTTTCACCCTCTGTTCAGACCACGCGCCCCTCCAGTGGCTCCACCGCATGAAGGCTGCCAACGCGCAGATCACCCGTTGGTATCTGGCACTCCAGCCCTTTAATTTCAAGGTGGTCCACAGGCCGGGGGCGCAGATGGTCGTGGCGGACTTCCTCTCCCATCGGGGGGGGGGGGGGGGGGGAGTCAGCTGCAGGCCAGACGGCTGCCCGGCCTGAGTCGGGCGGTGGGGGTATGTGGCAGCGGGGTCGTGGTCAAGCGTCGGTCTGTGACCGGAGGGTGGAGTCAGGGAAGGAAGTAGCAGAATCACTGCACCTGATGTTGGTTAATCAGTGTTTGTGTGTCTTCCCCAGTGACCGCGCCCTATATAAGGAGAGGGAGAGCAGAGGAAGGAAGCTCTCTCTCCAACCAGACGACTGGTGTGTGTGTGTGTGTGTGTGTGTGAGAGTTTGTCTCAAGTCTGAAAAGACCCAAAATAAAGAGTTTCTCTGTAGAACTTAATCCTGGCCTGCCATCTTTCTGTGCTCCACCCATACGAACTGCTACAATCATGTATAGTAAACACTGTAACTGAATACAGCTATTTGTAACTTCCATCCATCCATTATATGTAGCCACTTATCCTGCCCTACAGGGTCACAGGCAAGCTGGAGCCTATCCCAGCTGACTATGGGTGAGAGGCGGGGTACACCCTGGACAAGTCACCAGGTTATCACAGGGCTGACAGATAGACACAGACAACCAATCACATTCACATTTACGGTCAATTTAGAGCCAACAATTAGCCTAACCTGCATGCCTTTGGACTGTGGGGGAAACCGGAGCACCCGGAGGAAACCCACGCAGATACGGGGAGAACATGCAAACTCCACACAGAAAGCCCCTCATCGGCCGCTGGGCTTGAACCCAGGACCTTCTTGCTGTGAGGTGACAGTGCTAACCACTACACCACCGTGCCACCCTATTTGCAACTTCTCATCTCATTTCATTATCTCTAGCAGCTTTATCCTGTTCTACAGGGTTGCAGGCAAGCTGGAGCCTATCCCAGCTGACTATGGGTGAGAGGCAGGGTACACCCTGGACAAGTCGCCAGGTCATCACAGGGCTGACAGATAGACACAGACAACCAATCACACTCACATTCACACCTACGGTCAATTTAGAGTCACCAGTTAACCTAACTTGCATGTCTTTGGACTGTGGGGGGAAACCGGAGCACCCGGAGGAAACCCACGTGGACACGGGGAGAACATGCAAACTCCGCACAGAAAGGCCCTCACTGGCCACGGGGCTTGAACCCGGACCTTCTTGCTGTGAGGCGACAGTGCTAACCACTACACCACTGTGCCACCCTATTTGTAACTTATTGATTTGAAATGTGGAACTCCTGATATGTTGTGTAAGTAAGAAATAGAGGTGAAACTAAGATGGGAAAAGAAGCATTTAAGTTTTCCAAAGATGATTATTAGGGTTATTTGGTGGCCTCCCTGCTGACCTCCAAATTCATCTTAGCTTGTATTAATTTTTAGAAAGTTTCTGTTTATTAATCTACCCATTGTTTACTGTGTTACTCACCTCTGCCACATCTATCTCCTTCTGGCAAACCCATAAAAGGTGGAAAAACCTTACATTTCAAAAAGCAGAGCATTACACCTTGTTATTGCGAGCAAGTGAGTCTCCATGGTGCTGTTTTGACATTGGTAGGAAGAGCCATGAATAACGAATAAAGCCAGCAGCCGCTATTTTCTTGAATGCATTCACCTATGAGGAAGTAAATCAAGCTGAGTACCAGTTTAAAGAGCTAGCTTTGCAATAAATAAGACACTACTTTACAATATCCATATTTCAGGCTGCTATGGAAGCTGTGCACCTCAGAACTAAACATAGTATCGACATTTGCACAGTTTGTGTAGTTCAATTAATCTTCAACTTCAACTGAATCACCCAGATAAGTTACCTAAAAATAAATTCATTGACTAACTCGACACTTCGGGCTAACTGCAAAAGTCTTAGAAGTGTGTAAATTTATGAAGCAGAAACACCTAGATAATTGTATCTTTCATTAACCAGCAAATGTTTATTGATCTTCCCAAATGTAGACTTAGGCCTACATGTTGTCAGTGCTTCAGGGTATTTCTGTGGTCCAGTTTTTCTTACTAACTTGTTCTGTAGTGGTGATGGGTGATGACATTGCAGCTTCTGCTCTGTCTGGCTGAGCACTTCCTGTGTGAAAATCCATAAATATATTTGGGAGAAAATGATAGCATGCCAAACCACTACAAGGCCATATTCGCAGCAAAATCATTTATTTTTATCCTTGCCAGAAAAAAAAAATCCATTCTTCCTCGCACAAGTGGTTTTTAAAATCGCTGTCCTGATGGTCAAACCCATATACTGATGCCTTCTGCACTTTCATATGCAAAGATATGGAAAGTGTTTTTAATTAAAAGCCTTGATGTGATAATAACAATAAAGATTTGTCCTCATCAGGATATATATTAACTTGATTGCTTCTCTGGCCATGAAATGCCAATAAAACCCCATTTGCATTCTATTTCATGAAATTTAGGTGTAAACCAAAAATTGAAGTTGATCATATTGCTCTGTTGTACTGAAATATTTAGTATCTTGCAAAAGTATCTATCCCCCTTGGTGTTTGTCCTGTTTTGTTGCATTACAAGCTGGAATTAAAATGGATTTTTTAGGGGGTTAGCAACCTTTTGATTTACACAAAATGCCTACCACTTTAAATGTGAAAATTGTTCTTTTATTGTGACACCAACAATAGTTAAGATGAAAAAAAAAGAAATCTGGAGGGTGCATAGGTATTCACCCCCCCCCCAAAAGTCAATGCTTTGTAGTGCCACCTTTTGCTGCAATTACAGCTGCAAGTCTCTTGGGGTATGTCTCTATTATCTTAGTACATCTAGCCACTGGGATTTTTGCCCATTCCTCAAGGCAAAACTGCTCCAACTCCTTCAAGTTAGATGGGTTGCGTTGGTGTACAGCAATCTTCAAGTTATACCACAGATTCTCAGTTGGATTGAGGTCTGGGTTTTGATTAGACCATTCCAAGACATTTAAATGTTTCCCTTTAAACCACTCCAGTGTAGCTTTAGCAGTATGCTTAGGGTCATTTTCCTGCTGGAATGTGAACCTTTGTCCCAGTCTCAAACCTCTGGCCAACTCAAACAGGCTTTCCTCCAGAATTGCCCTGCATTCAGTGCCATCCATCTTTCCTTCAATCCTGACCAGATTTCCTGTCCCTGCAGATGAAAAATATCCCCGCAGCATGATGCTGCCACCACCATGCTTCACTGGAGGAATGGTGTTCTCAGGGTGTTGGGTTTGAGCCACACATGGCATTTCCCATGATGGCCAAACAGATCAATTTTAGTCTCATTTGACCAGAGAATCTTCTTCCATGTGTTTGGGGAATTGCCACATGCTGTTGGGCAAACTCCAAAGGTGTTTTCTTAAGCACTGACTGTTTTCTGGCCAAGCTTTCATAAAGCCCTGTTCTGTGGAGTGTACAGCTTAAAGTGGTCCTATGGACAGATACTCCCATCTCCACTGTGGATCTTTGCAGCTCCTTCAATATTATCTTTGGTGTCTTTGTTGCATCTCTGATTAATGCCCTCCTTGCCCGGTCTGTGAGTTTTGGTGGGCGGTCTTCTCTTGTTGGGTTTGTAGTGGTGCCATATTCTTTCCATTTTGCTATAATGGATTTAATGGTGCTCTGTGGGATATTCAAAGTTTTGAATATTTTTTATAACCCAACCCTGATCTATACTTCTCCACATCTTTGTCTCTGACCTGTTTGGAGGCTCCTTGGTTTTCATGTTGCTTGCATAATAGTGTTGCAGAGTCAGGGTCCTTTTGGAACAGGTTGATTTATTCAGACATCATGGTACAGATCATGTGACACTTTGATTGCACACAGGTGGATCTTAATCAACTAATGATGTGACTTACTGTATGAAGTGAATTGGTTGGACCAGCTCTTATTTAGGGGTTTCATATGAAAGGGGGTGAATACTTATGCACACTCCAGATTTCTGTTTTTTCATCTTAATTATTGTTTGTGTCACAATAAAACAACAATTTGCACCTTTAAAGTGGTAGGCATGTTGTGTAAATGCAATGGTGCTAACCCTCCAAAAATCCATTTTAATTCCAGCTTGTAATGCAACAAAACAAGATACACACCAAGAGGGATGAATACTGTTTTTTTTTCTTTGAAAGAAAAGTTCAATCTCCAAAGCTGATTTTGCCCAAAATTTAGTTCATCAGACAATTCTATTGCCTCCAGTTTATTAACTTTAATTCATCATCACACACTTTAAAAGGCAACTTTTGTCTTGGTAATGACATTTTTACACAGTTTCACAACATGTCAGAATATTTCTGGATGGACATCAAATTGGATACCAAAACTTACTGGGTGTAATATTTGAGTGGTGTGACACCAAACTACGGGTTGTGGAAGAAAGGGATTCCAGCTTCATGATGGCCATGATAGCAGATTTATTGTATTTTTTTTTGTTATATATAACAATATCATACACTCTCAGAAACTGAACTGAACAAGATAGTATCAAACAATTGAACAAATCCATTTGAGTTGAGATTGTGATGATTATGTGAGTTTACAATGATGTAATATTTTTAGCCTGACTTTGCTGTTGCAGACAAAAATGACACATTGTAAAAGAATTCTTTCATCTTAACTTGAGATCTGTGATCTTACAATGCATAAAGTGATGTGCTCACTGGCAGCCGAATTAGTTGCACTGAGACCAAAGACAGCTGGCGACAAAGATCTGGCAGTGTGAGAAATCTTTTATTAAAATCTCAAGATTGTGGCCACTGCTATGAGGCTCGTGTAGAAGCCAAGAATAAGAGGAAGGCATAGAATGATGCAAAACACACAGGACA
The DNA here is from genome assembly GCF_027579695.1 of Neoarius graeffei. Lineage (NCBI taxonomy): Eukaryota > Metazoa > Chordata > Actinopteri > Siluriformes > Ariidae > Neoarius > Neoarius graeffei. The sequence goes on along the minus strand of NC_083571.1, from coordinate 108,744,911 downwards.
GTTACAAATATGGTCATGACAATGGTGAAATGTAAGTGAAAAACATTACCTTGAGCATACTTTGAAGAATGGTTCTGTTTATGCTGATTCATTTTCCACACTAATCTGGATCATTGCTGATTAATGACATGAACAGAATCAAGTAATATTCTGTAATTGCAGGTTGATAGATAACCTTCATCATATAATCCATGATGGAGAACGTTATCGTATAGTCTGTAATACAATTTGGATCAAGATTTTACTGGGGTCTTCTTGTGCAGCATGATGAGTGATAAACACACTGCAGTGTGGGAAATAAGGCCGGCCCGGCGGACATTGACCGGTAATTTTCGCCTTTGTCCGTCTGTATTTCAAAAGCATCGAACCGGCTGGCCTGTGAAAAAATTGTAAAGATATGGGTCGAATCTACTTCTAATGTTCTTCCAAATGTTACACTGAGCGAATACATTATGTCGTAACAGCCTGTGAAATAGGGGCTCCCGCTGGTGCAATTTTAAAAATTCACAACTTGGCCTCTGAAGGTCCTAGCCCCTCCATAATTTACAGGCACCTCCCTCTCCCTGAGCCCTTTCGAACTGGCACAGGCATGGCCCACTATGACCCCACCTCAGCCCGTTATTCATCCCTGAAACCTGCATGAGGACTGCTCTCCGAAATATTTAATACGAGCCCTAGCTCGAGCCAGCCTTTAAAAATTCATAACTAGGCCACCAATGGTCCTAGCCCTGCCAAAATTTACAATCACCTCCTTCTCCCCCGAGCCCTTTTGAAGCAGCACAGGTACGGCTCACTACGACCCTGCCTCGGCCCGTTATTCACCCTTGAAACCCCTGTGCGAGCGCTGTTCTCCAAAATCTTTAATACGAGCCCTGACTCAAGCCAGCATTTAAAAATTCATAACTTGGCCACCGAAGGTCCTAGCCCCACCAAAATATACAGGCACCTCCCTCTCCCTGAGCCCTTTCAAACCAGCACAAGCATGGCTCACTACAACCCTGCCTCAGCCCATTATTTGACTCTGAAACCCCTGTGCGACCACTGCTCTCTGAAATCTTTAATATGAGCCCCGGCTCGAGCCAGTCTTTAAAAATTCATAACTTGGCCAACAATGGTCCTAGCCCCGGCAAATTTCACACGCACATCCCTCTCCCCAAGACCTTTCGAACCAGCCCAGGCTCGGCCCGATCTGATGTCCGGAGCGAGTGCAGATCGTGGAAAGCTTTAGCACGAGCCCTAGCTCCAGTCGCTCTCATGCACAGGGATTTAAATATTCATAACTCAGCCATCAATAGTCCTAGCCCTGCCGAAATTTACAGGCACCTCCCTCTCCCTGAGCCCTTTCGAACTAGCACAGGCACAGCCAACTTGACCCTGCCTCAGCCCATTATTCGCCTCTGAAACCCCTGTGTGAGCGCTGCTCTCCAAAATCTTTAATACGAGCCCTGGCTCAAGCCAGCATTTAAAAATTCATAACCTGGCCACCAATGGTCCTAGCCCTACCAAATTTCACAGGCACCTCCCTCTCCCCAAGATTTTTCAAACCAGCCCAGGTTCAGTCTGATCTGATGTACGGAGTGAGCACAGATTGTGGAAAGCTTTAGCACGAGCCCTAGCTCCAGTCACTCACGCACAGGGATTTAAAAACCCATAACTCGGCCACCGAAGATCTTATCCCCCTCAAAATTTACAGGCACCTCCCTCTCCCTGAGTGGCACACTAAATAAGACAATAATATTTCACTCAGCATTCACTGTTGTTTATATTGCATGATGCAATTGAACTAGTGTTTTAGGGTTGACAGTATCTGATTTATCCAGTCAGTTGATTAAGAGTTCAGTTTACATGAAACTCTGCAGTACAGTATTATGTTAAGTGCCAAACTGCCAATCAGTGGTTATGTTGTTGTTATTATTATGTGAATTTTTAAATTCATAATAAGAATGACAGTCATAGTCATATGCTTTGGAGGGTGTAGATTTATATTTTAATAGAGTTTTTCTTTTATTTTCTAAGTTCTAGTCCAGCAGATTTTAGTCTGAATGCCAAACAACGTCTAGTTTTGAATCATTTTAAAAGTCATTTTGGTTCAAAGTTACTTGGAATCTCGTACTCAAAATTTTAATATTATGCAAGATGAGTTGTATTGTTAATTACTCGATTTCTTATCGACTTATTATAAACATAGTAGAAAAAAACAGTCATTGCTGACATAATGGGGCAGCACGGTGGTGTAGTGGTTAGTGCTGTCGCCTCACAGCAAGAAGGCTCTGGGTTCGAGCCCAGTGGCCGGAGAGGGCCTTTCTGTGCGGAGTTTGCATGTTCTCCTCGTGTCTGCGTGGGTTTCCTCCGGGTGCTCCAGTTTCCCCAACAGTCCAAAGACATGCAGGTTAGGTTAATTGATGGCTCTAAATTGACCGTAGGTGTGAATGTGAGCGTGAATGGTTGTCTGTGTCTATGGTGGGGTTTACATTAGACCGTATCAGCAGATCATCAGATTAACGTTTTTAAAAACGATTAGCGTGCACACAGCAACGGCAATACACGATTCGCGTGCACACAGCAAAGCCAATACACGGATACGCTAATCACATGACTAATTCGGCACGTAAATTGAGAAATGTGTCAGTGCGGCTCATCGCTTCCTCCTCAGCGGCTGCGCTCCAAATCACTCCGCCCTGAACAGCGAGTGCCCTCTGGAGGGTGCGCACTCCGGCCCTGCGCAGCTCACAGAGCGCGCAAGTGAAGTGCACGAGCAATGATTCGGGACTGAGCCGCTGTGCGCAAGTCACTTACCACTTGCAAGTGGAAGGATGGCAAGCCTAAAGACAATCATAACTACACAATGGGCAGTATTTGCATCAGTATTTGCAGTATTATCATACTTTTATACTCTTTAATGAAAGGTGATACAAGGCGGAAGTCCGCGCCGTTTTTCAGCAGTCGCGTCACATGACCAACGCCAGCGAATCAGGAAGGTGGATGTCACAGTGACGTTGTCCAATGACGACGCCAGCTAGAGCTCAGCACAGCGTATCCGCATATTCTCAATGTTTACACAGCACCGGACCAGACACGATCTGGATTGAATACGTGGACCCTGGCGGATTCCCGTTTCCCGGCGTTTCCAGGCGTTTTAATGTAAACGGACAGTGCATCCGCGAAGAAAATGAGACAGATATGGTCTAATGTAAAATTGGCCTATGTGTCAGCCCTGCAATGACCTGGCGACTTGTCCAGTGTGTACCCCGCCTTTCGCCCGTAGTCAGCTGGGATAGGCTCCAGCTTGCCTGCGACCCTGTAGGACAGGATAAGCGGCTATAGATAATGGATGGATGGATGTTGACATAATGTTCCATGAGTGTTATTATAGTACCAATATACTGTATGAGTCCCAGTAAGTTGTAACCAACTGGAACATCCTTGCCCCCCATACTTTGTCCTAGACATGGAACTGACCTGTGTGTGCTACTGTTTTCTTGGGTAGAACTTTAAGCATTTTTTTAATTGAATCTTCTGACATTTTCTTGTAAATTATATTCAATTTGTAGTGTAATTAGCAACTAATGTCTAGTGTAATTTGGCCTTTGAAGATCACAAAAATGTGCCTGGAAATAGCTGAGGAGCCATCTCCAGGCATCTAAAGCCCTTCAGCTTCTGAGGCCCTAGGGCAGGCCCTGGACCCAGACCCCTGGCCACATTGTTCCAGGCTTTTGACCCATCATTTGGACAGGCTGAAATTTGGACAGACAGACATTTCAGATTTGTCTGTCCTGTGACAGTCTGCTTAATTTCCCACACTGACACTATGTGAAAGGTTGTATAATGTTAAAGAATTAGCTAAAAATTACTCATTAGCTTCACAGAATACAAAACTAAAAGAAAAAAAAACACCATGGCATTTCTGATTGACTAACTTACAGGGTAAAAAGGGAACACTGTGCATGACTTCATTAATCAAAGCTAACAGAAAACATTAAAAATGAGCCAGATGTTAAGGAGGCAGATACGCTGCCCCTCATAAACAATGGCAGGAGTACGCGCATTCATTGGAAGCACACTAATGCCGCTTATGTTATATTGTGCTGTTGATTCACGTGTCTCAAAATGGTGCTCACTCTTGGTTCCAAACTAAGTGGGCATATGTTCAAATGGTTTTGTCGATGGCCCTGGAGAGGCAGGTTATTTGCATGTAGATATATGGGCAGCAGCTTGGGCTCTGAGGCTGTGATCATTTAGCGCAGTGACGGTAAGTGTGGGAAGTGCAGCAAAGTCGAGGCAAGAGAAAAAAGTGTCTACTCAGCATTGCCTGCTAACTACAGAGAGTGTCAACTATTGGCAAGATACGGAACACTGTCTCACATTATCCACATACGCTGAATTAATGGTGTTGAGATTGAATATATCAGAAGGTTATGGATGATGTATAAATCATCGAGGGCAAGAATGGAGCTTTTGCCACCTTGTTGAAGAGGCACAATTCATTTCCTGATGTACAGGCCTGGTGATTTATGAATGGCTTCCTTGCTGTGGAAGGCTAAGAAAGGTGAACTACGGTAGCTCGTGCTGATGGGGGTGTAGATAATTTCTTAGTTTGATTCCTTTCTGCTCATTTTGCTGACAGAATTTGTTTCAGATCATGGTGGCATTTGCTGTATTTAACTCGTTATGACATCTGCAGTGGGAGGAAGATGACAGTCACAATTTCCTGCTATGGATTTTTTTTTTAAATGAAGCGTTATATCTTTAGCATGTCATCATGTCATTCCCAGTCTCCCACTCATCCAAACACAGAGAGTATATATTATTTTTTATTAAACACCCTCCAACATAAAATGTATAAATGAAACACACACACTAGTAAATAATAATAATAATAATAATAATAATAATAATAATAATGTTTACTGGTATGCTTTTACCAAATAAGCTTTGTGAGTGCATTCACTGACTTTCAAGGCTTTTTGTGAGGGAATGTACATAGATTATATATCATAATGGTTTTATCAGATTAGGATTTTTTCTTTTTTTGTCTCACTCTCGGCACTGAGTTGCCTAAGTCCCACTTTTGAAGTCACTCTATCATCATTATCCAATCCTCATACTGGTCCACATAATCTCCATATGCACAGTCACAAGCCCTAATTGCTGCAGCGATTGAACACTCTCAATTACTGCACACTTGTCACAAATATCATCATAAAAAAAAAGACAAGCTCTCCAAAGAGCTTCGTCTCAGCTGTAAAGCAATAACTGCATTCCTTCTTATATCCTATACCTTCCCAAAGTCATTTTACATTACAGGAACCAGTTTCAAGAGATGCTGATATCTGGTGGGTCATGTACGCAGCAAGGAATGCAGCATTAGAAAAATCCCACACACGTGTTCTTAAAAGGAAAACAAGTTGAACTGATGTCACTCAGCCATTACAAAGAGATATTCTGGCAAACTATGCCAGCTCAGTCGGTAGAAATCTGTTTCAGCTTGTTTATGTACGTTTTATTTTTTTTCCATTTCCTCCATATGTCACAGTTGAAAAACAGTCCAAATATTCAGAAATGATACAATAATACCACAAGTCCCCTCTTTCCTGCCTTCATCAAACTGTAGAACTGTGCCAGGTTGGAGCCTTGATGACTCAATTATAATTAGTTACTTGGTCATGTGTCAATAATCTCCTGCACTGGCGTAGGTTCATGTGGGAGGCTTGTTGCATTTGGCAGAGCCTGTCCGTGTCCCACCGAGTTCTGCTGGATCTCCATTGGAATACCAGCTGCATTTTCACGTGCCGGGAATTCTCGAGACTGTTTCCGATACTCCAGGAAGGTACACACCTTAGTGGCAATTGCCACCACATTTTTACCAACAAAGATGGTGGAGACCCGGCTGTCCTGAAAGAGCACCATATTAACACCACGTATGAGGATGGTGACCACATTGATTGTAACCAAGCTGAGCATGGGGTATAGCATCATCTTCTGCGGTGACACATTTTCTCCCTGCACACTGATCTCACTTAATGACACACATGGTAGGATCAAAAGAAGAATGTAGCAGTAGAAGAACATCAGCCCTTCTGCCCAAATGGGCAGACCTGTTCGCTGGGGCTCCCAAAGGTTTGCCTGGATATCAAGCAAGTCCAGCAGGTCCAAAGCAACCCAAAAGAGTCTTCCTCTCATATCCTCTTTCTTCCTAAAAGTCCGAACATATTCCATGCTGTCAAGAGCAACCAGGACTAAATAGAGGCCTGGTACGCATACAGAGAGGAGTAAAGTCAGAGCCTTCCTTGCTACGGTCTCCAGACTTTTGCGGTCAGCCTTGCAGTTTTGGAAGACAAAGTAGAGCTTGATCTCTAAAACAAAGATGTAGAGAAACCAGAGGATCATGGCATAACCACGACGTGCTGTCCGTACCTCAGCTCCGACCCACACAGCTACATAGCGGAGCACTATGAGGAAACACACGTCTCCAACCAGGACGATGATACAGACGCCGATCTTGCGTGGCCCTTGATTTTGCTCCACCAGGTAGGCATCCATGAAGGCCATGCTGGTCATGATGACAATGGTGGTAAGACAGACGTGCCGTTTGTCTGGTGGTGGCAGCACCATGGCGAGGGCCACCACCACTATCACTGACTCACTGCTATTTTGTCCCTTTTTCACTCGAGCTATGAGTCAAAATGAGTCTCTTTTCAATTACCTGCTACCTAGTTACTTTATGTAAAGAGCTCTCTTTCTTTCCTTTTATACAGAAGGTGCTTTCTGCCAGGCGTAATTACTTTACTGTAAATTGAAAGGCTTCGTGTCTTCACTCTCTAATCCTTGAGAGTGAGAGTGGCTTTACGAATCAGAGTTTTCTTACTGCAGTATAATTCTGGTGTGAAAAAATCAGTCCTGGAGATTACAGAGTGTATTCCGGATTTTCTTTTTCTTTTTTTTTTCAAAAGTTTCTGGAAGAGATGTAGTAATTCCAGTTTGAAGCGGTATATAATTCAAGCCAAGGCTGGAGCCGAGCTACTTTGCAATGGAAATGCGAATCTGAAAGCGGAAAGAAAAGCCAAGATCACAGCTTGGTTTTGGCAGGTGGTTCCTCTCTGGCCCACTAAATGTAAGAGCTATCCGCTCATTACTCACAGAGTGTTCATTGATTCTGCTTGACGTCTGAGACTGCTAGCTAACCACACCTCAGCATTTATTGACAAAATGCCATGATTTTTTTCCACGACCAAAGTGCATGCGCTGAGTGTGGGAAATCCTTAGCATGCATATGTAGGTCTTTTCAGGATAGTGTGGGTAGAGCAATAAGAAGCTGTGAGTGTGTGTGTGAGAAAGATGTTCATTGGGTTCACCGAGTTATCAGACCGCATGCAGAAAATATAGTGTTAGCCGTTCAGAATGTAGATCCGCTGAAATGACCCAACAGTCTTTGAATGTCTGCGTATATTAAATCCAGAGACAGCATGTGAAGGATAAAGTAGTACAGAGCAGTTGACTTGGTGGAGCAGCCATTCATCACCTTGATAGCAGGGCAGGGTTTTCAAGGGCCAATGTTCATCCATGGCTCCCAAAAAGGGAGGCTCTCTCACTTTTCTTCATTCTTCCTCCTCGCTTGATATAGCCTGGAGGAGAGAGAGAGGGGAAAGAAGCGTGTCAGCACAAATCTGATAATAACATATAGCTCACTGCTCCACACTCAGACTGCATTAGAGTCAGTGGGTCAGATTTATTACGGGCTGTGTAATGAATGGAACAGCACGTAGTTGTCTGATTGCTGCTTATCAAATATCACACAGCATTTGTATGGCTCATTGAGGCTTTTCTGTGAAGATGGCTTAGATTAAAAAGGGAAACCAGGTATTAGCTATTTGATGCTGAATGGCTCATTTGAATGGAACAGCAAAAATTTGATTCACACAATTTCCCTGTTTTCTATTTACTTGCTCAGTCAAAGAAATCAGGTGTGTTTGGTTTGCATTTTCAGTTTTTAACGGGAGCTAAAAGACTCACGTAACTAACATGGAAGCATTGAGTCAGTCTTTAGAATTTGAATTCAAAATAAAACTACTGTATATTATTGTCCAACCAGCAAAGGAAGCTCAGTGAGCTAGTCATTGGAAGGTTGTAAGTTCAAATCCCAGGACTACTTGAGAATGACACCTTGAGCAAGATTCTTAAAGGTAGACTGCCTTTCAGATTTTTCAAGTTTAGGTCATAAAAAGAATTTTGCCTGACACCCAATTATTATTATTTTTTTAATGGACTGAAAGCTACTGAATTACAATTAATGAATTTAGAGACACGTGGCCTTAAATTCTCTGCCATTTTTTCCTGCTTCACCATGACCCAATTCAAGATACTATGTCATGCATCACGTGGTGGGCTTTTCCCATTCGCGCAAGGCATTGTGGGATACAAATTTGAAACAGGAGAGAAAAATAGAGGATGTGAGCGTGCGAATGAAATGTGAAAGACCGACTACAGTAACGGAACGCGAGAAGAAAAGACGTAATGTTATATGAAGGAAAGGAAACGCAGGACCAAACTAATAAATATTGGCGCTCAACGAGCACCTCGGTGTGATCAGCTGTTTTTTTAGTGACAGAATGATGGAACTGTCAGTGCACGCTCAAAGGTAAACCTGTAGATAGCAGTAATGCGACACTGTGGATGCCAGCTGCTGTAAAACCCAAAAGAAGAAGAAGCAGAAGGTAAACCTGCGCATGCGCACACGGACTTCCTCTGTCTGCTTGACTGCGTGAAGCGAGCGATTTCATGCACATTATTTGCTAGGGCATCCCCTCAAATTAAATAACTTCCCAGCCACAGAATGACCTGTTTTTCTTTTTTTGACACATTACAGAAATAAACATACATCACAATGATCAAATTTCAGAAGTAACTAAATTTCACCGATTTTATAAAATCGAAAGGCTGTCTAGTTTTAAGCAAAACCCATGAATTTCAAAGAGCTTCTCTCTCAGTTGAGTTAAAATCATCCCCCAATGAATAAATATCAATATATAATTGTCACACACAATAAATATCAATATATAATTGTCTTAATGAAGAGACAGGAGGCAAAGTTGGAGGTGGCGGAGTTGAGGATGTTAAGGTTTGTGATGGGAGTGACGAGGTTGGACAGGATAAGGAACGAACACATCAGAGGGACAGCACATGTGGAAAGCTTGGGAATTAAGCTAAGAGAGATGAGACTGACGTGGTATGGGCACATCCTGAGAAGAGATGCAGAGCATGTTGGAAGGAGAATGTTGAGGATGGAGCTGCCAGGCACATGAAAACGAGGAAGGTCAAAGAGGAGATACATGGATGTGGTGAGAGAGGACATGAAAGTGGTAGAGAAGGATGCGGAAGACAGAGAGCAATGGAGATGAAAGATCCGCTGTGGCGACCCCTAATCAGGAGCAGCCAAAAGAAGAAGAAGAAGAAGAAGATATATTTGTCACACACACACACTGTGGCCAAAACTATGTGGACACCTGACCTTCACACCAATATCTGAGCCTTACCCTGACTGTAATTAGAAGCACAGAGTTGTCTAAAATGTTTTTTGCATGCTGTAGCATGAAGATTTCCCTTCACTGGAACTAAGAGGCACAAATCTCTTCCAGCATGACAATGCCCCTGTGCACAAAGCAAGGCTTATAAAGACAGGCTTATTTGCTAAGGTTGGTGTAGAAGAACTCAAGTGGCCTGCACAGAGCCCTGACCTCAACCCCACTGATCATTTTGGGGAAGAATTGGAATGCTGTCTGTGTGCCAGGCTTTGTTGCACAACATCAACAAGTCTTGTCAGAATGATACCAAACTACACTGAATAAAAAAGTGATCCCCTTTTTTGAAGATGGCTGCTGCACTGTGAAGTTTAAGTCATGTTTATAGATGACAGTAAGTAGGTCATTAACACTCTGTTCAAAACCACACTGGAAAGTCAGTGTGACTTCACTGAAGACCTGGATGTGGTTTGAGGCATTCATGCTTTTCAGCTTTTTGGATAAGTTTACATGATTTATCTAATATCTGATATGTTTCCTAGGGTAGGGTTGTATTAACTAGATTAAATAGATTTTTTTTGAACAGGGAGATGGTATAGGTGATTGCTCCATCCACTCCACACATCCTTCAGAACAGTGGAAGTGTGCGTAGCATTGCCATTTTACACCATGAAGATCATAAGTTCAGTGCTGACCATGGGGTTTTGGTGCATGTTCTCCTTGTGTCTACCGTGAGTTGGCCTCATGGTTAGCATGTCTGCCTCTCAACTGGGAGATTATGAGTTCTACTCACAGTTGGGTCATATCAAAGACCATCATAAAAATGGTACCTACTGCCATCTGGTGAGGCATGCCCCAATACAGTTGTGAGTAGGGAGTCAAAATCTCTTGGTTACCAGAGGACTAGCCCCCCACTGGAACCCTAGCTATATAATATGCGAGAGGCTGAGGGCTACTAAAACAGTGATCAGCACCACCCAATGTGCCTTGGTCATAGGAAGGACTTTAATTCTCCTTTTGTCTGTATGGGTTTTCTTCCAGTCCTCCAGTTTACTCCAACCATAATATAACAGTAGGTGGACTGACTTCTTTAAATTGAAGGCTTCAATGTGTGTGCATGGTGCCCTGTGATGGAATTATGTCTCATCCAGAGGGTATTCCTGTCTCACATCAAGTGTTCCCAGGAGTGGACAAATCTTCATTACTGGTTAACTATATTAGCCTAGGATCTAGAGATTCAAATCTGTGGACTGCCAGTCTTAATCCACATCTGCTTTCATATGTTCTTGTGTTGGATTATGCCTCACTTGTTAAGTCATCTGAATAAAAAAGAAAAAATGTACATTGTATGGTCAAAAGTATGTGGACACCCGACCATTACACGTGCTTGTCAAAAATCCAATTCCAGATTTAATTCCCCCATTTGCTGTTATATTAACTTCCATGCTTAAAGTAAAGCTTTTTGCTAGATTTTGGAGCATGGCCATGAGGATTTGCCCATTCCACCACAAAAGCATTAGTGAGGTTGGGGATTGTTGTTGGGCAAGAATACCTGGTTCAGAGTTCACTTCCTATCCATCCATTATCTATAGCCACTTATCCTGTGCAGGGTCATGGGCAAGCTGGAGCCTATCCCAGCTGACTATGGGCAAGAGGTGGGGTCAGGGCCGGAGTGGGCCCCTTTTTCAGCCCGGGAGTTTCATGCCCAAACCCGGCCCACTTTTTCCATGGAGGAGTATTTTTAAAAAATGACTTTTTCAATCTCTTCCACTGGGATGCCAGGCTATACAGCTGTCCATGCAATGAACTAACAGTTGCTCTGTCATCAAACCTCAATAGACAATTGCTAATCTCTTGGAGTGCTGTACTGGGGAGTCCATTTGCCCTTATGTCCGGAAAATTTTTAGGGTCAAGGCAAGCAAAATCTGAGGCAAGCTTTGCATTGGCTGAAAACCGCCTATCTATGCTGCCAACAACAGTGTCCAGAATTACATTATGGACCTTGACCTCAAATGCAGTATCAGGTGAGGCTACTGGATCATCTTCCAGGAGCTCTCCTGGCATTGTTTTCTTTTTTTCTAACACGTTTTTGTGGAAGTGCAGTCTCCACAACAAGCTCACTGTCTGCCTCCTCCAGTTTCTCATTGGCCCAACTCACAAACACATCAGCTGCTCCTTTAACTCCCTTAAAGTCCCTGACATATTTATTGAGGCTATCCTCTGTCCCCTCAACCAAACGCTGAGCTGACAAAATATCCATCCCATGCATCTGTAGATACTTGGATAGAGGGGAGGTGTGTTTGAAAATGTGGAGGAAAGTCTGAGCAGTGAGGATAACCTCATATTTCAAAAGGGTTTCCATGTGTCCCTTCGCTTTTGCCTTAACCGCTGACTTCATAGTGTCATCCCCTTCGATTGTGACTAGGGTCAACAGGAGGTCAACATAAAGGGCATCCCTAGGATCACCAAAGCACCCAAACACTTTTGTTAGGGCCTGATCCTTAGCGCACCACCTGGTTGCCCCTATTGGAGCCAGTTTTCTGTGTCTTATGTCATCACTCATCTCCTCCCACTTCTGCATGCATTTCCACGACTTCCTCACAAACACTGCCACATTGTTAAGTATTGAAAAAAGTGATGCACTTTCAACCACACTGCCTGTTGTGTCTGCCAGGACTAGATTTTAAATATGGCCATAACACCAGACATGGACCTGTGTAGGAGACTGCTCAGAAAGAAATGATTAGATTAGATTAGATTAGATTAGATTAGATTAGATTAGATTAGATTAGATTAGATTAGATTAGATTAACCTTTATTGATCCCTTTGGGAGGGTTCCCTCAGGGAAATGAAGATTCCAGCAGCATCATTACAGATAGTGAAAAGAAATAGCTTTCTTTTTCTCTCCTCCTGTTTAAAGTCCACAAGCGGAGGCCATCCACATCTGATCTGCTTTAATATCAACAGATCTTCATTTAAGGTACGTAAATCTTTTCATCATGGCACACCTTCAGCCTGTTCAGTGTGCTGAGTGCAGGATGTTTAGTCATTCTTCCTCCGTCACTAGCGATAGCTTTATTAGCTTTACTTGTGATAAGTGCAGATTAGTTAGCTCTCTGACGGAGAAGATTACAGTGCTAGAAGCGCGTGTCCAGGCTTTAGAGCAGGTTAGTGAGCGTGAGAACAGTGCAGTTTCTGTTAGGGAAAGTCTGGACGCCCGAGGTGGAGTTAGCAATCCCCCAACTCCAGCATTAGAGCCCTTACAGCGGGGCGAATGGGTGACGGCTCGGCGGCATAAGCGTAGAGCCAAAGCTACCGCTGAGGCTCGCCCACGGGAGCACCACTCCTCTCCGCGTCACGTGTCGAACAGGTTTGCTCTCCTTAGTGATGCACCCACTGAGAAACCTGAAAGAGCTCTGGTTATAGGGGACTCTATCATACGGCACGTGAAATTAGCTCAGCCTTTAGGGGCACCAGCAGCTTTAGTCAGGTGTATACTGGGAGCCAGGGCGCCGGACATAGCAGGTAATCTTAGGGTCCTAGGCAAGCACAGGTTCTCAAAGATAGTTATCCATACAGGAGCTAAATATATATGCCTTCGTCAGTCTGAGGTTACTAAGAGTAACTTTGTAGAGGTGTTTAAATTAGCGAAGGCAATGTCCGATGCTGTAGTATGCTCTGGCCCCATCCCAATGCGGCGTGGCGATGTAGCTTACAGCAGGTTATGGTCGCTGAACTGCTGGCTGTCCAGGTGGTGCTCTGAAAACAGTGTGGGCTTTATAGATAATTGGGCTAATTTTGAGGGCACTGCTGGCCTGTTAGGGCGGGACGGTATCCATCCCACTCGGGAAGGTGCTGCTCTCATTTCCTGCAGCATAGGTCATAGTCTCAGAACAGGCCTAGTTAATTTCTGACAATCCAGAGCCAAGGCCAGGGAGCAGACGAACAGGCTAAACCGACTGTCTGCTAGCTGCACAGAGTCGTCACTCAGGGCCCACTACATCGAGACTGTGTCTGTTCCCCGAGCTCAACAAAAAGGTAGAAATTTTCAGAGAGTTTGTTCCAGTAACCTAATCAATATAAAATTAGATCATACTGACTGTACAGCTGCTGCCAGCACCTTTGATCTAAAGGTGGGGCTATTAAATATTAGATCTCTTACATCTAAAGCGCTAATGGTTAATGAACTCATTACTGATCAGCAGTTTAATGTACTCTGTTTAACAGAAACATGGATTAAGCCAAATGAATATATAGCATTAAATGAAGCGAGTCCTCCTGGATACAGTTATATACACCAGCCTCGTCTAACTGGCAGAGGAGGAGGCGTCGCGGTTATTTATAATGATTATCTAGGTGTAACACACAAACCTGGTTATAAATTCAATACATTTGAAGTTCTTCATACTCATATAATGTATGTAGCCTCGAAAAATAAGTCTACCCAGTTAATTCCATTGCTTATTATTTACAGGCCCCTGGGGCCATATTCTGAGTTTCTTTCTGAATTTGCAGATTTTATCTCAGATCTGGTTATTTCCTTAGACAAAGCTTTAGTTGTCGGAGATTTTAATATTCACTTCGATAACCCAGAAGACCCTTTAAAAACAGCGTTTGTGTCCATCTTAGATTCAGTCGGGATTAAGCAGAATGTCATAGGACCGACGCATAATCGTGGTCACACCCTTGATCTAATACTAACATTCAGATTAAACGTAGACAATATAGTCATACTTCCACAGTCTGAAGTTATCTCAGATCATTGTCTCATCTCATTCAAAATATGTCTGAGTAATAATATATGCACCTCACCACGCTACTGTATTAAACGTACTTTCACGTCAACTACTGCACAGAGCTTTATAAATGATCTCCCAGAGCTGTCAACTTTGATTGGGTCACTGTCAGCCCCTGCAGAACTTGATCAGGCAACTGAATGCTTAGAGTCAACATTCCGCCATACTTTAGATAATATAATGTAGCTCCTCTAAAAAGGAAAATGGTCAGAGACAAAAAATTAGCACCCTGGTATAATGATGACACTCGCACATTAAAACAGACCACTCGAAAATTGGAACGTAAATGGCGTCAAACAAAATTGGTAGTGTTCAAATTAGCTTGGAAGGAGAGCTTCCTGAAGTATAGAAAAGCTCTTAGTGCTGCGAGATCAACATATTTCTCCTCCCTAATAGAAGATAACAATAATAATCCTAGATTCCTATTTAATACTGTAGCAAAATTAACCAGGAATAAGTCCACTATCAATACATGCACACCTGCAGTATGTAGTAGCAACGACTTCATGAATTTTTTTAATGCCAAAATTGAGAATATCCGACAAAAAATTCAAACTACTAATTTAAGGTTAGACAGTGAAAGTGACCTTGTAGTTAACCATATAACTGTATCAGATCATCAGTTAGAATGTTTTACTCCCCTAAAAGAAACTGAATTACTTTCATTAATCTCTACATCAAAAGCCTCAACTTGCGTACTAGATCCCTTACCGACACATCTATTCAAACAGATAATGCCTGGAGTAATTGAACCGCTTCTAAAAATAATAAATTCTTCTCTTATGATTGGCTATGTACCCAAATCCTTTAAACTAGCAGTTATCAAACCCCTGATTAAAAAACCTGACCTTGATCCCTGTCAGCTGTCCAATTATCGGCCAATATCAAACCTCCCCTTTATCTCCAAGATCCTTGAAAAAGCTGTGGCACAGCAGTTATGCTCATATTTACATAGGAATAACATCCATGAAATGTATCAGTCAGGATTTAGACCTCATCATAGCACAGAGACAGCACTGGTTAAAGTAGTAAACGACCTACTGTTGGCGTCTGATCAGGGCTGTGTCTCGCTACTTGTGTTGCTTGACCTTAGTGCAGCATTTGATACCATTGATCATTCCATTCTTCTGGATAGACTAGAAAATGTTGTGGGAGTTAAGGGAATGGCCCTCTCCTGGCTCAGGTTTTATCTAACTGATCGTTATCAGTATGTTGATATAAATGGTGATATTTCTAGACGTACCGAGGTAAAGTTTGGTGTTCCACAAGGTTCTGTCTTGGGTCCACTGCTTTTTTCTCTATATATGTTACCTCTGGGCGATATTATTCATAAACATTGTATTAGTTTCCACTGTTATGCTGATGACACACAGTTGTATGTCTCTGCAAAACCTGATGAGAGACACCAGCTTAATAGAATTGAGGAATGTGTTAAGGACATTAGACACTGGATGCTTATTAATTTCCTTCTGCTTAACTCTGACAAGACTGAAGTACTTGTACTAGGACCACATACAGCTAGAAGTAAGTTTTCTGATTACACAGTAACTCTGGATGGCCTTTCTGTTTCTTCACATGCAGCAGTAAAAGACCTCGGAGTGATTATTGACCCCAGTCTTTCATTCGAAACTCACATTGATAACATCACCCAGATAGCTTTCTTTCATCTCAGAAATATTGCAAAGATAAGAAATTTAATGTCATTGCATGATGCAGAAAAACTAGTCCATGCTTTCGTTACCTCCAGGTTGGATTATTGTAATGCCTTACTGTCTGGATGTTCCAATAAGTGCATAAACAAGCTCCAGTTAGTTCAAAATGCAGCAGCAAGAGTCCTTACTAGAACTAGAAAATATGACCACATCACGCCTGTCTTATCCACACTGCATTGGCTCCCAATCAAATTTCGTATTGATTATAAAATACTACTATTGACCTTTAAAGCACTAAATGGTCTCGCACCACAGTACCTGCGTGAACTTCTGCTCCTCTATGACCCGCCACGCCTACTTAGATCAAAAGGTGCAGGCTATCTGCTGGTACCTCGTATAGTGAAGGCTACATCAGGGGGCAGAGCCTTTTCTTACAAAGCCCCACTGTTATGGAACAGCCTTCCAAGTAATGTTCGGGAATCAGACACAGTCTCAGCATTTAAGTCTAGGCTGAAAACATATCTGTTTAGTCAAGCCTTTTGTTAATGGTGTTTATGAGGTAAAGGAGTAGATCTGGAGGGTCCTCAGACATAGAGTGTTTTGGTAAACTGGGATGTATGGATGCTGTCAGTCCCCACTCGCTTGCTCACTCGAGTTTGTTGACAGTGTAGTGGCTGGCTGCTTTATGTCCCGGGGCTCCCTCATGCCTGTGTTACCTTCTGGCTCTCTCCTTTTAGTTATGCTGTCATAGTTAGTTGCCGGAGTCCCTGCTTGTACTCGGTGCAATATGTATACTGTTCCTACTTATTCAGGTGACATTGGGCATACCTAACCACCTATGTTTTATTTCCCTCCCCCCCACCCCAAATCTGTCCCTCTGAGTTACATGGAGTCAACAGGAAATCTTTTGGTGGAGAGGGTGGAGACCTTGACTGGCTATCGTAGCCTGCAGGGAATCGGCCGTCAGACATTCTGTCGCATGTCCCAGACCCGGTGAAATGTAACTGAATTGTCTTGGCCAGCCCTAAGGGTCCCATCTGCATCTCATCATTGCTGAGGAGTGTGCTCCCATCACCCAATCAAGCATCCAGCCAGAGCAGGTCATGATATATTTTACCATATTAACATGCCATTGTTGTGTGTTATGCCTGATGTAAAGACTCTCGTCTCTGCGAGCCTACCACACAGATTTAATACTTGTCATTTTTAGGGCATACCTAACAACGTGTTTTCTTTCTCTCTCTCTTCCCCCCCCCAATCTGTCCCTCTGAGTTACATGTTGATCCTGGGATTGAGATGCTGGCCTCTTCTGCCCCTCGGACCTGCTTGATCCATCCTGGTGCCCTGTGTCTGGTCGGAGTTTTATCGCCCCACTCCTGTGAAGGATGGCCCCATGAGGACAGTTGAGGGTTATACCTGTTAAAACTGTTAATATTATAGTCAGGCTGTCTGTTGTTGCCCAAATGAGGATGGGTTCCCTTTTGAGTCTGGTTCCTCTCGAGGTTTCTTCCTCATATCGTCTGAGGGAGTTTATCCTTGCCACCATTGCCACAGGCTTGCTCATTGGGGATAGATTAGGGATAAAATTAGCTCATGTTTTAAGTCGTTCAAATTCTGTAAAGCTGCTTTGCGACAATGTTTATTGTTAAAAGCGCTATACAAATAAACTTGATTTGATTTGAAATAGAGAAAAACGTCTAGATAAATTAAAATAAATTAAGTATTTACATATACAAATATAAAAGAATAAGATATGGGGAAGAGAGGAAGGGGGGAGGGGGAAAAGGGGGGAGAAGTGGGGTTAGGGTACCATAAGTTGGGCCCTGATACTGTCCCTGTATATTGGCAGCGCCATCAGTGGAATTGCCCACACGTGCCAGTATCAATGCTGAGCTCATCTAAGGTCTGTTTCAATGCCTCTGTGAAGTACGTTCCTGTGGACTTTTCACAGTCCACCACAGCAACCAGCCTCTCATGAATGACATCTGAAACATATCTTAAGATGATAGCACACTGGTCTGTTGAAGAAACATCTTGAGTAGTATCAATTTGAACCGAAAACATGCCTGCCTCTCTAACCTCATCTGCAATCGTGCTCTTCATCAACTTTTTGAGAACATCCACAACTTTGTTGGCTATGTCCTTCAATATAAGAGTCAAAAGAGAACCCCTACCTTTTGCCCCAGCCCCACTGTCATGATGTATCTTGCTTTGCTCAATACAACTGCTAATGTGCTGCTGAAGGCACATATCATACCAGCTCAAAAGAATTAACAACTCTAAAAAGTTGCCATGATTTACTGTAGTGTTTTCTAGAGTATAAGCACTCTCTGCTTTATCCCCTCTGTAACTGAGGCCACATTTTCCTATGACTTTAACCACATCTACTATGCATTCCATTACCTGATGCTTCTTTTTCACCTGCTCATGATGTAAAGACATTTGTTTGCCTGCCAGAAGGCTTTTTACATCTTCCCTTTTAGCCATCAGAAAGTAAGCATCAGCACTATCCCTGTGGATCTTACTTTTCTCATGCCCTCCAATACGCTGATGAATATGTTTCCATGCTTTCATGCCACCCTTTATGAATGGATTATCAGTTGTAGCGGGTGTAAATGCCAAACAGACAGAACAATACAGTGATTGTGTTTTTTCACTACAACCCCGATTCCAAAAAAGTTGGGACAAAGGACAAATTGTAAATAAAAACGGAATGCAATGATGTGGAAGTTTCAAAATTCCATATTTTATTTAGAATAGAACATAGATGACATATCAAATGTTTAAACTGAGAAAATGTATCATTTAAAGAGAAAAATTAGGTGATTTTAAATTTCATGACAACAACACATCTCAAAAAAGTTGGGACAAGGCCATGTTTACCACTGTGAGACATCCCCTTTTCTCTTTACAACAGTCTGTAAACGTCTGGGGACTGAGGAGACAAGTTGCTCAAGTTTAGGGATAGGAATGTTAACCCATTCTTGTCTAATGTAGGATTCTAGTTGCTCAACTGTCTTAGGTCTTTTTTGTCGTATCTTCCGTTTTATGATGCACCAAAAGTTTTCTATGGGTGAAAGATCTGGACTGCAGGCTGGCCAGTTCAGTACCCGGACCCTTCTTCTACGCAGCCATGATGCTGTAATTGATGCAGTATGTGGTTTGGCATTGTCATGTTGGAAAATGCAAGGTCTTCCCTGAAAGAGACGTCGTCTGGATGGGAGCATATGTTGCTCTAGAACCTGGATATACCTTTCAGCATTGATGGTGTCTTTCCAGATGTGTAAGCTGCTCATGCCACACGCACTAATGCAACCCCATACCATCAGAGATGCAGGCTTCTGAACTGAGCGCTGATAACAACTTGGGTCGTCCTTCTCCTCTTTCGTCCGAATGACACGGCGTCCCTGATTTCCATAAAGAACTTCAAATTTTGATTCATCTGACCACAGAACAGTTTTCCACTTTGCCACATTCCATTTTAAATGAGCCTTGGCCCAGAGAAGACGTCTGCGCTTCTGGATCATGTTTAGATACGGCTTCTTCTTTGAACTATAGAGTTTTAGCTGGCAACGGCGGATGGCACGGTGAATTGTGTTCACAGATAATGTTCTCTGGAAATATTCCTGAGCCCATTTTGTGATTTCCAATACAGAAGCATGCCTGTATGTGATGCAGTGCCGTCTAAAGGCCTGAAGATCACGGGCACCCAGTATGGTTTTCCAGCCTTGACCCTTACGCACAGAGATTCTTCCAGATTCTCTGAATCTTTTGATGATATTATGCACTGTAGATGATGATATGTTCAAACTCTTTGCAATTTTACACTGTCGAACTCCTTTCTGATATTGCTCCACTATTTGTCGGCATAGAATTAGGGGGATTGGTGAGCCTCTTCCTATCTTTACTTCTGAGAGCCGCTGCCACTCCAAGATGCTCTTTTTATACCCAGTCATGTTAATGACCTATTGCCAATTGACCTAATGAGTTGCATTTTGGTCCTCCAGATGTTCCTTTTTTGTACCTTTAACTTTTCCAGCCTCTTATTGCCCCTGTCCCAACTTTTTTGAGATGTGTTGCTGTCATGAAATTTCAAATGAGCCAATATTTGGCATGAAATTTCAAAATGTTTCACTTTTGACATTTGATATGTTGTCTATGTTCTATTGTGAATACAATATCAGTTTTTGAGATTTGTAAATTATTGCATTCCATTTTTATTTACAATTTGTACTTTGTCCCAACTTTTTTGGAATCGGGGTTGTATATGTCAACCATTTGCGGTTGGTGCCTTGCTCGTTATAAAACACTTTAGCCACTGTAGGGAGTTTTGTGGGATGCTGTGGATGGTAACTGAAAAACGTTTGTAGATCCTGTCTTTGAGGATGAGCAAAATAATCAAAATCAGTCTCCTCGGCGGCACAGTGGTGTAGTGGTTAGTGCTGTCGCCTCACAGCAAGAAGGTCCTGGGTTCGAGCCCTGGGGCCGGCGAGGGCCTTTCTGTGTGGAGTTTGCATGTTCTCCCCGTGTCCGCGTGGGTTTCTTCCGGGTGCTCCGGTTTCCCCCACAGTCCAAAGACATGCAGATTAGGTTAACTGGTGACTCTAAATTGACCGTAGGTGTGAATGTGAGTGTGAATGGTTGTCTGTGTCTATGTGTCAGCCCTGTGATGACCTGGCGACTTGTCCAGGGTGTACCCCGCCTTTCGCCCGTAGTCAGCTGGGATAGGCTCCAGCTTGCCTGCGACCCTGTAGAAGGATAAAGCAGCTAGAGATAATCAGTCTCCTCATCTACACTAGCAGCTGCCCGAATCTGTGGGACCTCTTGATGCACTGCTGCTGTCTCACTGGACTCTTCCCTCTCAGCATCTGACTCATCTTGTATTTTTTAGCATATAGGGCATATACACTGTGATCATGGACAGAGATAATTATTGATTAAACAATGTTTAATCAATAAACTTCATATGGGTGTGACGGTCAGGTGTCCATATACTTTTTATCATATAGTATGTGATGTAATGCACTGGCATTACATCTAAAAAAAATGTTAAAACTTGTATTTCCAACCCAAATAAAATCTACCCAACATTTCGGTTGTTTCCCTTCTTGCCATGGCATCTCTGTAAAATGTATGTTATGAGTTACATAAAAAAAGTTATAGACTCTAAACTAAAAAAAAAAACAAAACCCAAAACAGTTTTCTTGGTTTTATTCCAATTTGCACTCCCACATGCTTAGAATTAAAGCGAGGGATGTGCAGAATTAACTTACTGCAGTCTCTAGAGCACTGATGCATGCCAATATAGTGGCATTAATTATAGCCTGCTTTGCAGGTGGATGGGTGAAAGATCATGCATGACAGTTCTCTGAGAACCATAGATTAAAATATGCTTCCTGCATAGTTTCTCCACCAGACATGCCAGCAATTAAATGTTGGAATAGTATAAATTTGAGGGGTTTTTTTTATGCTGTCAAGTCGAAATCAAGTCTGAATTATTGAAATATATAATATATTCTCCAAAGCTGGTAGCATGGTGGTGTAGTGGTTAGCAATGTCGCCTCACAGTACGAAGGTTCTGGGTTCGAGCCCAGTGGCCAATGGGTGCCTTTCTGTGTGGAGTTTGCATGCTCTCCCTGTGACTGTGTGAGTTTCCTCCAGGTGCTCTGGTTTTCTCCACAGTTCAAAGACGTGCAGGTTAGGCTAATTGGTGGCTCTAAATTGACCGTAGGTATGAATGGTTGTTTGTCTCTCAAGTGTCAGCCCTGTGATGATCTAGCAACTTGTTCAGGGTGTACCCCGCCTCTCACCCACAGTCATCTGGGATAGGCTCCAGCTTGCCCGCGACCCTGCACAGGATAAGCAGTTACAGATGATGGATGGATGGATTCTCCAAAGCCTCCTCCTTCATAAAAAAAATCTCAGTAAAGATCATAAAAATATTCCCAATTACCTGTTGTCTATTTTATCCTATTTTCTTTGGAATTAATATGAACATATAAGGTTGTATTTTATTCTCTAAAGCTAACGGGAGGATACAGTGCTCAGTGTAAATGAGTACACCCCCTTTGAAAAGTAACATGTTAAACAATATCTCAATGAACATAAACAATTTCCAAAATGTTGAAAAGACAAAGTTTAATATAACATCTGTTTAACTTATAACGTGAAAGTAAGGTTAATAACATAACTTAGATTACACATTTTTTCAGTTTTACTCAAATTAGGGTGGTGCAAAAATGAGTACACCCCACAACAAAAACTACTATAGCTAGTACTTTGTGTGGCCTCCATGATTTTTAATGACCGCACCAACTCTTCTAGGTATGGAATGAGCAAGTTGGCGACATTTTGCAACATCAATCTTTTTCCATTCTTCAACAATGACCTCTTTTAGTGACTGGATGCTGGATGGAGAGTGATGCTCAACTTGTCTCTTCAGAAATCCCCATAGGTGTTTGATTGGGTTCAGATCAGGAGACATACTTGGCCACTGAATCACTTTCACCCTGTTCTTCTTCAGAAATCCAACAGTGGCCTTAGATGTGTGTTTAGTCATGTTGGAAAAGTGCACAACGACCAAGGCCATGGAGTGATGGTAGCATCTTCTCTTTCAGTATAGAGCAATACATCTGTGAATTCATGATGCCATCAATGAAATGCAGCTCCCCGACACCAGCAGCACTCATGCAGCCCCACATAAGGACACTGCCACCACCATGTTTCACTGTAGGCACCATGCATTTTTCTTTGTATTCCTCACCTTTGCGACCCCATACAGTTTTGAAGCCATCAGTTCCAAAAACATT
Organism: Neoarius graeffei; assembly: GCF_027579695.1. Taxonomy (NCBI): domain Eukaryota; kingdom Metazoa; phylum Chordata; class Actinopteri; order Siluriformes; family Ariidae; genus Neoarius; species Neoarius graeffei. The sequence continues at coordinate 108,722,138 of NC_083571.1, read as the reverse complement.
TATCTTGGTCTCATCACTCCAGAGTATAGAGTCCCAGTAGTCTTCATCTTTGTCAGCATGGGCCCTGGCAAACTCTAGGTGGGCTTTTTTGTGCCTGAGCTTTTGGAGAGGTTTCTTTCATGGATGGCATCCATGCATGCCATTCCTCTGCAGTGGACGCCGTATTGTGTCATGGGAAATAGTCACCCCAGTTTAGCCTTTTACTTTCTTAGATAACTGCAGTGAACTTGCATGGCGATTTTCTTCAACCCTTCTCACCAGAAGATGCTCCTGTAGAGGTGTTAACTAACGTGGACGACCTGGATGTCTCTGTGAGATGGTTGCAGTTCCATCTTTCTTAAATTTTTGTACCACTTTTGCTACAGTATTCTGACTGATAAGTAAAGCTTTGCTGATCTTCTTGTAGCCTTCACCTTTGTGGTGTAAATAAATTATTTTCTTTGGGGAATTCTGAAGAGACGAGTTGAGCATCACTCTCCATCCAGCATCCAGTCACTAAAAGAGGTCATTGTTGAAGAATGGAAAAGGATTGATGTTGCAAAATGTCGCCAACTTGCTCATTCCATACCTAGAAGACTTGGTGCGGTCATTAAAAATCATGGAGGCCACATAAAGTACTAGCTGTAGTAGTTTTTGTTGTGGGGTGTACTCATTTTTGCACCACCCTAATTTGAGTGAAACTGAAAAAATGTGTAATCTAAGTTATATTATTAACCTTACTTTCACATTATAAGTTAAACAGATGCAATCTTAAACTTTGTCTTTTCAACATTTTGGAAATTGTTTGTGTTCATTGAGATATTGTTTAAAATGTTACTTTTCAAAGGGGGTGCACTCATTTTCACTGAGCACTGTATGCAAACATAAATGCATGTTGGGAATTGAAACTTTAACTTGATGTTCTTCCCTATGCATATTAAATAGCCTTGCTGTCTCTTGCTTCAACAAAGTTGACTACTGGGTTCACAAAGTACATGGTTCCAGGCAAACATTATTCATTTCACAAATCCAAATAAGTATTGCAAGTGGACAAACTCGATACACAAACATATTCAGGTCAATATGGTAAGATAATTCAAAAATCAAGAAAAGGCCAACATATTGGAGGCTGATGAGAACACCAGATAGTGTAACACACCTAAGAACTCGCACGACCAGTGATAAAATATGACAGCATTCTTGAGGACTTACTGAGTTTATATAGAGAGTAGCTGATAGCAAACACCTATGACTAATGGTATTGCGACAGGGAGGGCATTTCAGAGTCAGAGTGATGAAGTACCATAGGAGCCAGGGGCGGCACCAGCCAGTCCAAAGTGGCCTGTGTAACCTTTCAGAGCTCCATCATCAGAGAATAGGTGAGATTAAAAAAAAAAGTCCCTTCCACACCAGGATCTGGTCTTTCCAGGTAGTCTCCTGTCCCAGTACTAACCAGCTCTTTTGAGGTGTATGGGTACGGCACCAATCTCTGTTTCTAGAGCCCTCAGCCTCTTGCCTATACAGCTACGGTAGGGTTACAGTGGGGGACTAGTCCTCTGGTAACCATGAGAGTTTAGCTCCCTACTTACATCTGTATTGCAGCATTCCTTGCAAGTACCATTTTTATGATGGTCTTTGGTATTACCCAACTGCAAGTAGAACTCGCAATCTCCTGGTCAAGAAGCAGACATGCTAACCACTAGGCCAGCTCACAGTCCAGTAGGTGAGGGGGGTCTGAATAATTCAAACACATGAACGAAATTTGAGCAGCATGGTGGTGTAGTGATTAACACTGTAGTCTCACAGCAAACAGGTTCCAGGTTCAAACCTGCTGGTCGAATGGGGCCTTTTTTTGTATAGAGTTTGCATGTTCTCCTTGCACCTCCAGGTTTCCCCTCACAGTCCAAAGACTTGCAGATTAGGTCAACTGGCTTCACTAAATTGCCATTAGTTGGTTGTCTTTCTGTGTTAAACCCACAATAGTTTGGAGATCTGTCCAGGGCACGGGCGATTGCTCTAAGACAACGAGGGAGGCTCAGCCTCCTCTAAAAATGACGAACATCGTGTAGGATGAATTGCACTAGGCTTATGTTATAGCCGACCTTATAACATTGCTATTTCAGATCCAGAATCATAGAAATATATGTGCTCAACCCAACTACAGTGCGAAATCATTCCGTTATAACTTTCCCCAGTTCGCCTAATGTGCGCGTGAGTTTTTCCCCCTCGTGATAGCGCGATGCAGCCCAGCCTCAGTGGACTTCAATGGCATTTGGGAGCTATGCGCTTTTCAATCTCAAAATGCAAGACGGTTATTGGACAAATACTGCGAAAACGCCTGCCCACGGAGTCCCACGGACTCCCAGCCTCAGTGGACTTCAATGGCATTTGGGAGCTATGTGCTTTTCAATATCAAAATGCAAGACGGTTATTGGACAAATACTGCGAAAATGCCCGCCCACGGACTCCCAGCCTCACAGTGGGAGGGATATGGCAAAGCTTTCTGCGAGGAGACTGGTGATTGGTGAAAGCGGCTGGATATTTTCTTTGATTGACAGCTCGTTTCAAATATAGACAGGCAGCGGTGAATTTCAGTTCAGTCCCATGCGGATTTGCAAGTGCTGTGGTGTATTGTAAGAGATCAGCTTACATTTCGATTTCATTCATTACATATGGTTTCTACCAGCTTTTTTAGTTTGTATATATTTTCATTGTAAATAAAGTGTAAATATAGTGTTGTCAAGTTTGCTATCTTAGTTCCAGAAATTTCATTTATTTGAGTGACTGAACTTGAACTTGAGGGGGCTAGTCAGCTAGCAAGAAAGCTGTGCACAGATGCCAAGCATTGCTGATTTAATTTTGGCGAAGCCATTTGCCAGTCTTCCTTTCGAGGAAAAAATTAAAATTAAAGAGCAGGGTAGACCAACGCCTCAAATTGACTTGGTGAAAAAGGTAGGCAATAATACTCGTTCCTTTCAGCTCTCCTGGTACAGGAAAGTGAATTGGCTAACAGCAAGTGACCCACATCAACAACAGTAAATAGGCTACTTTAGTAATATGTCATGGATGGACCAAAAATATAGAATCTATTTAAAATGTTTATGCTGAGTATATTATATTGGAATATATATTTTTCTGGATATGAATTAAACACAGCTACAATTTGGAAAACATTTTTAAACAAAAACACAGCCGAGAACATTTCACACTACAGACCTGGATTAAAAGTGAAGGGTTATCAAAATTGTCAATAAAACATTTCTCAGTCAAAATAAGTAAAATATAGGGAAAGTGTCATTGAATGAAATGTGTGGCACCCAGCTCTATGTTTGGCTCCCCAAGGTCAGTGCTTGTGCCTATTCCAGAACACTCTGCTGTTACTGCTGAGGTTCCTGACAAAGAGCTGCTTTCAATAATGCTCAATTTTTAAACCACATGCCACAATTTTAAAATATAAAATGTTAAAATATACCCCTCCAACACCACCATCATGTATATTGGACAGTAGGCTAATGGGCCAAAAGAACCTGTTATTTCACAGTTTGTGATGCTGCCAACAATCAGCCAGATCAGAGGCAAGAGTATGGGCAAAATTTATGTTTTTTCTTTTTTCTTTTAAAATCTGGAAATATCGTAACCGACCAGCCTCCCCTGTTTGAAAGACTACCAGCCGCCACTGGTCCAGGGTGTACCCTGTGTCTTGCACAGTGTCAGCTGGGATTGGCTCCAGCTCATTCATGACCCACAATGGCTAAACAGTAGATAATGAATGAATGAATGAACTAAATTGCACTGCTAATTACCAGGGGTAGGGGTTGAGATTGTTTATAATTTGTGAATTACTCTTATAAAGTAAATACAGGAGTTTTAACACTGTTGCAACAGATAAATATCAGCAGTGATTGGCTGATGAGGTAACAGTCTGCCCAGTAAAAATCCACATCTCACCTCAATTCATGTGCCTCAGTGCCATCTCACCCTCAGCAAGCAGTATGTGAACAGACTCTGGTCTGAAGAGTGATTAAAAGGTGAGAAAAGCTCCAGGATAAAACTTAACCTGCTTTTACATGGGCAGTGGGAACACGTTGCACCCGGAACACATTGCACCCACTTTCCTTTGTGTTTACATGCTCACTCTCTATTCGTGGCAAACCTGAGGTTTGACAGGTAAACACAAAAGTGCGCATACACAAATCAGTGATCAGAAGCTTGTTTTTAAGGGTGTTTTCACACTTGGTCCCTTTCAGCCATCTAACCGAACTCAGATCGATGACTCAGCATTTTTTGCGCATATGTGAACACTCCAACCGTACCCAGACCCCTTTAAAGCAAACCGAACTGAGACCACCTCAGGAGGTGGTCTCAGGACAGTTCGCTAAAAATCAACGGTACGGTTCGTCTAATCTGCGCATTGTGAACAAAAAGCGCACCGGGTTCACTTCGCCTTTTTCACTGTAGTTTAACCTTCTTCGTTTGCCGTAGTTGGTCATGTGACTGTAGCAGGGAAACTCAACTTCCTTTTGCAACTTACCACAGCCGCTTTACAGTTCTCTGAACTTACTGACTGATGAGTCGGCCACAATAATATAACTATATTATATATATATATATATATATATATATATATATAGGCGGCACGGTGGTGTAGTGGTTAGCGCTGTCGCCTCACAGCAAGAAGGTCCTGGGTTCGAGCCCCGGGGCCGGCGAGGGCCTTTCTGTGCGGAGTTTGCATGTTCTCCCCGTGTCCGCGTGGGTTTCCTCCGGGTGCTCCGGTTTCCCCCACAGTCCAAAGACATGCAGGTTAGGTTAACTGGTGACTCTAAATTGACCGTAGGTGTGAATGTGAGTGTGAATGGTTGTCTGTGTCTATGTGTCAGCCCTGTGATGACCTGGCGACTTGTCCAGGGTGTACCCCGCCTTTCGCCCGTAGTCAGCTGGGATAGGCTCCAGCTTGCCTGCGACCCTGTAGAAGGATAAAGCGGCTAGAGATAATGAGATGAGATATATATATATATATATATATATATTAATAAATATATAATATAATAAATTTATTTTCCTTAATCCGCACTATTTTGATCAAAGAATACAGCAGGGCAAGCATGGCAGCAGACATTTTGATTCAAGAGAAAATTACCCAGAATTCCGTGCACTGGGGGTCTGAGGGCTCTAGAGGACCTGGTGTGAACAGAAAGAGGACTGAGGCCCCATCAAAGCTTAAGTGGACCAGAAAGAGAACCCAGTCCTCTTTGTAATAAATTCACAGTGTGAACACAAAAAGAACTGAGTTCTTTTTCTGTTGGTCCACTTTTTGGTCCACTTAAAGAGGACTGAATCTGGTTCCTTTAAAGGGGACCAGGTGTGAAAACACCCTAACTTGCTTTATTGTCCTCTCACTGCTCGCTTCTGTTTAAACACTCTGTGATCCAGCAGTAAATCTCACTTCCGGAAAAGTGATTCACTCTGACTGATGTGTCATTCAGGGAACGAATCGACTCTTTGAGTCAGCTCTTTTAGATTAATTTTAAACTGAAAAAGCAAACAATGATCTGCACCTCCCCACAACTGGATGAGGGTAAGAACTTCTTCATTAGTCCAGTTATCATTGTGATTGGCTTGGGAATTGTTTGACTCCGTCATTTAAAGTTGAAGAAGTTTGATAAGGAAAAGCACTTGAGAAAAACTGACCACTGAATTTGCAGCAAAACAGTCTTGTCCGGATGATGGTGGTGTAGTGGTTAGCACTGTCACCTCACAGCAAGAAGGTTCTGAGTTCAAGCCCAGCAGCCAACGGGGGCCTTTCTGTGTGGAGTTTGCATGTTCTAATCCGTGTCTGCATGGGTTTTCTCCAGGTGCTCCGGTTTCCCCCACAGTTCAAAGACATGCAGTTAGGTTAACATGGGGTAGGCCATGGCCTGAGGTTGGGCTGAATTGCCCTTGAGTAAGGCACCTAACCCACAACTGCTCCCTGGGTGCTGTGACATAGCTTCCCACTGCTCTGGGTATGTGCATGTGCTCATTGCTCACTTGTGTGTGTTCACCGCTTCAGATGGGTTAAATGCAGAGGTTCAATTTCACTACGTGCTTAAGTCTGTGCATGAGTGTACATGTGATAAATAAAGGCTTCTTGGCTTCTTCTGCATAAAAATGACCTGGGTGAACGCTGCCACGCATGCATCAGCCCTCCTATTTGCCACTGATTGTGTTTACACGGTAAGTGGGAACAAGTTGCATCCAGAACAACATGCTCTGGGACAAGTTGCACCACCTTGGTGCTTGAGTGGGGTAGTATCGAGGAGCTCTCTTGCACACCGAGCAGAGCCACGCCCCACCAAGCACCCCTGCCAAGCTGAGTAAGCAAATGGCTTGACAGGTTCCCTATACTGGGCAGCACGGTGGTGTAGTGGTTAGCACTGTTGCCTCACAGCAAGAAGGTTCTGGGTTCAAGCCCAGCGGCCGATGGGGCCTTTCTGTGTGGAGTTTGCATGTTCTCCCTGTGTCTGCGTGGGTTTCCCCCACACTCCAAAGACATGTGGTTAGGTTAACATGAGGCAGCCTTAGGCTGATGTGCCCTTGAGTAAGGCACCTAACCCCCAACTGCTCCCTGGGTGCTGTAGCATGGCTGCCCACTGCTCTGAGCATGTGTGTGTGTTCATTGCTCACTTGTGTGTGTGCGCATGTATGTGTTCACTGCTTCAGATGGGTTAAATGCAGAAGATGAATTTCACTATGCTTGAATGTGCATGTGACAAATAAAGACTTCTCCTTCTTCTTCTTCTTCTTCTTCTCAACCTCATAAAGTAGAGCAAGTTGCGCCCAAAGGTGTCAAATTGTTCAGGAACAAATCATGTTTAGATAGGAAGTTGCACCAGGACAACTGGTTCAGGTGCAAGTTTCTGTGTAAAAGCAGCTTTACTGTCACCATCCACCCTAAAACATTGCTGTGAGCAACTGGCACCAGTCTTTCCAGAGATTTTAACAAATCTTTGGACTTCTGTTTTAGTCCCATTTGCTTCAAATCAACTATTATACCAGTCCATCCATGCAATATCTGTAGCCACTTATCCTGTATAGGGTCGCAGACAAGCTGGAGCCTATCCCAGCTGACTATGGGTGAGAGGTAGGGTACACCCTGGACAAGTCACCAGGTCATCACAGGGCTGACACATAGAGACAAACAACCATTCACACCAACAGTCAATTTAGAGCCACTAATTAGCCTAACCTGCATGTCTTTGGACTGTGAGGGAAACCCACGCAGACATGGGGAGAACATGCAAACTTCACACAGAAAGGCCCTTGTCAGCCACTGGGTTTGAACCCAGGACCTTCTTGCTGTGAGGTAACAATGCTAACCACTACACCACTGTGCCACCGTCCAATAAGTTTAAAGAGACAAATATTCCAAACCGACTTCTACTGTAGAGTTCCTGGGTTCCTCTTTATGCAGGGACCTCAGCATACTTAATGGACAGAAGACGTCTGCAATGGTTGCGCCAAGATGAAACAACCTTTCATCTTGATTTCCACCTTTCATATTTGTGATTTATATGATTTGAAATCGATCAAAGTTTACATTAGTTATTCTTTTTATGCATAATTTTACACACACAAGAGCATGAGTGGGATACAAACATTTTTTGGAAATTACATGATTTTCCAGAATACCAAAAAAGTCTTGCATAAATGCTCCCACAAATGATTTATACATACATCAGTTTGTACCCAGCTTGATAAATGAGGCCCAGTGTCCATTTGCTCAACAATTTCATCATGTTGTTTTTGGAAGCGAGCCAAACATCATGTCTACATGAAGCTCTGCATGCTGAGACCTTGGATTGGGATGGGAAACTCCATGTGAGCACAGCAGAGGATTTTCTTTTTGAGGCACTTGAATAAATTTGCCCATGGGCTCTGACTATCCGGTTCTGCACTGTGATCACTGAATCCATACTCACCCCACCAACACCTGTATGGTTTGGCACCTAATCAGGACATCAGAAATGGTTTTTGAAATAGTTATTGAATGTAATCTGCTATCTCTTCAGGCCATCTATAGCAGCAGGGACAGGAAGCATGCTGGCAAGATTATAGATGCCCCCTTTCACCCCAGACATCGCCTCTTTCACATATTTCCCTCCAGAAGATGTCTCAGAGTCATCACAGTGAGAAAAGCAGGCATACAGACAGCTTTTTTACAAACAGCTTTTTGTCTCTCCCAGTGATGTGGCCCTCGTTATCCATTGAAGACACTTTAACCTCAAACCCATTACTCCTCTTCACATTCTGCATAATAATATCATCCATTTAATAATGTACACATTACTGTACCATTGCACAACTTCATCATACTATACATCTTGCACATGTGTATATATTTGACAATATATATTGGTGCTACATTAAATTCTGCAATAAAATAATATTGGCTGGCGTTGAGTGGTTTATCAGATATATTCCATTCGGCTAGCATGATACTGAACGAGTCGAAGATGAGTAGCTGAATGGAATATATCTGATAGACCATGAAAAAAAAGCCATTATTATTATTATTATTATTATTATACAATCTCTTCATATCAGCATTCTTGAAGGCCAAAGCGAGCTTACCCGCGACTCTGTGCTTTTAGCATGGCAGTCCAGTTACCTTCTAGCTGGTGTAGCATTCAGCAGTAGTATTAGCAAAGGCCAAAGCGAGTTTACCCGTGACTCAGTGCTGTTAGCACGGCAGTCCAGTTACCATCTAGCCAGTGTACAGTAGCATTCAGCAATAGCATTAGCATAGGCCAATGCGAGCTTACCCGCGACTTGGTGTTGTTAGCGCGGCAGTCCAGTTACCTTCTAGCCATGGGCGCCGCCAGGGGGGGAAAGGTTAGAACAATTCTAGGGGCCCAGCACTGCCATGGGGCCCTTTAAGGGGCTGATAATATGCTTTTAATGATTTTAATAAGACTTTTGAAATAACAACAATGCAATATTCCATCTGGTAAAATGAGCTAATTGAACAAGGTTGTCTATTTCTTGAGTTCTTCAACATATTGTCATTTAACCCTCCCCCTTTTGCGAAATGGTACGGTCCAGTTCTGGTAGAAACGTGATGCGTTAAATCTGTGTGCTGATCAGTGCAACGCTACTTGCTGCTGTGTCGCGGTGCAGCAGCCAGCCAGCCAGCAGTGGAGTGCGTACAGTCTATGATCGCTAAATATGAAGAGTGGCTGTCAAAAACGTAAAGAAAGGCAGCTGAAAGCTGAGAGGGACCGGAGAGGCAGGCAACTGGTCACTCAGTTTTTCCCAAAGAAAGGTAGCTATCGCTCACATGTGTGTTCAAAATATTAGCGAATGGTAAATGAACAGTATGAACGTGGTTGGATTAGCCTATCAAGAGAACACTTTTACAGTTTGTACAGTGACATTTTTTCCATTTTAATAACTGAACTGACTTGTGTGATAAACAAGATGAAATATTACGTTATGCTGGTGCTAATAACTAGTGCTAATAACCAGTTTCATAACTAATGGGGTGCCCTAAATATGCACAGATTCAGCCTCAGGGGGACCTCCGCCCTACCAAACCACTGAATCCCCCTTTGGAGAAGGAGGTAAGCAGCAATACAACCCATAAATGCTTTAGGATTGAAGTTTTTAATGAGCGAGCGCCATATACAGTTTGCTAGATTAAAGTGTTGCAAATAAACTTTTTCTATGATTTATTAGCAGTCACATCACACATTTCACTACCAATTGTCCTAGCACAAGAAGGCATGTGGCAAAATCTTGAATTTTCATTTGTGATTGTAAATGCACCAGAATTAGTCACTGACCAGTTTTCATCTAGTCCCTGGTAGGTTAATACATAAAATGTAATAACAAAGTCACAAACTCAAGGTCCATGGGCTATCAAAAGTCAAATAATGACAATAGTGCAATTGTGACGAGGGTGGGCAAAGTTGGGGGGCCCAAAATTCTAATCTTTCATGGGGCCCAAAATTTCTGGCGGCACCCCTGCTTCTAGCCAGTGTAGTGTTAGCAAAGGCCAGTGCTAGCACAGGCCAAAGCTAGCGCAGTCAAGCTGATTATTATTATTATTATTATTATTATTATTATTATCCATGTATAATTTACTTAGTTACTTTTAAAATCAACATCAACAGCTACACACAACGGAGTGACCTGGCAGCCAAAATTATCTCAAAATCTTCCATTGTTAATGAAGCAAACCTCACAACCATGTTTGTTTACTAACTGTCACAGTCACTCGCTAGCGTGGAAGTTTTACATCTCCAACGTGTCTCTTTCCCAGTTTTTCGATGTCTTTTGGTATGTTTGTCTCTTGTAAATATGCGTGAAGAATATATAATGAAGTTTTGGTAGCCTTTTGGGTGTTTAGCACATCTTCGGTTTCAGTTTTTAGTTCATTTATTTAGTGCTTAATTATAGCATATCTAATCCTAGCAGTAGCATTGGATTAACCTCATCTTCTCTCTTTCCCAGCTGACAAAGAAACGATTGTGCTCATGTGCAGCAGAAAAGTTTTGTCACTGAATCTTCGCATGAGCTCTGACGTGTGACATCGTGTTGTCTTGACAACGTGCAATGTTATAACAATATTGCACGCTCATTCTCCATTGGGGAGAGTGGCGTAATACATGGAGAATAAGTGATATGATAACAATATTGCATGTGATCAGTAAACGCACTAGAAGGGAATAGAATTCATGTTTTTATTCCATGGAAAAAGTGTCCTATATGTATAATAATAAAATATATTTTCGAATTGCAGAATTATTATAGTAATAATAGTATTAAAGGAGAACTGAAGTCATTTTTAAACTTGCTTTATTTCTTAATTAATGTGTTATTCAATTATGTTTTCGGTTTTAGTAACCTTATATCGTGACTCGTATTGGCAAATAATTGCAATTATATACTATACTTATCGGCCTATTTGTTTTTTAGCCATGTTGAATTTAGTTCGTTTGGTCCACGGCAGGCGTCGCTTATCCGCGTGATCTTCACGAGACTTGTGCGAGACTTCGAAACATGAAGTGTCAGCCAGACCACAACAAAGTGCAAAACACATACTTGGCATCTTGTGTCACATTTATTCCACCAAATTAACTGTTTTCTAAACAAAATATTGCACAAAAACGAGTTTAAATGACGATTACTGCCTACTTTTTTCAAGCTTTCCTGACTGCTATCAAAACAAAACAGAACTTCCAGCTTGATTACATCAGCATTCGAAGGAGGGCGCGCACGTCTTTTGACAATGTTGGCAGATGTTGGTCACTTTGATTTCCGCTGTACGTTTTACTTCCGTCCTACGATGTCTCGCACAGGTCTCAACGAATCTCGTTTATGGCCATTGCGTTGACATATGGACTGATGTATTACAGAGCATATTTCAAACACTCAGAACTTGCTATAGCAGTGACAAAATAGCGATCAAAAATGCATTCCTATATTTAATAAAATGAAATAAATAGAATTTTGATAATTAAAAAAATTGCCTTCAGTTCTCCTTTAAATATCTGTGTCTGAGGCCTGGCATTGAGAAAATTTAAAAAGGTTAAAGCTTTTAACTACTGGCATGGATAAATTAATGCTGCTATATCCCTAATGTATATCACTCAAGTTTGCAAATGTACGGTATCAAATCATTCATGTATCAAATGCTTCAAATGCCGACCTATTTAACATTCAAACAGTAAAATTATGCTTGTCTGAGAGTCAAGGCCCTCCATTTAAAAAAAATAAATCAACTAGCTAAACTAACATTTTTCAAAAAAACTAACAAAATTAACACACAAAAAACCTGGACACAACATATACAGACGCTCTCAGTTGGCAATCTACAAATCCCCAATCCACATCAATATGCTTTTAACCCTGCTGACATCCTCTGTTCCTCTAATGGGAGATGGCCATAAAAACGGTCACATTTTAGTAGGATTAACTAGTTGAGATGTACAATATGCATACTGGAGAAGTTCTCGTTTGTAACCAGTCATCTTATTAGCGCTGTGTGGAGGAAGCAGATGGGAGGCTTAAATCTCATTTCTGTGCCTGTCAACTCGCTCATGTCAGAGCATGTTCAGAAACAAATTAACGAAACATGGGCTAATAAGGAGTCATGCTTGAGTGGAGTGACAGTAGACCCTCACGACTGCAGAGGAACATTCATGAAAACTATTGAGCCAATGAGCTGTTATTAGCTCACAAATTCAGACAATTGTAATACAAACAATGAACATTTAGTTGAACAGCATGAAGGAAGCACACACACACACAGTGGATATAAAAACTGTACACACCCCATTAAAATGATAGGTTTTTCTGATGTAAAAAAAATGAGACCATGATGAATAATTTCAAAACTTTTCCCACCTTTAATGTGACCTATAACCTGTACAATTCAATTGAAAAACAAACAAATCTGTTTCGGGGGGGGGACATACAATAAGCTGGTTGTTCAAGTGTACACACCCTTAAACTAATACTTTGTTGAAGCACCTTTTGATTAAATTTCAGCATTCAGTCTTTTTGGGGGGCGGCACGGTGGTGTAGTGGTTAGCGCTGTCGCCTCACAGCAAGAAGGTCCGGGTTCGAGCCCCGTGGCCGGCGAGGGCCTTTCTGTGCGGAGTTTGCATGTTCTCCCCGTGTTCGCGTGGGTTTCCTCCGGGTGCTCCGGTTTCCCCCACAGTCCAAAGACATGCAGGTTAGGTTAACTGGTGACTCTAAATTGACTGTAGGTGTGAATGTGAGTGTGAATGGTTGTCTGTGTCTATGTGTCAGCCCTGTGATGACCTGGCGACTTGTCCAGGGTGTACCCCGCCTTTCGCCCGTAGTCAGCTGGGATAGGCTCCAGCTTGCCTGCGACCCTGTAGAAGGATAAAGCGGCTAGAGATAATGAGATGAGATGAGTCTTTTTGGGTTCACACCATCAATTAAAATGACACTGATAACCCCAAATAAAGTTCAGACATTTACTCAGTTGCATCCTCCAGCAAAAGCCAGGGTTCACAGAGAGCTTAGAAAATGTCAAAGGGATCTCACTGTTCACTGCAAAAACCCGGCTTACAAAAACAAGAAAAAAAGTAATAAAATTTGGAATATTTTACTTAAAATAAGCAAAATTATCTGCCAACAGAACAAGAAAATTTGACTTGGCAAGATTTTTAAAAACAAGTAAATATATCTGTTAGGACTAGGACTGTTTTGGCCTCTAGAGGCCGCTGTTATTTCCTTTTCATGTCGTGTTTATTTTGGCCTCTAGAGGCCGCCACTGTTCCTGTGTCTTGTGTTTGTGTTAATTGCCTAATTATCTTCACCTGTGTCCTTAATTAGTTTGTCTATTTATACCCCTGAGTTCAGTCCTCTTGTCACGGAGTTTTTGTGCTGTTATGTTTATCTCCAGTTTCCTTTGTACTGTGTTTTTTGATCTTCTTAGCTTTTGAATTTTTGCACTTTGCTTTTCTTTTGGATTATACTCTTTGGTTTTTTTTTGTCTTTTGTTTTGCCCTGTATATAGTGTATATAGTTTAAATAAACCTTTTGATTCTTTTCTACTTCCGCCTCACGCCTCTGCATTTGAGTCATCCCCCTGGTGGCCTAGTGGGGGTTTGCTGGATTATCACACCAACGAACCAGGTTCGAATCCCAGCAAAACCCTAACAGAAAAACTCCGTCATGACCGACTCAGCAGAGGCTGCTTCAACTGTCTACCCGGCCAACCTTCAGGGAATTATGGCAGCTTTGACACGCTTCGGAGCGACCATGGACGCTCATGGACGTACGCTCACCAGCCAACGTGAGGCCCTCGCTCGCCACGAGGAACTGCTTCAGCAAATTGGGAAAACCCTGGCACAGCTGACATCTCTGCCTGCATCTCCTGCTCCTGATCCAGTTCCTGCTCCTGATCCAGCTCCCACTCCTGCTCCAGTGCCTCCTGCAATGCTGCCTTCTTCACCTCGCGAACCCAGCCTTCCTGCACCACAGAGGTATGACGGCAAGCACAGTGAGTGCCGAGAGTTCCTTACCCAGTGTCAACTCACCTTTGAGCTTCAGCCTACCACCTACACTACGGATCGCCGCAAGATTGCCTTTGTGATCACCTTATTAGCTGGTAAGGCGCGAGCCTGGGCTACTGCTATCTGGCAAAGACAGGGACCTGAGTGCTTTGATTTCCAGCTGTTTTCTGAAGAGATGCTTCGGGTCTTCGATCAGGCAGACATCAGTACCGACGCAGCCCGAAAGCTCATGTCCATCCGGCAAGGAGGAAGCGTCGCAGATTACGCCATCTCGTTCCGAACACTCGCAGCAGTAAGTGGATGGAACGAGACTGCCCTGGTGTCAGCCTTCCACCATGGTCTGTCTGACCCCATCAAGGACGGTCTGGCCTCTATTGGATGCCCAAGTGACCTCGAAACCCTCATCTCACATGCTATTCGTCTGGACAACAGGATGAGAGAACGCCACCAAGCCTTGAGCCCCCCCAGCCTCCCTACCTCTACCTGGAGACCATCTACCTCCTTCAGTGACTGTCCAGAACCCATGCAAGTGGGTCGTACTCGCCTCTCCGCATCTGAGAGGGAGCGCAGAAGGAGGGACAAGTGCTGCATCTACTGTGGCAAGCCTGGTCACTTCCGAGCATCATGTCCCGAACTCTTGGGAAAAGGACCGCCCCGTCCAGCCGAGGGAGGGTTGTGACGGGGCCTACCCTCTCTCCCGGACTCCCTGGTCAAGGAATCTACATCCCGGTCTCCATCTCCTGGGGTGAGTCTGTCCACTCTTGTCAAGCCTTGATAGACTCAGGGGCGGCTGGGAACTTTATGGATATTCACTTCGCCCAAAGCATCAATATTCCGACTGCACCTCTTGAAGTCCCACTGTCTGTGTCTGCCCTCGATGGCCAAGCGTTAGGTGATGGAAGAGTCACCCAAGTTACTTCTCCAGTTTTCCTCCAGTCTCAAGGTCACAAGGAAGAAATATCCCTGCACCTGATTCCTTCACCTGAGTTCCCAGTTATTCTAGGCCTTCCTTGGCTTACTCACCACAACCCTCGCATAGACTGGGTAACAAGCCAGGTTGTGGAATGGGGCCCTGCATGCCATGCCTCTTGTCTGCTCTCTAGCTCTCCTGTGTCTCCTGCCGAGCCCCCTGATCTCACCGAGTTATCTCAAGTTCCCACAGAGTACTGGGATCTCAAGGAGGTATTCAGCAAGAGCAGGGCCGCCGTTCTTCCTCCGCACCGGGCCTACGACTGTGCCATCGACTTGCTCCCTGGGACTACCCCTCCTCGTGGCAGACTGTTTTCACTCTCTCAGCCAGAACGCAAGGCCATGGAGGAATACCTCAAAGATGCCCTGGTCTCTGGGTTTATTCGACCCTCCACTTCACCTGCTGGAGCCGGCTTCTTCTTTGTCGGCAAGAAGGATGGGGGGCTCCGACCATGTATTGATTACAGGGGCCTGAATAAGATCACTGTGCGCAACCGATATCCCCTTCCGCTGATGTCCACAGCTTTCGACCTGCTCCAAGGCGCCACCGTCTTCACCAAGTTGGACCTACGGAACGCATACCACCTCATCCGTATCCGACAGGGAGACGAGTGGAAGACTGCCTTTAACACCCCGTCTGGGCACTACGAATACCAGGTGATGCCCTTCGGACTCACCAACGCACCAGCTGTTTTTCAGGCCCTAATCAACGACGTCTTAAGGGACATGATTAACCTATACGTTTTTGTCTACCTCGACGACATCCTTATCTTTTCCAAGACCGTGCAGGAGCACCGCCACCATGTCCGCCAGGTTCTCCAGAGGCTGCTACAGAACAATCTGTTCGCCAAGGCCCAGAAATGCGAATTTCATGTTCCCGAGGTCTCCTTTCTGGGATTTATTGTACGGACAGGCCAACTCCAAATGGACCCTGCCAAGACCCTGGCCGTCCGGGATTGGCCTACTCCCAAGTCCGTTAAGGAGGTTCAGCGGTTCTTAGGATTCGCTAACTTCTACCGCAAGTTCATCAGGAACTTCAGTTCTGTGGCAGCACCCATGTCAGACCTCACCAAAGGGACAGGTGGATCTTATGGCTGGTCTCCTCAGGCAGAAAAGGCATTCAAAGACCTCAAGGACCGCTTCTGCACGGCACCCATTCTGGTTCTCCCGGACACCTCCCAACCATTCATCGTGGAGGTGGACGCCTCGGACAGTGGTGTCGGCGCGGTGCTCTCTCAACGTTCGGAAGGAAAGCTGCACCCCTGCGCTTACTTCTCCCACCGCCTGAGTCCTGCTGAGTCCCGGTACGATGTGGGGGATCGAGAACTGCTAGCGGTCAAACTGGCCCTTGAGGAGTGGAGGCACTGGCTGGAGGGAGCACAACATCCATTCCTGGTTTGGACTGACCACAAGAACCTGGAGTACCTCCAGCAAGCCAAGAGACTGAACCCTCGACAGGCTAGGTGGGCCCTGTTTTTCAGTCGGTTTGACTTCACCCTCTCATACCGCCCCGGCTCCAAGAACACCAAACCTGACGCACTGTCCAGACTGTTCTCTGCCACTAACAGGGAGAATGAAGTCGGGCCTATTATCCCTGTGTCCCGGATTGTGGCCCCTGTCCGCTGGGGTATTGAGGAGGCTGTCCGACGAGCCCAACGCCAGGACCCCGGTCCTGGGACGGGGCCACCAGGCCTCTTGTACGTCCCACATCAAGCCCGGGCCAAGGTTCTCCAGTGGGGTCACTCTTCCCCTCTCACCGCCCACCCGGGAGCTCGGAGGACCCTGGACTTCCTGAAAAGACGCTTCTGGTGGCCTAACATGGAGAAGGAAGTAAGGTCATTTGTCCTGTCCTGTGAGGTTTGCACCAGAACCAAGAACCCACGACAGCGTCCCCAGGGTCTCCTGCATCCTCTGACCATTCCCCGGCGTCCCTGGTCCCACGTGGCAGTCGACTTTATCACGGGTCTCCCTGAGTCACAAGGTAACACGGTCATTTTGGTCTTAGTTGACAGATTCTCCAAGGCCTGCCGCTTCATACCACTGTGCAAACTCCCCTCTGCTCTTGAAACTGCGAAACTTTTGTTTAATCATGTCTTCCGAGTCTTTGGTCTTCCACAGGACATCGTCTCAGACCGAGGGCCCCAGTTCTCCTCCCGAGTGTGGCACGGGTTCTGCAAGGTCATCGGAGCCACTGCCAGCCTCTCCTCTGGGTTTCACCCACAGTCCAATGGTCAGACGGAGAGGCTCAACCAGGACCTGGAAACCACCCTGCGAGGCCTGGCTATGGATAACCCGACATCGTGGAGCACCTGGCTGCCATGGGCAGAGTACGCCCACAACACCCTGCAGTCATCGGCCACCAAGCTGTCGCCATTCCAGTGCCAATTCGGGTTCCAGCCACCTCTGTTCCCGGACCAGGAGGAGGACGCGGGGGTGCCCTCGGTCAACCAATATGTGAGACGGTGTCGCAAGACCTGGAGCAAGGTCAGGAAGACCCTCATACAGACCTCCAGAACCAACCAGACTCAGGCCAACCGCCATAGAAGACCTGCACACGCTTTCCGCCCTGGGCAGCGTGTTTGGCTGTCCACTAAGGACCTTCCACTGCGGGTGGAGAACCGCAAGCTTGCTCCTCGCTACATTGGCCCCTTCAAGGTGGTGCGCAGGGTGAACCCTGTCTCCTACCGGCTCCAGTTGCCCCGGACTCTGAGGATCAACCCCACTTTCCATGTTTCCCTGTTACGGCCCGTACTGACGTCTACGTATGCCCCTGCCCCTAGGAACCCCCCACCCCCCCGCATCTTCCAGGGGCAGACTGTGTTCACTGTGAATCGCCTGCTTGACTCCCGCCGGGTCCGCGGCGGGTTGCAATATCTGGTGGACTGGGAGGGCTATGGTCCTGAGGAGCGCTGCTGGGTTCCTGCTCGGGATGTCCTTGATAAAGAACTATGTCGGGACTTCCATTCGGCCCATCCGGATCGTCCTGGGAACGTCAGGAGACGCTCCTAGAGGGGGGGGTCCTGTTAGGACTAGGACTGTTTTGGCCTCTAGAGGCCGCTGTTATTTCCTTTTCATGTCGTGTTTATTTTGGCCTCTAGAGGCCGCCACTGTTCCTGTGTCTTGTGTTTGTGTTAATTGCCTAATTATCTTCACCTGTGTCCTTAATTAGTTTGTCTATTTATACCCCTGAGTTCAGTCCTCTTGTCACGGAGTTTTTGTGCTGTTATGTTTATCTCCAGTTTCCTTTGTACTGTGTTTTTTGATCTTCTTAGCTTTTGAATTTTTGCACTTTGCTTTTCTTTTGGATTATACTCTTTGGTTTTTTTTTGTCTTTTGTTTTGCCCTGTATATAGTGTATATAGTTTAAATAAACCTTTTGATTCTTTTCTACTTCCGCCTCACGCCTCTGCATTTGAGTCATCCCCCTGGTGGCCTAGTGGGGGTTTGCTGGATTATCACACCAACGAACCAGGTTCGAATCCCAGCAAAACCCTAACAATATCTAGCTTTAGAAACCCCACAGATGTCTTAAAACTAGTGTATTTATACTAAAAACAAGTAAAGTTGTACTACTCATTTTAACATGCTGGATACTTTGTCCCCCAACCAACAGTTTGACTATTTCATCTGGGCATATTGGTGTGCTCTGTTTAAGTAAGTGTTTATACCAACTGAGACCGCCAAATAAATCAAAATCAAAACAACAAACCAATCCATTTTGTAGCCTATTTTTGTTGCCAGATTGACAATACAACAATTCATTTAATTTAGTTATCTGCTTTCTGTTAAGAGATTAAAAGAAAGGATAAGATGCTTGAAATAAGAAATTCTGACTTTGACAAACTTGTCATGGTTAATATAACACCGATGAAATTAAGGTAATTCTCATTTTAAGACAGAACTTACTCATAACCAGTAATAAAATCTCAATAACAAGTTATAATACCTTATTAAGATAATTGAGGGAAAAAATGATTAAAGTAAGTGAAATACCCTTACACAAAACCTGCCTGGAAAGGAGAATTATCTTGGCAGACAAATAACAAGCATATTTTGTCTTGATTTAAGATATTTAATCTTGGTTAGATTTTGCTTTTTGCAGTGTTGAAAGGTATCAGTCAGGAGAAGGGTACAAAAACATTTCCATGCCATTAGATATACCATGGAGTACAGTGAAGACAGTCATCGAGAAGTGGAGAAAATATGAGACAACAGTGACATTATTGAGAACTGGACGCCCCTCCAAAATTGATGAAAAGACAAGATGAAAACTGGTCAGGGAGGCTGCCGAGAGGCCTACAGCAACACTGAAGGAGCTGCAGGGATTTCTGGCAAGTACTGGTTGTGTACTACATGTGACAACAATCTCCCGTATTCTCCATATGTCTGGACTATGAGGTAGGGTCACAAGATGGAAGCCTTTTCTTACAAAGAAAAATATCTAGGCCCGGCTAAATTTTGAAAAAAAAAAAAAAACATCAACTGTCCCAAAAGCATGTGGGAAAACATGTTATGGTCTGATTAAACCAAGGTTGAACTTTTTGGCCACAATTCCAAAAGGTATGTTTGGCGCAAAAACAACACTGCACATCACCAAAAGAACCCCATACCCACGGTGAAGCATGGTGGTGGCAGCATCATGTTTTGGGGTCGTTTTTCTTCAGCTGGAACAGGGGCTTTAGTCAAGGTGGAGGGAATTATGAACAGCTCTAAATACCAGTCAATTTTGACCTAAAACCTTCAGTTGTCTGCTAGAAAGCTGAAAATGAAGAGGAATTTCATCTTTCAGCATGACAATGACCCCAAAAAAGTTTTAGAATGGCCCAGCCAGAGCCCAGACCTAAATCCAATTGAAAATCTGTGGGGTGACCTGAAGACGGCTGTGCACAAGAGATACCCTTGCAATCTGACAGATTCTGAGTGCTTTTGGAAGGAAGAGTGGGCAAATATTGTCAGGTCTAGATGTGGCAGGCTGATAGACTCTGACCCCAAAAGACTGAATGCTGTAATTAAATCAAAAGGTGCTTCAACAAAGTATTAGTTTAAGGGTGTGCACACTTATGCAACCAGCTTATTGTATGTTTTTTATTTTTTATGTTTTTCTCCCTAACAGATTTGCTTGTTTTTCAACTAAATTGTACAGGTTATAGGTCACATTAAAGGCAGAAAAGTTTTGAAATTATTTATCATGGTCTCATTTTTTTACATCAGAAAAATGTTTTCAGCTTATTGTGTCATATATGATGTCATTAAATGTGTACATAGACAATATGAAGAAAAATAAGCTTGGAATGAAGTAGCAGAGATCATTGGTATCTCTGGAGAGTGTATGTAGCTAGTACCGTTAGCTTGCACTGCTAATCTGCTAATACAAAGTCAAGTCAAAGTCCCTCTCATGCTAGAATCTGGTCTTCCCAGGCAGTCTCCTGTCCTGGTACTAATCAACTCTTTAAGGCATATGGGTGCGGTGCTAATCTCCGTTTTGATAGCCCTCGGCCTTTCACCTATTGCATAGCTAGGGTTACAGTCAGGGGCTAGTCCTCTGGTAACCACAGGAATTTGACTTCCCCACTCACATCTGTATTGCAGCATGCCTTACCAGATGGTAGTAGGTACCATTTGGCAAGGCATGCTTCAATACAGCATGCCTTTGGTCTTTGGTATGTCCCAACTGCGAGTCGAACTCACAATCTCCTGGTAACCACTAGACCAATATGAAGCCTGGCACATGACTCATCCAATTTTACCACTTCATGAAAATGTGAGAATTAATTTTGAATAGAATTTAAGGACAAATAAATTGTATAGTAAATTGTGTGCCTTTAGAAAAATGTGAAGCCCTGGCTCGTCACCAACAAAAGACAAACAAGTGATGAGTGTGAAAGCAGGGTTAAAAATGACATATGCTCACAGTGCATCAGTGGTGGCTGGTAGTCTTTCAAACAGGGGAGGCTGGTCGGTTATGATATTTCCAGATTTTAAAACAAAAATGAAAAAACACATCAATTTTGCCCATACTCTTGCCTCTGATCTGGCTGATTGTTGGCAGGGTCACAAACTGTGAAATAACAGGTTCTTTTGGCCCATTAGCCTACTGTCCAATATACATGATGGTGGTGTTGGGGGGGGATATTTTAACATTTTATATTTTAAAATTGTGGCATGTGGTTTAAAAATTGATCATTATTGAAAGCAGCTCTTTGTCAGGAACCTCAGCAGTAACAGCAGAGTGTTCTGGAATAGGCACAAGCACTGACCTTGGGGAGCCAAACATAGAGCTGGGTGCCACACATTTCATTCAATGACACTTTCCCTATATTTTACTTATTTTGACTGAGAAATGTTTTACTGACAATTTTGATAACCCTTCACTTTTAATCCAGGTCTGTAGTGTGAAATGTTCTCGGCTGTGTTTTTGTTTAAAAATGTTTTCCAAATTGTAGCTGTGTTTAATTCATATCCAGAAAAATATATATTCCAATATAATATACTCAGCATAAACATTTTAAATAGATTCTATATTTTTGGTCCATCCATGACATATTACTAAAGTAGCCTATTTACTGTTGTTGATGTGGGTCACTTGCTGTTAGCCAATTCACTTTCTCATACCAGGAGAGCTGAAAGGAACGAGTATTATTCCCTACCTTTTTCACCAAGTCAATTTGAGGCGTTGGTCTACCCTGCTCTTTAATTTTAATTTTTTCCTCGAAAGGAAGACTGGCAAATGGCTTCGCCAAAATTAAATCAGCAATGCTTGGCCTCCGTGCGCAGCTTTCTTGCTAGCTGACTAGCCCCCTCAAGTTCAAGTTCAGTCACTCAAACAAATGAAATTTCTGGAACTAAGATAACAAACTTGACAACACTATATTTACACTTTATTTACAATGAAAATATATACAAACTAAGAAAGCTGGTAGAAACCGTATGTAATGAATTAAATTGAAATGTAAGCTGATCTCTTACAATACACCACAGCACTTGCGAATCCGCATGGGACTGAACTGAAATTCACCGCTGCCTGTCTATATTTGAAACGAGCTGTCAGTCAAAGAAAATATTCGGCCGCTTTCACCAATCACCAGTCTCCTCGCGGAAACTGCCATGTCCCTCCCACTGTGAGGCTGGGAGTCCGTGGGCGGGTGTTTTCGCAGTATTTGTCCAATAATCGTCTTGCATTTTGAGATTGAAAAGCGCATCGCTCCCAAATGCCATTGAAGTCCACTGAGGCTGGGAGTCCGTGAGACTCCGTGGGTGGGCGTTTTCGCAGTATTTGTCCAATAAACGTCTTGCATTTTGATATTGAAAGCGCATGCTCCCAAATGCCATTGAAGTCCACTGAGGCTGGGCTGCATCGCGCTGTCACGAGGGGGAAAAACTCACGCACACATTAGGCGAACTGGGAAAAGTTATAACGGAATGATTTCGCACTGTAGTTGGGTTGAGCACATATATTTCTATGATTCTGGATCTGAAATAGCAATGTTATAAGGTCGGCTATAACATAAGCCTAGCGCAATTCATCCTACATGATGTTCGTCATTTTTAGAGGAGGCTGAGCCTCCCTCGTTGTCTTAGAGCAATCGCCCATGCAGTGCATTATGGGTAATACACAGAGAATCTGCGCCACTGAGAATAATATCTAAAACAACAAATTTCTTAAAATGTGCCAAATTCTGATGTTCCATATGGACATAACACAACATTACAGCACCATAGTGTATTGTTTGGAATTTTTCTTCATTTTAAATTTCTTTTGTTCTGCTCTTTGATATATTTTTCACACTTTCCCCAAAGAGCTTACATTTTATATCATTCTTCTCATCAGAGCATTTTTTTTTATATATTTGTTGAGCCAGATTAAAAACAAAAAACAAAAAACAAACAAACCAACAAACAAAAAAAAACCATGTTGTGAACTTATGGCATTTCACTTTCTATTTTGTGTCACTGTTATTTAGATTAAAATCTTTCATATTTCACACACCACCTCTGCAGCTAACCATCTGAAAAATAATTCATATTTCTCCTTGTCAGCTATTCTTTCTGTTCTTGCTCTGTGCATTCAAGGCTGCTTTTGAACTCAACTTTTAGCATCTGAATTCTTGTAGTGTGAGCTTTCAACACTTTTCCGAACAAGTAGCATCCTAGAGAGAACCTGAATACAAACCCCACATCAACATCCTTCAGGAAATGTCAGCGTTCAAAGATAAAACATTCGTTCCCTTTGCGTTGCGACACACACCTGCCTTGTGAAATGTGACAAGGCCGTCTTACAGTGTAAGCAAATGATTGTATAAGATGAACAGAGATGCCTGTCATTTCCATTGGATGTTTTCTTGTCAAATAGTTAACCCAGATAGCTAGTTTGTTATCTACATATCTATCTACTTGCCATTTACAGTGGTGCTTGAAAGTTTGTGAACCATTTAGAATTTTCTATATTTCTGCATAAATATGACCTAAAACATCATCAGATTTTCACACAAGTCCTAAAAGTAGATAAAGAGAACCCAGTTAAACAAATGAGACAAAAATATTATACTTGGTCATTTATTTATTGAGGAAAATGTTCCAATATTACATATCTGTGAGTGGCAAAAGTATGTGAACCTTTGCTTTCAGTATCTGGTGTGACCCCCTTGTGCAGCAATAACTGCAACTAAACGTCTGCAGTAACTGTTGATCAGTCCTGCACACTGGCTTGGAGGAATTTTAGCCCGTTCCTCCATACAGAACAGCTTCAACTCTGGGATGTTGGTGGGTTTCCTGACATGAACTGCTCGCTTCAGGTCCTTCCACAACATTTCCATTGGATTAAGGTCAGGACTTTGACTTGGCCATTCCAAAATGTTAACTTTATTCTTCTTTAACCATTCTTTGGTAGAACGACTTGTGTGCTTAGGGTCGTTGTCTTGCTGCATGACCCACCTTCTCTTGAGATTCAGTTCATGGACAGATGTCCTGACATTTTCCTTTAGAATTCACTGGTATAATCCAGAATTTATTGTTCCATCAATGATGGCAAGCCGTCCTGGCCCAGATGCAGCAAAACAGGCCCAAACCATGATACTACCACCACCATGTTTCACAGATGGGATAAGGTTCTTATGCTGGAATGCAGTGTTTTCCTTTCTCCAAACATAATGCTTCTCATTTAAACCAAAAAGTTCTATTTTGGTCTCATCCATCCACAAAACATTTTTCCAATAGCCTTCTGGCTTGTCCACATGATTTTTACCAAACTGCAGATGAGCAGCAATGTTCTGTTTGGAGAGCAGTGGCTTTCTCTTTGCAACCCTGCCATGCACACCATTGTTGTTCAGTGTTCTCCTGATGGTGGACTCATGAACATTAACATTAGCCAGTGTGATAGAGGCCTTCAGTTGCTTAGAAGTTACCCTGGGGTCCTTTGTGACCTCACTGACTATTATACGCCTTGCTCTTGGAGTGATCTTTGTTGCTCAACCACTCCTGGGGAGGGTAACAATGGTCTTGAATTTCCTCCATTTGTACACAAATCTGTCTGACTGTGGATTGGTGGAGTCCAAACTCTTTAGAGATGGTTTTGTAACCTTTTCCAGCCTGATGAGCATAGAAAACACCTGACTCTAATTTCACCTTCAAATTAACTGCTAATCCTAGAGGTTCACATACTTTTGCCACTCACAGATATGTAATATTGGATCATTTTCGTCAATAAATAAATGACCAAGTATAATATTTTTGTCTCATTTGTTTAACTGGGTTCTCTTTATCTACTTTTAGGACTTATGTGAAAATCTGATGATGTTTTAGGTCATATTTATGCAGAAATATAGAAAATTCTAAAGGGTTCACAAACTTTCAAGCACCACTGTATCTGTCTAGCTGGCATGCTAACACAATATTTCTGACAATATGACCTTTAAATGTGTTCTTAAAGCAAGACGGCCTTTCAATTTCATAAAATCTGTGAAATTTAGTTCCCTTGGAAATGTGGTCATTGTGATATATGTTTATTTCTGTAATATCTCACAAAATATCAGGCCATTCTGTGGCTGGGAAGTTATTTAATTTGAGGGGATTAAAGCAAATAATGTGCATGAAATCGCTCACTTTGTGCAGTCACGCAGACAGAGGAAGTCCGTGTGCGCATGCGCAGGTTTATATTTGTCTGCTTTTTCTTCTTCTTTTGGGTTTTACAGCAGCTGGCATCCACAATGTTGCATTACTGCCATCTACAGGTTTACCTTTGACTGTGCACTGATAGTTCCATCATTCTGTCACTAAATGAACAGCTGATCACACCGAGGTACTCGCTGACCGCCGGTATTTATTAGTTTGGCCCTGCGTTTCCTTTCCTTCACAAATTTACATAACGTCTTTTATTCTTGCTTCCTGTTACTTGAGTCTGTCTTTCACATTTCATTCACACACTCACGTCCTCCATTTTTCTCTCCTGTTTCAAATTTGTATCCCACAATGCCTTGCATGAACGGGGAAAGCCCACCATGTGATGCATGATATAGTATCTTGAATTGGGTCATGGTGAAGATGGAAAAAATAGCAGAGAATTTAGGGCCATGTGGCTCTAAATTCCTTCATTGTTCTATTTAAAAAAACAAAACAAAACAAAAAAAGAATAAAATTAGAATTCTGTGATTCAAATTCCGTAGCTTTCAGTCCACTAAAGAAAAATAACTGGGTGTCAGGGAAAATTCTTTTTATGACCTACACTTCAAAAATATGAAAGGCGGTCTACCTTTAAATGATTAACTGATCGAAGATCCACTTCTCATAGAAAAAAAAATCATTGATGCATTGTGCTTTTATTCACCTGTGTAGACAAATAAAATCTCAAGCCCCCCAGTACAAGACGTCCCTCCTTTGCTGCATCTATTTTGCGAAATGAAGCCTGGAATAGTGATTAAATGAATTCACTTCATCTGGCACAGATTAATTGACTGATTAGCTGATTGCCATGGCTCATTTGCACAGTAACAATATCGCTCGCATATGTAGCATCTTGAATTGACTCTTATTTATTAATTCCGGCAAGAACTCATTTCCAAATGGAAGCGTATTACTGTCTATGGTGGCTGATTATTAATATCGGCCCTTTAAACTATTCTTCAGCGGTCGAATGATATCCCCTGTCGAAACATGCCTCTCAGAGCTGGAATTTCAAGTGGTATCAACTTGGGCAACGATGGATAAGTGATAATCCGGTGCAGCTCTGAACTTCTTGGTTTGTCTAAGCCAGCGGGAGTCTGGTACTGCACTGTTTTACATATCAGTGATTCTAAAGTGGAGAAAAATGTCACCTAGTGTGCTCTGATGCTCAGCTGGGGACCCATCACTGCACTCATGCATTAGTTCTGGGTGCTTTGAGAGTTTGACAGCCAAGCTCTTTACTTGATGTGTGGTATAGAAGATTTTTTTTTTAAATTAACCCCAAACGAAACATTTGCAGTCTGCACTTTGGACAGATTTGGAAGGAGAGTGTAAGGACCAAATTGTTGTCCTTCAGTCAACATTTCTGTAGGTGGTTGTGACAGCAGAACATCACTGACTGGGAAACAGACGCAGTAATACAAGGTGGCAAACAAGCAAGGCTTTGAAATGCTTTACAGAATGCATGCAACAGTCAGCTCTGGCAAATAATGATACATTTTAGGCTCTGTCCACACGGCAACAGATTCAGGTGAATCTGATAAAAATTTTTTATCATTTCGGCCTGGCGTCCACACGGCACCGCCGTTTTGGGTGCCCCAAAACGATATTTTTTGAGAACGGGTTCCAGAGTGGAAAAATCTGGCAACGGCGCCGTTGCGAAGTCGTCTGGATGAATAGAACGGATTTGTTTATGATGACGTCACAACCACATGACTAGAACAAGCAGCACTCTCGCATGCATCATTCGCGCATCATCTGTCACTTCTGTTCACTGCTTTTTTAATGTACTAATCACTTTCGTATATAGTATTCTTTAGTGTGGATTTAGTAAACTGTGTGGGTGTTGTACATAGACAAGTGACTCAAACCATTTCTTGCCTGCTTTCTATTGGATACGAATCTTTTGAAATTGTTTACGAGTCATTCTATAATTAGGGGTACATCTCAAGTCCATGTGCTGTATTTGTCAATTTCACTAACTATTAACTTCAGCCAATGATCTTTTGTACATTAGCACACATTTCTCTTTTATATAATACAAAAAGTGGCGGCACGGTGGTGTAGTGGTTAGCGCTGTCGCCTCACAGCAAGAAGGTCCTGGGTTCGAGCCCCGGGGCCGGCGAGGGCCTTTCTGTGTGGAGTTTGCATGTTCTCCCCGTGTCCGCGTGGGTTTCCTCCGGGTGCTCCGGTTTCCCCCACAGTCCAAAGACATGCAGGTTAGGTTAACTGGTGACTCTAAATTGACCGTAGGTGTGAATGTGAGTGTGAATGGTTGTCTGTGTCTATGTGTCAGCCCTGTGATGACCTGGCGACTTGTCCAGGGTGTACCCCGCCTTTCGCCCGTAGTCAGCTGGGATAGGCTCCAGCTTGCCTGCGACCCTGTAGAAGGATAAAGTGGCTAGAGATAATGAGATGAGATGAGATGAGATAATACAAAAAGTCAACAAATTACATCATTTTACTCTGCAAAAATGCATATATAATACTGGAATTTGTTGGTGTTTTTATGCTGTCCGATTTTCCAAATGTCAGGTTTGGTCTTCATATTTACATTAAAAAAAAAGGTTTTTGTTTAAAATTTTTACAAATATTTATTCATGGTAATTATTATAATATGACAAAAGTGTTTAACCCCCATCCTACCATGCTATTTTACACCTTAATCTTACCATGTGGGGTCCGTTTGGACCCCAATACTTTTCTTTAAAATTAAAGCTTATAAAGACAAAATCACCAGATAAGTTTTGTTCAGAACATCTTGTATTAATAACAGCAATACACTAAAGGGCCCAAGGCATAAAGAACACACTTAACCTTCATCCTACCAGCCAATTTTACATACACAAACTACCAGGTGGGGTCCGTATGGACCCCAGGAGGGAATACCTTGAAATCAATGCAGTAAGAACCAATTCAATGCAGCAAACAGACATAACTTTATTGAAGAACAAAATCCACTATGGCTGAATATCAATGATGTATTATAAATGCAATAACATTGCAATAATATTGCAATAACTAGCATACATGTAGCAAATTATAGCGCCACAAAAAAATTGGCATTATATACATGATTTTTGCAGCTCATGCAGCTGTAAAACATTCTGGATTACAACTTAGGTCTTTTCTTACAGAATTTAAAACAAAAAAGTAATTGTAAAATAATTTAGGGCTTTTGTTTTGCAGCCTGTGCTTATTGCAGCAGTGGGGTCCACACGGACCCCAAGAAGGAATGCCTTGGTAGTTTCATTATGGAACATAAAATAAATAAAAGAATTTAACTTTCAGTGTGCTATTCAATTATAAAATGAAAGACAGATAAACTTTACTCTGGGGTCCGGTTGGACCCCAGTAACAAATTAATTATACCTTCACAATGCAAAAAGCTGATCTTCCGGTGCTTTAGTGTTTTAATTAAGACATAAATTCCGATAAATTCATAAAACGGTGAGGCAGTATGTCATATTTTTAAAATGGCAAACAAACATATAGGTGCGGGGTCCAGATGGACCCCACTTGGTAGGATGAAGGTTAAAAGCCTAAAATGCTTTATATTATAAATTAATTGAAGAATTTTGTGTGCGTCCGAGAAACTTATGTCAACTGTGTTATCCACTGAACACCCCCCCCCCCCCCCCCCCCCCATAAATTGGCAAATGGTTTGGTCCTAAGTCATGTGACCAACATCATGTGATGTCATATCCTCTTTGGTGGGAAATTTGAAGACCGTGTGGTAAGTTTTGAGTTCCCCTCTTCAATATTTTCATCAATACTGTTGTATAGTCCTAGAGAGGGTTAATTGTCTGTCAACTGTGTTGTCAACATATTCATATAAACCTGATTTAGAAATTGTATTTACAAAGTATACAACTAAAGATAATAAAAATATGAATTAAGGTCTTGTAGTGAAAGCTCTGAGGTCTGCAGTTAGCACAACACTCTAAAAATGGCCGAAATGTCAACTGTGTTACCGTCAACTGTGTTACCCATCAGCTATGACACAGTTGAGGAGGAGTATGTTTTTGTCACTTAATCTTCATATTGACAGACAAACAAACAGAATGATTTAATATGTTCAATTTGTTAAATAAGCTACGTTTCTCTGAAATTGTGTCTAAATGTTGTTTTAACAGTTCACCTGAATTCATCAGCTTATTTGTAGTTAAATTTAAAACAATAAAAAGCTCTTTTTATCCTAAAAAGTGTCCTCTTGTTCTTCTGCCCTGTCAACTGTGTTACTCCCGTCAATTGTGTTACATTGCCTGTCAACTGTGTTGCAAGTGTTTTTTGTGCTATAAATCTCTTATGTGTTTGATGAACTGTAAAATAAAAGATTGGGGATTATCTCTGGATAGGGAAGTCTTGTATAAGGAGGGAGAACAACTCTAAATTCGATGTAACAAGGATTTATGTTGAAAAAAGTGTCATTCTGCATCACAGTGAACCATAAAATCCTATTTATGAAGCTCAAAATTCATATTTTCCATAACAGTTGTACAGATTAATTAAAAACATCTTGTTAATGGACTTAAGCACTTTCAAACAAATGTGTTTTCAAATGTGTAGTATTTTTATATATGTTTAAAGTGCTGATGACACGTTTTTGACATCTTTGGCGATGTTTTATAACATAAAAAGTAATTCCCGATGATCCATGTATTAATTCACGAAGGCGCCTATTTTACAAGTTATGATAAAAAACGCGGCTATTTGGGCAAATTTGACGGGGCTGCAGCACCCAGGAGACGAAAGAGGAGGAGGAGCTATATGACGTCAGCGAAAGAACCTTCCTCCTAACTTACCAGTTTGTTGTTGATGCGACAGGTGTTCAGTTTGTCATTATTAGTATTATTATTATACATTATATATATTAGTTATTATGCCTTCGCGTTGTGTTGCCGGCTTTTGCTCCAAAACCTACAAGGATGGGGTAAGTTTATTCAAGTTTCCCAGAGATCCCGAGCTGCATGCGAAGTGGGTGAAGCAAGTCAGGCGCACTCGTGACAAGTGGGAGCCCTCACCAACATCCGTCCTGTGCTCTGAACACTTCGATTTGGATTGTTTTGACACCCTTCCCAGCTTAAAAGAATCTCTTGGGTGTTCAGTTCAGCACAAATGTGTGTTACTACCATCAGCAGTGCCTACACAGTGTTGCCAGATTGGGAGGTTTCCCGCCTAGTTGAGCGGTTTCAAGTGCATTTTGGTGGGTTTTGAACATATTTTGGGCTGGAAAACATCAGCAGTATCTGTTGCCACATACTGCTGAAGTTTTCCAGCCCAAAATATGTTCAAAACCCACCAAAATGCACTTGAAACCGCCCAACTGGGCGGGATTCCTCCCAATCTGGCAACACTGCCAGTATTCCGGAGGGGGTCTACTAGTAGCTATGCCGGATCCAAAGACAGTCCTCCTGTCAGAACATGTGTTGTGAAACGACATAAGATAAAGGTACATAGAGCTATAGATTCTACATGATAATCATAAATGTAATCATGAAGTCGGCGTGATATCAGTCATGTATTTGCTTGTGAAAGCTTGCGGCTTTCATGTAACTGCCGCCTAGCAATGAGAGGCAAAGGGTAAATAGGGTAGGCTATCATAGATTCTATTCGGAAGAGATCAACACAATTCTAGACTCCCAGAAGAGGAAGAGCTAGCACTAGAGAGTTCACCGGCGTTTTCATGCGCCATTTCCATTGAGTAGAACCAGAGTAGAACAGCCAGTGAACCGCAGCGTGTTCTTCCGCTGACGTCACAACATGGCCACGAGCCACGGACCCAATTTTCTTGCGCTGTGCAATTAAAAGTTGGATATTTGCATAATAACAGCTTCTTTTCACGTAATTATAACAGAAATCTAACATGTTTGCCATGCTGTATAGTTTATTTAAGAAATTGCATAGAGTCATGTTCGTGTCATCAGCACTTTAAGATGACATAACATTTGTCCGTAACACGGTTGACAAAATAAACAATCAAATGTTCATTTTCATTAAAATATTTTAAAAGTAATTTAAGATTAAGCTTGGCAATTAATTTGTTTAGGAACTTGAGGGTATATACCATGGAAACATATAGGTTATTTATTGAAAAAGAATACTGATATTTTGAGATTTTGCTTTACATGAAATGTACCCCTAATTATAGAATGACTCTTACACATTAACCTGACTGACCTGCCAGACAGACAATTTACACCTGCTTTGATGAACAGAAAGTACAGCCTTCCACACAAAGCAACAGTTACCTGACTATAATGGAGGCAGAGGGGAAAAGGGTCAGAAGACCCTTCAACAGACTGTTTTGTATGAACCACTGCATTGCATTCACTTTTGTATACAGCTTTTCTTTTAAATAAACAAGTAACTGAACCATTTCTTGAATTTCTTTTTTTTATTGGATAAGACTGCTTTTCAAAATGTTCACACACAATATAAAAAGTTATATAAATTATATAAAAATGCTTTTCAAAATGTTCACACACAATAAGAAAATTAAGTTATATAAAACTATGCACACTAATAAAACTAATTTGTACACACAGAAGGCACGATTTCCTAGCGTAGTCACAGCCATCTTCTTGTTGTTGTGTGTTTGTTCCTGTGAGTGCTTCATGCCGGGTAGAGGAAGGGGTTTATGTGCATGCATCCTACTTCTTCTGTTGTTCTGGTGTCTCCAATGGGACCGTCTTACAGCGCACGTAGAGGTGTGGCATGTGTATTGCATCGTTTTCAGCAAGCGTTGCGTTGCCATATGTACGGTACCTGATATTTTACTGATCCGTTGCCCATGTGGATGCGATATTTTTTTTTACCCGCTAAAAAAAAAATCTCGTTGCCGTTGTCGTGTGGATGTAGCCTTAGTTGAACATAATATTGTCGCAGTTGTCTTGCAATACTCATTATGCCAAAAGTGAAGTTTCAAAATGAGCAGATAGATTTACTGTAGTCACTGAATAATTCATTGATCATCAGTAACTGCTTTATCAGGGTCAGGAATATAGAGTTTATCTGAAAACAAAGGCACAGATCGGTTATGCATGATTCCAACCTTGAACTTAAACTCATTTTTCTTGTGTGAAATGGGCTCAAGCGAGGAGCAGTATTCTGACAATTTGTTGTAAGCACAATATATCAGTTTACAATTAATGCTGAGGTTGTCATTAATAACTATCATTAAAGGTAGACTGCCTTTCAGATTTTTCAAGTGTAGATCATAAAGAGAATTTTCCCCGAGACCCAATTATTTTTATTTAATGGACCGAAAGCTACTGAATTTGAATCACAGAATTCCAATTTTATTATTTATTTATTTTTTAATTGAACAGTTTATCTCCATGTGGCCCTAAATTCTCCGCTATTTTTTCCTGCTTCACCATGATCCAATTTAACATACTGTTATGCATCACATGGTGGGCTTTCCCTGTTTGCGCAAGGCATTGTGGGATACAAATTTGAAACAGAAGAGACAAATGGAGGATGTAAGTATGCGAATGAAATGTGAAAAACAGACTACAGTGACAGAAAGCAAGAAGAAAAGACGTTATGTTATATGCGAAGGAAAGGAAACACAGGACCAAACTAATAAATATCGGCGCTCAGCGAGCACCTCAGTGTGATCAGCTGTTTGTTTAGTGACAGAATGATGGAACTGTCAGTGCATGCTCAAAGGTAAACCTGTAGATGGCAGTAATGCAACATTGTGGATGCCAGCTGCTGTAAAACCCAAAAGAAGAAGAAGAAGCAGAAGGTAAACCTGCTCATGCACACATGGACTTCCTCTGTCTGCTTGACTGCGTGAAGCGAGTGATTTCATGCACATCATTTGCTTTAATCCCCTCAAATTAAATAACTTCCCAGCCACAGAATGGCCTGATATTTTGTGAGATATTACAGAAATAAACGTATATCACAATGACCAAATTTCCAAGGGAACTAAATTTCACTGATTTTATGGAATTGAAAGGCCTTCGAGCTTTAAACAAACCTATATCTCAGCTAGGATCCTTTCCGTGCCCTGTATGATTACAGTGGTGCTTGAAAGTTTGTGAACCCTTTAGAATTTTCTATATTTCTTCATAAATAACCTAAAACATCATCTGATTTTCACGCAAGTCCTAAAAGTAGATAAAGAGAACCTACTTAAACAAATGAGACAAAAAATATTATACTTGGTCATTTATTTATTGAGGAAAATGATCCAATATTACATATCTGTGAGTGGCAAAAGTATGTGAACCTTTGCTTTCAGTATCTGGTGTGACCCCCTTGTGCAGCAATAACTGCAACTAAACGTCTGCGGTAACTGTTGATCAGTCCTGCACACTGGCTTGGAAGAATTTTAGCCCATTCCTCCGTACAGAACAGCTTCAACTCTGGGATGTTGGTGGGTTTCCTCACATGAACTGCTCGCTTCAGGTCCTTCAGCAACATTTCCATTGGATTAAAGTCAGGACTTTGACTTGGCCATTCCAAAATGTTAACTTTATTCTTCTTTAACCATTCTTTGGTAGAACGACTTGTGTGCTTAGGGTCGTTGTCTTGCTGCATGACCTACCTTCTCTTGAGATTCAGTTCATGGACAGATGTCCTGACATTTTCCTTTAGAATTCACTGGTATAATCCAGAATTCATTGTTCCATCAATGATGGCAAGCCGTCCTGGTCCAGATGCAGCAAAACAGGCCCAAACCATGATACTACCACCACCATGTTTCACAGATGGGATAAGGTTCTTATGCTGGAATGCAGTGTTTTCCTTTATCCAAACATAATGCTTCTCATTTAAACCAAAAAGTTCTATTTTGGTCTCATCCATCCACAAAACATTTTTCCAATAGCCTTCTGGCTTGTCCACATGATTTTTACCAAACTGCAGATGAGCAGCAATGTTCTGTTTGGAGAGCAGTGGCTTTCTCTTTGCAACCCTGCCATGCACACCATTGTTGTTCAGTGTTCTCCTTATGGTGGACTCATGAACATTAACATTAGCCAATGTGAGAGAGGCCTTCAGTTGCTTAGAAGTTACCCTGGGGTCCTTTGTGACCTCACTGACTATTATACGCCTTGCTCTTGGAGTGATCTTTGTTTCTCAACCACTCCTGGGGAGGGTAACAATGGTCTTGAATTTCCTCCATTTGTACACAAATCTGTCTGACTGTGGATTGGTGGAGTCCAAACTCTTTAGAGATGGTTTTGTAACCTTTTCCAGCCTGGTGAGCATCAGCAACGTTTTTTTCTGAGGTCCTCAGAAATCTCCTTTGTTCGTGCCATGATACACTTCCACAAACATGTGTTGTGAAGATCAGACTTTGATAGATCCCTGTTCTTTAAATAAAACAGGGTGCCCACTCACACCTGATTGTCATCCCATTGATTGAAAACACCTGACTCTAATTTCACCTTCAATTAAATGCTAATCCTAGAGGTTCACATACTTTTGCCACTCACAGATATGTAATATTGGATCATTTTTCTCAATAAATACATGACCAAGTATAATTTTGTCTCATTTGTTTAACTGGGTTCTCTTTATCTACTTTTAAGACTTGTGTGAAAATCTGATGATGTTTTAGGTCATATTTATGGAGAAATGTAGAAAATTCTAAAGGGTTCACAAACTTTCAAGCACCACTGTACATGCTAAATTGAATATTTGCCTATTTCTCATTCATATATCACCATATCTGCAGCACGGTGGTGTAGTGGTTAGCACTGTCACCTCACAGCAAGAAGGTCCTGGGTTCGAGCCCAGTGGCTGGCGAGGGCCTTTCTTTGTGGAGTTTGCATGTTCTGCCTGTGTCTGCGTGGGTTTCCTCCGGGTGCTCCAGTTTCCCCCACAGTCCAAAGACATGCAGGTTATGATAATTGGTGGCTGTAAATTGACCGTAGATGTGAGTGTGAATGGTTGTTTGTCTCTATGTGTCAGCCCTGCAATGACCTGGCAACTTGTCCAGGGTGTACCCCAGCTCTCGCCCATAGTCAGCTGGGATAGGCTCCAGCTTGCTCGTGACCTGCACAGGATAAGCGGTTACGGATAATGGATGGATGGATGGAAGGATATTACCATATCTGCATTTTTTCAAATTAATTTGATGCTACTTTGAAGTGCGAAAGACAGAAAAGGGGGGAAAGTAATCCGCTTTGCAACACCACATTTTCTAGATTTCCCCAGATTTATTTCAGGCTTAAAGGAAAGAGCTACACACAAATTAAAAAAAAAACAAAACAGCCATCTCAAGGGTGTTACACAAGACAAATCAGGCAACCTTAAAGCATTTTAACTCATGGCTGCTGACTACATTTGCCTTTATGTTCTGCTCCTGTAAAATAGCTAACAGGTGAGATAAAGATAAGATATGGTGGGTAATTTTAAATACATTTTA
Source organism: Neoarius graeffei (assembly GCF_027579695.1). Lineage (NCBI taxonomy): Eukaryota > Metazoa > Chordata > Actinopteri > Siluriformes > Ariidae > Neoarius > Neoarius graeffei. The sequence goes on along the minus strand of NC_083571.1, from coordinate 108,686,618 downwards.
CAATTGTGCTGCTATAAAATGGTAGGAGATGGCCTGACTCAATGGGCCAGAACACTGCGATGAACACAACAGGAGGATCTTTTATATATTCCACCATTTGGCACTTATGTTTTTAGAGACTTACTGTTATTTAGTAAATGCCTGAGACCTTTTCTTCATTGTCAATTATTATGACAATAAATAGAAAACAAAAATGTTTTCCTATATTCATTTCTCTTAACATACTGAACTGTTCTATACTTGAATGTGTATGAGTAGGGGGATGTATGTAGATCAGTTGGTGAACTTTGCCATGTGTGATGATGGATTTTCGATGAATTTAAGAACTTATTTTATCCAAACAGATTTACAAGGACAGATTTACAAGGTGTTTAGAAAAACAGCGAGGATCCTTTCCATGCCCTGTACGATTAGGAGTTTAATTGAATATTTGCCAAATTCTCATACATATCCTGTATTACCATATTATTATAAACTGCATCTTTGAATTGAAACTGATGGTACATTGTAGTGTGAGTGACAGTAAATGGAATAACCATTGTACCCCGCCTCTCGCCCATAGTCAGCTGGGATAGGCTCCAGCTTGCCTGAGACCCTGCACAGGATAAGCGGCTACAGATAATGGATGGATGGATGGATGGTTTCTGACCAAACCTGGAAATGGATTTCAGTACAGGTGGCAACATATTAAAATACAAAATCATCATTTTGCTTTACATTTCAATGATAAATGCGATTTATTCTACACTCTACCTTCATTTTATGTTAAACATGTTAACAATTAGGAAAAGCTGCATGTGCTAATGTCTAGCCTGAATACAGCTACATGCTAATGCTAGCGAACATTACTTTGCAAGCCAAGTGGTAAGGCAGAATAAAGGAAAGTTCTTCCAATCGGCAGAATTTTCTCACATGACATGAACGCAGCACTCCAGCAGGGAGCTGTCGGTGTCGCTTGTATCATCTTCATTACGTGAAAATGGCCTCCATATGTGAGGCTGGCATGGGTCCACGACTGTGAGTGAACCAGGTGCTCTCTCCATCCCTTTATATTTGGAAGAGCAATCAACACCTCGCCCCACTGACTCTCCTAATTGAGTCATTTTTGAATACATGCTGATTCTGAGGTAAGTGTGTGGGCACATTTAGTATTTAACAGCTGAATGGAAACACTGAATGGAAACATATTGACTTTCACTGACCTGGAGGTCCCATTGAGTTCAGATTTCCCAAAGTTTTACCCAATGATATGTTGACTGATTTATGAATGCCATCATTTTTGTGGTTAGAGCCTCATAGAAACGAAGCGAGGCAGTAGCCACTATGTCATCATGTTGTAAGAATATAAGAATTAGTGTAACAATAGCATCCTGCTCATGCGCATACGCATCACAATCACCAGAGCGGCGAATCGTGATCTTGTGATATGAACAGTTGACCTCACATTATCAAAGGTACACAAGAACGAGTGGTGAAGCCACGATGTCATCGTGTTTAAGAATGTAAGAATGAGTGTAACAATTGCGAAACTTCGTAACCAATCAGCACTTATCCTGATCAAGTTCGATTACCCGTTCTACTTCTTGATAAACTTCGGAACCAATCAGAATCAGAAACGAAATAAGAGAAACCTTGTTATAACTTCATAGTATCAGAAGATAATCAGCAGATAAAAAGATAAACGAAATTCACCTCATGGTTCGCCAAGGCTACTGATTTGATATCAAATAAGTGGTGTTTATTTGAAGAAAATTTACCTTTTGATTATCACAGCTTTCGTTTGGTCCTCCTGAAGGGTGAAATGAAAGGTTTTGTATGTTTCTTCGTGCTTTTTGGCAGATATATTGAAAAGCCGATATCAAACTTCTGCATTTGCTTTAATTTTTTAATTTTATTTTTAATTTTAGAGTCTTTACACTACACTTGTGAAACAAAATGTGCTCATTAGTACTAAATAATGCTTCTCAGACAATTCATGAACAAGTGCTTTCTTACTATTTTGAGAATAGATCTAGTTCACAGCACTATATTTTGAACAAAACACAGTAAACTAAATTGGTAACCAAAATACTACAGGTCCTGATGCTGCTCACAGCTTGGTGATGCTTGCAAGAGATGAGGTGAGTATCATTGATAACGTATATATGCGATATTTACTGTATGGACATGGGATCAGAACACATTTTTATTTATAAGCAGTAGCCACATGTATAACTAGACAGGGACACTCTAACGAGTGCAAACCCCGCCTTTTCCCTATTAAAATACATTGGGCGAAAATTTCGAAGTTCTGCCATGACCTTGACCTTTGACCTTTGACCTCCAAAATTTAATGGTTTCCTTCCTGGGTGATTGGCAACACATGTACAAAATTTGGTCCAAATCGATCCATTGGTTCTTGAGATATCTTGCAGACACACAGACAGACAGACAGACAGACAGACAGATACACACACACACAGACTGACGCAGGTGAAAATAATAACCCCTCCGACTACTGTCGGCGGGGTTAATAATAACCCCTCCGACTACTGTCGGCGGGGTTAAAAATAGGGTACCTATTTTTAAAAGTGTGTGACAGACTACATTTCTTAGACCAGGGGTCATCAAATACTAGACTTGGGGCTAAATCAAATACTAGACTTGGGGCCAGCTCTGACAGTAGTTCCAGCTGCTTGGGTCATATTATTGTGCTCCGGTTTCCCCCACAGTTCAAAGATGTGGTTAGGTTAACATGGAGCCGCCTTAGGCTGAGGTGCCCTTGAGCGAGGCACGTACCCCCCAACTGGTCCCTGGGCGCTGTTAGCATGGCTGCCCACTGCTCTGGGTATGTGTGTGTGCTCATTGCTCACGTGTGTGTGTGCGCGCATGTGTGTGTTCACTGCTTCAGATGGGTTAAATGCAGAGAGTGAAGTGTTCCTGTTCTTACTCATTAGGTGGCATTGGGCATACCTAACAACCTGTGAGTTCTCTCTCTCTTTCTGATGCTAACCTCTTCTGTTCCTCAGACCTGCCTGATCCATCCTGCTGCCCTACGTCTGGCTGGAGTCTCATCACATCGCTCCTGTGGAGGACGGCCCCATATGGACAGTTGAAAGTTGTACTTGGAAGACACTCTGTACACTTACAACAATACATTTATGTCTGAGGACTTCAGTTGACTTGCTAACTTTAGGACTGCAGTTGTCATGAACAGTTTTGCACTCAAGTTTCCATCAATTAACAGTTTATAACTTCAACAAAACAGACTTCATGTTCAAACTATAATGAGTTTCCTGGTTACACAGTTGTACTCTGTGACTCTATAGGACACAGTTATAGAAGTGAGTTATTTATAATCATGCTATCTGTTATCACCCAGATGAGGATGGGCACGGGCGCAGATAGAGGGTGGGATGGGTGGGATTCGTCCCACCCAGATTTAAATTCACCTTGTTCGGTCCCCTCCACTTATAGGGAGGAAAAAACGTCTATGCTGTCTTTCTTTGCATAAGGCAAACCTCATGGAAAAATCAAAAGACTAATTACCATTCGGTTTATTGAGGTGCACAGCAGTACATACATAGTTGCAACAACTCACATAAAACAAAACAAAGACTGATATTCGGTTGGTTGAGCTGCGCAGACTGCACAGGTTGTGAGCTCGAGCTTGGTTGCTATGGTTACCCACAACAAGTTTGACAGGCATATCGGGGACAGCTCCTAGTTCAGGACCCCAACACGGCATGATGAAGGGTGCCAAACCGAAAAGGCAGAAAACGATTGCATCGTTTTTTCAAAAAACAACGACTGTAAGTAAACTGTGCCTTACTTTATCATATCACCTTGCAATTTTTTGATAGTCTGTTCAAAGTAATGTCGTAGTGAAAGTAAAATCGTACGGAGTAGAGATGCCTTTCTGGTAGCCTCCTTCTTTCGGTGGTAGCCTGTAGATACAGTGCTCAGAAGGCAGTTTTAATGTTTAATCTGGCGTTCCCTGCCAAAATTTCAGTGAGCATGTTGTTTCATAAGGAAACTTTGCGAAGAGTTGTTGACTGACTGCCGCTCACGCAACACACAGGCATAGTTAGAAAGTCAACACATGTTGGGGGTGGGGCTGGGGTTGGTTTGCTGGCAGCTTTGTCCCCCCCCCCCCCCCCAGTTCAAAAAACGTATCTGCGCCCCTGAGGATGGGTTCTATTTTGATTCTGGTTCTTCTCGAGGTTTCTTCCTCACGTCGTCTGAGGGAGTTTTTCCTTGTCACCATTGCTTGCTCATTGGGGATAAATTAACTCATGTTTAAAGCCTTTAATTTTCTGTAAAGCTGCTTTGCGACAATGTCCGTTGTTAAAATCGCTATTCAAGTAAACTTGATTTGACAAGTGTACGTGTGATGAATAAAGATGTTGTTCTTTTTCTTCTTAATAGGCTATTATTTCAATATTAACAACTTGCACAGTGACTTGCATAGAAGGTCTCTTTATATGAACAGATTTCAAAAATTTCAATGTTTATTTGACATTTAAGGGAGGAGCTTCCAGTGTTGGAGCTTTGTACCTTTTGTAACCGATGGCTTCATGGGTTTTTCAGTAACAAGTTATACTTTTCTCTCTCATTAACTTCAAGATCGAGAAAAACAAGCTGGTGGGGGGGGATGACCATTTCTAGCTGCTATAGCGAAACTAAAAACAGGAACTTGTTTCATTGATGTTCTGCAATATTAAACATAACTATAAACAAAAAGGACAGTGTGTCATTATTTAATGAATAAAAATTCTTAGCACTGCTGACTTGATATATTATAAAGGGAATAATGCATTTCTAGATTTGCTGTTATTGGGAAATAACCAACTTCAGATGGTAACAATAACTTTGCTTCACATTAAGCTGCATCACACCATCCTGTTAATTATTTTCCTTGGACAGCACACCTCATCACGTTTTATTCCTGACTTAAGTGTTGAATCTCTCTGACAGATTACCACCTTGTCGTGGTTGGAGAGCTTGCGTGTCTCTATGAGCCCTAGGGCAATGCTGGTTGGAGCTTAGTCTCCTGGTATGGTCACCCAAGCCAGACAGGTTGAAGGGTAGAGGCCGGATGAAGTGCGATCCACCGGTCCTCCAGGTTAGGGGGTTGGGCACAGGGCTAACAACCCTGTCTCATAGTAATGTGTCACGGAAACAGCAGCAAAGGAAAATACTGCAACTGTGTGTGCCGGGCTCCCAGAGACATCGCAAGATACTCGTATGAATGGTAGGAGTGAAAGCCAAAAGGAAACTACTGACAGGAGTGTGGAAGTACTGAGCATCAAATACAAAACCAGAACTGGATTCTGGAATCTACGCACTGTGTATGAGACAGGTAAACTAGCACAGATTATAACAGAGATGAGGTGCTACAATTTACATGTCCTAGGAATCAGTGGGAACAGATGGACAGGATCAGGTAGGATGAAGGAACACAGGTGAGACAATGTTGTATTCAGGGAGGGACGACAACCAACACCAGCAAAGAGTTGCCATTATTACCTGCGACGGAGTTAGTGGGGCGAAGTATTGTAAACAGTGCGGTTGGTTTGTTTGTCTGTTTGTTTGTCTGTCTGTCTTAACAATCTAGCATCTAGACAGTTTCACCGATTTACTTCACATTTTCAGGGAAGGGGGACAATGGTCCATAGATTATCTGAGTTAATTTTGGGGGTAATCGGGTCAAGGTGAAGGTCACCGGAAAGGTCAAAATGATTTTTTTTGCGATAACTTTCTTCAAATTCATCATTTTGACTTCAAACCAAAACCAAAATGTGCATCTTTCAATTCTGCTTCCAACCATATGCTGCATGAATGGGTAGTTTGGACAGTCTCCATAGCAGTTGGGGTTTAAATGTCAGAGGGGTCAAGGTCATTGGTCAAAATAACATTTTCCATTATAATTCAAAAACGGTTGCTGATACGCAAATGTTTACTATTATGAGCATATAGGAAGTGCCATACGGGCTTTCATTTGGCACCATGATATTTGACCTTGAGTGACCCTGAAAGGTCAAACTCCAGGTCACAGATTTTCAGAGGGCTGTAACTTGAAAACGGTCGATGGTAGACAAATATTTACCATTATCAACTTATAGGAAGTGCCATATGGGCTTTCATTTGGCACCATGATCTTTGACCTTGAGTGATCTTGAAAGGTCAAATTCAATGTCATGGCTTTTCAAAGGGCTATAACTTTAAAATGGTTCATGATAGCCAGATGTTTACCATTATCAACATATAAGAAGCCCCATATGGGCTTTCAGTTGCCACCATGACCTTTGACCTTGAGTGATCTTGAAATGTCAAACTCAATGTCATGGATTTTCATAGGACTATAACCTGACAGCTGGTGAATGAGAAATATTACCATTATTAACATGTAGGTAGACCCATATGGGCCTTCATTTAGCACCATGAACATTGATTTTGAGTGACCTTGAAATGTCAAACTGAAGGTCACGGATTCACCTTGTAAGGTGAATAGGCCAGACTTGTAAAATTGAGTCAGTATCAATAGCACTAAAATAAGTGCTGCTGGGCAAAGTTTGTTTTAAATGGATGTTAGCTGTAAATGGTTGAAAATACAGAATTCTAATCTTAATATGTATGCAGGTGTAATAGTCAATAATTATTTTCTTTAAATATGCAGTACATTTATTATAATAAAATACTACACTCTCCTCCCCGCTGCACGGTGGTGTAGTGGTTAGCGCTGTCGCCTCACAGCAAGAAGGTCCGGGTTCGAGCCCTGTGGCCGACGAGGGCCTTTCTGTGTGGAGTTTGCATGTTCTCCCCGTGTCCGCGTGGGTTTCCTCCGGGTGCTCCGGTTTCCCCCACAGTCCAAAGACATGCAGGTTAGGTTAACTGGTGACTCTAAATTGGCCGTAGGTGTGAATGTGAGTGTGAATGGTTGTCTGTGTCTATGTGTCAGCCCTGTGATGACCTGGCGACTTGTCCAGGGTGTACCCTGCCTTTCGCCCGTAGTCAGCTGGGATAGGCTCCAGCTTGCCTGCGACCCTGTAGAACAGGATAAAGCGGCTAGAGATAATGAGATGAGATGAGATGAGACTCTCCTCCCCCACCCCTGAAATAGCCATAATGTCTACACCATAGCAACATCATACATAGTCCAAGATAGCTACTATGATGTTTTATCTTAGCTGACTCTGAAAGGTGAAGAGGGAACACTTGTAAAATGCCGTCAGTATCAAAAGCACTAAAATAAGTGCTGCTGGGCGAGATTTGTTTTGCCTGGAAACACTTGTTTTGAAGAAGGGTACAGAGAAATGCCCGATGGAGTGGAAGCCTGTCAACAGCAGACTCATGACAGTCAGACGGAAAGGGAAGGAAACTGGCCCAGGACAGACAGAAGTGGTTATCCTTTGTTGCTGCCCTACATGCCAGCAGGCATAATAGGCAGTAAGTAAGTAAGTAAGTAACATACTTGTCAACTCTCATGACCATGCCGTGAGACCCATGATTTTTTGCACTGAATCACGATCTCATGCTTCCACTATCAAATTCTCACGATTTTACAGAAAAAAAATATATATATTCATGGAAAACAAAGCATTATCGATGCACCAGTGTGTGCAATGTCCGTTATGTATACAATATCGTGTTTCCAAAAGCCTAGTGAAAGAGCTTTTGAAAGGACATTTGTGATTGGTTGACTGCATGAAGTCGACCAATGAAATACTTTGTCTTCATCATTTCCACATTACCGGCGGGAAAGACGCATGTAGCAAAAATGAGTGGCAGCGATTCTGGATCAGAGGGCCCTCCAAGTTCTAAAAGACAGAAAATTTCCAAGTATCAATGTGCAGTTAAGTATGATACGAAGTTTCATTCCAACTGGACCAAAATCTATCCATGCATTATTGCTGATTCAGTGAGCAAGCACCATTTCTGATGCACTGTTTGCAACAGGAGTATCAGTTGTAAACACCAAGACCTTCGAGATGTTGAACTTCTTCACATGCAAAGAAAGTCTCAGAAGGAGCTTGAAAAAGCGAGATTGTCATCGGGATCACTTGACTGCGTTTACAGCACAGACTTCTGTCAGTGAGAAGGTATATTTTTATATTTTATCTCGTTTGAAAAAAAAGTTAAGTGTACTTTGTTTCAGTTAATCTAAACTCAACTAGATCTATTTGCAAAGTTGATAAGTTAAAGAAAAACAATACCTTCTATTGAACTTTCCCACAGATATGTTATCGTAAACGTATAGCCAAATATTTTTTTCAACAGGAACTTTGCATGATGTGTTTGGTATGTTTATGTTTATTATTGTTACAGTAGTAGCCTAGCTTGTCTGTGTTGGTGATGGGAAATAAAAAAATAAGCATGTAAATGCATAAATCTTTAACGATACAATTGGAAGTTGTTATATCATTGGCATAATGGTTTTGGGATTTTTGGTGATGGTATTACTTTGAGTAATTGACTCATTATATTCCTTTAATATTATCTTTCTAACAATTGATTTAGGGCGGCACGGTGGTGTAGTGGTTAGCGCTGTTGCCTCACAGTAAGAAGGTCCTGGGTTTGAGCCCCATGGCCGGCGAGGGCCTTTCTGTGCGGAGTTTGCATGTTGTCCACGTGGGTTTCCTCCGGGTACTCCGGTTTCCCCCACAGTCCAAAGACATGCAGGTTAGGTTAACTGGTGACTCTAAATTGAGCGTAGGTGTGAATGTGAGTGTGAATGGTTGTCTGTGTCTATGTGTCAGCCCTGTGATGACCTGGCGACTTGTCCAGGGTGTACCCCGCCTTTCGCCCGTAGTCAGCTGGGATAGAACAGGATAAAGCGGCTACAGATAATGAGATGAGATGATATTTAATCAGAAGTGGACAAAGTACCCAACTTCATTACTTAAGTCAAAGTACAGATACTGCTGGTCAAATGTTACTCTGATACAAGTGAAAGTTGTGCAGTAAAATTTTTACTTAAGTTAAAGTACTTGATTTTAAAAATACTTAAGTATTAAAAGTACATTTTCTGTCAATGTATTGTTGTATTATTGCCACAACACATGCAAAACCTAATGCCTCTGAAGCAACCGACTGGATTTACTGACTAACTTGTAGAATCTGTAGAATAAGCACCTGGTAGAATGTTACAAAATGAAACATAACTTACAACCAAGCAGAATCATCAATAAGATGCTAGCTAGTTTCTCTCTTTGGCTACTGGTAAAAATATGTAGTAGCTATAGTAATTATGCAAGGTCACAAAAGCTACAGTGTTACCCTAGGCTGACACTTGCACAACTTTTGGCCACGATTTTGTCGTAGCAAGTCATGCCATTTTGGGGCACGAACTGGGAGGCTCCCGCACTGTTCACGACTAGTTCACGCATAGTTCACGATGAGTTCACGAATGCGTGCCCGTCCACATTCACGAACTGGCACGACGAGTTCACGCATAGTTTGCGCATAGTTTGCGCATAGTTTACGCACTTCCCGCATTGGCACGACGAGTTTGCGCAATTCGGACGGTGTCGGGCCGACTTGGGCATGCCTGTGTCATGCACAACCTCATCCTCATCAGATACCCACACGCAATTTCAGAAGTGGACCGCGAAGATCCGGACACACATGATCTGATCCCTGGTGGATGGAGGACTGACCGACACCTGCAGGGGCTGCTGCCTCTAACCGGCCATCATACCCAGAAGGATGCAAAGGATCAGCGAGACTACCTGTCACATTACTACATGTCCCCTGCTGGTGCTGTCCCTTGGCAAGAAAGAATGGTAGTAGCTTCATGAGCTGCATCCACAGTTGTTCCATTTTTGAAATAAAAGAAACGAAACTCCCCCCCCAAAAAAAAAGTCATGAAGGAATAGAAAATAAAAGACATTAAAGAAAAAAGCAAGAAAAAAATTGCGAATGGCGAGAAGTGTCCGGGAAGCCCTATATATACCCCCGCACCGATGCGAGCGCCACTGTCGCGCAGTAGTCGTGAACTGCTCGTGAACTGCTCGTGAACTCGTCGTGAACTGCTCGTGCCATGCACAAACTGTTCGTGAAGTGCGTAAACTAGTCGTGAACTGCTTGTGCCATCAATGCGTGACCGTGTCAGTGGGAAGGCACGGCCACGCTGCGACGCACACCAATTCATGAACATGTCGTGAACTACTCATGAACTCGACGTGAGCTGTTCGTGAACTATTCGTGGCAGTTCGTGACAGTCGTGGCATGGCGCGCACTTCCACGCACTGGCACGCATCCTCCCGCATCGTCCCGACGAGTTCATGATGAGATCACGAACAGTTTGCGCATAGTTCACGACCCGGTCGCGAAATTTTGTCGTGACCAAAATTTTGAACATTTCAAAATTCTCGTCCCGACATGGCACGCAGTCACGACGGGTTTACGCACACTTCACGCCAGTTTACGACTAGTTTGCGCACTGGCACGACTCGAGTCGTGCCAATGCGTGCCACGGAATCGTGCAAGTGTCAGTGTACCCTTAACGTTACTAAAGACAGAAATGTGAATTTACAAAATGAACGCATGCTGTGCCGTCATGGTGGTTTAACATTAAGCTAGCTAGTCAGTGAAACTCCACCTGACATGCTAGCAAACTCTTTTCAAACTCAAGATCATATTGGGTAGCTAACGCTACTAGAAAAGAAAGATTCCTACATTCTGTTTACTTGGCAAGATTATGCTAAAACATATTTCTGAAAGGACTTCAGATAAGTTAATGTTATTCATGTTAGCATAACTCTGTTTTTACATGCTAACTAACAGTGTCCAAGTTATCTAGCTATGTGTTAACGTTAGCTGTAGACAAGGCGATGACAACTTGGCAGGCAAATCCATAGAAAGTCATTTGACTAACCAGACTGCATAGCTATTGCAACGTTATCGCTAGCTCTAAAAGCACAGACAACTTCATTGCAAGCTTTCTCTTGGAATAAAATGTTTATATACCTCAATATGCTTCTGCAGATTGGACGGCAAGTTTTTGTAGGCTGTGATGTGGTTAGTTTTCAGCAAACAAAGCAAACATTTAAAACAAAATGAATCTTTAACCCTTTCCCCAGAGCATTCCCCAGAAGAACTGCCTCCTTCCATTCTGCCATCAACTGATCGTGTTCAAATAACGCTGCTGAGAAATCACTGAACTTGATTTTATACAGTCTATGGACGTGACGTGACCCTAATGATTACTGATAAACTGTCTCAGTGTCACCTGTGAAAAAAACAATCACGTTTTAGAAAAGAAAATTAAAAAAATCGACTTTCAAAGCTGCTTCATAGTAACGAGTAACGAGGACCTTGATAGAAATGTAGTGGAGTGAAAAGTACGATATTTGTCTTTCAAATTTAGTGAAGTTAAAGTCATAAGTTTCCACAAAAAAAAAAACCTCAAGTAAAGTACAGATAGTCAAAAAACGTACTTAAGTACAGTACTCAAGTAAATGTACTTCATTACTGTCCAACTCTATATTTAATACATAGAAAAGTATATTAAATTTCCTCAGCTTGTAGTGTTATATTCAGATCTTCTTTTTTTTGTAATGATATAATTATTTGTTTATTCTTTCATGGAATAAAGGGCAAAATAAACCTCAAACTTTGCTGCAATAAATTGTAAACACATGCACTTTTACTACTATGCATAGTTTAGACCCCCTCTAGGACCCCTCCCCCAGGCTTCGTTTTGGACCTGAGCGGGGCCTACAGCCCCTGGACCCCGGCTTTCTCACTTCTTTTTTCATTTTGGGGTTGACAGCTATGAAGTAAGTCTCATCTCATCTCATTATCTCTAGCCGCTTTATCCTTCTACAGGGTCGCAGGCAAGCTGGAGCCTATCCCAGCTGACTACGGGCGAAAGGCGGGGTACACCCTGGACAAGTCGTCAGGTCATCACAGGGCTGACACATAGACACAGACAACCATTCACACTCACATTCACACCTACGGTCAATTTAGAGTCACCAGTTAACCTAACCTGCATGTCTTTGGACTGTGGGGGAAACCGGAGCACCCGGAGGAAACCCACGCGGACACGGGGAGAACATGCAAACTCCGCACAGAAAGGCCTTCGCCGGCCAAGGGGCTCGAACCCGGACCTTCTTGCTGTGAGGCGACAGCGCTAACCACTACACCACCGTGCCGCCCTATGAAGTAAGTATTGAATGAATAATATAGGTAGAAAAATCCAAACCCATTTTCGTCTCTTTCTGTCTTTCTTTCTTTCTTGAATCAGTAGTTACTTGAATGTCCTATTATTCACAATGGATCCATCTGCACAAATTAACAGCAGCAACAACAAATGCCCACTTTCCTAAACAAAGTCTTGAATGGTGATTTACTTCATCTGACACAGATGAGCTGGGTGAATTAGGTAAAGACTTTCATTTCTATGCCACTCTTAGCCTACAGCCCTCTTTTAATCAAGCCAGAAGTGTCTTCTTGACTTTTAAAAACAGATTTCTTGTCCTGATCTATACCCGTCCTGTTGATCATCACTCATGGCTGCCTATTGCATTTGCCTTTGTTCTGTTCCTGCAAAAAAGCTAACAGCTCAGATAAAGATAAGATACGGTCAGTAATTTTAAATACATTTTACAACTGTGTTGCGATAAAATAGTAGGAGATGGCCTGACTCAATGGGCCAGAACACTGCCAGTGAACACAACAGGACTATCTTTTATCCAGTGCCCTCTAGGATTATTTGCACCCCTTGTAAAGATGAGTAAAAAGGGTCAGAAAAAAATCACCTTTTGGTGAAGTCGCTTCATCTCGCACTGAAAAAAATGAAAAAAAAAATCCAACCTTTAATTGAAATACATTTATTCAGACAACAATAAAACAAATCCCTCATCAAGAAATAATTATTTTCAACAACATGAACATCCTAAACTGTTCTATACAGGGATGTGGATGTATATACAGCTCTCTGCAAAAGTCTTAGGTGCATGCAAAGAAATGCTGTAGAGCAAACAATGAAATTAATGAAACGAAGTCGATATTTGGTGTTAAACGACCCTTTGCTTTAAAATAATAGTAGTCTCAGGTGCAGTGAGTGCAGTTTTATAAGGAAATGAGCTGTAGGTTTTACTGAGAATCTTGCAGAACCAGCGACGGTTCTTTTGGAGACTTTAATAGTCGTACTTGCTTCTTATTTTTGCAGCAAAACCCAGCAGCCTTCATTATGTGTTTTGGCTGAAAAGTGGTTTCTTATGTAATATGCTGCTTTCTTTGCTGACATAGAAATGTTCTGGAGAAGTCATAAAATAAAAAATATATAACAAAGTTTTTTTTACTCGGCGGCACGGTGGTGTAGTGGTTAGCGCTGTCACCTCACAGCAAGAAGGTTCGGGTTCGAGCCCTGTGGCCGGCGAGGGCCTTTCTGTGAGGAGTTTGCATGTTCTCCCCGTGTCTGCGTGGGTTTCCTCTGGGTACTCCGGTTTCCCCCACAGTCCAAAGGCATGCAGGTTAGGTTAACTGGTGACTCTAAATTGACCGTAGGTGTGAATGTGAGTGTGAATGGTTGTCTGTGTCTATGTGTCAGCCCTGTGATGACCTGGCGACTTGTCCAGGGTGTACCCCGCCTTTCGCCCGTAGTCAGCTGGGATAGGCTCCAGCTTGCCTGCGACCCTGTAGAAGGATAAAGTGGCTAGAGATAATGAGATGAGATTAGTTTTTTACTCCAAAACAGGGTGCCTAAGACTACTATATAGTACTGTAGATCAGTTGGTGAACTACGCCAGTGCTTCTCAACCATCTAGTGTGCCATCTAGTGGGCCACAAATTTTTTCTTCAAGTTGAAGGCAAGTTTTTACTCGTAGTAGGGTACAGTTGCTGGGTTGCATCCAACGTCACATCCACCTCATTAAGCTACGGTCACACTAGAGCGCGTGATGCTTTGCGATGGGCTAGCAATGAAAATGAGGTATTTTGGTGGCAATATACAGTACATGTGAGCTAAAAGTTGTGGTCACACAGGAGGTGAATACTTGATTGTCACGTCTTTGCACGCTTGAGTCTTGTGCAGCTCGAGCGGCCGTGCGTTCTCACGGAGATTGTTGTGTGTGTGCTTTGGACCCAGTCGTTATGGGAAACACCCGATACTGATTTGAGCACGATCAGCATGCACAGATACGGACACTGTTTTCACAAAGGCTTTGCGAAGTATTATCATCACTGTTACGTTTATTCCTAGCCATGTTTGTAACACTGTTTAAATACTCTGCTTTCTGTTTTGCTTTTGTAAGCATGATACCTGCTAATAAACACTCTTCCTGCACTTAGATCCGTCAACCGCCGTCTATCTTGTAGTGTCCTGATCCCCAGATCTTTAACCCAGCCACATATAAAAAGTTGTACTCCTCCATGCTCTTCCAGGTTTTCATCTGTTTGTCTGTGTAGAATGATGTCTGCCAGCAGCACTAGGTAGTTTGGGATATCGGGGAACTCAATGGATGGACAACTCATAGGAAAAATCCTTCTTTGTTAGCGTGTAAGGCTCTAATCCCATTGACTGGTTTCTATATCCACTTCTTTTGAGTTTAATAACTTGCTTGTTTGTTGTACACAAACATGCTAATAAGTTCTTGTGTTAATTGACCAGACTCCACTTTTGGATCATTAATCCCTTTTGACTGAGAATGACCTGCATACATGGGTTTATGTTCATTTCTGGTATATCCATACAGTTTTATATACAAAACCCACAATTAAAAACAGTTTGTTTTATTGTATTTATTTAATTCCTGGGCTCCTATCTGTAACAGGGCATCATGTTGCATCCCATTAATACACTTTACAGTAGATTATTAGATTCTAAGAGAATAGATGAGCCAAAATAATTGGGGATCTTTTTTATGGGCGCCGACTCGGTGCAAGTATGAATAGGTGGGCCTCAAAGCAGAAAAGGTTGAGAACCCCTGAACTACGCCATGTGTGAAGATGGATCTTTGATTAATTAAAAACAACTTGGCATGTTTTGCAGCCCCTTATGAAAACACTACATTCTAGTGTCACATTTCATTACTGCATTGGAATGAAATACCAGCATGTTTTGAGTTTCCTGATGTCAAAATGTCATTATTTGCATTTATTCATTTTGACAGAGACACTTTAATCCAACGTGATTTACAAGTCCAGTCTGCTTTAATCCAAACACAGGCTGTTAAAAAAAATGCAAACAAACAAACAAACAAACAAACAAACAAACAAACAAACAAACAAACTAGTGTGAGGTTAGTAATATTGGAATATAAATTTCTCCTGAGAGTTTGAGGGGCCACGTGTCCCTTCTTTCAGTGTCATATATAAATAACTGACTCGTGGCAAAATCTTGTTTTCTTTCATTGCTTCTCTTTTAGTTTTGCAAAAGCAATTTTCCCTGGAGCTCTAAAAGTCATTTCAAATGCGTATTAATGCAAGGACTGTAGAAAAAAAAGGTCCTGAAATTGCCTCTAGACCCCTTCATTTATCCCACTGTGTTATAATTCAGTGCACGCTCTCATTCAGTCCTTTCAAGGGGCCCACAGTCTGACCATGAAATTAAATTACAAAAACAGCCTCACTGTTGTGCTGCTATTTCAAGTATTTAGTGAGACTCATGGTGAAAAGACCTTCTGCTCCTGACACTGACCCACTGTCATTTGGGAAGCCGAAAGATAATGTGGTTAAGCAGGAAGTGGGCTGGCGTTAGCAGCAGAATGTGTAATTGTGTCATTAGTGTGGACTAAATTGAATGCTGGGACATGCTCAGGAGAGTGCAGAATGTTTTTCGCAGCACGTTGCTCAAGGGTGGATGTTGTTCTCCCATGACCCTGCAGGCATCAGGCATTTGAATGTAAATAAAGTATAGATTACTTCAAGGTAGTGTCATTGCATACCAATGTTGGAAGATTGATCTGATGTTGTCATATTTCATCTAAACAATTTTTTTTAATTTGCAGACTGAGGACTGAATTAGATTAATATGTAATTGTTATTTGATTTTCCATCTTGTGTATCTCTATTTCCTAGACAGTATGATGCTCCTCTTAGTATGTAAACAAAAATCCAATAAAGATACAGGTGAAGTAGTTAATTCAATACAATATAACTGTTAACTGAGCAAAATCTTTCACAAATAATAATAATAATAATAATAATAAATAAAATGTTTCTGAGACCACAGCTTATTCACTGAGACTGATGGATGGAAAGGTACAAAGGCCACACCTCCTTCACTGGGGCTGCTCCCTCTCACCAGGACTCAAAAGCAAAGATTACATGCCTTTTACTGAGACTGACAGGCACAGAGAACACGCCTTTTACTGAGACTGACAGGCATAGAGGACACGCCTTTTACTGAGACTAACAGGCATAGAGGACATGCTTTTTACTGAGGCTGACAGGCACAGAGGACACACTTTTTACTGAGACTGACAGGCACAGAGGGCAGACCTTTTACTGAGACTTACAGGCACAGGGAATATGCCTTTTACTGAGACTGACAGGCACAGAGGACACACTTTTTACTGAGACTGACAGGCACAGAGGACAGACCTTTTACTGAGACTTACAGGCACAGAGGGCACACCTTTCACTGAGGCTGACAGGCACAGAGGACACACTTTTTACTGAGACTGACAGGCACAGAGGACAGACCTTTTACTGAGACTTACAGGCACAGGGAATATGCCTTTTACTGAGACTGACAGGCACAGAGGACACGTTTTTTACTGAGACTGACAGGCACAGAGGACACACCTTTTACTGACACTGACAGGCACAGAGGACACACCTTTTACTGAGACTTACAGGCACAGAGGACATGCCTTTTATTAAGACTGATAGGCACAGAGGACACGCCTTTTATTGAGACTGACACACAGAGGACACGCCTTTTACTGAGATTTACAGGCACAGAGGACACGCCTTTTATTGAGACTGACAGGCACAGAGGACAGACCTTTTACTGAGACTTACAGGCACAGGGAATATGCCTTTTACTGAGACTGACAGGCACAGAGGACACGTTTTTTACTGAGACTGACAGGCACAGAGGACACACCTTTTACTGACACTGACAGGCACAGAGGACACACCTTTTACTGAGACTGACAGGCACAGAGGACACACCTTTTACTGAGACTGACAGGCACAGAGGACAGACCTTTTACTGACACTGACAGGCACAGAGGACACACCTTTTACTGAGACTGACAGGCACAGAGGACACACCTTTTACTGAGACTGACAGGCACAGAGGACAGACCTTTTACTGAGACATACAGGCACAGAGAGCACACTTTTTACTGAGACTGACAGGCACAGAGGACATGCTTTTTACTGAGACTGACAGGCACAGAGGACAGACCTTTTACTGAGACTTACAGGCACAGAGAATATGCCTTTTACTGAGACTGACAGGCACAGAGTACACGTTTTTTACTGAGACTGACAGGCACAGAGGACACACCTTTTACTGACACTGACAGGCACAGAGGACACACCTTTTACTGATAGGCACAGAGGACACACTTTTTACTGAGACTGACAGGCACAGAGGACATGCCTTTTACTGAGACTTACAGGCACAGAGGACATGCCTTTTATTAAGACTGACAGACACAGAGGACACACCTTTTACTGAGATTTACAGGCACAGAGGACACGCCTTTTATTGAGACTGACAGACACAGAGGACACGCCTTTTACTGAGACTTACAGGTACAGAAGACACGCCTTTTACTGACACTGACAGCCACAGAGGACACACTTTTTACTGAGACTGACAGGCACAGAGAACACACTTTTTACTGAGACTGACAGGCACAGAGGACACACTTTTTACTGAGACTGACAGGCACAGAGGACACACTTTTTACTGAGACTGACAGGCACAGAGGACACACCTTTTACTGAGACTGATAGGCACAGAGGACACATTTTTTACTGAGACTGACAGGCACAGAGGACACACCTTTTACTGAGACTTACAGGCACAGAGGACATGTCTTTTATTAAGACTGACAGACACAGAGGACATGCCTTTTACTGAGATTTACAGGCACAGAGGACACGCCTTTTATTGAGATTGACAGACACAGAGGACACGCCTTTTAGTGAGACTGACAGATACAGAGGACACACCTTTTACTGAGACTGACAAGCACAGAGGACACGCTTTTTATTGAGACTGACAGGCACAGAAGACATGCCTTCTTTACCAAAGTTGACAGGCACTGAAGACATGCCTCTATGTTTACTTCCATTTTGATTATTCTCTACACTTGTCATGACTTGATGACCTGGCACAATTTTGACAAATTTCACTTCAGAAAATGCATTTTTATAAGCAAAACTGTGCAAAACACATTCATTATGCACGAATAGCAGATCAAAATGAACATGCATGAATAAGTTGTCCGTAGAGGGGAGGGCAGTGGGAGAGAGTGTGCACGCTTGTCAATCAAAGCCAAAGCAAGAAGTTAGCAGGTCACACTGAGACACATACAGAGGTGTTCTGCTTGAGAAGGTCGCACAGGGATGCCACAGACAGAAAAACAATTCACCATCTGTCTTGGACTCCAAATAGTGATCCCTAGCATGTCAAACATTTCCTGACAATGATACTGAAGCTTGTACATGTTTACTTGTCTAGAAGGTAAGGTAGAGCTGGGAAAATCCATCATGCAGTCTTTCTTTTCTTCAGGCAGACAAACTGTCATATGCAGTGTCAAAGTCTTACTTGTATTACCTGTCAACCTGTGAGAAATATTCCAGATGATCTTTTGATGTTTTGCTCATATGCAGCTGCACTTTGAACATTAGCTTGCAGAAGGTAAATGTAAGGTATGAATTATTTAGCGCAGTGCGAGAGTGGGAAGTTTTTACAAGTTTTTTTTTTCCCTTTGAATTCAGACTGAGATTTAGTATGACGTATATTTAAAACTACAAAGGCTGCTGGAGCATGCTGTGAAGATTACATTCCAGCTACCCTTTTTCCAGAGGTGTCTTTTTCTGTGTTCATGATGTACAAGATGTTAAATATGTTCTTTATAAAAGAACTTTTGAAATGACTTTGAGCAGACAGAAATTCCTGCTTTGGAAAACAGCAAGGAGAAATTAGCACTTCAATGTAACATTACAGGCATTTAGCAGACATACAATAAGCACACACACATACTCAGTGCCTGGGGAGCGGTTGGGGGTTATGTGCCTTGCTCAAGGGCACTTCAGCCATGGATTTTCCTGCCAGTCCAGGGAGTCAAACCAGCAACCCTTTGGCCCCAAGGCTGCCTCTCTAATCTTTAGGCCATGGCTGCCCGATGTAACACTTTCGATTGGACATGGCTTTGATGACAGTAATGATGCACTGTACTTTTGTTTTTAAAATCAGTTTATAGTTATATTTAATATTGTGGGACATGCAGGAAAATTAGGCAGCATGGTGGTGTAGTGGTTAGCGCTGTTGCCTCACAGCAAGAAGGTCCGGGTTCGAGCCCTGGGGCCGGCGAGGGCCTTTCTGTGCGGAGTTTGCATGTTGTCCGCGTGGGTTTGCTCTGGTTTCCCCCACAGTCCAAAGACATGCAGGTTAAGCTGGGCATACACTGTGTGATTTTTGGCCCGATTTTCACTCGTGCGACTATTTTGGAGATCGGGCCGAGTTTTGGCTCAATCGTGCGTCTCGGACCATGTAGTATACATGGGGTAACAACAAGCGATTAACACCTCACGACCTCCTCCTGATCGATCGGATGAAAATCAAACCTGTTTGAAATCCTGGTCGCCCATCGTGAGGCTATCGCACCGTTGAAGCAGTGTCACGAGCCGATTTACCTCAACCTGTTACACTACACATGCGTGAACACAGATACGGAAGAGAAAACAAACACTGAGCAGCACTTCCGGTCTCTTCTTCTTCTTCTTCTTCTTCTTTTTCATGTTGCAGTTCCGGATACAAGAATCCGACGAGTCGTGTATGGAAGTACAGTGTGAGCAGTCAGATCGCATCCGAGCATCGGATCGTATAGTATGAGAACAGGAATCGTAAGCTGCGTGCTGTTTACCCCTGTGATTCACTCGTACAGTGTGAGCAGCAGCTGAATACCGCGATTGAAAAAATCGCACAGTGTATGCCCAGCTTTAGGTGAACTGGTGACTCTAAATTGACCGTAGGTGTGAATGTGAGTGTGAATGGTTGTCTGTGTCTATGTGTCAGCCCTGTGATGACCTGGTGACTTGTCCAGGGTGTACCCCGCCTTTCACCCGTAGTCAGCTGGGATAGGCTCCAGCTTGCCTGCGACCCTGTAGAACAGGATAAAGCAGCTAGAGATAATGAGATGAGATGAGATGCAGGAAAATTAGCTCTTGCTATCACATACATGATAACAGCTGTAAATTAGATGGGCACTTGGAAGAGCGCATACCTCTGCCAAGCCACATATTCAGATTTTCATCAAAATCTAATCAATTGTTCCTTGGTGCATGGCCCAACTTTCCTCAAAATTTCATCAAATCCGTTCACTACTTTTTGAGTTATATTGGGAACAGACAAACAAATGGAGGCAAAAACATGACCTCCTCCAACACAATTGGTGGAGGTAATAAAAACCTGCTCCCTCACCAGCCTCTCTTTTTTCTCTTTTGAAGTTAATTATGCATGCATAAAAACAAACAAAAAAATAAAATAAAATAAAATAAAAATAATGGGTGGCATGGTGGTGTAGTGGTTAGCACTGTCACCTCACGGCAAGAAAGTTCTGGGTTCGAGCCCAGTGGTTGACGGGGGCCTTTCTGTGTGGAGTTTGCATGTTCTCCCCATGTCTCTGTGGGTTTCCTTCGGGTGCTCCGGTTTCACCCACAGTCCAAAGACATGCAGGTTAGGTTAACTGGTGGCCCAAAATTGACCGTAGGCGTGAATGGTTGTTTGTCTCTATGTGTCAGCCCTGCCATGATCTGGCGACTTGTCCAGGGTGTACCCCACCTCTTGCCCATAGTCAGCTGGGATAGGCTCCAGCTTGCCTGCGACCCTGCACAGGATAAGCGTTTATGGATAATGGATGGATGGATGGATGGATAAATAAAATAAATAAATAAATAAATAAATAAATAAATCCTGCAGCTTGTTATGTTACTAAGAAAGTGCAAAGAAAAAAAAAACAATACAAAAATGGATATGTTTGCTGACACTGGAGACTCTTTCCAAAAATAAAAATGCTACATAAACCAGAGAAAACTACATAAAGGACCGTCCATGATTATTGGCACCTCTTGTTGCCTCTGGGTGATATTATTTGTAAGCATGGTATTAGTTCCCACTGTTATGCTGGTGACACACAGTTGTATGTTTCTGCAAAGCCAGATGAGAGACACCAGCTTAACAGAATTGAGGATTGTGTAAAGGAAATGAGACACTGGAGGCTTATTAACTTCTTTCTGCTTAACTCTGACAAGACAGAAGTACTTGTACTCGGACCACATGCAGCGAGAAATAGGTTTTCTGATTACACAGTAACTCTGGATGGCTTTTCTGTTTCTTCACGTGCAGCAGTAAAATACCTCGGGGTGATTATTGACTCCAGTCTTTTATTTGAAACTCATATTGATAACATTACCTGAATAGCTTTCTTTCATCTCATAAATATTGCTAGGATTAAAAAATATAATGTCCCTACATGATGCAGAAAAACTAGTTCATGCTTTTGTTACCTCTAGATTGGATTTTTGTAATGCCTTACTGTCTGTCTGGATGTTCCAATAATTGCATAAACAAACTCCAGTTAGTTCAAAATGCAGCAGCAAGAGTCCTGACTAGAACTAGAAGATATGACCACATCACCCCTGTCTTATCCACACGGCACTTGCTCCAAATCAAATTTTGTATTGTTTATGAAATACTACTATTGACCTTTAAAGCACTGAATGGTCTCGCACCACAGTACCTGAGTGAACTTCTGGTCTTCTATGACCCGCCATGCCTACTTAGATCAAAAGGTGCAGGCTATCTACTGGTACCTCGTATAGTGAAAGCTACATCAGGGGGCAGAGCCTTTTCTTACAAAGCTCCACAGTTATGGAACAGCCTTCCAAGTAGTGTTCGGGACTCAGAGACAGTCTCAGTGTTTAAGTCTAGGCTGAAAACATATCTGTTTCATCAAGCCTTTTGTTAATGGTGTTTATGAGGTAAAGGTGTAGATCTGGAGGGTCCTCAGACATAGAGTGTTTTGGTAAACTGGGATGTCTGGATGCTGTCATTCCCCACTCGCTTGCTCACTCGAGTTTGTTGACGGTGTAGTGGCTGCTGCTTTATGCTACCTTCTGGCTCTCCCCTTTTAGTTATGCTGTCATAGTTAGTCTTGCCAGAGTCCCTGCTTGCACTCAGCGCAAAATGTATACTGTTCCTACTCATCAGGTGACATTGGGCATACCTAACAACCTGTGTTTTCCTCTCTCTTTCTCTCTCCCCTCACTCTGTCTGTCCCTCTGAGTTACATGTCAATCCTGGGATCGAGATGCTGACCTCTTCTGCTCCTCGGACCTGCCTGATCCATCCTGATGCCCTACGTCTGGTTGGAGTCTCATCACATCACTCCTGTAGAGGACGTCCCCTCAGTTGAAAGTCACACTTGGGAGACGCTCTGGACACTTACAGTAATGCTTTTATGGCTGAGGACTACAGTTGACTTGCTAACTTTAGGACTGCGGTTGTCATGAACAGTTTTACACTCAAGTTTCCATCAATGAACAGTTGATAACATCAACAAAAC
This sequence comes from Neoarius graeffei, assembly GCF_027579695.1. NCBI lineage: Eukaryota > Metazoa > Chordata > Actinopteri > Siluriformes > Ariidae > Neoarius > Neoarius graeffei. Next base: position 108,663,876 of record NC_083571.1, on the reverse strand, counting down.
AGACTGTTAAAAATGTTATAATCATGTTGTCTGTTATCACCTAAATGAGGATGGGTTCCCTTTTGAGTCTGGTTCCTCTCGAGGTTTCTTCCTCATGTCATCTGAGGGAGTTTTTCCTTGCCACTGTCGCCACAGGCTTGCTCATTGGGGATAGATTAGGGATAAAATTAGCTCATGTTTTAAGTTATTAAAATTCTGTAAAGCTGCTTTGCGACAATGTCTATTGTTAAAAGTGCTATAAAAATAAACTTGACTTGACTTGAGTCTTGTAAAGATTAGGAAAAAAAAAATCCACCTTTTTGTGAATTAGCTTCATCTCACCCATGAAAATAAATGAATTGTGTGGAAATAAACTAAGTGTCTGGACTTAATCAGACATGAAAATAATCATGTGAAAAAAAACTGATGTGAAAATAAACAAACAAGGACATCAATGATGGTGTAGCTCACTCCGGCCCATCTACAGTAGTCCGGAAGGAACGATCTAAAGTGGGCCACCTTCCTTGCGCAATAAATGTTGCAAGCTATATACACTACCTACAAGCTATATATAGAAGCTATATGCACCCTAGGAATACCAACCTATTTGCCAGAAAGAATCCAAAATGGCGAGGAATTGACCGAGAAGTGATTTTTGTTGAACTGCTCATTGAGGCTTAATTAGTCCATAACTTCATTAATAACTGTAATTAAGCAAATCTGGGTAGAAGTTATATGCACCCTAGGTACCCCTACTTTCCTGCCAGAAAGAATTCAAATCGGTGAAGAATTGAGGGAGAAGAAGTGATTTGTGTAGAAACTGCTCATTCGGGATTGATTAATTACTCCATATCTTCATTATTAATTGCAATTATGCAAATTCAGGTGGAAGCTATATGCACCCCAGGCAGACCTACCTTCCTGCCAAAAAGAATAAAAATCAGTGAAGAATTGAGAGAGAAGAAACGATTTTCGTGAAATATGGACGATGCCAGATGGATGATGGACGGACAGACAACACATGATGGGATAAACTCATCGCCTGTTGGCTGGATGAGCGAATAATGAAAAAAGAAATAATTTGAAAATGAAATCATTTGGAATGAAATTAATTGTGAAAGAAAAAACATCTCATCTCATCTCATTATCTGTAGCCGCTTTATCCTGTTCTACAGGGTCGCAGGCAAGCTGGAGCCTATCCCAGCTGGCTACGGGCAAAAGGCGGGGTACACCCTGGACAAGTCGCCAGGTCATCACAGGGCTGACACATAGACACAGACAACCATTCACACTCACATTCACACCTACAGTCAATTTAGAGTCACCAGTTAACCTAACCTGCATGTCTTTGGACTGTGGGGGAAACCGGAGCACCTGGAGGAAACCCACACGGACACGGGGAGAACATGCAAACTCCGCACAGAAAGGCCCTCGCCGGCCACGGGGCTCGAACCCGGACCTTCTTGCTGTGAGGCGACAGCGCTAACCAATACACCACCGAGCCGCCCAAAGAAAAACATCAATCAGGAAAAAAAAAAGAAAATGCAGCCAGTGTGAAAATGTGTGAAACACTACATGTGAACTGCATGTATTAAACCACATGTATAAATTTCATATGTGAATCATGTGAGTATTATGGAAAAGGATAGAGATCCTGTTAAACAACATGGAGCAAAATCAGATGGATTGCTTGGTACTTTTATGAGTAGACTGGCCAAGAAAAAAGTATAAAATACTTTAATGTAGTCATATAGACAGGTGAACAAATGTTGTCAAAGCTGTAGTTACAAACGTGGTATTAATTAGTGGCAGCTGGAAAAAAAGAAAAAAAAAAGAATAGCAATGCACAAAGGAATATAATAAAATACAGACCTAAGACAACTTTGGCTGAAATTAAAATGTCAACATAATGTAGGAACATGTGTCAGACATTGTGTCACAAGTGTAATACCACCATCATTTATAACCCGACATATTTCTCTTGTGGTTCGGTAAAGGTGTATCGAGTCTTCCAGCTTCATTTGCTCTGCACATTCGCAGCCTTAAAGAAATGCCCGAAGACTCGTCTCTTCTCAGAGCACCTGAACAGTCATCCAGAAACACCCTCAGCCCTCTCCATCTCTGTGTGCTCCATGTTGGCATGCAGGTCATATGAGATCTGTTGAGCTTGCCAGATTGCATCAGTAGAATTGATTAAATCACCAATTTTTCTCTCTCCTCTTCCTTGGGGTCTGCTTTACTCCATCCTATGTCACTAGTCCACAGTAAAACATTTCATTTCATTTTATATGAGCTGAAGCAAATGAATTCAGAAAATGTCTATGTCATGCCTTCCAGTATGTCACTTCTTGTAGACGCCTGAGAGGTCTCAATAGATTCCAAAGTCTTATTCCATTGAATGTTTTAAAGTAAACGTGGTAAAAATAAAAACCGTTCACAGCTAATAACAAAGAAAAGATATGCATGTTTAAACTGGCATATAAATCAGTGGTGAAAAGCAGTCACATCAGTCAGTCTATCCAAATCAATCAACGGAAACCCATATGCCTGCTGACACAGGTTAATCATTTAACCCTTTGTGTGCCAATACAAGGACGCAATGTCATCTTGTTGCCAGCAGATGTCATTAAAGGTAGACTGCCTTTCAGATTTTTCAAGTGTAGGTCATAAAAAGATTTTCCCCGACACCCAATTATTTTTCTTTAGTGGACCGAAAGATACTGAATTTGAATCACAGACTTCTAATTTTATTCTTTTTTTAAAAACAGAACAATTAATGAATTTAGAGCCACGTGGCCCGAAATTCTCCGCTATTTTTTTCCTACTTCACCATGACCCAATTCAAGATACTACGCCATGCATCACATGGTGGGCTTTCCCCGTTCACACAAGGCATTGTGGGATACAAATTTGAAACCGGAGAGAAAAATGGCAGATGTGAGTGTGCAAATGAAACGTGAAAGACCGACTACAGTAACGGAAAGCGAGAAGAAAAGACGTTATGTTATATACAAAGGAAAGGAAACGCAGGACCAAACTAATAAATATTGGCGCTCAGCGAGCACCTCGGTGTGATCAGCTGTTCGCTTAGTTACAGAATGATGGAACTGTCAGTGCACGCTCAAAGGGAAACCTGTAGATGGCAGTAATGCAACACTGTGGATGCCAGCTGCTGTAAAACCCAAAAGAAGAAGGAAAAGAAGCAGAAGATAAACCTGTGCATGCGCACACTGACTTCCTCTGTCTGCTTGACTGCACAAAGTGAGCGATTTCATGCACATTATTTGCTTTAATCCCCTCAAATTAAATAACTTTGAACTTGATTAAATAACTTATGGGCGGCACGGTGGTGTAGTGGTTAGCACGGCTGCCTCACAGCAAGAAGGTTCCGGGTTCGAGCCCAGCGGCCGGTGAGGGCCTTTCTGTGTGGAGTTTGCATGTTCTCCCTGTGTCTGCGTGGGTTTCCTCCGGGTGCTCCGGTTTCCCCCACAGTCCAAAGACATGCAGTTAGGTTGATGTGGGGCGGCCTTGGGCTGAGGTGCCCTTGAGCAAGGTACCGAACCCCTGACTGCTCCCCGGGCCCTCTGGTGTAGCTGCCCACTGCTCTGAGTGTGTGTGTGTGCGCGTGTGTTCACTGCTTCAGATGGGTTAAATGCAGAGGATGAATTTCACTGTGCTTGAAGTGTGCATGTGATGAATAAAGGTTTTTTAACTTCCCAGCCACCAAATGGCCTGATATTTTGTGAGATATTACAGAAATAAACATATATCACTATGACCACATTTCAGAGGGAACTAAATTTCACTGATTTTATGAAATCAAAAGGCTGTCTAGCTTTAAAGAAACTTAAAATCATAAATGGCTCCTACAGTCTAAATTAGACATATGAACTAATTTGAGGGCAGCACGGTGGTGTAGTGGTTAGCGCTGTTGCCTCACAGCAAGAAGGTCCGGGTTTGAGCCCCGTGGCCGGCAAGGGCCTTTCTGTGCGGAGTTTGCATGTTCTCCGGGTGCTCTGGTTTCCCCCACAGTCCAAAGACATGCAGGTCAGGTTAACTGGTGACTCTAAATTGACCGTAGGTGTGAATGTGAGTGTGAGTGGTTGTCTGTGTCTATGTGTCAGCCCTGTGATGACCTGGCGACTTGTCCAGGGTGTACCCCGCCTTTCACCCGTAGTCAGCTGGGATATGCTCCAGCTTGCCTGTGATCCTGTAGAACAGGATAAAGCGGCTACAGATAATGAGATGAGATGAGAACTAATTTGAGAAAGCTAGCTGCTTTATAATGTGTGTGTGTATATATATGTGTGTGTGCATGTGTGTAGTTCTGAGTATTGACTACCACTGTCAGAGATGTCCACAAGCGCCAGGAACCAGCGTTTTTCTCCGCCTACACAGACAGTCTGTGCCAGCTACTCAACCCCAGGAAAAAACAAAAAACAAAACTTGCCTTACAATGTTCAAGCATTTCATATAATCTCCGCTGCCCATAATTTGCTGCAAATCCAATTATTCCACCACAAAATTGTCTTCGAATCGGGTCTGTCATGACTGGAAACGACGTCATAGTTGCTGACCGATTCTCAAGCTCTGATTGGCTGAACCGGACCATGTGACCACACCATAGCATATGTAGTTATGTTAGAGAGCCAGGCAGTGTACTACAGAAGGTAACTGAGTGAGAAAGCCAAGCACTCATGCCTCTGGAGGGAAATTTCATACATATTTTGCAAGTATTTTACAGGGAAATGGTTAGTCATTTATTAGCTGACAATGACCCAGAAGCCACCAGAAGGCATGTAAATTTCAAATTTTTCTGGCGAGGAATGCACCCAGACCCTCCTAGCATTGGTGCGCCATTCCAGAACTGCCTACTACTTTTTTTTTTAGCCAGCAATTTCAGATTTTCTGGAGAACCCTGCACTGTGTTCAATTTATCTCTGTTCTGCTCTCGAGTGACACAACAGAACAGCGTTTGCCCTGTAGTCTGGAAATCATGAGTTTGTATCTCAACAGTGCCACAAAAGAAAGCAAAACTGACCCTTCTCTCTGGTTCAATCACAGTAACACAAGACAATTATGGGTGTCTGCAAACTCATGTATGCGGAAGAGAATAGATAGCGCTCTCCTCTGAGTGTGTTATGCTGCCCTGTGATACAGCATGATGGGGTTAATAATAATCTCATCTCATTATCTCTAGCCGCTTTATCCTGTTCTACAGGGTCGCAGGCAAGCTGGAGCCTATTCCAGCTGACTACGGGTGAAAGGCGGGGTACACCCTGGACAAGTCGTCAGGTCATCACAGGGCTGACACATAGACACAGACAACAATTCACACTCACATTCACACCTACGGTCAATTTAGAGTCACCAGTTAACCTAACCTGCATGTCTTTGGACTGTGGGGGAAACCGGAGCACCTGGAGGAAACCCACACGGACACGGGGAGAACATGCAAACTCCGCACAGAAAGGCCCTCGCCAGCCACGGGGCTCGAACCCGGACCTTCTTGCTGTGAGGCGACAGCGCTAACCACTACACCACCGTGCCGCCCCGTTAATAATAATAATTAGTTCAATTTATATAGTGCCATTCTCACACCCAAGGTTGCTTTACAATTAGGGAAAGAGAGAGAGCGAGAGAGTACACCAACAGAGGGTCAGGATGTAATTCCAATGGTGTTGCGACCCACAGTCCCACCAAAAGGCACACAAAGATAAATCCCACACCGTCTGCACAGCCGCCACGATGCCACCAGGCAACATCGCTTTTAACATCGTGCCAAGCACAGGAACAATGCCGTACAGAGCGCTGGGTAACCCTGATGTTAAAAAGAGCAACAAGCTCCCTGCAGTCCATAGTGAGGAGCACAGGCATCACCCATGGCAGATCAAGGCCTGAAGGAAACTGACGCCCAAAGTTGGGTCCGGAGCTACGCCACAACCGGCAGACAAAACATAAAAAAACAAAACATCAAACTATACAAACACAAGAAGAAAAAAAGAAAAATAAATGCTCTGGTGAGAAGCAGCAGCCAAAATGTGCACAGTGTACTCTCAACCGGAAACGGAAGTGATGTTATGGTTAGCCTCCATCCTCCATTGGTTGGTAGATGCTGTATGATACGAGAGAGCTGGCTGTTGGGTGGGAATTGGCTGGTGACCAAATTGGGGAGAAAATGGAGAAAAAACTATTGATCTGTCTTTGTATCTGCAAGCATGTGTGAGCGGTACAGAGTCTACCAACATACTTGCACATAACATGAACATGTTTGCTCTGGTGTAGTATGAAAAAGAAAGTTTATTGTCAAAGGGAGAATGGATACATGAAGTAAAGTTGTCGAGGATCATTTTGTGGAAACCTTACCCTGAAATGTGTCTCACATTGCCCAACTTCAGAAAAGTTGACTGTACAGAATTTGCAGCGTGGTAGAAAATAGCCAACACAGCAAGACAACATGATTGCAACTCTTTTGTTAGGATCTATCTTAGAGAACCCTGTGACCTTGCTGTTTTCGACCATCGTACATTTCTGATGTGTCCTTTTTGCAGTTTTTGCTTCCTTGTGCAAGTTCACTGCACTTTTTTTTCCATCAGGTAAATCATTCACATACTTTCTGACACTATCCTCCTACATAAGTGTAGCATGTCAAAAGAGAAATCAATTGGCACATATATATTTTTTTCATATTCAGTAAAAGGAAAAAAACTCAGAGCAACAAAAATATGCGAAACTGTATTAGATCTTATTTTGCACATTTCAGACTATAAACAAAAGTAATCTTCAATTACTAGTGTATTTTAGGGAAAAAAAAGTGAGTGGTTGGCACTGTGATGTTGACTTGTTTTGTGGGCGGGGCTTAGTTTATTACCATTATGTCAAAGCATTTCTTTTTGCTCATCTATGTAACATACCAGCCCTGTGATGACCTGGTGACTTGTCCAGGGTGTACCCCGCCTTTCGCCCGTAGTCAGCTGGGATAGGCTCCAGCTTGCCTGCGACCCTGTAGAACAGGATAAAGCGGCTAGAGATAATGAGATGAGATGAGATGTAACATACCATTGTCAATCGTTAATCTGACACTCATGAGATATCACCAAAGGTCAGGCTTGTAAATATAAACTTTGAGAGGATTAGTAGTTCTCATTATCTCTAGCCGCTTTATCCTGTTCTACAGGGTCGCAGGCAAGCTGGAGCCTATCCCAGCTGACTACGGGCGAAAGGCGGGGTACACCCTGGACAAGTCGCCAGGTCATCACAGGGCTGACACATAGACACAGACAACCATTCACACTCACATTCACACCTACGCTCAATTTAGAGTCACCAGTTAACCTAACCTGCATGTCTTTGGACTGTGGGGGAAACCAGAGCACCCGGAGGAAACCCACGCGGACACGGGGAGAACATGCAAACTCCGCACAGAAAGGCCCTCGTCGGCCACGGGGCTCGAACCCAGAACCTTCTTGCTGTGAGGTGACAGCACTAACCACTACACCACCGTACCGCCCCAGGATTAGTAGTTATGAACCATAAATGAGAAACAGGTGTATTGACTATGAATCTAATTTGACTGTGGGGAGTGAAAACCTGGAAATTAAACTCATTTATTTGTCTTAATACATAACCTCTTGCCTGTTTTCTGAGCTCCTTTTAGTTTTCCATATTTATTTTGTTTGCCTGAATGCAGTAGACAGAACACAGGACTAGTCTGCTTTAGCACTGAGCTTCAAAAAAAAAAAGTGTTCCCAGACAAAACAAACCTCGCCCGGCAGCACTTATTTTATACCTGTATGTTGATAATGGTAATATTTCTCAATCATCAGCTGGCAGGTTATCGTCCTATTAAAATCCATGACCTTGAGTTTGACATTTCAAAGTCATCCAAGGTCAAAGGTCATGGCAGCAACTGAAAGCCCATATGGGACTTCTTATATGATGATAATGGTAAACACCTGGCTATCATGAACCATTTTAAAGTTATAGCCCTTTGACAAAAAGTTTGACCTTTCAAGGTCACTTAAGATCAAAGATCATGGTGCCAAATGAAAGCCCATATGGAACTTCCTATAAGTTGATAATGGTAAATATCTGTCAACCATCAACCGTTTTCAAGTTACAACCCTCTGAAAATCTGTGACTTTGAGTTTGACCTTTCAAGGTCACTCAAGGTCAAAGATCATGATGCCAAATAAAAGCCCATATGGCACTTCCTATAAGTTGATAACGATTAATATCTGTCGACCATCAACCGTTTTCAAGTTACAGCCCTCTGAAAATCCGTGAGCTTGAGTTTGACCTTTCAAGGCCATATCGGAGTTCTTACATGCTCATAATCATAAACATCTGTCTATCGGCAACAGTTTTTGAGTTATATTGGAAAATATGTTATTTTGACCGAAAGGTTGACCTTTCCGGTGACCTCGACCTTCATCTTGACCCGATTACCCCCAAAATTTAATCAGATAATCTAAGGACCATTGTCCACCTACCCTGAAAATTTGAAGTCAATCGGTGCAACTGTCTAGACGCTAGATTGTTAACAGACAGACACACAAACAAACAAACCGCACTGATTACAATACCACGCCCACAACGGGGTAAGCAGGTGAGTTAAAAAAACAAACAAAAAACCCCAAACAAACAAACAACACAGGCCCAGCACTAATCAACAAAATCTCAACCTCCCAGAAATGGAGCCACAATCGTTATTTGTTGTACAGGCTTTTCAGTTCACACCTCCTGCACACCACCATTCATTTTGTGGAGTGTAGAGCTTCATTTCAGTACTTTCTTAATACAAATAAGTAAATACAGTACCAGTCAACGGTTTGGACACACTCTCTAATTCAATGCTTTTTCTTTATTTTTATTAATTATAAAACATTTCATGTTTTAAAGTAATGATGGATGTAGTTTCTCTTTACTTCGTTGAGCGGTTCTTGGCATAAATAGGATATTACACGGTTGTGTGAAGATATGAAATTTATCTTCTAGTGGTGAATGTATATTTCACAAGTGAGTGAAGTGAATGAATGAAAATATTTTCTACATGAGAAGATAAACTTCATATCTTCACACCACCCACCATGTAATGTTCTTTATATTATATAGATGCATCCACAAAAAAAAAAAAAAACACAAGTTAATCAAAATAATTTAAATTTTGAACCGGTTCGCCATTTTGACAATGCATATCCAGTCAGCGGGAAAACACTGGGAGTGATGTCATTGGAGTGAAATATTGAAAATTATTGTACATACGGGCCACTTTTTCCATGGAATAAAAACCATGTATTCTATTCTCTTCTAGTCGGTTTATTGATGGCATGCAATATTGTTATAATATCGCTGATCCTCCATGTATTACAACACTTTCCCCAATGGAGAATGAGCATGCAATATTGTTAAAATATTGCACGTTGTCAAGACAACACGACGTCACACGTCAGAGCTCATACGAAGATCCAATGGCAAAACTTTTCTGCTGCACTTGCGCACAATCATTTCTTTATCGGCTGGGAAAGAGAGAAAATGGGTTTAATTCAGTGCTACTGCTAGGATTAGCTATGATATAATTAAGCACTAAATAAATAAACTGAAAATTGAAACCAAAGATGCGCTAAGCACCCGAAAGGCAACCAAAACTTCATTAGATATTCTTCACGCGTATTTACAAGAGAAAAACATACCAATGGACACTGAAAAACTGGAAAAGAGACAGATGTAAAACTTTCACGCTAGTGAGTGACTGCGACAATTTGTAAACAAACATGGCCACAAGGTTTGCTTCGTTAAAAGCAGAAGATTTTGAGATAATTTTGGCTGCCAGGTCGTGCCGTTGTGTGGAGCTGTCGATGTTGATTTTAAAAGGAACTAAGTAAATTACACAAGGAAATAATAATATTTGGCTTGACTGTGCTAGTGTTGGCCTTCGCTAACATTACACCAGCTAGAAGGTAACTGGACTGCCGTGCTACTCATCTTCGACTCATTCAATATCGTGCTAGCTGAATGGAATATATCTGATATACCACTCAACACCAGCCAATATTATTTAAATATGTCACTCAGATCCGTGATGTATTTCGTATGACAAATACATGCTTTTCAACACGAGAAGGTAAACTTCATATATTGAAGCAAACATCTGATTTTCTTTTTATTATATCGACACATTCACAAACAAAAAGGACACAAATTTATCAAAAACAATTCATCAATTTCCTCACGAGTCACAAATAGAGATTTATGTCATGGTTTTGAATCTCGATATCCCGGCTGGAGCTTGTATGAAAATTCAAGTGGTCTATTTCCCAGTAAAACACTTGTGTCCATATAATGTTATGGATTACTACAGTTGTGGAATAGGGCTATTTACTGTATTTTTATTATTTACTATTTACTGTTTGATCTTAAACGCATTAAGAAGGCAAGAAATTGGATGAATTAACTTTAGATGAAGCACAGCTGTTAACTGAAAAGCATTCCAGGTGATCACCTCATGAAGCTGGTTAAGATAATGCCAGTAGTGGTTCTGTACATTAAATTGCTCTTCATATTGTCTGTATTGATCTGTTAAATTATTCAAAATATGCCCTACCATTATATATGATCAAATAAAGCGTATTAGTTCAAACTATTAACTGCTTTTTGTGCATGAGGTTTAAAAGATGTGTTGCCTGTTATAACTCTTCAATGAGCTTTTAATGATTCGAGTACGGTACACATTTAAATGCATACAGTACAGCACGAAAATGAAGAAGCCAGAGAGACAACAAAGGCTGTATTATGAGGGACTGGCTTTATCTATTTTAACTGTCAAGTATTTGAGCTATGAAAATGACCCAAATTTCTATATTCTACTGGCAAATAAATAATATAAATAATTTTGATGTGGCTTATTGCTCCAAAACTCAGAGATTATGTCACGGTGTTCAGCAGCCAGTGGCACAGATGGTGTTTTAACACAGGGTTGTGTGAACAGGAAAAGGCCACTGGATTTGTTCTTTAGCAGAGTTTAAATTATGTATTTGTGTAAATTTTATTGAAATTTGGCCAAGTGAGTGGGTAGAAACTGAAATAACTGCTGCATTAGGAAAAAAAAAAAGTTCCCAATCCCAGTGCTGCTGTATGCACATCCCTCTGCAACCAATTAGAGTAATCTCCCAAGGAAAGATACTTACTATCTATCTATCTATCTATCTATCTATCTATCTATCTATCTATCTATCTATCTATCTATCTATCTATCTATCTATCTATCTATCTGTCTGGCCAAATACCATCATGATATCTGTATACCATTTGGCAGGCTTGTAATACTCGAGTCCGACTCGTGCCCTAATTTTAAGGACTCGTGACTTGACTTGGACTTGAGCACCGATGACTCAGACTTGGACTCGTGCATTAACTGCATTCGGACTTGTAAATTGGAGACGAGGACTCGGATTTTTTCTTTTTTTTTGTAACATGCCATAATAATTTGGTATAAGATATTTATATCTACATTAATTTTTGTGGGCGGCACTGTGGTGTAGTGGTTAGCGCTGTCGCCTCACAGTAAGAAGGCCCGGGTTCGAGCCCTGTGGCCGGCGAGGGCCTTTCTGTGTGGAGTTTGCATGTTCTCCCCGTGTCCGCGTGGGTTTCTTCTGGGTGCTCCGGTTTCCCCCACAGTCCAAAGACATGCAGGTTAGGTTAACTGGTGACTTTAAATTGACCATAGGTGTGAATGTGAATGGTTGTCTATGTCTATGTGTCAGCCCTGTGATGACCTGGCGACTTGTCCAGGGTGTACCCCACCTTTCGCCCGTAGTCAGCTGGGATAGGCTCCAGCTTGCCTGTGACCCTGTAGAAGGATAAAGCGGCTAGAGATAATGAGATGAGATTAATTTTTGCACTAATTTCATGCAAGAATGTCACACCTGCGCACCTTGGTGCATACATCAGATAGACTCTCGGGCACACTCCGGACAGCGCGCCCGCCAAATCGACTTGCGAGTGCTCTGTAAACGACTCGCACCTGTACAAGATTAAGGCGCAATCAGCGTGCCAATATAAAAACTGTGAAAACACACTTACTTTGCGAAGTATTGAGTTGCATTACTGATACATTACCGAGTCTTATTTCCTTGTTTGGTTTTGTCTTTGATTCTGCCGGGTCTCCGATAGCCTGTTCATGCCTCGCTCAACCTATTGCCCTTTTCACTGTTTTACAATTTTGCCTACCATTCTGGATTGTTTACCGTCTTCACTTGTATTAATAAACACACCTTCTGCACTTACATCCGTCTCCCAACCATCTCTGACAGAATACTTCACACTCCCTGACAAAGAGAAGCACATTCACCTGTTCATACGTCATGTTCAGGAACAAACTAATGTTTATGATGCTGAAACAGCCACCATCAAATGGTGCAGTTGGAGTCTTGTTCTCGGACTCAACTCAAATTTTTTTAAAATGACTTGGACTTCACTTGGACTTGAACACTGGGGACTTGAGACTGGACTCGGACTCGAGGTTTAGTGACTCGACTACAACACTGCCATTTGGATTCTGAACAGTACAGGTTGGAGAAATAAAGCTGTGGCACTTGAAAGAAAAAAAAATGTCATCATCTCTGAGAGGAAGTAAACAGTAGTATGATTTTATTAAACTTTATAGATAGAAACAAACTTTTGTGCTGATGTTACTTACTAGCCAGTGAACTTTTTAGCCTGGGTAGATATGTACAAGAATATATTTAATATTTAGAAAACCCATTAGGGTCATTCTATGAAAATGGTAGCTTTCCTGTCCGTGCACTATTCACCAGGAAAAACGCTCAAAAGTGTTAAACAATGACACAATATATACATGTTTTGTTGTAATTGAAGTGTGTTCTTGTTATTAAACCATACATGAGACAGTTATAATACACATTTTTTTATATATATCTTGAAAAGCATGGTTAGTGCCATGAATTTGGCTTGTCCCTTGGGTTAGCAGTCATGGTTTCGTGACATATTTTGAATTTAAATTAATGTTTTTCTCCTGTTTTAAAGATCATAATACAAAGTAAAGTGTTATAGTTACTTAGTATAATACTAAAAAAAACCTGAAAATATAAATTAATAATTAAAACAGTCAGCTGGGATAGGCTCCAGCTTGCCTGCGACCCTGTGGAACAGGATAAAGCGGCTAGAGATAATGAAATGAATGAAATTAAAACAGTTTACAAAAAATAGCTGTCCCTTGATTTTATGTCACTGGTGTTACTATTTGTAAAAACCTTTATTTTGAAAAACTGCTGCATCCCTGCAAACATCTTCTTGGGTCAAGCGGTCATTGGAAGCGTGGCCATTTTGAAGAGCACATGGTAAGTCAGCACCTTCTCTTCATATGTTGACAATTTTAAGAATTAACTAGTAATTTCATGTGAGGACTTAAGATGCGTCACTGGTGTTATAGAGTTTATAGTAGGGGGAAGGGAAATTTGATTTAAATAATTGATCGAATTGTATGATTAGTTGATATATTTATAAGTTAAGAAGTGTGGTTTTGCCTGCAATGTCCACCATCTTGAACAGGCCATCTTCTCTGCTGATGTGTCACTGGTGTTACTGTCCTAGTTAGTAACACCAGTGACCAATGGGTAACACCAGTGACGATCATTAGCACCACTAATCCCTTTCCCCCAAATAAATAAATGGGTCAGCATATACATGGATTAAAGTTTTCTGTCGTGTGACGGATTTCCGTCAACTGAACTCTCCCAAGGCCAAATGTGAGGTCGGTGCTGATCCGAGGAGAATTAAAATGACGGGTGGTTGGGTAGAGATTGGGTTATAACACTGATGTGTTGCAACACCATCAACTATCAGCAGGGTTTATTTAACTTTTTTGTTTTTGAGCCATGCTTTGTGTCGTTCATTTCCTATGTTTGATCATGTTTAAACGTTCGCTGTCTACGGTGCGGCATTAAAAAAACATGCGCTGTCAAAATTGGCAAATTACATTCCCATGTGCTTGGCGTGCTTGTGTCTGACCATTTCTGTTTTGTATTAAATTAAATCTTGCCAAAATGACTTAGTTTAAACCTGGACATATAGAAATAGAGCATGTAAAAAAAAAAACCCCGGAAAGCCCGCTCCTCTGCTTCAGCCAGACTTGAAGACCCGACGGTGCAATGCTTGCAGACTGTCAGAAGTAATTAGACCTAAATTTATAACTAACAAATCAGCAGACGCCCCAACAATTATTATTTTCGTTAGGCCAATGTGTAAGGTATGTTAGAACCGTGCCTTATAGCCTACGCTATATCACAATTTAAAGGACGTTTGAGGAGTTGGAGGCTGCGAGCGCAATGATGTTCCGACATGCGTTAAACTTTATTCCCTGAAAATCATACACCAGCGTTCAATGCCCCAAACAGTCAAAATGTCTAGAAGACTACGGTTAAATAATAATCATAGCCTACTAAGTTAAATTACGTCAAAACATCTGTTTCTGGCCTATGAAATGATGGAGGAAAATGAGAACGAACGCAAAGTAGATAGCAGCCAACGTCACGCGATCTTTTAGGTAACTTAACACTCGTGTTGGCCACAATATTTCTCTTAATAAAAACTTGAATTGTTTTTGAAGTCGTATTCAATACAAAGTAAGGTCAAATTATAATTTTAATTTAAGCGAAGATCCAAACTTTTTTCTATATTGACGTCGAGCATAGAGGAGCATGTCGTTCTGCTTTCGGTTTCGGCAGCATGGATGCGCTTTACATGAAAGAAGGCACATGTGTCTGCCATCGATAAAGGTGTAAAAAACAAGTGGAGGTGGGCTGACTGTACGAAATAGGTGAAAACGGAAAGCCATTTAGTTCATGGTGCAAAAAACTAAACATTCCAGGCGCTTGCATTTGTGTGGTTTGCCACAAAAAAATAATATACGGAAGCAATGGAAAGAAAGTGCAATAAATTGAATATATTAATCCATTAATTAATTGATAATAAAGCTATCAGTTCTAAGTTAATCATTCTCAGAATTTCATCGAAATCCACCCATAACCCCCCCACCCCCCGTAAATTTTCAGTCAAACAATTTTTTTTTGCTTTAATCCATGCATTTACTTAAAACAGACTTCTTAGCATTTCATTGCTGTTTCAATATTGTAACCATATGACTTTCCTTTGTATAGATATGGCAAAGTTGAGTGCTGCTGAAAAGCAAAGACTCTACAGACAGCGCAGGGATACTGACCCAGAACGTTTTTTTGTTTTTCTGGCCGAGCCCAAGAGAAGATATCAACTGGTATGGGGATGAGCAAATTGTTTGTCTGATGCCAGCGCCACTGCCAGTGAACAAAAGGTCCGTTCAAATTTGCCACAACATCTGGAAGTACTTGGAGGAACACATGGATGTGTGAAAGTGTCAGTTTTATATATCACACACACACACAACAAACATATGCATACGCCGCTATACCAAACACACACCACTATACCGAAGAACACACACCACATACTCTCACACCACTATACTAAGCACACTCACACACCACAAATGTTCTATTTTATACGTTCACTATGGGTGCATCGTCATTGGGTGCTACCCCTGTTCCAACATTTTGTTTTTTTTGAATGAGTTGTTCAGTCAGCCATCTCTTTCATACTCATTCCTAGGTTCCTAAGAACGAATGAATTTTATGTGTCCATTTTGTGTTTTCAAATACATATTTTTAGGCTTCATCCCAGCCTACATTTGAATAAAACAAGTCATTAAATGTGAAACTATTTGAGATGAAATACTAATAAATTGATAACGTCTGTTTAAAGCGTCTTCTGTTGTGCCATTTCCTTCCCATTGTGTCACTTGTGTTACAGTGCATCACTGGTGTTACTGTATGGCATATTGGTATTCTGTCATCAGAGTTGCCCAGTTTATTTGAATATTTTTTTTTATCTAGCTAACTGCTGCAACATTCATTAGTAAACATCTCATCTCATTATCTCTAGCCGCTTTATCCTGTTCTACAGGGTCGCAGGCAAGCTGGAGCCTATCCCAGCTGACTACGGGCGAAAGGCGGGGTACACCCTGGACAAGTCGCCAGGTCATCACAGGGCTGACACATAGACACAGACAACCATTCACACTCACATTCACACCTACGGTCAATTTAGAGTCACCAGTTAACCTAACCTGCATGTCTTTGGACTGTGGGGGAAACCGGAGCACCCGGAGGAAACCCACGCGGACACAGGGAGAACATGCAAACTCCACACAGAAAGGCCCTCGCCGGCCCCGGGGCTCGAACCCAGGACCTTCTTGCTGTGAGGCAACAGCGCTAACCACTACACCACCGTGCCGCCCACATTAGTAAACATTTTAAGGATATATTTCAAATTTGAAGACTCAATGCCAATTAATTCTAAAGTTATGTTAAAAAGTGAATGACACATTGAAAAACGTCACATTATAATACTGTACACATAGTATATTTACACTAATTTGTTACTCATTTAAAAAAATGTCTTCATAATGTCATTAACCTTTTCTTTCTTTGATTATATATGCAAATTAAATAGTCCAATTACATCCCAGGAAGCCTGAATTATCATCTAAAACATAGGTAACACCAGTGACAAAAAGGCAGAACAAGCATTTAACATAATGTAATAAAAATATTAAAATACATTAAGCTGTGGGCGGCACGGTGGTGTAGTGGTTAGCGCTGTCGCCTCACAGCAAGGAGGTCCGGGTTCGAGCCCCGTGGCCGGCGAGGGCCTTTCTGTGTGGAGTTTGCATGTTCTCCCCGTGTCCGCGTGGGTTTCCTCCGGGTGCTCCGGTTTCCCCCACAGTCCAAAGACATGCAGGTTAGGTTAACTGGTGACTCTAAATTGACCGTAGGTGTGAATGGTTGTCTGTGTCTATGTGTCAGCCCTGTGATGACCTGGCGACTTGTCCAGGGTGTACCCCGCCTTTCGCCCGTAGTCAGCTGGGATAGGCTCCAGCTTGCCTGCGACCCTGTAGAACAGGATAAAGCAGCTACAGATAATGAGGTGAGATGAGACATTAAGCTGTAATTTATGTTGATTCAGAATGGTAAGTGGTTAACTGTTATGTGACCATGTTTTAGTTGTTAAAAAAGTATACAAATGAAACATGAAATTGCTGTTCAAAAAGCTACCATTTTCATAGAATGACCCATTAGTAATGCACCAAACAACTATATTAAACATAAAACTGCTACAAATCTGTCACTGATGTACAGCTGTAGCCACCTAGCTGATATTAGCATAAATAGCGAATGTAACTTGCCAGCCAAATTATCCAATATAAATGTTCATTAAAGGTAAAGGATTGTTTTGTTGGTATCCCATTTTATCGCTTGCTTGTTGCTAAAAATCGCATTCAGTGACCAGGATGTTTTGCACTGAAGTAAAATTGAATATCTATATATAATAAGGCAGGCATTAATTCCAGAATCTTTCAGTCATAAATATGGCGCTGTAGTCATACAGTGATATCACATGAAACACATCAACTGGCTTATTATTTTATTTAAGTATTTTTAATAATATTACACTATTATAATTTGATTATATTTATTATATAAATTATTATTATTATTTATAATAGTATAACATACGTGTTCCTTTATGGCTATGCAAAATATCTTTAAAAATGTTTCGATCTAACACTCATTATTCTGTCCACATTCACTGGATATGAGCAATCGCACGCTCTGATTGGCTACTCTACTAATATGCTATCAGCTCATATACCGTGAGTAGAGAAAAACAAAATGGCGGTGCATGTTGCTGAATCAATCAAGGATGAAATAAAAAGTCTACTTGAAAACAACCCCCCCCCCAAAAAAAAAAAAAATACAAAAAAAGCAACAAAATATGGAATGAAATTATTTGATGGGAAGAATGTATCTTTTTTTATTTTTCAAGAATTACTATTATCACATTTTTCACAAATTGCTCCTGTAATTTTGCCAGTTTGTTTACATTCTAAGCGGAAATAATTTTATCTGACATTTTGTATAAACTTTTTATTTACTGAATTTGCCAAAAATAAAAATAAAATGCTGTGTTTCTCAAAATCCAGTGAATGTTGATAGAATAAAACAGTTATTCCACTCAATCTCATCGTACATGGCTTATAGCCAATGAGGCACGTAGCTCATGTACGACTCAATTATAATTATGCATCATGAATTACGCCTCACCCCGAAGATGAGCCATATGATGCGTATAGATTATTATTATTATTATTAATTATTAATGCATTTACATTTTTTTTTACAGATACTGGCTTTAGAAATATCATGACCTACAGAATTAGTAGCACTCAGAAAAAATATCTGTCTTTAATTCACATACCTTCCTGTACCAAGGTGAATATGACTAATGCGAATATGGCATTTTCAGCTCCAGATGATAGGTCATATTAATACATTTCTCACACCACTACAGGAAATGGAAGCGGGGACAAAATGTGCCGTGTCTCCAAATAACTTGAGAGCTCCTCTACTCCCTGAAGATGATACCTGCAAGAGTTGATAATGAGACAGAGCCGACCCGAAAAGGTGTGCCAGTATAAAACACACACACACACACACACACACACACACACACACACACACACACACACACACACACACAAAATATCCGTCACAAGTATCACTTGTTTCTTCATTTTAAATCTAACAACCATGTACATACAGTGTTTTGCAAAAGTATTCATCCCCCTTGGTGTTTGCCCTGTTTTGTCGCATTACAAGCCGTAATTAAAATGGATTTTTGGAGAGTTAGCACCATTTGATTTACACAATATGGGTGAAAATTGTTGTTTTATTGTCATACAAACAATAATTAAGATGAAAAAAAATAGAAATCTGGAGTGTGCATAGGTATTCACCCCCCCAAAGTCAATACTTTGTACAGCCACCTTTTGCTACAATTACAGCTGCAAGTCTCTTGGGGTATGTCTCTTTTAGCTTAGCACATCTAGCCACTGGGATTTTTGCCCATATGTCATAATCTAACTAGTCCTCTGTTATTATATTGTCTTTGTCTGTTAATTTTAATACAGGTATTTGTTTCCTCGTATTTTGCACTAAGTACTTTTGTACAGTATTATCTTTTTATCTTTATATTATCATATTTATTTATACTACTCATGTTATTTCTTATCAATGTATATATACCATATTTTTCTTTATTTTAATTTTACATTCTATATTTTCCCTTCATTTTGTCACTTGAATTTATGGACCACAACGGAAATAAGTGTTTTCACTTTCTTGTGTCATCCATGTAGTTTTAATGTATTTACAATTGTTTGTATGTATTTACATTGAATTTACTAAATGAAATCAATCAATCAATCAATCAATCAATCAATGAAAAATATCCCTACAACATGATGCTGCCACCACCATAGGAATGGTGTTCTCAGGGTATTGGGCTTGCACCACACATGGCATTTCCTCTGATGGCCAAAAAGATAAATTTTAGTCTCATTTGACCAGAAAATCTTCTTCCATGTGTTTGGGGAGTCTGCCACATGCTGTTGGGCAAACCCCAAGCGTGTTTTCTTAAACAATGACTTTTTTTCTGGCCACTCTTCCATAAAGCCTCACTCTGTGGAGTGTACGGCTTAAAGTGGTCCTATGGACAGATACTCCCATCTCCGCTGTGGATCTTTGCAGCTCCTTCAGTGTTCTCTTTGGTAGCTTTGTTGCATCTCTGATTAATGCCCTCCTTGCCTGGTTTGTGAGTTTTGGTGGGCCTTCTCTTGTCAGGTTTGTAGTGGTGCCATATTCTTTCCATTTTGCTATAATGGATTTAATGGTTGTTTGCTTAGTAGTGTTGCAGAGTCAGGGTCCTTCCAGAACAGGTTGATTTATACAGACATCATGTGACAGATCATGTGACACTTTGATTACACAGAGGTGGATTTTAATCAACTAATTATGTGACTTATGAAGTGAATTGGTTGGACCAGCTCTTATTTAGGGGTTTCAGACGAAAGGGGGTGAATACCTATGCACACTCCAGATTTCTTTGTTTTTTCATCTTAATTATTGTTTGTGTCACAATTTAAAAAATAAATAAATAAAAAATGCACCTTTAAAGCTGTAGGCATGTTGTGTAAATCAAATGGTGCTAACCCTCAAAAAAATCCATTTTAATCCCATCTTGTAATGCAACAAAACAGGATAAACACCAAGGGGGATGAATACTTTTGCAAGACAAGGTATCTGATGATTGTAATTCAACTATAAATGACTCAGGACTTTTCCCAGCAAATGATCCCATATTGCTTGAATATTCTATTATAGCAGTGCTATAAAAAAAAAAAAATCCTCTAATTACACTCACCCATCCACCTGCTGTTTGATGCAGTTGTGTAATCAGCCGATCCCTTGACAGCAGCACAATGCTTAAAATCATGCAGATACAAATCAAGAGCTTCGGTTAATGCTCACAATGTTCAAACATCAGAACAGGAAAAATTATGATCTCAAACTGTGAATTTCTTTCACTGTGGCATGGGTGTTGATTTGAGCCAGATGGACTGGTTTGAGTGTTTCAGAAACTGCTGATCTCCCGGGGTTTTCACACACAACAGTCTCTAGAGTTTGAACAGAATTGTGCAAAAAAACAAACAAAAAAAACATCGAGTGAGTGAGCGAATGACAGTTCTGTGGGTGGAAACAAATTAGTCTGACTAACGCGACTTCAAAGCTCTGCAAGCATTTGGTCTGGCAAAGATATTAAGCCCAACCGTTTCCCAAAGTGCGTGGTTGACCCGCCTCCCTGAAATGCCTCAGTTTGCTACTGGTCGAAGCCAGAAAAGGCTGTGACGAAGCTTAAACCAATCACATCACTCTTTCCTCTGACGTATGCGACGCGACGGGGCTAACTGGTAGATTAAACTCTTACCGAAGCCGGTCGGGAGCAAGGCGAAAACGTCCTTGCTTTCAATAAATACCTCCAGGGCTGCTCTTTGCTCCGTTTTCAATGAGAACTTGCTCCATGTTCGTAATGTTTCTAGTGAATGAAGCGCTTCCGGCATAGATTCTGTAAACAATCTATGGCTTCCGGTCGCAGTTCTACTACGTCACTGCCTTGAACACGCCTCTACCCAGGGCCGTTGGAGATGCTCAAAGTTGATTGGCTCCCGATTTTTCGGGAGCTTGGAAGAGCTGTAGATAGCTTGCCTTGCCAGACTAAGCTCGCAACAGGCCCTCGTGTTGCGTCACACTTAGGATGGGTGGGCCCAGGCTAGAAACAAATGCCTTGTTTATAAGAGAGGTCAGAGAAAAATGGCCAGATTGGTTTGAGCTTTTTTGCCAGGAAGGATATAGTAACTCCTAGCAACTCTTTACACCTGTGGTGAGCAGAAAAGCATCTTAGCATGCAACAGCATACAGAAGACCATATTGGGTTCCACTCCTGCCAGCCAAGAACAGGAATGTGAAAATCAAGAACAAGTTCCTACTAAAGTGCCCAGTGAGTGTGTGTTTTCAGTACATATTAGAATGAAATGTAGCAGTTGAATGATGAGGGTTACACAAAATGTGTTAACATGATTCTGTATTCATTCGAGGCACTGATAAAACGAGGACACAGTGTGATAGATGTGACCCTCACGCCTCCACATCAGCCTTGTTATGTGCCAGAGCCAGCTTAAGGCCATTCATACTTGGCTGAATACTGTACATATCTGATGTGAAACAGAAGGTAAAATAACTTTTCCTTTTTGTTTTCATCACTTTATTAGCACAACTCTGTGCTTTCATGTATTCAGACCCTACATTCAATATTTATAGTCTGTATCTTGTCAAGTGTGTTTTTCTTTTTATCCCATCCTTATACACATGTACAGTGGGAGAAAATATCATTCCTTCAGGACTTTAATACAACACAACACAACATAACGGTGTACAAGATTGCAAAATATGAAATCGTAGGAAGCAATTCAACAAACATCTGGGCCACAATAAATACACAAAATCCAGGGTGTACCCTGCCTTTCGCCCATAGTCAGCTGGGACAGGCTCCAGCTTGCCTGCGACCCTGCACAGGATAAGCGGCTACGGATAATGGATGGATGGGATATAAATCAAATATACTTGTACCATGCACTGAGAAGCTCCGGTTGAAATTATGGATCCTCTTTGGTGACTGGCTGTGCCCATTACAAAATACACTGAGTGCAGAATTATTAGGCAAGTTGTATTTTTGAGGATTAGTTTTATTATTGAACAACAACTATGTTCTCAATCAACCAAAAAGTCTCATAAATATCAAAGCTGAATATGTATGGAAGTTAGAGTGGGGCGTTTTTAGTTTTGGCCATTTTAGGAGAATATGTATGTGTTCAGGTAACTTTCACTGTGCAGAATTATTAGGCAACTTAATAAAAACCAAATATGTAGCCATTTCACTTATTTATTTTCACCAGGTACACTGATATGACAACTCCAGATTTGCAAATAAACATATCTGACATTCAAACACAAAACAAATCAGTGACCAATATAGCCACCCTTCTTCATGAGGACACTCAAAAGCCTTCCATCCATAGATTCTGTCAATTTCTTTATCTGTTCACGACCAACATTGTGTGCAGCAGCAACCACGGCCTCCCAGACGCTGTTCAGAGAGGTGTACTGTTTTCCCTCTTTGTAGACCACACGTTTTATAATGGACCACAGGTTCTCTATGGGGTTTAGGTCAGGTGAACAAGGGGGCCATGTCATTATTTTTTCACCTTTCAGGCCTTTACTGGCTAGCCATGCAGTGGAGTATTTGGACGCATGAGATGGAGCATTATCCTGCATGAAAATCATGTTCTTCTTGAAAGATGCTGACTTTTTCCTATACCACTGCTTGAAGAAGGTTTCTTCCAGGAACTGGCAGTAGGTCTGGGAGTTGAGTTTGAGTCCATCCTCAACTCGAAAAGGTCCAGCAAGCTCATCTTTGATGATACCAGCCCATAGCAGTACTCCACCTCCACCTTGCTGGCGTCTGAGTCAGAGTGGAGCTCTGTGCCCATTACTGATCCAGCCACAGGCCCATTCATCTGGCCCATCAAGAGTCACTCTCATCTCATCAGACCACAGCACCTTAGAAAAATCAGTCTTAAGATATTTCTTGGCCCAGTCTTGACGTTTTATCTTGTGTGCCTTACTCAGTGGTGGTCGTTTTTCAGCCTTCCTTACCTTGGCCATGTCCCTCAGTATTGCACACCTTGTACTCTTTGACACTCCAGGAATGTTACAACTCTGGAATATGGCAGAACTGGATGCTAATGGCTGCTTGTTAGCTTCACGCTTGATTTTCCGCAGATCATGTGCAGTT
This sequence comes from Neoarius graeffei, assembly GCF_027579695.1. Taxonomy (NCBI): domain Eukaryota; kingdom Metazoa; phylum Chordata; class Actinopteri; order Siluriformes; family Ariidae; genus Neoarius; species Neoarius graeffei. The sequence goes on along the minus strand of NC_083571.1, from coordinate 108,640,536 downwards.
ATTTTGCGCCTTTTTTTTTCCACACGCTTCTTTCGACCCTGTTGACTATTTGCAATGAAACGCTTGATTGTTCGGTGATCACATTTCAACATCTTCGCAATTTCAAGAGTGCTGCATCCGTCTGCAAGACATCTCACAATTTTAGACTTTTCAAAGTCTGTCAGATCTCTCTTCTGACCCATTTTGCCAGAGGAAAAGAGGTTGCCTAATAATTATGCACATCTGATATAGGGTGTTGATGTCATTAGACCACACCCCCTCTCATTACACAGATGCACAGCACCTGATATACTTAATTGGTAGTAGGCTTTCAACCCTAAACAGCTTGGAGTGGGACAACATGCATTAAAAGGATGTTGTGGTCAAAATACTCACTTGCCTAATAATTCTGCACTCAGTGTAGTACTACTGTATACCAGTCACCTCAGAAAATCCATAATTTCAATCGGAGCCCCTCAGTGCATGGTATATTTGATTAATTGATTAAAACGAGACTGTCATTGACGGCATAGCCTCATCTAGTCCAGAAAGAATGATCTGTGCAGTTCTACTGCTCAAATATTTGCCAGAAAGAATCCAAAACGGCGAGGAATTGACCCAGAAGAAGCAATTTTTATTGAACTGCTCATTAAAGGATAAGGCAACTTTTGTACAAAGTCACCACAAATAGATAGATAAATATATAAAGTAATCGATCATGGAATTTATAGAGAAAGAACAGACCGCATAACAGTATCTTTTAACTTTTAATAATATGGGCTTGCGCTGAGCTCAGCGAAGATGCGTTCCGCCATATTGATCTACTGCGTGACGTCATGCAGCCCACCACTGAAAAGAACTCTTCAGTGCTACATGGTAATAAGGTAAAAAAGTATTCGCCCTTCATAAAAGATGGCGAGTGATAGCGATAGCGCGAGTTCGTGTGCAAGCGATACAGACAGCGATTTTTTGGAGTTGGGTGGCTATATGTTTGAGCCTCGACAAAAACCTGGAGAGGAAGAGACGACAGTCAATGAAGAAGAAAGTGATTTGGATGACGAAGTCGTATGGGTTCAGATAGATGAAGACATTTCTTTCCGGCTGACGAGCACGGACTGGTGTGAGTGTGGCTTGTGTTCCACCGCGACTTTGCAGCGACCAGAGGAATGTTTATGCTGCCATGAGAGACCTAGCACAAAATCCTCTGCAGCGCCATCGGAAAATGCTCATTCTGTGTAATAACGGTCTATTATACATAGATATATGAATAACATGATAGAATGGCTATGAGCACTGGCCTCATATATATGTGTGTGTGTGTGTGTGTGTGTGTAAGATTTAAAAGAAATATTCAATGAAAATGTGGATAGATTTAATTCAGTTATTCTATTATCTAATTAAGCATGGTAAGATTAGTCACACTTTCTTCTATTATCGCTCAACAATAACAACAACTGTATCCATGATTTATAACGATTCAAATCTTTTGAAAAACAAAGATTAGTCACAATTCGTGATCAAATTTAAGTCATCAAACGTACCTTTTGTTGTTCCTCTATTTCGCGTCTCCGAGCTCGATTAACGCTTGTAAGGCGCTCCTTCTTCGGCGCAGGCTGACGGTGTGAGAAAAGTGTTGGCATGGCGTCATCCCCTAATTTCACAAGGGGCTGGTTAAATTTCCTTCCAGAAGTCTTAGCTAGTGAGGCGAGATGTTCCGCGTACAGATTGCGTTCATAACAACTCGGGAGAAAGTGTTTAGAACACACTCTAGAACTAGATGTTGGCTTGAAATTCTTCCTTACGAGCATACCTGTCAACCCTCCCGTTTTTCCCGGGAAATCCCTTATTTTGACTTATTTCCCGCTGTCTTCCCGTTTTTTTATTTTCCCGAAAATATCCCGTATTTTGGCATTATATAAAAGTCCCGTATTTTCACAATATAAAAAAGTCGGTAGGTCCAGAATTCATGACGCGCCTCTGACAGGAGTTTACAGCAGGAAGTCGGGCCATAAATTCACGCCCCCGCCCTCTCAGGCATCAGTAATTACAGAACTACGTCCGGAGGCGAGGCTGAACAAGTGATTAGGTCCAGTGTTGCCAGATTGGGCGGGTTCCCGCCCAAGTTGGGCGGTTTCAAGTGCATTTTGGCGGGTTTTGAACATATTTTGGGCTGGAAAACGTCAGCAGTATCTGGCAACACTGATTAGGTCTGAGGTGAAGATGGCGATGCTAATAGCTAAGAAAAACATTAGCCTCTCTTTCTTTGATGATTTCAACAAGTGTGTGGCTGGAATGTTCCCAGACTCTTCCATCGCAAAGAAATTTTCCATGGGGAAAACGAAAGCCTCCCAAATAATCAAAGGTAAGCTACACATGTTTACATTAAGTATGTCCTGGCTAAGACCTCATAAATAGCCTAGTGTAAACTAATTGGTGTATTAACTGTTTTATCCACTCATTGTCTATTTTATTTTCTATCTGAAACTTACCCATTTTAAATCACTCTTTGTTTAATATTTTATATTACTCTATCTATCTATCTATCTATCTATCTATCTATCTATCTATCTATCTATCTATCTATCTATCTATCTATCTATCCAGTGTTCCGAGGCCATGATTATGGTAAAACCATAATAAATTGCAATGGAATTGAATTTATTGACTGGTTATATAATGACCTTTCTTATTTTAACATAAGATACGTATTTTAGCCCTTAATTTGGGAAATAACTGGTACCACTGAAAGCAAATAAAAATAAATGTATAGTTTATTCACAAATGCACTCTATAAACCATAAGCATATTGAGTTTGGGTCTTGGCTATCACCAACATGCACCAGAGTACAGGAAATCACAAATACTAGATAGAAAATTGCCCCCCATTCAACTACACACCCACTTTTGGTGAAGGGTATGACTTTCCAAAATTTTCCCTTATTTTGAGTTAAAAATCTGGGAAATATCCCTTTTTTCCAAACCTCAAAGTTGACAGGTATGCTTCCGAGATTGTGCACCCACTGCTTCAGTAATGCCGGTCGCTTGAGTGGAAAACTATGTAACGAAACTCCATCCTCTGTCCGACCGGAATTAACGTGGCAATCAAAAGCCGAGCACTGTGGCATCCTTCTCTTTCACATGGTATTGTCCAAAGTTGAAAAATGTTTCTAGTATGCGCAAAAAGTTTAGATTTTCGAGATCGAATACAAGCCACCCGCCAGGACTCCTACTGTCATCACAGTGATCTGTTTGTAAACACTGTTTTCATGGGCTCAGTGACGTCACAGATCAGAGCGAGGCGCATTAACGAAAGATTCTGATTGGTTTATAGTTGCCCACAATCTCAAAATGGCTGACTCCTCCAACTTCGACTTCTCTGTGTCAATTCATGATTTCAAAGTTAAAAATATTTTTTCATGTTCGATATATAATGGAAATAATTAACGGAATTGATTACGTATATGTTTTTCTCCTATTACACACCTGGTTTTGTGGAAAAATGGCATTACCCTTTAAGGCTTAATTAGTCCATAACTTCATTAATAACTGTAATTAAGCAAATCTGGGTAGAAGTTATATGCACCCTAGGTACCCCTACCTTCATGCCAGAAAGAATCAAAATCGGTGAAGAATTGTGGGAGAAGAAACGATTTGTGTGGAAACTGCTCATTAGGGATTGATTAATTACTCCATATCTTCATTATTAATTGCAATTATGCAAATTTGGGTAGAAGCCATATGCACCTCAGGCAGACCTACCTTCCTGCCAAAAAGAATAAAAATCGATGAAGAATTGAGACAGAAGAAGCAATTTTTGTGAAATGTGAACAACGTCGGACAGACGATGGACAACACATGATGAGAAACTCATCACCTGTCAGCTGGACGAGCGAATAATTATTTAGCTGAAAGAATAAAAAAATGCTTTCTTATTAATTTCTGGATGCAACTTTTTTTTCCTAGAATAGAACAAAATAAAGTAAACTTACTGTAATCTACTGTAAAGCTTTCTATTTTCCTGCATGTCAACTTTCCTAGTGTTTAGATCTTAACTAAAGTAGAAGGGTTTTTCTCACCACCTGCCGCTTATGAAGATTAAAACCTGTACATACAGGCTCTGCAGTTTCTACCTTCGATAACTGACATGTTAAAAGACTGTATAGAAAACATACGGTGCTTTTACATGCCTCTAACCTTCACATGGCATGACTACACACTATTCCTCTTTGGGATTTCAGGTCTGGGATTATGAAAAATGTTTAAAATCAATAGCCAGAATATCATTTTTTTTTCAACTCGCAACATTATCAAATTAGCAAAATCTAACCCCACCTCCAATTTCTACACCATCATTATCTCATCTCATCTCATTATCTCTAGCCGCTTTATCCTTCTACAGGGTCGCAGGCAAGCTGGAGCCTATCCCAGCTGACTACGGGCGAAAGGCGGGGTACACCCTGGACAAGTCGCCAGGTCATCACAGGGCTGACACATAGACACAGACAACCATTCACACTCACACCTACGGTCAATTTAGAGTCACCAGTTAACCTAACCTGCATGTCTTTGGACTGTGGGGGAAACCGGAGCACCCGGAGGAAACCCACGCGGACACGGGGAGAACATGCAAACTCCACACAGAAAGGCCCTCGCCAGCCCCGGGGCTCGAACCCGGACCTTCTTGCTGTGAGGCGACAGCGCTAACCACTACACCACCGTGCCGCCCCCACCATTATCCATTTCCAAATTTTTGAAATGCACACAAATCTCCTCGCTGATATCCAAAATGTCTGAGGTGGTTCTGAAGCTGTAACCTTGACATTAAATTTCAAGGGCCCTTATAAACACACACAGACACAAATATAGAACAAGCGTCTTAAATCACATCCAGAACAGTCAGTGTGAGTGTGGCGTAAACAGCAGTTGAGTGTAGTGCTGTCTCAGTCTGAATGACGTTTTCAGTGATTCTCGCTTCGCCAGCCGCCTACACTGCGTGCTGCTTTTGTTTTTGATAATTACCAAAAGTGTCAGTCATGAGTTAGCCCGTTCATTTCCGTTCGCACTTTGATGCCAGTGACACACAAAACAAGCTGTCAAAGTCTCTGTCACTGTCAAGGCTAGCACCACTGGCTGCTGTACATCAATCCAAGGTCACTGATAAACCCTGACAGTTGAAATATTCTTTCATTACTTTGATTCGTCAGTATGCACTCAGCGTTTGGATTTAACGTGAGTCTCTGAAGGACCCATGATAAAAGGATTTATTTATTTTTGTTCTGAACAAAGAATGAGGATTCATGCCTCAATAATGTTTTATCGAGTCTCTTCACAAAGGGTTGCTTGAATTTGGTCAAATGTTTGTAAACACATGACCATTTCACTTTTATTGATCGAAATTTGCTTTTTCAAGAATTTAGGGCCTGGCTGTAAACTGGTGCAATTCAAACAATGAAGAGCCCCTGATTTGCTTCGAAATGCTTCTTGCTTTTTAAATAAATGTTGGCAGGTAAAACAAACCTCGCCCAGCAGCGCTTATTTTATACGCATATGTTGATAATGGTAATATTTCTCAATCATCAGCTGTCAGGATATAGTCCTATGAAAAGCCATGACCTTGAGTTTGACATTTCAAAGTCATTCAAGATCAAAGGTCATGGCAGCAACTGAAAGCCCATATGGGACTTCTTATATGTTGATAACGGTAAACATCTGGCTATCGTTAACCATTTTAAAGTTATAGCCCTTTGGAAATCCGTGACCTTGAGTTTGACCTTTCAAGTTCACTCAAGGTCAAAGATCATGGTGCCAAATGAAAGGCCATATGTGAGTTCCTATATGCTCATAATAGTAAACATCTGTCTATTGGCAACCGTTTTTGAGTTATAATGGAAAATATGTTATTTTGACTGAAAGGTTAACCTTCACCTTGACCAGTTTACCGCCAAAATGTAATCAGGTAATCTATGGACCATTGCTCACCTATCCTGAAAATTTGAAGTCAACCGTCTAGATGCTAGATTGTTAAAGGAACAGTCCACCATACTTCCATAATGAAATATGCTCTTATCTGAATTGAGACGAGCTGCTCCGTACCTCTCCGAGCTTTGTGCGACCTCCCAGTCAGTCAGACGTGCTGTCACTCCTGTTAGCAATGTAGCTAGGCTCAGCATGGCCAATGGTATTTTTTGGGGCTGTAGTTAGATGCGACCAAACTCTTCCACGTTTTTCCCGTTTACATAGGTTTATATGACCAGTGATATGAAACAAGTTCAGTTACACAAATTGAAACGTAGCGATTTACTATGCTATGGAAAATCCGCACTATAATGACAGGCGTACTAACACCTTCTGCGCAGGGGCGCAGATAGGATTTTTGAACTGGGGGGGACTGAGCTGTCAGCAAATGATTCCATTTTGTGTATATATATGTATGTGCGTGTGTGTATATATATATATATATATATATATATATATATATATATATATATATATATATATATACACACACTACCGTTCAAAAGTTTGGGGTCACTTTGAAATGTCCTTATTTTTGAAAGAAAAGCACTGTTCTTTATAATGAAGATCACCTTAAACTAATCAGAAATCCACTCTATACATTGCTAATGTGGTAAATGACTATTCTAGCTGCAAATGTCTGGTTTTTGGTGCAATATCTCCATAGGTGTATAGAGGCCCATTTCCAGCAACTCTCACTCCAGTGTTCTAATGGTACAATGTGTTTGCTCATTGCCTCAGAAGGCTAATGGATGATTAGAAAACCCTTGTACAATCATGTTAGCACAGCTGAAAACAGTTGAGCTCTTTAGAGAAGCTATAAAACTGACCTTCCTTTGAGCAGATTGAGTTTCTGGAGCATCACATTTGTGGGGTCGATTAAATGCTCAAAATGGCCAGAAAAATGTCTTGACTATATTTTCTATTCATTTTACAACTTATGGTGGTAAATAAAAGTGTGACTTTTCATGGAAAACACAAAATTGTCTGGGTGACCCCAAACTTTTGAATGGTAGTGTGTATACATGTTATTTCACCTCCCTCACTGCCATCACCAGGAACTACCTGCAGGCCAGGACAATGATAACATTTTTACATAACCTATGGAAATCCAAAGTTTACACATTATAATCACGCACAGAAATTGCAAAACTAGTTTTAAAACCGCTAAGTTCCAACTGTTAAACATAGCGAGAGGCTGGGCTACGTGTGTGTGTGTAAAGTGTAAACCAGTGCATCCTGACTTTCTAACTATGCCTGTGTGTTGCGTGAGTGGCAGTCAGTCAACAACTCTTCGCAAAGTTTCCTTATGAAACAATATGCTCGCTGAAATTATGGCAGGGAACGCCAGATTAAACATTAAAACTGCCTTCTGAGCACTGTATCTACAGGCTACCACCGAAAGAAGGAGGCTACCAGAAAGGCATCTCTACTCCATACAATTTTACTTTCACTACGACATTACTTTGAACAGACTATCAAAAAATTGCAAGGTGATATGATAAAGTAAGACACAGTTTACTTACAGTCGTTTTTTTTTTTTAATAAACGATGCAATTGTTTTCTGCCTTTTGGCACCCTTCATCATGCCATGTTGGGGTCCTGAACTAGGAGGAGCTGTCCCCGATATGCCTGTCAAACTTGTTGTGGGTAACCATAGCAACCAAGCTCGAGCTCACAACCTGTGCAGTCTGCACAGTTGCAACTATGTACTACTGTGCACCTCAATAAACCGAATGGTAATTAGTCTTTAGATTTTTCCGTGAGGTTTGCCTTATGCAAAGAAAGACAGCATAGACGTTTTTTCCTCCCTATAAGTGGGGGGGGGGACCGAACGAGGTGAATTTAAATCTGGGTGGGACGAATCCCCCCCGTCCCCCCCCATCTGCGCCCGTGCTTCTGCGCGCTTCGGCAATGCATTGATACGGAGCTCAGATATCAATGTGCTGCCGAAGCGCGCAGAAGGTGTTAGTACGCCTGTCATTATAGTGCGGACTTTCCATAGCATAGAAAATCGCCATGTTTCAATTTGTGTAACTGAACTTGTGTCATGTCACTGGTCATATAAACCTATGTAAACAGGAAAAACGCGGAAGAGTTTGGTCGCATCTAACTACAGCCCCAAAAAATACCATTGGCCATGCTGAGCCTCGCTACATTGCTAACAGGAGTGACAGCGCGTCTGACTGCGTCTGACTGACTGGGAGGTCGCGCAAAGCTCGGAGAGGTACGGAGCAGCTCGTCTCAATTCAGATAAGAGCATATTTCATTATGGAAGTACGGTGGACTGTTCCTTTAAGACAGACACACAAACAAACCACACTGATTACATTACCTCGCCCCGCCCACTCATTGGGCAAGGTAATAAATCTACTGACACTTAATCTACACACTACACTTATCTTGCACCAGTGCCCATCACCAGTGCCCTTCATACATTTACACGTTGCGGAACATAGAGAAAATTATCTCAAAAACACAGGAATGTGTCAAAACAACATGAGGTCTCTTTCAAATTTACATGGTTTGAGTGGTAGCACTTGATTTAAGCCTGTCTTCTTCAGGACTTCATAAATCACTCACCATAACCAAACATTTCTGAACAGCTTGTCACTATTAAAAAGATATTTTATATAGTCAATGGGCTTGTACGAGGAAATTGGGCAGTTTTTAAAAGCCCACACATACAAATAAGAAAGAAGAATCTTTCCCTCCCCATTCTGCCCCACACTTCAATGGCACATTAAAGACTCATCTCATCTCATTATCTGTAGCCGCTTTATCCTGTTCTACAGGGTCGCAGGCAAGCTGGAGCCTATCCCAGCTGACTACGGGCGAAAGGCGGGGTACACCCTGGACAAGTCACCAGGTCATCACAGGGCTGACACATAGACACAGACAACCATTCACACGTACGGTCAATTTAGAGTCACCAGTTAACCTAACCTGCATGTCTTTGGACTGTGGGGGAAACCGGAGCACCCGGAGGAAACCCACGCGGACACGGGGAGAACATGCAAACTCCACACAGAAAGGCCCTCGCCGGCCCCGGGGCTCAAACCCAGGACCTTCTTGCTGTGAGGCGACAGCGATAACCAGTACACCACCGTGCCGCCCACATTAAAGACTATAAATTAAAAAGTATACAGATTGAGTAAAAAAACCAACCAACCAACCAACCAAAAAAAAAAAAACCAGACAATGGGACAGCCAGTTTAGTATTTTACACTTTACAATTTGGCAGTGTTGTCGTCGAGTCACTAAACCTCGAGTCCAGTATCGAGTCCCCAGTGTTCAAGTTCGAGTCAAGTCCAGGTCATTAAAGAAAATTTTGAGTCGAGTCCACTATTGATCCGAGTCGAGTCCGAGAACAAAACTCTACCTGCACCATTTGACGGTGGCTGTTGCTGCCTTTATGTGAAAGCGTCTCTGCTACTGTGTTGAACAAATGTTTCTGCTCGACTGCCCCATTTTAGTTAACAGGCTACAGATAAAAAGCTTGTTCATCGCTCAGCAAGCCCCGCCCACTATCAACAGGGCAAATAACATGAGAGAGGGTTAACACTAGCTAGTTCATCGCTCAGCAAGCAAGCCCCGCCCACTATCAACAGAGCAATGAACGTAGCATGTCACTTCCTTCTCTGGGTGGAGTCTTGCCAAATGACGATTGAAGTTCGAGGTCGTCCCCGTCGTCTCCTCGACAGTTCTTCTACATATGGAACACATAGCAGGGCATTTTTTTCCCACTGCACGAGAAGTCTGTATAAGCAAAGTGGACAATCCTAGGGGCGTTCTGTCCAGGCATTTTAGCGCCATTAACCTTAGGTTGTTCCTGAACATGATGTATGAACAGGTGAATGTGCATTCTCTTGCACGAAATTAGTATAAAAATTAATGTAGATATAAATATCCTATGCCAAATTATTATGGCATGTTACAAAAAATAAAGAAAAAAAACCCATAAGTCCTCGTCTCCAATTTACGAGTCCGAATGCAGTTAATGCACGAGTCTGAGTCATCTGTGCTCAAGTCCAAGTCAAGTCACGAGTCCTTAAAATTAGGACACGAGTCGGAGTCTTGGACTCAAGTATTACAAGCCTGCAATTTAGAATAGCCAGTTGACATAATCCACGTTTCTATGGGCTATGGGAGGAAACCGGAGGAAAGAATGTCAGAGAAAACCCATGCAGAACCTTCCTGCTGGGAGCTGTCAGTGCAAACCACTGCACCACTGTGCAGCCCCTTATTGCAGACATGTACTCAATTTCCCCTCAGGATTATTAAAGTATTTCTGATTCTGACCTGGTGCACTGTAAAAATAGCTGATCCACTCAGAACATGCATTTACAGCAAAAGAGAAAGAAGACAAAAATAATTCTGGTGTTTCTTTTAAGAAAAACACAAGCCCTCATGGGTTTCATGTGTACTGTACCTACAACCAATCATTCAGACGTAAAGGCCGAGCTGTAAGTGGCTTTTGATGAAAATAAGGCAGACATGTAATGTTATACCAATGAAAACAGATAATCCAATACACATATACACATGGCACTTCAGCATATGAGATGCGGCTCTTAGGTCCTCTTACGAAAACTCACCTCTACCCTGACAACAACTGTCTAAAGAGAAACAGATAAATAAATGAAAATAAATAGATAAATTAAGTCGAGAAGGGGTGTTAGAGAGATAAGTTTTGGAGATTTCATAAAAGGAGACCATGTGGCCTTTAATTTTTTATCAGACTTCCCTGTGCTATATCTAAGTTCTTCTAACATGAATTAAAGAGAGGACATCTCCTTGACCCAGGGTAGAATTGAGGGGGATTTATTTGACTTCCAAAGTGGTAAAATGAGTCACCGAGCTATGAGTGAGGCACATGATCTAGCATTAAACTGAAACTTAGTAATGTAGTAGTGGGCCAAGGGGATAAAACTACCTGTCCAAAAGAGATCGAAATGGTTCCTAAATCTCTGCCAAATTTTGAGACAGTTTTTTTTTTTTTGGGGGGGGGGGGGGGGGTTATATGATTTGAGTTCATTGATTAGAGACAGTGTTGTAGTCGAGTCACTAAACCTTGAGTCCGATTCCATTCTCGAGTCCCCAGTGTTCAAATCTGTCATTAAAAAAAATTTTAGTTGAGACTCCAAGACTCCAACCGTACCATTTGACCGAAGACTGTTTTAGCGCCATTAACATTAGTTTGTGCCTGAATGTGATATATGAACAGGTGAAAGTGCATTCTCTTTGTCATGGAGTGCGAAGTATTCTGTCAGATGGTTGGGAGACAGACACGGGCACAGATAGAGAGTGGGACGGGTGGGATTCGTCCCACCCAGATTTAAATTCACCTCGTTCGGTCCCCCCCACTTATAGGGAGGAAAAAACGTCTATGCTGTCTTTCTTTGCATAAGGCAAACCTCACGGAAAAATCAAAAGACTAATTTCCATTCGGTTTATTGAGGTGCACAGCAGTACATACATACCGTAGTTGCAACAACTCACATAAAACAAAACAAAGACTGATATTCGGTTGGTTGAGCTGCGCAGACTGCACAGGTTGCGAGCTCGAGCTTGGTTGCTATCGTTACCCACAACAAGTTTGACAGGCATATCAGGGACAGCTCCTAGTTCAGGACCCCAACACGGCATGATGAAGGGTGCCAAACCGAAAAGGCAGAAAACGATTGCATCGTTTTTTCAAAAAACAACGACTGTAAGTAAACTGTGCCTTACTTTATCATATCACCTTGCAATTTTTTGATAGTCTGCTCAAAGTAATGTCGTAGTGAAAGTAAAATCATACGGAGTAGAGATGCCTTTCTGGTAGCCTCCTTCTTTCGGTGGTAGCCTGTAGATACAGTGCTCAGAAGGCAGTTTTAATGTTTAATCTGGCGTTCCCTGCCATAATTTCAGCGAGCATATTGTTTCATAAGGAAACTTTGTGAAGAGTTGTTGACTGACTGCCGCTCACGCAACACACAGGCATAGTTAGAAAGTCAACACATGTTGACAACACATGTTGGGGGTGGGGTTGGTTTGCTGGCAGCTTTGTCCCCCCCCAGTTCAAAAAACGTATCTGCGCCCCTGAAGACAGATGTAAGTGCAGAAGGTGTGTTTCTTAATACAAGTGAAGACAGGTAAATAATCCAGAACGGCAGACAAAATCGTAAAACAGGCAATAGATCGAACGAGACACAAACAGGCTATTGGAGACTCGACAGAAAGAGGAAATCAGGGATCAGGAACCCAAACAAGGAAATAAGGCTCAGTAATGTGTCAGCAATGCAGCTCAATACGTCACAAAGTAAGTGTGTTTTCACAGTTTTTATATCGGCGTGCTGATTGTGCCTTAATCCTGTGCAGGTGTGAGTTGTTTACAGCATGTGCAAGAATCCGCTTGGCACGCGGGCTGTCCGGAGCACACCTGAGAGTCAATCTCATGCATGCGCCAAGGTGCGCAGGTGTGACACTCTTGCATGAAATTAATACAAAATTAATGTAGATATAAATATCGTATGCCAAATTATTATGACATGTTACAAAAAAATGAAGAAAAAATCCGAGTCCTCATCTGCAATTTATGAGTCCGAATGCAGTTAATGCATGAGTCCGAGTCCAAGTCCGAGTCATCAGTGCTCAAGTCCAAGTCAAGTCACGAGTCCTTAAAATTAGGGCATGAGTCAGACTCGAGTACTACAAGCCTGATTAGAGGAGCAGGGCGGCACGGTGGTGTAGTGGTTAGCACTGTTGCCTCACAGCAAGAAGGTTCTGGGTTCTGTGTGGAGTTTGCATGTTCTCCCTGTGTCTGTGTGAGTTTCCTCTGGGTGCTCCAGTTTCCCCCACAGTCCAAAGACATGCAGTTAGGTTAATATGGGGCAGCCACGGGCTGAAGGTTGGGCTGAAGTGCCCTTGAGCAAGGGCACCTAACCCACAACTGCTCCCCGGGTGCTGTAGCATAGCTGCCCACTGCTCTGGATATGTGTCTGTGTGTGCTTATTGCTCACTTGTGTGTACACGTGTGTGTTCACTGCTTCAGATGGGTTAAATGCAGAGGACGAATTTCACTGTGTGTTTAAGTTTGTGCTTGAGTGTACGTGTGATAAATAAAGACTTCTTGGCTTGGCTTATGGAAATTGGGGAAAACACACAGGATTAGAGTGGAGTTCAACAGGAGCCAAGGTTGGGCCTTGTAGAGGTTCCATCTATCCATCCATCCATCCATCCATCCATCCATCCGTTCTCTATACTGCTTGTCTGTCAAGGTCGCAGGGGAAGCTGGAGCCAATCTCAGCTGATTTAGGATGAAAGGCGAGGTACACACTGGGCAGGCTGCCAATCTATCACAGGGCTAACACAAAGATGAACAACCATTCACACTCACATTCACACCTATGGGCACTTTAGAATAGCCAGTTGATTTAATCTGCATTTCTATGGGCTGTGGGAGGAAACAGGAGGAAAGACTGTGGGAGAAAACCCATGCAGAACCTTCCTGCTGGGAGCTGACAATGCTAGCCACTGCACCACCATGCAGCCCCTTATTGCAGAGATTCAATATGTAAATTTAAAAATATTGGATGCCCACTAATAATGCATAAATTTAGGCAGCCCCAGGCTACCTGCAGACTTAGGCATCTTCAAAAGTTTTTTTTTTGGCTTGTGCTCTGGAATTCTTCCAAATAAAAGTTGAAACTATCAAACTGTTGTGTTGTAAAAGTTTTTACGGATCCGGAGCAGGTTAAAAAGTTCCACCACACAGGGTTGCTGGCCCTGAGCAGTGGGCAAGCACGCTGCCTTCTTCTGTGCTTGCGCTCCTTAGTGGTTTGTTTGTGGAGTGGAATCACGAAGAAACACGTATTACCACAACTTTGCCAAAGAGGCAGAGTTGTGACTATTTAATTCTCTTAACAATGATTTTGGGAAAAAAAAGATAGGACTCATTTGAGACACAAAGGAACTGAGATAAAACTGTCCTTTTCATTGTATTGGCCGACCAGACAAAGAGATTGGCAATGTTGACCATCTTACAAATGTCTGCTATGTTTGGTCTAGAAAGGTTTTAAGGTTGTGGATATACAGATCTTTATACAAACATGTGACATTGTCCTAGGTAAGGAAACTTTTGATATTCAATCTTGAAAGGAAAATTGGTGACGTCAAAAAAATTGGCGCAGGACTATGCTTCTGGACTATGCTTTGCATTGTGGCTTACCAACATGGCTGACATAGATTACCCAAGCACCACAGACTCTTGCCCATTTTCCACCAAAGCAGTTCCAGGGCTGGTTCAGGGCCAGTGCTTAGTTTGGAACTGGGTTTTCTGTTTCCACTGACAAAGAACTGGCTCTGGGGCCAGAAAAACCAGTTCCAGGCTAGCACCAACTCTCTGCTGGGCCAGAGGAAAGAACCGCTTATGTCAGCGGGGGGGGCGGAGTTGTTAAGACCAACAACAATAACAAGACCACGAAAGATCGCCATTTTTAAGCGACGAGAAGCAGCAGCTGTACAAACACGAAGTCATGCATTATTATTGTTGTTGTTGTTGCTGCTGCTTCTTCCGTGTTGTTTTTGCTTCGATATTCGCGCCAAGGTTTATGCAAACGTAGCGACGTAACTGACATATACAACGACGTAACTGATGTATACAATGACGTAATGACGTGGCTTCCCTTAGCACCGCGAGCTATGGAAAAGCAAACTGGTTCTCAGCTGGCTCGCAAGTTGAACGAGTTGTGAACCAGCACCAGCACTGGCCCCGAACCAGCCCGGAACTGATTTGGTGGAAAAGGGGTATCTGTCACATTCACAGTCACCAGACTTCTAACGATGCACACCTATTCCACATTTTACACAATCACAACTCACAGAATAAAAGGACTCTTTGCTCGCTCACACACGCATGCATATACATTACTTAGTGTATAGGTGGCTAACGTTGCCAAGCCTCTTGTTTAAGCATTCATGTTGTTCTGGTTTGTGACTCTGTTTCTGGTTTCTTGTGTTTTCTGGATTTTTCCTAGTTGAAGTTGTTTGCCAATTACCTGAACTTGTGTCTGTTTTTGACCACATTTTTGAATTATGTTTTGGATTTGTCTACCTGGTTTTCTTAATAAACTCTTTAATTGGCATTTTCATCCACCTTCAGCAGCTACAGTGTCTTGCAAAAGTATTCCTCCCCATTGGTGTTTGTTCTGTTTTGTCATATTACAAGCTGGAATTAAAATGGATTTTGGGCGTTGGCACAATTTGATTTAAACAACATGCCTACCACTTTAAAGGTGTGAATTGTTGTTTTATTGTGACACAAACAATAATTAAGATGAAAAAAAAAAGAAATCTGGAGTTTTACAGTGGTGCTTGAAAGTTTGTGAACCCTTTAGAATTTTCTATATTTCTGCATAAATATGACCTAAAACATGATCGGATTTTCACACAAGTCCTAAAAGTAGATAAAGAGAAGCCAGTTAAACAAATGTGACAAAAATGGTATACTTGGTCATTTATTTATTGAGGAAAATGATCCAATATTACATATGTGAGGGGCAAAAGTATGTGAACCTCTAGGATTAGCAGTTAACTTGAAGGTGAAATTAGAGTCAGGTGTTTTCAATCAATGGGATGACAATCAGGTGTGAGTGGGCACCCTGTTTTATTTAAAGAACAGGGATCTATCAAAGTCTGATCTTCACAACACAGGTTTGTGGAAGTGTATCATGGCATGAACAAAGGAAATTTCTGAGGACCTCAGAAAAAGCATTGTTGATGCTCATCAGGCTGGAAAAGGTTACAAAACCATCTCTAAAGAGTTTGGACTCCACCAATCCACAGTCAGACAGATTGTGTACAAATGGAGGAAATTCGAGACCATTGTTACCCTCCCCAGGAGTGATAGACCAACAAAGATCACTCCAAGAGCAAGGTGTGTAATAGTTGGCAAGGCCACAAAGGACTCCAGGGTAACTTCTAAGCAACTGAAGGCCTCTCTCACATTGGTTCATGAGTCCACCATCAGGAGAACATTAAACAACAATGGTGTGTATGGCAGGGTCGCAAGGAGAAAGCCACTGCTCTCCAAAAAGAGCATTGCTGCTCGTCTGCAGTTTGCTAAATCACGTGGACAAGCCAGAAGGCTATTGTAAAGCTGCTTTGCGACAATGTTTATTGTTAAAAGCACTATACAAATAAACTTGATTTCACTTGACTTGACTATTGGAAAAATGTTTTGTGGATGGATGAGACCAAAATAGAACTTTTTGGTTTAAATGAGAAGTGTTATGTTTGGAGAAAAGGAAACACTGCATTCCAGCATAAGAACCTTATCCTATCTGTGAAACATGGTGGTGGTAGTATCATGGTTTGGGGCTGTTTTGCTGCATTTGGGCCAGGACGGCTTGCCATCATTGATGGAACAATGAATTCTGAATTATACCAGCGAATTCTAAAGGAAAATGTCAGGACATCTGTCCATGAACTGAATCTCAAGAGAAGGTGGGTCATGCAGCAAGACAATGACCCTAAGTACACAAGTCATTCTACCAAAGAATGGTTAAAGAAGAATAAAGTTAATGTTTTGGAATAGCCAAGTCAAAGTCCTGACCTTAATCCAATCGAAATGTTGTGGAAGGACCTGAAGCGAGCAGTTCATGTGAGGAAACCCACCAACATCCCAGAGTTGAAGCTGTTCTGTATGGATGAATGGGCTAAAATTCCTCCAAGCCAGTGTGCAGGACTGATCAACAGTTACTGGAAACATTTAGTTGCAGTTATTGCTGCACAAGGGGGTCACACCAGATACTGAAAGCAAAGGTTCACATCATTTTGCCACTCACAGATATGTAATATTGGATCACTTTCCTCAATAAATAAATGACCAAGTATAATATTTTTGTCTCATTTGTTTAACTGGGTTCTCTTTATCTACTTTTAGGACTTGTGTGAAAATCTGATGATGTTTTAGGTCATATTTATACAGAAATATAGAAAATTCTAAAGGGTTCACAAACCTTCAAGCATCACCGTAGGTATTCATCCCCCAAAAGTAAATACTTTTTAGAGCCACCTTTTGCTGCAAGTACAACTGCAAGTCTCTTGGGGTATGACTATTAGTTTAGCACATCTAGCCACTGGGATTTTTGCCCATTCCTCAAGGCAAAACTGCACCAACTCCTTCAAGTTAGATGGGTTGTGTTGGTGTACAGCAATCTTCAAGTTATGCCACAGATTCTCAATTGGATTGAGGTCTGGGCTTTGACTAGGCCATTCCAAGACATTTAAATGTTTCCCTTTAAACCACTCCACTGTAGTTTTAGCAGTATGTTTAGGGTCATTGTCCTGCTGGAGCGTGAATCTTTGTCCCAGTCTCAAACCTCTGGCCGACTCAAACAGCTTTTCCTCCAGAATTGTCCTGTATTTAGTGCCATCCATCTTTCCTTCAGTCCTGACCAGCTTTCCTGTCCCTGCAGATGAAAAATATCCCCACAGCACGATGCTGCCATCACCATGCTTCACTGTAGGAATGGTGTTCTCAGCGTAATGGGATTTCACCTTATATGGTGTTTCCCATGATGGCCAACAAGATCAATTTAGTCTCATTCGACCAGAGAATCTTCTTCCTTGTGTTTGGGGAGTCTGCCCAAAAGCAATTACTTTTTTTTCAGGCCACTCTTCCAGAAAGCCTGGCTTTGTGGAGTGTATGGCTTAAAGTGGTCCTATGGACAGATACTCCCAGCTCTGCTGTGGATCTTTGCAGCTCCTTCAGTGTTATCTTTGGTGTCTTTTTGCATCTCTGATTAATGCCCTCCTTACCCAGTTTGTGAGTTTTGGTGGGCGGGGCCTTCTCTTATCAAGTTTGTAGTGGTGCCATATTCTTTTCATTTTGCTATAATGGATTTAATGGTGCTATATGGTATATTCAAAGTTTGGGATATTTTTTATAACCCAACCCTGATCTATACTTCTCCACAACTTTGTTTCTGACCTGTTTGGAGGCTCCTTGGTCTTCATGTTGCTTGCTTAGTAGTGTTGCAGAGTCAGGGTCCTTCCAGAACAGGTTGATTTATACAGACATCATGTGACAGATCATGTGACACTTTGATTGCACACAGGTGGATCTTAATCAACTAATGATATGACTTATGAAGTGAATTGGTTGGACCAGCTCTTATTTCGTGGTTTCATACGAAAGGGCACTATGCACCTATGCATACTCCAGGTTTCTGTTTTTTTTATCTCTTAATTATTGCTTGTATCACAATAAAACAACAAATTTCATATTTAAAATGGTTAGCATGTTGTGTAAATCAAATGGTGCTAACCTGCCAAAAATCCACTTTAATTCTAGCTTGTCATGCAATGAAACAGGACAAACACCAAGGGGGATAAATACTTTTGCAAGACACTGTAGCATACTCTTAGAATAATTTAATTTGTAGTTGACTAAAATATTGTAATTTTTCTAAGAGTTGAGGCAATGATTCTGCTTTGTTGGACAAGTAGAGGAGGAAGTCATCAATGTACAATGAGATCTTATGAGTAATGGCCCCTCTTGATACCAGGTACACACATCTTATCTGTTCTTAGAGCAACAGGCAGGGATTCTATGGGTAGGGTGAAAAACAAGGCGATAGCCAGCAGCCATGCCTAACCCCATGATGAAGGAGAAAGAAACACAATTGAGTTAATGTGCACTGAGGCCTTTGGAGCTGCACATAACAATTTAATCCAAGAAACAAATGAGGGACCAAAACCAAATTTTCCAAAAACAAAAATAAGGTTCTTCCACTTGATTCAATGAAAAGATTTCTCTGCACATAGGGAGAGTACAATTTCTGCTTGATGGGATGAATGAAATGAATAGAGCACATTAAGCCAATGCTGCACATTGTAAAATGACTGCCTGCCTGGAAGTAATAATTGGGATAAATTTTTTTGAGCTGACTAGATAGGAGTTTGATAAATATTTTGTAGTCACTAAACAAAATGCTTATGGGGGTCTTTGTTCTTTTGAATTAGAGCCAATATGTTTGCCTGTGGGGCAGCACGGTGGTGTAGTGGTTAGCGCTGTCGCCTCACAGCAAGAAGGTCCAGGTTCGAGCCCCGTGGCCGGCGAGGTCCTTTCTGTGTGGAGTTTGCATGTTCTCCCCGTGTCCGCGTGGGTTTCCTCCGGGTGCTCCGGTTTCCCCCACAGTCCAAAGACATGCAGGTTAGGTTAACTGGTGACTCTAAATTGAGCGTAGGTGTGAATGTGAGTGTGAATGGTTGTCTGTGTCTATGTGTCAGCCCTGTGATGACCTGGCGACTTGTCCAGGGTGTACCCCGCCTTTCGCCCGTAGTCAGCTGGGATAGGCTCCAGCTTGCCTGCGACCCTGTAGAAGGATAAAGCGGCTAGAGATAATGAGATGAGATGAGATGAGATAGGGAGAGTACAATTTCTGCTTGATGGGATGAATGAAATGAATAGAGCACATTAAGCCAATGCTGCACATTGTAAAATGACTGCCTGCCTGGAAGTAATAATTGGGATAAATTTTTTTGAGCTGACTAGATAGGAGTTTGATAAATATTTTGTAGTCACTAAACAAAATGCTTATGGGGGTCTTTGTTCTTTTGAATTAGAGCCAATATGTTTGCCTGTGGGGCAGCACGGTGGTGTAGTGGTTAGCGCTGTCGCCTCACAGCAAGAAGGTCCAGGTTCGAGCCCCGTGGCCGGCGAGGTCCTTTCTGTGTGGAGTTTGCATGTTGTCCGCGTGGGTTTCCTCCGGGTGCTCTGGTTTCCCCCACAGTCCAAAGACATGCAGGTTAGGTTAACTGGCGACTCTAAATTGACCGTGAGTGTGAATGGGATAGGCTCCAGCTTGCCTGCGACCCTGTAGAACAGGATAAAGCGGCTAGAGATAATGAGATGAGATGTTTGCCTATATCATAATTAGAGGAAATTTTCCCTTATATATTTAAGTTATTCCACAAAATCAAGTCGTACATGAGCTGATAGCCGATGAGGCACGTAGTGCTGAGTTGGCTATAAGCCATGTACAATGAGATTGAGTGGAATAACTGTTACCCACATTCACTGGATTTTGAGAAACAGAGCATTTTTACTTTTACTTTTTGCAAATTAGCTGAATAATTTTTTTTTCTAAAACATCTGACAAAATAATTTCTGCTTAGAATGTAAACAACCCAGCGAAATGACAGGAGCAATTTGTAAAAAATGTGGTAATAATAATTCTTGAAAAATCAGTAAAAGATATGTTCTTACCATCTAATACTTTCATTCCATATTTTGTTGCGTTTTTGTATTTTTTGGGCTCTTGTTTTCGAGTCGACTTTTTATTTCATCCTCAGTTGGTTCAGCAACACGATCCACCATTTTGTTTTTCTCTACTCACAGTATATGAGCTGATGGCCTAGTAGTAGAGTAGCCAATCAAAGTGCACAATTGCTCATATCCAGTGAATGTGGATAGAATAATTTGTCATAAAAGGAGCAGAGACTAGGTGATAATTTGGAGGAGAATGTCTTATAAAATTCTGTGGGGAACCCATCAGGTCCCCCTGTCTTTCCACTCTGCATGGAATTAATAGCTTAGGCTCTTTCGTCAGAGGCGATGGCATCTTCAATGCCACCTTGGGTCTCTAAGCTAATCTTTGGAATATTCAAATTATCTAAAAGAGCTTGAATCTGAGGTGTATCTAGGTTAGATTCTGATATATAAAGGCCTTCTTCTTCTTTTGGCTGCTGCCATACTTTTGGGGTCGTCAAACGCCGTGGCGACATGTGGCGGCACGGTGGTGTAGTGGTTAGTACGGTCGCCTCACAGCAAGAAGCTTCCGGGTTCGAACCCAGCAGTCGGCGAGGGCCTTTCTGTGTGGAGTTTGCATGTTCTCCCCGTGTCTGCGTGGGTTTCCTCTGGGTGCTCCGGTTTCCCCCACAATCCAAAGACCCCCACAGTTAGGTTGACTGCTTCAGATGGATTAAATGCAGAGGATGAATTTCACTGTGCTTTAAGTGTGCATGTGACGAATAAAGGGTTCTTAGTGAATCTGTTCCGCAGATTCTGTTATTTGATTTGGCACAGGTTTTACACCGGATGCCCTTCTTGACGCAACTCTCTCCAATCTATCCAGGCTTGGGACCTGCACTAAGTATGCACTGTCTTGTACAACCCCAGTGGCTGGGTATTTACCTAATCATACAGTCATATCTATGGACAATTTAGAGTAGCCAGTTAGCCTAGCTGCATATCTTTGGACTGTGGTGAAACTGAAGCACCCAGAGGAAACCCACGCAGACAACATGCAAACTCCACACAGAAAGGCCCCCATTGGCCACTGGGCTTGAACCCAGAACCTTCTTGCTGTGAGGCGACAGTACTAACCTCTGCACCACTCTGCAGCCTCCTGATGTATAAAGGTCCATATAATAATTTTTGAAACAGTTTATTGTTTTAGGATGAGTAGATGTATAGCTGGGTGTCACCCAAATTTCAGGAATAGCTCTTTTGGCTGCAGCTTTTATGAGCCAGTGAGATAAAAGCTTACCTGTTTTGTCACCATCTTCATAATGTGATTGCCTTGATTTGAATAAGAGCTGCTCAGTTTGGCTAATGGATAAGTTATCAAATTTTATCTGGAACAGAAGGAGCTTTTTTTGTAGTACAGGGCTGGGGTCAAAGGTATATCTATTGTCTACGGCAGATATTTGTTTGGACAGTTCCTAGAGCCTTTTTGTGCATTCATTTTTCATTTATTGCAGGGCAACAGTGGTGGATCTAATTGCTTGGTACATTGAGCCCATGTTTACATTAGACCGTATCAGCGGATCATCAGATTAATGTTTTTAAAACGATTAGTGTGCAC
Organism: Neoarius graeffei; assembly: GCF_027579695.1. Lineage (NCBI taxonomy): Eukaryota > Metazoa > Chordata > Actinopteri > Siluriformes > Ariidae > Neoarius > Neoarius graeffei. Next base: position 108,618,685 of record NC_083571.1, on the reverse strand, counting down.
ACAGCAACACCAATACACGATTTGCGTGCACACAGCAACGCCAATACACGGATACGCTCGGCTCCGCAGGCATCCTGCGCTCCAAATCACTCCGCCCTGAACAGCGAGTGCCCTCTGGAGGGTGCGCACTCCGGCCCTGCGCAGCTCACACAGCGCGTGAGTGAAGTGCACAAGCCACGATTCGGGACTGAGCCGCTGTGTGTGTGATCCCAGCGCATATCACTTACTACTTGCAAGTGGAAGGATGGCAAGCCTAAAGACAATCATAACTACACAATGGGCAGTATTTGCATCAGTATTTGCAGTATTTTCATACTTTTATACTCTTTAATGAAAGGTGATACAAGGCGGAAGTCCGCGCCGTTTTTCAGCAGTCGCGTCACATGACCAAAGCCAGCGAATCAGGAAGGTGGATGTCACAGTGATGCTGTCCAATGAGACGCCAGCTAGAGCTCAGCACAGCGTATCCGCGTATTCTCAATGTTTACACAGCACCGGAGCTGACACGATCTGGATTGAATACGTGGACGCTGGCGGATTCCCGTTTCCCGGCGTTTCCAGGCGGTTTAATGTAAACGGACAGTGCATCCGCGAAGAAAACGAGACAGATACGGTCTAATGTAAACGTAGTCTGAGATGCAACACTATTGGGAAAGAGCATGTCTAATTGACAGTGGTGAACTGCTACTATAATGACCCTTTTCCACTACCCTTTTTCAGCTCACTTCAGCTCGCTTCAGCTCACTTCAGCCCGACACGGCTCGAGTTTCGACTACCTTAGAGCAGCATGACTCAGCTCGCTTCAGCCCTGCTTAGCACCCAAAACTCGCACGGTTTTGGAGTGGGGCTGAAGCGAGCCAAACCGAGCCGAGTGGGGCTAGAGGCGTGAGCAGACACTCCCCTGTGCACTGATAGGTGAGGAGGAGTGTCCTCACATGCCCACACACGCCCCGTGAGCACACTGGGATCTGTAAACACCGTAAACCCGGAAGAATAATAATTACGAATTACGAGAATTTCTGAAGTCTTATGCGCCTCGCCTCATCTATACGCTCTTGCCAGTATCTGCTGGCGTTGTCGGTGACAACAAGCCACAGCACCAAGACCAGCAACACTAACGACTCCATGTTTATTGTTTACTATCCGGGTCGTGAGACTACCGCTTAAAAGGTCACTGATGTCACTGTTTGCGCCGCCTAACGATGTCACGTGACGTCCACCCACTTTCGCTAACTCCACCCAATGTGTCCACCCACTTCCAGCCAGCATGGTTCAGCACGGTTGTAGTCGAAATGCAACTCCAACAGCCCCACTCAGCTCGACTCAGCCCATCTCAGCACGGCACGGCTCAGCCCAACTCAGCCGCGTTTGTAGTGGAAAAGCGGCATTAGAGCTGGGACGTGAGCTCAGCCAAAACTGAGCCAGACACACCAAAAATGCAACAGGCAAAGAATTTTGCAAAGGATTAGTGGCAGGCTGTCAGGTCGCTCCGTTGTGTGTAGCTGTCGATGTTGATTTTAAAAATAACTAAGTAAATTACACAGGGAAATGAATACTTAAGTTTGAATGAAAAATACTGTGATGAGTGTGCATGGAAGAAGAGTCTGGAGACAGAAATCTTAGTTTCTTGGTTGTTAGCCTGTGCTACTTGCTCTTGATAGCACTGGTTTGACAGTTTTATTAGCATTCGCTAACACTACTGATGAACACTACACTGGCTGGAAGGTGACTGCACTGCTGTGTTGACAGCATGACTCATGGTTAAGCTAGTGTTGGTATTCGAGAAGGCCGAGGGTGATTAATTGTTTGTCCCTCCCACTATAAGGCCCACTTTACACGGGGACGGTCTGAAACAAAAATGCAAAAGTCCGTTTTCGTTCTCACTTTTTTCCGCGTCTACACGACCGTTTTCAAGGAGGAAATCTGCGTCTATACGGTGACGCATAAATGTGTGGAATTCAATCGGATGTGCATGCCAGACGGCTAGGTGGTGCTGTGAAAGACCTCCGCTATGTCTGCACGCATGCGCAACGTCTTCCGTCTTGTCTGATCTGCACATCTGCGCCGCGAAAACTTTGACTACTCTGGCTATGGTAAGTAAGAAAGTAAGTAAAAAAGTAAGAGCATACTATACCCGCCTCTGTTCATTAACGGTATATGTGCAGATTCGATATAGATGTTCGAAGGACTTCTGGACGTTTATTAAAGCTGTCAGAGCAGCTTGAAGGTCCGTTGGATCGATGTAATCAGACATGCTCTTACTTTTTTACTTACTTTCTTACTTCCCGGGCTGGCATGTACAGTATATGACATATGTATGACGTAAACGCGTACCCGACGTGAGCAGATCCGAGCAGAGTTTCACGTATTGGGTAGTTTAGACGGATATGCAACAGGGGCTGTTTTTAACTTATCCACTCTGGAAGGTGTTTTCAATTTTTTCCGTTTTTCAGCCTCGGAAACGCCGTCCCCGTGTAGACGAAAGGCACTTCCGATAAAATATTTAGTCGTTTTTCCCCGACAGCGTCCTCGTGTAAACGGGCCCTAAATCAAAATCTGATTGGTTAATTCATCTGTCGCTTCCTTTTGTCTAGGCAATGAAGTCCTAATCAATAAGTGAGCCAGTTCTTAACTCTTCTCAGCCTGTAGACAACAACAACAACAACAACAAAATCTCCTTGGATAACTCTATTTTAATGTTTTCAGGACAGTAACCCTATCATTTCTGAAGCAAATTTGATAGAAAATTAGGCCAACTTAGAAGAGAATAATTATCATTGAATTATGAAAAGCAATTAAAGAATAAAAGAAATTAAATATAACATTTGAAATGCTATATTTGGGCTTTCTCTGAAGGCCTAAAAGGCCCTGACGGTTACCCTCTGCAAATTGAACAGGGTTATGGTCAGAGTTGACAATACTACTGGCAGTTTGTGATGAATGGAAAGGATCTATCATCAAGTAGAAAAAATTCAACTTTTGAATTTGAGCAGTGCATTGGTGAGAAAAAAGAATAGTACTGTTTAGTGGTTGGGTTTAGGTTTCTCCATGGGTTGATCATTTTACAGGATTGCATAAATGACAAAATTACATGACCAGATCTAGGAACAGAACTGTTGCTTTGAGGATTAAATCTATTGAAACCTACATGAAGCACACAGTAAAAGTCCCTTCCTATGAGTAAATGATTTGTGTTGATTTGGGATTTATTTTTTGGCGATGAAGCAGGGGAAGAATTGAGGGTTATTCCAGTTGGGCTGCACACATGAGCTAAGATAATTTGCATACCAAATATTTTCTCAGCTACAATCATATAGCTAACATTGCTGTCAGAAATTAAAGACGTTGGGGAAAACGGGACCCTGTTTTTGATCAGATGGCTATGCCCCGATTCTATCCACCAATATAGGGCAAAAAAAAAAGGTCTTTGATACATCCTCTTTCAAAGCCTAGCATGCTCACTGCTATGGAGGTGAGTCTCTTGCAAAAAAAAAGAAAGAACCTGAGACCAACAACATTAGGTGAGCAAACAGCAGATAAACCAGTTCTCTTCATGAGGTGATTTATTCCTTTAATATTACAGCTAATAAGTTGAATGGAGCCTGATGTACAAGAGTTAACTGATACCATATATTACATAAGGAGTGAAATAATGTGGTTCAGAGATTAACAATTTATGGATCCGAAGCTCGCAAAAGGTTGAAATGAGATATACGAGAAGAAAAAAAATATCCCTGAACCCTATTGCTGATTCCCCCAACGCATGGAGATTGCATTAATTTCCTCTATCTTTGAGAAGTGTTAGTATGGTTACAGTGCTTGGTAATTGGGTAACCACAAAGTGAGTAAAGCAATTCCTACAGAAAACAGCTCATCAAACATCTGAGCTGTAACAAGTACAGTGTCTTGCAAAAGTATTCATCCCCCTTGGTGTTTGTCCTGTTTTGTTGCATTACAAGCTGGAATTAAAATGGATTTTGGGGGGTGAGCACCATTTGATTTACACTACATGCCTACAACTTTAAAGGTACAAATTGTTGTTTTATTGTGACACAAACAATAATTAAGGTGAAAAAAAAAAAGAAATCTGGAGTGTGCATTGGTATTCATCCCCCAAATCAATACTTTGTAGAGCTATCTTTTGCTGCAATTACCTGTACAACTGCAAGTCTCTTGGGGTATGTCTCTATTAGCTTAGCACATCTGGGCGTTTTGCCCATTCCTCAAGGCAAAACTGCTCTAACTCCTTCAAGTTAGATGGGTTGCATTGGTGAACAGCAATCTTCAAATTATGCCACTTATTCTTAATTGGATTGAGGTCTGGGCTTTGATTAGGCCATTCCAAGACATTTAAATGTTTCCCTTTAAACCACTCCACTGTAGTTTTAGCAGTATGTTTAGGGTCATTGTCCTGCTGGAACGTGAACCTTCGTCCAAGTCTCAAACCTCTGATTGACTCAAACAGGTTTTCCTCCAGAATTGTCCTGTATTTAGTGCCATCCATCTTTCCTTCAGTCCTGACCAGCTTTCCTGTCCCTGCAGATGAAAAATATCCCCACAGCATGATGCTGCCACCACCATGCTTAGTGTAAGAATGGTGTTCTCAGGGTGATGGGTTTTCGCCACACATGGCATTTCCCGTGATGGCCAAAAAGTTCAATTTTAGTCTAATTTGACCAGAGAATCTTCTTCCTTGTGTTTGGGGAGTCTGCCACATGCTGTTGGGCAAGCACTAAATGTGTTTTCTTAAGCAGTGGCTTTTTTCTGGCCACTCTTCCATAAAGTCCCACACTGTGGAACATACGGCTTAAAATGGTCCTATGGACAGATACTCCCAGCTCTGTTGTGGATCTGTGCAGCTCCTTCAGTGTTACCTTTGGTGGCTTTGTTGGATCTCTGATTAATGCCCTCCTTGCCCGGTCTGTGAGTTTTGGTGGGCAGCCTTCTCTTGTCAGGTTTGTAGTGGTGCCATATTCTTTCCATTTTGCTATAATGGATTTAATGGTGCTCTGTGGGATATTCAGAGTTTGGGATATTTTTTATAACCCAACCCTGATCTATACTTCTCCACAACTTTGTCTCTGACCTATTTGGAGGCTCCTTGGTCTTCATGTTGCTTGCTTAGTAGTGTTGCAGAGTCAGGGTCCTTCCAGAACAGGTTGATTTATCCAGCCATCATGTGACTGATCATGTGACACTTTGATTGCACACAGGTGGATCTTAATCAACTAATTATGTGACTTATGAAGTGAATTGGTTGGACCAGCTTTTATTTAGGGCTTTCATACGAAAGGGGGTGAATACCTATGCACACTCCAGATTTCTGTTTTTTCTTCTTAATTATTGTTTGTGTCACAATAAAACAACAATTTTCACCTTTAAAGTGGTAGGCATGTTGTGTAAATCAAATGGTGCTAACCCTCCAAAAATCCATTTTAATTCCAGTTTCTAATCTGACAAAACAGGACAAACACCAAGGGGGATGAATAATTTTGCAAGATTCTGTATGTGTTACTTTCTTTATCTTTATTACTATCTTTATCTTTACTTTACTGGGCCTCCTGTGGGTCTGAGAATGTGTTCTCCACACCTTTGTAAGTGATGCAGAGATAAGCCGGGTGTATAATCCTCTAGCAGACTCCCTCTAGGCTTCTCAGCTCCTCTCAGATGCTGTGGTAGGCCTTGGATGTTGATACAGTCAGTGCAATAATGGAGGCGTGCCATGATAGCCTGAGGTGACTCTCCAGGTTTTGGTGCCAGTTGTGATGTTTTGTAGGTCCAGTTGCTCAACAGGGCTTTGTTCAAAGATAATGCACTTTGTAGTGGAGTTGCAGCCGTGGTTGCAGACCAGCTGCTGGGACTCTCGGGAACCACTATATTGTTTCTTCCAGACTGCGGTTACTGATCTTCACATTTATTTTTTGAAGTGACTCTGAAAAACCTCCAAGATTTCTTCTCACTTGTTTCTTGGGGAAATCCTATTCTGAATCCGTGACCCACATGCTAAATATCATTGTTCTATGTCAAGTAAAGTGTACACAGATTACAAATTAGATTATGTACACAAGCAACAGCTAACGACAGTTGTATTACTAAAAATAAACAATTACCTATCACCCATTACTGAGTTTGTCTTCTTCTCCATGTTGAAAGCAGGCTTGTAGTACTCGAGTCCAGGACTCGGACTCGAGTCCAACTCATGCCCTAATTTTAAGGAGTCATGACTTGACTTGGACTTGAGCACTGATGACTCGGAGTTGGACTTGGACTCGTGCATTAACTGCTTTTGGACTCGTAAATTGTAGATGAGGACTCAGATTTTTTCTTTATTTTTATAACATGCCATAATAATTTGGCATAAGATATTTATATCTACATTAATTTTTATATTAATTTCATGCAAGAGTGTCACACCTGCACGCCTTGGCACGTGCATCAGATAGACTCTCGGACACGCTCCAGACAGTGGACTCTCGTGCGCACTGTAAATGACTCACACCTGCACAGGATTAAGGCGCAATCACCGCGCCTATATAAAAACTGTGAAAACACACTTACTTTGCGAAGTATTGAGTTGTGTTGCTGACACATTACCGAGCCTTATTTCCTTGTTTGGTTTCCTGATCCCTGATTTCTTGTTTTTCATCTTTGATTCTGCCGAGTCTACAATAGCCTGTTTGTACCTCGCTTGACCTATTGCCTGTTTCACTGTTTTACGATTTTGCCTGCTGTTCTGGATTATCTTCACTTGTATTAATAAACACACCTTCTGCACTTACATCTGTCTCCCAGCCATCTCTGACAGAATACTTCACACTCCCTGATAAAGAGAAGCACGTTCACCTGTTCATACGTCATGTTCGGGAGCAAACTAATGTTAATGGCGCTAAAACAGCTCCCGTCAAATGGTGCAGTTAGAGTCTTGTTCTCGGACTCGACTCGGATCAATAGTGGACTCGACTCAAATTTTTTTTTTTCATGACTTGGTCTCGACTTGGACTTGAACACTGGGGAATTGAGGCTGGACTCGGACTCGAGGTTTAGTGACTTGACTACAACGCTGTTTGAAAGTCATCCCAACTCGGGAACTTGGAAAACAAAATTATTTCCCACTGGAAGTTCCATGTTGAGAGGATGTTCATGTGCAGCTTCCATGTCAGCAACTCATAATTCCAAAAATTATAATCAGTTTGCACATGAAGGCAGCATTTATCCAACTTCTATTAACCAACATCCTAATTCTGTTATCCGACTTCATAGCCTTTTTTACGTCAGTCTTTTTTTTCTCGCTTTGTTTAGCAGTGCATGCTGTTGTAGGTGTAATGTGAGAAACTTTTTGCTGCCTTTTCACCATCATTCTTGTGCGACTAGCTTGCTAGCTTCAGCATTATATCTGCCTAGCCTAGTGGAAGATTCTGTTCACACACAATGAATGCATGGACAGGTAGACAGGCAGGTAGGCCATCCAATCATTTCATTTGGTCTGAATGAAATGATTGGACAAGCTTTTTACAGCCCTCTGACTGTCTGATTTTTTAAAATTGTTAGAACATTTGATTTATTGGTGGCACGGTGGTGCAGTGGTTAGAACTGTCACCTCACAGGTTCTGGGTTTGAACTTCATGGCTGACAGGGGCCTTTCTGTGTGGAGTTTGCATGTTCTCCCCATGTCTCCGTGGGTTTTCTCTGGGTGCTCCAGTTTCCCCCACAGTTCAAAGACATGCAGATTCGGTAAAATACCCAGCCACTGGGGTTGTACATGACAGTGTATACTTAGTGCTGGTCCCAAGCCCAGATAGGTTGGGGAGGGTTGCGTCAGGAAAGGCATCTGGTGTAAAAGCTATGCAAAATCAAATATGCGGGGGAAAAAAAAAGATCTGCTGTGATGACCCTGAACGAATGGGAACAGCCAAAAGAAGACGAAGAAGAAGATGATCATTTGTCAAAACATTTGATTTATTCATTGCTATTGGGATGTACAGAAAACTTTAATAAATATAGCAAGAAATGTTTCTAAAAAGGCAGCACGGTGGTGTAGTGGTTAGCGCTGTTGCCTCACAGCAAGAAGGTCCGGGTTCAAGCCCTGTGGCCGGCGAGGACCTTTCTGTGCGGAGTTTGCATGTTCTCCCCGTGTCCACGTGGGTTTCCTCCGGGTGCTCCGGTTTCCCCCACAGTCCACATGCAGGTTAGGTTAACTGGTGACTCTAAATTGAGCGTAGGTGTGAATGTGAGTGTGAATGGTTGTCTGTGTCTATGTGTCAGCCCTGTGATGACCTGGCGACTTGTCCAGGGTGTACCCCGCCTTTCGCCCGTAGTCAGCTGGGATAGGCTCCAGCTTGCCTGCGACCCTGTAGAACAGGATAAAGCAGCTACAGATAATGAGATGAGATGAGATGTTTCTAAAAAATGCCTTTAAACTCGTTTGACATAATTCTGATCAGATGTATGTCAAATAACGTTGAACCAGTGTTGTAGTCAAGTCATTTAAACCTTGAGTCCGAGTCCAGTCTCGAGTCCCCAGTGTTCAAGTCTGAGTCAAGTCCAAGTCATTAAAAAAAATTTCAAATCAAGTGTGAGTCAAGTCCACCATTGACCTGAGTCGCGTCCGAGAACAAGACTCCATCCACACCATTTGACGTGGCTGTTGCTGCCTTTATGTGAAACCATTTACGAGAGTCCGCTTGGCACGCGTGCTGTCCGAAGCATGCCCAAGAGTCTATCTGATGCATTGGCCAAGGCATGCAGGTGTAACAGTCTTGCACAAAATCCGTACAAAAATTTATGTAGATATAAATATCTTATGCCAAATTATTATGGCATCTTACACAAAATAAAGAGAAAATCTGAGTCCTCATCTCCAATTTATGAGTCCGAATGCAGTTAATGCACAAGTCCAAGTCATCAGTGCTCAAATCCAAGTCAAGTCACAAGTCCTTAAAATTTGGGCATGAGTCGGACTTGAGTACTATAAACCTGCGTTGAACACTATTGTCCGGTACACTACAGAAGTTAGAATGCCTCTTAAAATACAATTTTGACAATGTTTTTTTTCTGCAGCACTCGATCACACCCTTACTACTCCATGACTAGCGTGTCAGCAGAATATTTTTACTGTATTTTAGAATCATTCCTCATGGACCAAAGCTAAATGGGTTCACTAATTACAGCCTCCACTATATGTTATAATGAATTTCCCCGTATATCATTTTTCCTCCCCATGATGCTTTTTATCTCCATGATTATATTATGGTAATGCTTGTTGGAGTTCTAGGGCAAAAAAGGATTATAACCCTCTCCAGATGGGATCAATTCACATGGGGTCCTGGGGTAACTTCCCGTTTTACAGGCGCTATTCTGTGATTTTATTTCAATCCTCCTCCGAGAAAACTACAAGCTGAATTACCTACTGTTTTTCACCAAACTCAGCAGTTGTCTTATAATTTTAGCCCCATCCAGATACATATCTGTTATTTTCTACATGGATGTCAGCTGGTGTTGGGGGAAAAAAAAGATATTTGACTGCTGCTGCTTGTGGTATTTAATCTCATAGTGTGCAGATCAGTGACCCTTTCCAGATATTAAACACTTCCTGAATAGTGAAATGAAAAAAGGGATGCTTTAGAAGAGGCACTCAAGCATACTGTATATTTGGTCTGAGTGGTAAAAGACCAACTACACACGCTAGAGATCCTGGAGGTTGATTAAAAGAGCTGTTATAATGGTAGCTATAGGTAAAAAGCCTTACTTTCTAGTCACCGTCAGGAACCATCAGGGCCTTCTAGGCGTTCAGAGATGGCCCAAACATATCAGCATTTCAAATGTTATATTTAACATTATATTCTTTTAATTTACTTCATAATTTCATAATAATTATTCTCCTCTAATTCTAATTCAGCCTTATTTTCTATCAAATTTGCTTCAGAAATGAAAGGGTTATTATCCTGGAAACATTAAAATCGAGGTACCGGTATCCAATGGGATTTTTTTGTTTGCTGTCTCTAGGCTGAGTTGGCCTAGTGGTTAGCGTGTCCGCCTCTCAACCGGGAGATTGCAAGTTCTACTCGTGGTCGGGTCATACCAAAGACCATCATACGAATGGTACCTACTACCGTCTGGCAAGGCACACTGCAATACAGATGTGAGTGGGGAAGTCAAACTCTCATGGTTACCAGGGGACTAGCCCCCCACTGTAACCCTAGCTGTATAGGCGAGAGGCCGAGGGCTATCGAAATGGAGATTGGCGCCGCACCCATACACCTCAAAAGTTGGTTAGTACTGGGACAGGAGACTGCCTGGGAAGACCAGATTCTGGCATGAGAGGGACTTTGACTTGACTTGGCTCTCTAGGCTGAGAAGAGTTTAGAGCTGGCTCACTCGTTGGTTAGGACTTCATTGCCGGGACAGAAGGCCATGGAAGTTTATGTTTATGTAGGAAGTGACAGATTAATTAATTAACCAATCAGATTTTGATTTATAGTTTGGAAGGATCAAAAATGAATTGCCCTCGGGCTTCTCGAAGGCCAACGCAAGCTTAACCATGAGTGAGCACAGCAGTGAAGTCACCTTTCAGCTGGTGTAGCGTTCATCAGTAGTGTTAACAAGTGTTAACAAAGCGGTCAAGCCAGTGCTATTGAGAGCAAGTAGCACAGGCTAACAACTGAGAAACTAAGATTTCTGTCTCCAGACTCTTCTTCTATGCACACTCACAACAGTATTTTTCACTCAGACTTAAGTATTCATTTATCTGTGTAATTTACTTAAAAAAAAAAAGTCAAAAGTCCTTCCCGAGCCACATAGGGCAGCGCCAATCTCAGTTTCTGTAGCCCTCAACCTCTCGCCTATGACATAGCTAGGGTTACAGTGGGGGCTATTCCTCTGTTAACCACGAGAGTTTGACTCCCCACTCACATCTGTATTGCAGCATGCCTTGCCAGACAGCAGTAGGTACCATTTTTATGATGGTCTTTGGTATGACCCGACCAGAACTCACTATCTCCTGATCGAGAGGTGGACACGCTAACCACTAGGCCAACTCTCGGTCCATTAATTTATTTAGTTACTTTTAAAATCAACATTGACAACTACACACAATGGTGCGACTTGGCAGCCTGCCGCTAATCCCTTGCAAAATGCTTTGCCCTGTTGCCTTTTTGGTGTCTGGCTAAGTTTTGGCTGAGCTCAAGTCCCAGCGTTAACAGTAACAGTTCGCTACTTCTGTTCACATCCGCACAATATTATCGACTTTAATTTTCTGTAAACAATGACGAGCTGTATTGCTATCTATCTATGTGGTATATCACTGCAGTGACGTGGCTGCTCCAGTGGCGCCAACCAGCAAAGTTTCAAGGGAAAAATTACAGTCGTGGTTTCCTGCTGCCTTCTACTGGATTATTATAGAGGACAGTTTAGATTAGCCAGTTAACCTAACCGCATGTCTTTGGACTGTGGGGGAAATTAGAGCACCTGGCGGAAACCTACAGGGAGAACATGCAAACTCCACACAGAAAGGACCCCATCGGCTGTGAAGCTCAAACTCAGAACCTTCTTGCTGTGAGGCAACAGTGCTAACCACTGCACCACCTACTGGATCGCACTGCAGTTCCTTAAATATCTAAATGATACAAATATCTTAATGTGTTATGCAACCATCTGGGGTTCATAGAAAATACAACCCACTAGAAACACACTCCTCCTGTGGAACTTTTATAACTGTCTGGATGTGAGAGTTTTATCACAAAGGCAACATGTTTAAAAATGTTCATTACAGACGTCTTCTGATAAATTCATCAAATCCTAACAGGGTTTTTAATTAGTTATGAGGAAAATAAAATCATTGAAATGCAAATGAAACAATGGTCTTTATTTTTGCAGTTATTTCATTGTTCAAAAACTAGCTTCAGTGCTAGATACAATAGTTAAAAATAGGTACCCTATGGGTACATGTGGCTACTACTTATAAATATTTTTTTTCTGATCCCATGTCCATTCAGTAAATATCGCATATATACATGTTATCAATGATACTCGCCTCATCTCTTGCAAGCATCACCAAGCTGTGAGCAGCATCAGGACTTGTAGTATTTTGGTTATCAATTTTGTTGACTGTGTTTTGTTCAAAATACAGTGCTGTGAATTAGATCTATTTTGAAAATAGTAAGAAAGCACTTGTTCCTGAATTGTCTGAGAAGCATTATTTAGAACTAATGAGCACATTTTATTTCACAAGTGTAGTGTAAAGACTCTAAAATTAAAAAAAAATAATAAAAAAATTTCAAGCGAATAGCAGAAGTTTGATATCGGCTTCTCAATATATCTACCAAAAAGCTAAAAAAAAAACCCCAAAACAAACAAACAAACAAACAAACAAACAAACAAACAAACAAACAAACAAACAAACCTTTCATTTGACCTTTCAAAAGGACCAAACAAAAGCTGTGATACTCAAAAGGTAAATTTTCTTCAAATAAGCACCGCTTACTTGATAATCGAATCAGTAGCCTTGGCGAACTACGAGGTGAATTTCGTTTATCTTTTTATCTGCCAATTATCTTCCGATACTATGAAGTTGGAACGAGGTCTCTCTTATTTCGTTTCTGGTTCTGATTGGTTCCAAAGTTTATCAAGAAGTAGAACGGGTAATTGAACTTGATCAGGATAAGTCCTGATTGGTTATAAGGTTTTGCTATTGCTGGGTTTCACGTGACATCACATCTGCCTCATTAGTTATTCAAAACTTTAGCTGGTGGTCTACCAAAGCTCAGTTGACAAAGCATTTGTACGGAGAAGGTACATTGCTTGCATGAAAAATGCCTTACGCTTGCGTTGTTTTAGGTTGTTCGAATCGATCAAACCATGAAACTGATAAAAGTTTATTCAGGGTTCCCTATGAACTAATAAAAAAAGGGTGAATGAACACAGGATTTCACAAAAAGATGTCGAGAAAGGTGGCTTTTGAACCTCTCAGTGAAATTGAAGGGAGCCGAGTCGAAGCGTGCTCGAGTTTGCAGTGATCACTTCGTGAAAGGTTTGTATTTCCCTCTCAGCTCTGTCCTTAGTGTTTTCCAAGTACTTTTCTTGCTATGTGTCATTATTTTATGGTACTTTTTTTAGTCATGAAGCGCTAAAGTCCCCAGCTGTTTCTTTGTTTACTCCTCACAAAGTCCATATGCATGAAGGTCGTGACAAAATTCTTCCCCAGCCATACAGTTACAATGCGCCGTGATCACTTCTCCGTCTTGTTTAACTAAGATCCAGGTCTTAAAAGGGGTTTCTGATGATCTTTGTGAATGATTTACCTGAGAGATAAGAGCCAACACAAGTGAGAATCAAGCCAACTGTTGTTTGTTTACACTTCAACTTGCAACGCTTCATTGTAAAGATGCGAATGAAAAGCTTAAAAAAAAACATACGTACACAGGCAAAAACAATACAGGATTCATTCAGCAGTGACTTGATACCGAGGTCCTTTACCCAGCCACATACAAAAAAGTTGTAAACCTCCATACTCTTCCATGCTTCCATCTGTTTTGCGGTGTAGAAGGACGTCTGCAACACCAGAGAGTTTGAGATGTCGGGGAACTCGACTGAAGGGTAGTTTTTGAGATCGTATGACAAATCCTTCTTTCCCAGACTGTAGGGGTCGATTCCATTGCACATAGCAATCCTCTGAATATATCTACAGCGAGCAGTGGTTTCTAGATTACAAGAATACTCTGATAAGTTATCACTAGTTGTTTGCACTACGGCAGCCGTTTACACCACCAGCCATTTCACTTCCAGTAAAACCGTGTCCGCGTGGGTTTCCTCCGGGTGCTCCGGTTTCCCCCACAGTCCAAAGACATGCAGGTTAGGTTAACTGGTGACTCTAAATTGACCGTAGGTGTGAATGTGAGTGTCGTAGGTTGTCTGTGTCTATGTGTCAGCCCTGTGATGACCTGGCGACTTGTCCAGGGTGTACCCCGCCTTTCACCCGTAGTCAGCTGGGATAGGCTCCAGCTTGCCTGCGACCCTGTAGAAGGATAAAGCGGCTAGAGATAATGAGATGAGATGAGATTTCCCAGTAAAACACTCATGTCCATATATAACTGTTATTCCATGAAATCAGGTGTAGCTGAGGTGTGTAGCACGGAGTTGGCTATAAGCCATGTACAATGAGATTGAGTGGAATAACTGTTTTATTCTATCCACATTCACTGGATTTTGAGAAACAGCATTTTTATTTGTTGCAAATTCGCTAAATCAAAACTTTATACAAAACATCCGACAAAATCATTTCCGCTTAGAATGTAAACAAACCGGCGAAATTATGGCATTTTTCAAAAATTGCGACTATAATAATAATTATTGAAAAAAAATTAGGTTCTTGCCATCAAATTCTTTTATTCCATATTTTGTTGCTTTTTATCTTCTATTTTTGGTGTTTTCCTTCTTCTTCTTCAAGGTTTTTTTGGCAGCTGGCAAACCAACTTAAAGGTGCATTACCGCCACTGACCAGGCTGGAGTGTGGAACAGGAGCTATGGGGGGGGGGGGGGGGGGGACTATATTCTTTTAGCTATTTCTGTTTATTTTAAATACTTTTTAAAAACAATCCAGGTTTTGTTTTCAAGTAGAGTTTTTATTTCGTCCTTGGTTGGTTCAGCAACATGCTCCGCCATTTTATTTTTCTCTACTCACAGGATCCTTGACTTGCAAGTGATGTCAAAGCAAAATAGAAACCCGGATGTCGGCCATGTTGGTGGATATACAAATGCGGGGTCAAGCGACATTCCATACAAAACATAGTCACGCGTGCGCAAATCTCTTTGTTTTTCCACTGCTTTAAGCGTTCTTTTAGCTCTACCATATTTTTGTGCTCTATATGGTTGTGGTCACAACAGTACTCGTGACTGATTTTTTAGAATTCCATCTGTGATTCAGAAAGAGGCCGAGGAAACTCTGAGGCTTAGTATGGAGAGGAGATGAGCACGGCTGAACAACATCAGCAGGGCTGATCTAACAGAGGTTCACTCAGTTGTTGTTATAATTTTAACACGTGTATTACCATTTTGCTTCTAGGAGCACCAGCAAAATTATACAGTGCCTTGAAAAAGTATTCATGCCCCTTGAACTTTTTCACATTTTTCCACCTTACAACCACGAACTTAAAAGTTTTTTATTGAGATTTTATGTGATAGACCAACACAGAGTAGCACATAACTGTGAAGTGAAACGAAAATGATAAATGGTCTTCAAAATAAAAAAAAATAAAAATCTGAAAAATGTGGTGTGCATTAGTATTCAGCTCCCCTGCATCAATACTTTGTAGAGCCACTTTTTGCCGCAATTACAGCTGCAAGTCTTTTGTGGTATGTCTCTACCAGCTTTGCACATCTAGACACTGAAATTTTTGCCCATTCTTCTTTGCAAAATAGCTCAAGCTCAGCCAGATTGGATGGAGAGCGTCTGTGCACAGCAATTGTCAAGTCTTGCCACAGATGCTCAATGGGATTTAGGTCCGGACTTTGACTGGGCCATTCTAACACATTAATATTCTTTGATCTAAACCATTCCATTGTAGCTCTGGCTGTATGTTTAGGGTCATTGTCTTGCTGGAAGGTGAATCTCCTTCCCAGTCTCAAGTCTTTTGCAGCCTCCAACAGGTTTTCTTCCAGGATTGCCCTGTATTTAGCTCCATCCATCTTCCCATCAACTCTGACCAGCTTCCCTGTCCCTGCTGAAGAAAATGCTGCCACCACCATGTTTCACAGTGGGAATGGTGTGTGCAGGGTGATGAGTAGTGTTAGTTTTCCACCACACATAGCGCTTTGCATTTAGGCCAAAAAGTTCAACTTTGGTCTCATCTGACCAAAGCACCTTCTTCCACATGTTTGCTGTGTCCCCTACATGGCTTGTGGCAAACTGCAAACAGGACTTCTTATGCCTGTCTTTCAACAATGGCTTTCTTCTTGCCACTCTTCCAAAAAGGCCAGATTTGTGGAGTGTACGACTTATAGTTGTCCTGTGCACAGATTCTCCCACCTGAGCTGTGGATTTCTGCAGCTCCTCCAGAGTGATCATGGGCCTCTCGGCTGCTTCTCTGACCAGTGCTCTCCTTGCTCGCTCTGTCAGTTTAGGTGGACGGCCATGTCTTGGTAGGTTTGCAGTTGTGCCATACTTTTTCCATTTTTGAATGATGGATTGAACAGTGCTTCTTGATGTTCAGAGCTTGGGATATTTTTTTATAACCAAACCCTGCTTTAAACTTCTCCAGAACTTTATTCCTGACCTGTCTGGTGAGTTCTTTGGTCTTCATGATGCTGTTTGTTCTTCAGTGTTCTCTAACAAACCACTGAGGCCTTCACAGAACAAGTGTATTTATGCTGAGAGTAAATTACACACAGTAGGACTCTATTAACTAATTAGATGACTTCTGAAGGCAATTGATTGCACTGAATTGTATTTAGAGGTATCAGAGTACAGGGGGCTGAATACTAATGCACACCACATTTTTCAGATTTTTATTTGTTTAAAATTTTGAAGACCATTTATCAATTTCATTTCACTTCACAATTATGTGCTACTCTGTGTTGGTCTATCACATAAAATCTCAATAAAAAACTTTTAAGTTTGTGGTTGTAAGGTGGAAAAATGTGAAAAAAGTTCAAGGGGTATGAATACTTTTTCAAGGCACTGTATGATAGAAACAATCCAGACTGGGCACCCACTCAGAAAATGGGCTATGCTTTGTCCAAGGTCAGACTTAATTCTTCGGCAGCTGAACCAGATAGAACATGATATCTGGCTACTCGATGGTCGGTAGAAGCATCTTATCTTCAGAAAAGTCTGACTTTTTTAAATAATATGGGTCAAAACCACACATATCTATCTTCTCTTTGTATCGAATCTTCGCTCGAGCGTTCAAATCGTGGTAATACTGAGAAAATTCAGCATTGTTTACAGACATGCTTTTAGCAGCTGCCATCCTAGTTGCTTTGTATATCCACCATCATGGCGGACGCTCATGACATAGCACATTTTGATCATGTGGTTGCAAGTCATCTATATGAGCTGATAGCCTAGTAGTAGAGTAGCCAATCAGAGCTCGTGATTGCTCATATCCAGTGAATGTGGATAGAATATATACCATGGGCGATTGCTCTAAGACAACGAGGGAGGCTCAGCCTCCTCTAAAAATGACGAACATCATGTAGGATGAATTGCGCTAGGCTTATGTTATAGCCGACCTTATAACATTGCTATTTCAGATCCAGAATCATAGAAATATATGTGCTCAACCCAACTACAGTGCAAAATCATTCCGTTATAACTTTCCCCAGCTCGCCTAATGTGTGCGTGAGTTTTTCCCCCTCGTGACAGCGCAATGCAGCCCAGCCTCAGTGGATTGGGAGCTATGTGCTTGTCAATCTCAAAATGCAAGATGATTATTGGACAAATACTGTGAAAACGCCCGCCCACGGAGTCTCACGGACTCCCAGCCTCAATGGACTTCAATGGCATTTGGGAGCTATGCGCTTTTCAATCTCAAAATGCAAGACGGTTATTGGACAAATACTGCGAAAACGCCCGCCCACGGACTCCGAGCCTCACAGTGGGAGGGACATGGCAGTTTCTGTGAGGAGACTGGTGATTGGTGAAAGCGGCCGGATATTTTCTTTGATTGACAGCTCGTTTCAACTATAGACAGGCAGCACAGTGTTGCCAGATTGGGCGATTTCCCGCCCAATTGGGCAGTTTTAAGTGCATTTTGGCGGGTTTTGAACATATTTTGGGCTGGATAACGTCAGCAGTATCTGGCAACATCAGTTCAGTCCCATGCGGATTCGCAAGTGCTGTGGTGTATTGTAAGAGATCAGCTTACATTTCGATTTCATTCATTACATACAGTTTCTACCAGCTTTTTTAGTTTGTATATAATTTCATTGTAAATAAAGTGTAAATATAGTGTTGTCAAGTTTGCTATCTTAGTTCCAGAAATTTCATTTATTTGAGTGACTGAACTTGAGGGGGCTAGTCAGCTAGCAAGAAAGCTGCGCACGGATGCCAAGCATTGCTGATTTAATTTTGGCGAAGCCATTTGCCAGTCTTCCTTTCGAGGAAAAAATTTAAATTAAAGAGCAGGGTAGACCAACGCCTCAAACTGACTTGGTGAAAAAGGTAGGGAATAATACTCGTTCCTTTCAGCTCTCCTGGTACGAGAAAGTGAATTGGCTAACAGCAAGTGACCCACATCAACAACAGTAAATAGGCTACTTTAGTAATATGTCATGGATGGACCAAAAATATAGAATCTATTTAAAATGTTTATGCTGAGTATATTATATTGGAATATATGTTTTTCTGGATATGAATTAAACAGGGCGGCACGGTGGTGTAGTGGTTAGCGCTGTCGCCTCACAGCAAGAAGGTCCTGGGTTCGAGCCCCGGGGCCGGCGAGGGCCTTTCTGTGTGGAGTTTGCATGTTCTCCCCGTGTCCACGTGGGTTTCCTCCGGGTGCTCCGGTTTCCCCCACAGTCCAAAGACATGCAGGTTAGGTTAACTGGTGACTCTAAATTGACCGTGAGTGTGAATGGTTGTCTGTGTCTATGTGTCAGCCCTGTGATGACCTGGCGACTTGTCCAGGGTGTACCCCGCCTTTCGCCCGTAGTCAGCTGGGATAGGCTCCAGCTTGCCTGCGACCCTGTAGAAGGATAAAGCGCTAGAGATAATGAATGAATGAATGAATTAAACACAGCTACAATTTGGAAAACATCTTTAAACAAAAACACAGCCGAGGTCAATTTTTAAACAACATGCCACAATTTTAAAATATAAAATGTTAAAATATACCCCCCCCCCCAACACCACCATCATGTATATTGGACAGTAGGCTAATGGGCCAAAAGAACCTGTTATTTCACAGTTTGTGACCCTGCCAACAATCAGCCAGATCAGAGGCAAGAGTATGGGCAAAATTGATGTGTTTTTTCTTTTAAAATCTGGAAATATCGTAACCGACCAGCCTCCCCTGTTTGAAAGACTACCAGCCGCCACTGATATATACGTATGTTATATTTTCCCGAATGTGTGAAATAATATGTTATTAAGTAAATGTACAAAAGGTGACTCGTAGAATATTTCTTCACATTTTTTGAGAAGTACTGTTGCTAACAACGTGGCTAGCTTTCACACTCTAGCTTAATTTAAACAACACACAAACAAATACGGACATCTCAGATCCAGTCTGATCTCTGTTTAACTGGTTGCCACAAAGTCAATCATCTTTTCTGCCCTAATAAGAGGGTTGGGAAAGTAAAACTACCACATACTGAATTCACACACACACACACACACACACACACACACACACACACACACACACACACACACACACACATAATGAGGTGCCCCTGAGGAGTGTCAGAGATCTTAAAGCAAGTGGAGGGTGGAAGATGAAGAGAGTTTTCAAGCAGTCACTTAATTGAAGTTGTAAATAGAGCAACAATACTCCATAAACCACACACACACACACACACACACACACACACACACACACACACACACACACACACACACACACTTGTATTTCCACTAAATTAATGCTTGCTTTGCCTTTGTGGTCAAGTGGTTTTCAATTAACATCTGGTTTCCATAGTGAATAACTCATAATTCATGGCTACACTGTCAGAACAATTGTACTGCGTACACATACAGCAAAATTGCTTTGTATGTCCATTTAGCAAAGTATGTCATTGCAATCAGTGAAGCTAACAGTTAAACTGCAATTTCATGCAGCAAATCAGGAGTGCTGCTGCCTCGTTCATCAACTTCAGATGTATTGGTACCCCGTTCCTGTTCACCAAGAACAATTTAAAAGTACACACTGAAAATCTGGGATTTTTTTTTCTTCATTTAAAAGTGGAAATAAACAGAAAGGTTTAGAATATTGATAAACAAATAAATCAAATATCCAATATACTGAACAATTTAATATTCACGATTCTGCACTAATTCTTTGTCACGATTTAAATTTAAGCACATGTAATCATATTGATCATGTTAACTCCTTCGTCTAAAAGGTCAAGTCAAGTTTATTTGTATAGCGCTTTTAGCAATCGACATTGTCGCAAAGCAGCTTTACAGAAAATTAAAGACTTTAAACATGAGCTAATTTTATCCCTAATTTATCCCCAGTGAGCAAGCCTGTGGCGACGGTGGCAAGGAAAAACTCCCTCAGACGACATGAGGAAGAAACCTCGAGAGGAACCAGACTCAAAAGGGAACCCTTCCTCATTTGGGTGATAACAGATAATGTGATTATAACATTTTTAACAGTTTTAACATGAAGTCAGTTTCGTTGATGTTATAAAGTCTTCACTGATGGAAACTTGAGTGTAAAACTGTTCATGACAACTGCAGTCCTAAAGTTAGCAAGTCAACTGTAGTCCTCAGCCATAAAAGCATTACTGTAAGAGTCCAGAGCGTCTTCCAAGTGTGACTTTCAACTGTTCATATGGGGCTGTCCTCTACAGGAGCGATATGATGAGACTCCAGCCAGATGTAGGGCATCAGGATGGATCAGCCAGGTCCGAGGAGCAGAAGAGGTCAGCATCTCGATCTCAGGATTGACATGTAACTCCTGTTGTAAAAGGTCACATTTTCCTTCAGTCATTTTGCTTCAGTCTCATCCCTTCCACTGAAGCACACGTTCAGATGACATTCTGGTGGATTTGCTGTAATACGGATCACCAAGTTCTATACAAACTTGTGAAGCCCATACCTGCTTGGGTGCACACTGTCATTAAAGCAAAAGGGAGACGTGCTAAATACTAATAGATCCTGAGATTTATGTACAGTAAGCATATCAAAGATTCTGCTTTTCATTCAAGTTGCAATCAACAATTCAATATTATATTAGAAATGATGCAAAATACAACCAATTTTACTACTGATCTTGGCATGGCGGTGTAGTGGTTAGCACTGTTGCCTCACAGCAAGAAGGTCCTGCGTTCGAGCCCAGTGGCCAATGGGGGCCTTTTTGAGTGGAGTTTGCATGTTCTCCCCATGTCTGCATAGGTTTCCTCCAGGTCCTCTGGTTTCCTCCACAGTCCAAAGACACGTGGCTAGGTTAACATGGGGCGGCCTTGGGCTGAAGTGCCCTTGAGCAAGGCACCAAACCCCCAACTGCTCCCCGGGCACTGTAACATAGCTGCCACCACTCTGGGTATGTGTGTGTGCTCATTGCTCACTTGTGTGTGTTCACTGCTTCAGATGGGTTAAATGTAGAGGACGAATTTCACTGTGTGCTGAAGTCTGTGCTTGAGTGTATATGTGATAAATAAAAGCTTCTTGTCTTTTTTTTCTATATGGACCCCCTACTATATATGTGGGTTTTTTTTTTTTCAAATACGACAATTTGCAATATTCAAAACATTTTGCCACATTCAGTCATTTTTCATAATGTTTCAGTGGAAAGTGAATCATCGTGTAATTTTATTTAATGAAATAATTTTTGAAATATATGTTACGATATTTTATTTTACATAACACTCTCAAAGCTTTGGGAAATTGTGACTCCACTTCAAGGCCAACCATAAAAAAATAGTTTGGTGAAATGGTCCCAATTTTCTGCTGACTGAGGGAAAAAAAGGAAACCCCACAAATCCTGGACTGACTTGGTGGTTGGTATTTTATTTTATTTTTTAGATTCTGTGAAAAGAATCACAAGCATTAAGTAACACTGCATTATGGGCCAGATGTACTAGAGCGGTGGCTGCAATTATCGACGGTCCATAATTATCGACACCTTTTCAGATTTACCAATAAAAAACAAATTTTCAAAGGTGAGTTTCAGTTACAACAGTTATTATTGGTTAATTAATCAACCCGAAGACCCGCCTTGCACTTTGGTCTTGTCATCTGATGATACAGCTCTTTACCTGAGATGAAATTTTTTTAGCACAATCAGCAATTTGAAGAAAACCTGGACATTATCATCGCAGGTAAGCATGGTGGAAAAATCACAGACATGTTTTTACTGATCAAATTCACTGATATTTCATGACCTCCTTGTCAAAACCTACTTTGTTTCTTACTCTTTCATTTGACAGTTGCCATTTTGTATCTAAACGCGCATTTGAGAAGTCACGTGAGGTGTTGATAATAGTGAACACTTTCACTGGTGCTCACCATTATCGACACTCTGTGGAATTAAATGACATTTACAACTGTTATGGATCGATCTTTGTGTAACATTGTTGAAGTAGATAAAGTACTTTAAAAAAATAAAAGTGCTGTGATTTTATAATATTTTTTTCTGATTCATAATAGAATGGAATGTTTATAGAGTATTTGGAATCTTATTGCAATAAATAGAATTAGACCAGAATTAAATTCCTAGCATATTAAAACAACAACAACAAAAAAATACATGCTTGAAATATTCAAATATTTCTATTCCATTCAGATTTTTTTTTTTTGCAATTTGTTGTAAATATCTACCACATATTACATTATCAGTAGACATTTTATATTTTGGTTCAAGGAATGACATGCAACCTTTGACATGGATTTTCATGTGGTTACAATGTCAATTGCCTGTTCACATTTATTGGTAAACTACCGTACAAAACTAGAAATTAATACAAAAAACAATGAATTATTAACAAAATATGATCTACAAAAATATGTAGAAAGTGGAACAAAAATATTTTCTAATGCAGGTTAAACATTATCAGTTCATTTGTTTACAAACATTAGAATTACTTCCTCATTTATATAAACACCGACATCCATATATTTATATACAGTGGTGCTTGAAAGTTCGGGAACCCTTTAGAATTTTCTATATTTCTGCATAAATATGACCTAAAACATCATCAGATTTTCACACAAGTCCTAAAAGTAGATAAAGAGAACCCAGTTAAACAAATGAGACAACAATATTATACTTGGTCATTTATTTATTGAGGAAAATGATCCAATATTACATATCTGTGAATGGCAAAAGTATGTGAACATCTAGAGTTAGCAGTTAATTTGAAGGTGAAATTAGAGTCAGGTGTTTTCAATCAATGGGATGACGATCAGGTGTGAGTGTGCACCCTGTTTTATTTAAAGAACGGAGATCTATCACAGTCTGATCTTCACCATGGCACGAACAACGGAGATTACTGAGGACCTCAGAAAAAGCGTTGTTGATGCTCATCAGGCTGGAAAAGGTTACAAAACCATCTCTAAAGAGTTTGGACTCCACTAATCCACAGTCAGACAGATTGTGTACAAATGGAGGAGATTAAAGACCACTGTTACTCTCCCCAGGAGTGGTTGACCAACAAAGATCACTCCAAGAGCAAAGTGTGTAATAGTAGGCGAGGTCACAAAGGACCCCAGGGTAACTTCTAAGCAACTGAAGGCCTCTCTCACATTGGCTAATGTTAATGTTCATGAGTCCACCATCAGGAGAACACTGAACAACAATGGTGTGCATGGCAGGGTTGCAAGGAGAAAGCCACTGCTCTCCAAAAGAACATTGCTGCTTATCTGCAGTTTGCTAAAGATCATGTGGACAAGCCAGAAGGCTATTAGAAAAATGTTTTGTGGATGGATGAGATCAAAATAGAAATTTTTGGTTTAAATGAGAAGCATTATATTTGGAGAAAGGAAAACACTGCATTCCAGCATAAGAACCTTATCCCATCTGTGAAACATGGTGGTGGTAGTATCACGGTTTGGGCCTGTTTTGCTGCATCTGGGCCAGGATGGCTTGCCATCATTGATGGAACAATGAATTCTGAATTATACCAGCGAATTCTAAAGGAAAATGTCAGGACATCTGTCCATGAACTGAATCTCAAGAGAAGGTGAGTCATGCAGCAAGACAATGACCCTAAGCACACAAGCCATTCTACCAAAGAATGGTTAAAGAAGAATAAAGTGAATGTTTTGGAATGGCCAAGTCAAAGTCCTGACCTTAATCCAATCGAAATGCTGTGGAAGGACCTGAAGCTGTTAGGACTTGGACTGTTTTGGCCTCTAGAGGCCGCTGTTATTTCCTTTTCGTGTCTTGTTTATTTTGGCCTCTAGAGGCCGCCACTGTTCCTGTGTTTTGTGTTTTTGTTAATTGCCTGTTAGTCCTAATTATCTTCACCTGTGTCCTTAATTAGTTTGTGTATTTATACCCCTGAGTTCAGTCCTCTTGTCACGGAGTCTTTGTGCTGTTATGTTTATCTCCAGTTTCCTTTGTACTGTGTTTTGTGGATCTTCTGAGCTTTTGCATTTTTGCCTTTTTCTTTTTGAATTATACTCTTTGTTTTTGTTTTTTTTTTGTTTTGCCCTGGATTGTATATAGTGTACATAGTATAAATAAACCTTTTGTTACTTTTTCTACTTCCGCCTCACGCCTCTGCATTTGAGTCATCCCCCTGGTGGCCTAGTGGGGGTTTGCTGGATCATCACACCAACGAACCAGGTTCGAATCCCAGCAAAACCCTAACAGAAAGACTCCGTCATGACCGACTCAGCAGAGGCTGCTTCAACTGTCTACCCGGCCAACCTTCAGGGAATTATGGCAGCTTTGACACGCTTCGGAGCGACCATGGACGCTCATGGACGTACGCTCACCAGCCAACGTGAGGCCCTTGCTCGCCACGAGGAACTGCTTCAGCAAATTGGGAAAACCCTGGCACAGCTGACATCTCTGCCTGCATCTCCTGCTCCTGATCCAGTTCCTGCTCCTGATCCAGCTCCCACTCCTGATCCAGCTCCCACTCCTGATCCAGCTCCCACTCCTGCTCCAGTGCCTCCTGCCATGCTGCCTTCTTCACCTCACGAACCCAGCCTTCCTGCACCACAGAGGTATGACGGCAAGCACAGTGAGTGCCGAGAGTTCCTTACCTAGTGTCAACTCACCTTTGAGCTTCAGCCTACCACCTACACTACGGATCGCCGCAAGATTGCCTTTGTGATCACCTTATTAGCTGGTAAGGCGCGAGCCTGGGCTACTGCTATCTGGCAAAGACAGGGACCTGAGTGCTTTGATTTCCAGCTGTTTTCTGAAGAGATGCTTCGGGTCTTCGATCAGGCAGACATCAGTACCGACACAGCCCGAAAGCTCATGTCCATCCGGCAAGGAGGAAGCGTCGCAGATTACGCCATCTCGTTCCGAACACTCGCAGCAGTAAGTGGATGGAACGAGACTGCCCTGGTGTCAGCCTTCCACCATGGTCTGTCTGACCCCATCAAGGACGGTCTGGCCTCTATTGGATGCCCAACTGACCTCGAAACCCTCATCTCACATGCTATTCGTCTGGACAACAGGATGAGAGAACGCCACCAAGCCTTGAGCCCCCCCAGCCTCCCTACCTCTACCTGGAGACCATCTACCTCCTTCAGTGACTGTCCAGAACCCATGCAAGTGGGTCGTACTCGCCTCTCCGCATCTGAGAGTGAGCGCAGAAGGAGGGACAAGTGCTGCATCTACTGTGGCAAGCCTGGTCACTTCCGAGCATCATGTCCCGAACTCTTGGGAAAAGGACCGCCCCGTCCAGCCGAGGGAGGGTTGTGACGGGGCCTACCCTCTCTCCCGGACTCCCTGGTCAAGGAATCTACATCCCGGTCTCCATCTCCTGGGGTGAGTCTGTCCACTCTTGTCAAGCTTTGATAGACTCAGGGGCGGCTGGGAACTTTATGGATATTCACTTCGCCCAAAGCATCAATATACCTACTGCACCTCTTGAAGTCCCTCTGTCTGTGTCTGCCCTCGATGGCCAAGCGTTAGGTGATGGAAGAGTCACTCAAGTTACTTCTCCAGTCTTCCTCCAGTCTCAAGGTCACAAGGAAGAAATATCCCTGCACCTGATTCCTTCACCTGAGTTCCCAGTTATTCTAAGCCTTCCTTGGCTTACTCGCCACAACCCTCGCATAGACTGGGTAACAAGCCAGGTTGTGGAATGGGGCCCTGCATGCCATGCCTCTTGTCTGCTCTCTAGCTCTCCTGTGTCTCCTGCCGAGCCCCCTGATCTCACCGAGTTATCTCAAGTTCCCACAGAGTACTGGGATCTCAAGGAGGTATTCAGCAAGAGCAGGGCCGCCGTTCTTCCTCCGCACCGGGCCTACGACTGTGCCATCGACTTGCTCCCTGGGACTACCCCTCCTCGTGGCAGACTGTTTTCCCTCTCTCAGCCAGAACGCAAGGCTATGGAGGAATACCTCAAAGACGCCCTGGTCTCTGGGTTCATTCGACCCTCCACCTCACCTGCTGGTGCCGGCTTCTTCTTTGTCGGCAAGAAGGATGGGGGGCTTCGACCATGTATTGACTACAGGGGCCTGAACAAGATCACTGTGCGCAACCGATATCCCCTTCCGCTGATGTCCACTGCTTTCGACCTGCTCCAAGGCGCCACCGTCTTCACCAAGTTGGACCTACGGAACGCATACCACCTCATCCGTATCCGACAGGGAGACGAGTGGAAGACTGCCTTTAACACCCCGTCTGGGCACTACGAATACCAGGTGATGCCCTTCGGACTCACCAACGCACCAGCTGTTTTTCAGGCCCTAATCAACGACGTCTTAAGGGACATGATTAACCTGTACGTCTTTGTCTACCTCGATGACATCCTTATCTTTTCCAAGACCATGCAGGAGCACCACCACCATGTCCGCCAGGTTCTCCAGAGGCTGCTACAGAACAATCTGTTCGCCAAGGCCCAGAAATGCGAATTTCATGTTCCCGAGGTCTCCTTTCTGGGATTTATTGTACAGACAGGCCAACTCCAAATGGACCCTGCCAAGACCCTGGCCGTCCGGGACTGGCCTACTCCCAAGTCCGTTAAGGAGGTTCAGCGGTTCTTAGGATTCGCTAACTTCTACCGCAAGTTCATCAGGAACTTCAGTTCTGTGGCAGCACCCATGTCAGACCTCACCAAAGGGACAGGTGGATCTTATGGCTGGTCTCCTCAGGCAGAAAAGGCGTTCAAAGACCTCAAGGCCCGCTTTTGCACGGCACCCATTCTGGTCCTCCCGGACACCTCCCAACCATTCATCGTGGAGGTGGACGCCTCGGACAGTGGTGTCGGCGCGGTACTCTCTCATCGTTCGGAAGGAAAGCTGCACCCCTGCGCTTACTTCTCCCACCGCCTGAGTCCTGCGGAGTCCCGGTACGATGTGGGGGATCGAGAACTGTTAGCGGTCAAACTGGCCCTTGAGGAGTGGAGGCACTGGCTGGAGGGAGCGCAACATCCATTCCTGGTTTGGACTGACCACAAGAACCTGGAGTACCTCCAGCAAGCCAAGAGACTGAACCCTCGACAGGCTAGGTGGGCCCTGTTTTTCAGTCGGTTTGACTTCACCCTCTCGTACCGTCCCGGCTCCAAGAACACCAAACCTGACGCACTGTCCAGGCTGTTCTCTGCCACTAACAGGGAGAATGAAGTCGGGCCTATTATCCCGGTGTCCCGGATTGTGGCCCCTGTCCGCTGGGGTATTGAGGAGGCTGTTCGACGAGCCCAACGCCAGGACCCTGGTCCTGGGACGGGGCCACCGGGCCTCTTGTACGTCCCACATCAAGCCCGGGCCAAGGTTCTCCAGTGGGGTCACTCTTCCCCTCTCACCGCCCACCCGGGAGCTCGGAGGACCCTAGACTTCCTGAAAAGACGCTTCTGGTGGCCTAACATGGAGCAGGAAGTAAGGTCATTTGTCCTGTCCTGTGAGGTTTGCACCAGAACCAAGAACCCACGACAGCGTCCCCAGGGTCTCCTGCATCCTCTGACCATTCCCCGGCGTCCCTGGTCCCACGTGGCAGTCGACTTCATCACGGGTCTCCCTGAGTCACAAGGTAACATGGTCATTTTGGTCATTGTTGACAGATTCTCCAAGGCCTGCCGCTTCATACCTCTGTGCAAACTCCCCTCTGCTCTTGAAACAGCGAAACTTATATTTAATCATGTCTTCCGAGTCTTTGGTCTTCCACAGGACATCGTCTCAGACCGAGGGCCCCAGTTCTCCTCCCGAGTGTGGCACGGGTTCTGCAAGGTCATCGGAGCCACTGCCAGTCCAATGGTCAGACGGAGAGGCTCAACCAGGACCTGGAAACCACCCTGCGAGGCCTGGCTATGGATAACCCGACATCATGGAGCACCTGGCTGCCATGGGCAGAGTACGCCCACAACACCCTGCAGTCATCGGCCACCAAGCTGTCGCCATTCCAGTGCCAATTCGGGTTCCAGCCACCTCTGTTCCCGGACCAGGAGGAGGACGCGGGGGTGCCCTCGGTCAACCAATATGTGAGACGGTGTCGCAAGACCTGGAGCAAGGTCAGGAAGACCCTCATACAGACCTCCAGAACCAACCAGACTCAGGCCAACCGCCACAGAAGACCTGCACACACTTTCCGCCCTGGGCAGCAGGTTTGGCTGTCCACTAAGGACCTTCCGCTGCGGGTGGAGAACCGCAAGCTTGCTCCTCACTACATTGGCCCCTTCAAGGTGGTGCGCAGGGTGAACCCTGTCTCCTACCGGCTCCAGTTGCCCCGGACTCTGAGGATCAACCCCACTTTCCATGTTTCCCTGTTACGGCCTGTACTGACGTCTACGTATGCCCCTGCCCCTAGGAACCCCCCACCCCCCCGCATCTTCCAGGGGCAGACTGTGTTCACTGTGCATCGCCTGCTTGACTCCCGCCGGGTCCGCGGCGGGTTGCAATATCTGGTGGACTGGGAGGGCTATGGTCCTGAGGAGCGCTGCTGGGTTCCTGCTCGGGATGTCCTAGATAAAGAACTGTGTCGGGACTTCCATTCGGCCCATCCGGATCGCCCTGGGAACGTCAGGAGACGCTCCTAGAGGGGGGGGTCCTGTTAGGACTTGGACTGTTTTGGCCTCTAGAGGCCGCTGTTATTTCCTTTTCGTGTCTTGTTTATTTTGGCCTCTAGAGGCCGCCACTGTTCCTGTGTTTTGTGTTTTTGTTAATTGCCTGTTAGTCCTAATTATCTTCACCTGTGTCCTTAATTAGTTTGTGTATTTATACCCCTGAGTTCAGTCCTCTTGTCACGGAGTCTTTGTGCTGTTATGTTTATCTCCAGTTTCCTTTGTACTGTGTTTTGTGGATCTTCTGAGCTTTTGCATTTTTGCCTTTTTCTTTTTGAATTATACTCTTTGTTTTTGTTTTTTTTGTTTTGCCCTGGATTGTATATAGTGTACATAGTATAAATAAACCTTTTGTTACTTTTTCTACTTCCGCCTCACGTCTCTGCATTTGAGTCATTCTCCTGGTGGCCTAGTGGGGGTTTGCTGGATCATCACACCAATGAACCAGGTTCGAATCCCAGCAAAACCCTAACAGAAGCGAGCAGTTCATGTGAGGAAACCCACCAACATCCCAGAGTTGAAGCTGTTCTGTACGGAGGAACGGGCTAAAATTCCTCCAAGCCGGTGTGCAGGACTGATCGACAGTTACCGGGAACGTTGAGTTGCAGTTATTGCTGCACAAGGGGGTCACACCAGACACTGAAAGCAAAGGTTCACATACTTTTGCCACTCACAGATATGTAATATTGGATCATTTTCCTCAATAAATAAATGACCAAGTATAATATTTTTGTCTCATTTGTTTAACTGAGTTCTCTTTATCTACTTTTAGGACTTGTGTGAAAATCTGATGATGTTTTAGGTCATATTTATGCAGAAATGTAGAAGATTCTTAAGGTTTCACAAACTTTCAAGCACCACTGTAAAATATATTTTGTACTAAATATAAGTCTATGTAAAACAAGTTTTAAATGAAAACTGTTTTGTTAACTTAAAACCACATACTGATTATTATTATTATTATTATTATTATTATTATTATTAAAATACATAATCATCAGGATGTTGATAACTGTGGACAAACGTGTTGATAATTGTGGAACAGTGTCATGTGATCTGATATGCTAAGTAATCAGGAATCAACTCTTTTTTTTTCCCAGTGGAAGTTTGAGTAATTATTCATGCACAATTTATGTATTGAAATTCTTTTCTACTTTTGCAATGGCCAAAAGATCATTAAGGTGTCGATAATTGTAGCCGCTGCTCTACTAAACTGCATTCTGGTTGAAAAACCTACCATATTAAATATGACACTAGCGCACAAGCCTAAATGTACATATTATTTTTTGTCCATTAACTTACCGACAGTACCAGTCAAAAGTTTGAACACACCTTCTCATTCAGTATTTTTTTCTTTATTTTATGAATTAAAAGTCACTTCAGTTATTAAAGTAATTATGGATGTCATTTCTCTTTACTTAGTTAATTGGTTCTTGACATAACATGGATTACAACAGTTGTGGTGTTGAATAGGGCAATTTACAATGGAGATTTTTATTATTTACTGTTTACTATTTGGTCTCAAACACATTAAGAAGGCAAGAAATTGCACTAATTACCTTTTGATGAGGCACAGCTGTTAATTGAAAAAAAAACTCCAGGTGACTACAGTACCTCATGAAGCTGGTTAAGATAATGCCAGTAGTGTGCAGAGCATCATCAAGGTAAATGCTGGCTACTTTGAAGAATCTCAAATATAAAACATTTTTTAACACTTTTTTGTTTACCATATAATTCCATGCATGTTCCATGTGTTATTTCATAGTTTTGATGTCTTTACCAGGTTTACCTTCTGCTTCTTCTTCTTCTTTTGGGTTTTACGGCAGCTGTCATCCAAAGTGTTGCATTACTGCCATCTACAGGTTTACCTTTGAGCGTGCACTGACAGTTCCATCATTCTGTCGCTAAACGAACAGCTGATCACACCGAGGTGCTCGCTGAGCGCCGATATTTATTAGTTTGGTCCTTCGTTTCCTTTCCTTCGTATATGACATAACGTCTTTTCTTCTCACTTTCCGTTACTGTAGTCAGTCTTTCACGTTTCATTTGCACACTCACATCCTCCGTTTTTCTCTCCTGTTTCAAATTTGTATCCCACAATGCCTTGCATGAACGGGGAAAGCCCACCACGTGATGCATGACCTAGTATCTTGAATTGGGTCATGGTGAAGCAGGAAAAAAATAGTGGAGCGTTTAGGGCCAAGTTGCTCTAAATTCATTAATTGCTCTATATAAAAAAAAAAACTAATAAAATTGGAAGTCTGTAATTCGAATTCAGTAGCTTTCAGTCCAATAAACAAAAATAATTGGGTGTCAGGAAAAATTATTTTTATGACCTACACTTGAAAAATCTCAAAGGCAGTCTAGCTTTAAAGAATGATACATTGTACTTTTGTATCTGTTTATAGTTATATTTATTATAAATTACATTATTTTATTAATCCACCATACAGTTGTTACTACAGAAACAATAATGTATGAGAATGAGTGCCTTAATATAAACCTGGGAGATGAATTAAAGCCAGTGCTTTTGTCAGAGCTGCTGTGAAAGAAAATTAATCCTCACCTTCTGATCAATCAAATTAGATAATTCAGCAGTGCTGTGCAATAGATCGATCGATCTATATATCTATATATATATATCTCTATATATATATATATATACACACATTAGATAGATAGATAGATAGATAGATAGATAGATAGATAGATAGATAGATAGATAGATAGATAGCAAACTGACACAACAGTGGTGTCTAGTGTTTCTGAACTTACAAGGTTCAATAAGACTTTGTGTTTTTGTGCTGATAGTGTTCTGAGTTTTCTTTAGCTTTTTTAACACCTAAATGTCACTCCTACTCAAGCCCTCCTTTTTTCCCTACATTTTAAAAATAGAAGCTGGATCATTCAAATTTGCAAAAGAAACAGTTTCAGACACATAGACACTGGCTTACACACACACACACACACACACACACACACACACAGAGCAACTCAGGTTCTGAGGAAGCTTTAGTTCTGCTGTTGTGCCAAGATCACGTCTGTGACTTCCTCGTTCTGTTGACGTGTCTAGCTTTGAACAGACAGCAACAAAATATGTGCTTTCACCTGTCATAACTTCCTGTTTTCTTCCCTGTTACTGTGTGATGGACAGTCTACAAATCGCTAAAAAAAAAAAAAAACTCTGCTGTGCTTAAAACCAAGGACAGTGTGTCTGCAGGTAAGTGATTTAAAGTCTTTTCATTTAAAGCTAGACGGCCTTTCGATTTCATAAAATCTGTGAAATTTAGTTCACTCTGAAATGTGGTCATTGTGATATATGTTTATTTCTGTAATATCTCACAAAATATCAGGCCATTCTGTGGCTGGGAAGTTATTTAATTTGAGGAGATTAAAGCAAATAATGTGCATGAAATCGCCTGCTTCATGCAGTCAAGCAGACAGAGGAAGTCCGTGTGCGCATGCGCAGGTTTACCTTCTTCTTCTTCTTTTGGGTTTTTGACCCATATTATTTAAACAGTCAGACCTTTCTGAAGATACTACTTTGAAGGACTACTTTCATTCAAAAGCGAAAAAGACTAACTTGACCGAGGACTGGGCAAGTTATCGCTGTTATCGAAACCGCGCCACTAATTGCATAAAGAAGGCAAAGGCGACCTACAATAGGCAACTGATTGAGAGGAGTGGAAACGACCATAAAGCCTTTTGGAGAACTCTAAAGAAAATCCTACCGGGGAAAAAAAGGCTGCCTCTCTAAATATTTGCGTACAGGGAACTTTGTCTTCTGATAAGAAGCTGATTGCAGATTCCTTTAACAGTTTTTTCACTAGTACTGTGACACGTTTGTGTGAGTCTTTACGGTCCTTCTGTGGTAAAACTGCCATTAGCTCTCGTATCACGGTTCCTACGCACCTTTACCCTCCCTTCAAATTTGAAGACGTGCCTGAAGAACTCGTGAGCGCCCAGCTGCGTAGTTTAAAAGCTGGCAAAGCGGTGGGTTCTGATAACATCCCTGCACGTCTTTTGATTGACTCTGCTGATATAGTGGCGAAGCCGTTGACCAAAATCATCAACTACTCCCTTATGCATGGCGAGGTTCCCAAAGAATGGAAAACAGCGCGCGTTATTCCTCTGTTTAAAAAGGGTAAATTAGACGACATGGACAACTATCGTCCCATCTCGATCCTTCCAGCTGTCTCCAAGATTCTTGAGAGGGTTGTCCATCAGCAGCTTCTCGTCCATCTACAGCATCATGACATACTCAGTCCATACCAATGTGGCTTCCGAAAACGCCATTCAACGGAGTGGGCCGCTATGTGCTTCGCCGATTCTATACGGCGGAACATTGACTTGGGGATGATGACTGGTGCTGTGTTTATTGACTTGCGAAAAGCCTTCGATACCGTCTGTCATGATGTGCTGTTACAGAAGTTGTCTGACCTTGGAGTGAGCGAAGGCGAGCTCAAGTGGTTCACCAACTACCTTTCGGATCGCTCCCAAGTGGTGGACTTTTTAGGAGTCTCTAGCAGCATTGAATCTGTTATTTCTGGGGTACTTCAGGGGTCCATTCTTGGTCCTCTGTTATTCATCATCCATCTGAACGATCTCCCTGGAGCTATGGCCTCCTGTAATGTGTTAATGTATGCTGACGACACTGTACTGTTTTGCAGTGGAAAGGAAGTGTCCACTATAGAGACTACCCTTAACAGAGAACTGACCAAAATCGAGTCTTGGCCTAGGGCTAATAGTTTATTTATAAATGTCGCAAAGACTGAATCTATGATATTTGGGACCTCACCTAGACTTTCAAATATTGACAGTTTTTCTATCACGTTAAACGGTTTACTTATCAAACGAGTGTTTGAGTTTAAGTATTTGGGAGTTGTATTTGATGACCGGCTTAGCTGGACTGAGCATGTCAAATTTGTTATAAGTAAGGCCGGTAAGCGCGTTGGTATGCTTGGTCGGGTGCGTCGCCATATAATAACTCATAGTGCAAATGTAATCTATATATCAATGATAAGACCTATTATTGAGTACTGCT
Source organism: Neoarius graeffei (assembly GCF_027579695.1). Classification (NCBI taxonomy): domain Eukaryota; kingdom Metazoa; phylum Chordata; class Actinopteri; order Siluriformes; family Ariidae; genus Neoarius; species Neoarius graeffei. The sequence continues at coordinate 108,584,802 of NC_083571.1, read as the reverse complement.
CTGGTGCCTGGACTTGTTGCGGGGAGGTCAGTAGTGGGAACTTAGAACGCCTCCAGAATCGTGCGGCGCGCACTGTTGCCCAGACACCAGACAGTGCCAGCGCAATGAGTTATCTTAAATGGCAGTCATTACAATCCAGACGCGACGTAAATATTGTTAAGCTAGTCCGAAAAAGTTTAAATGGTCAATGCCCGCAATACTTTAAAGACTATTTTAATTTTAATAGAAACGTAATTGCGAGAACTACTCGCCAGAGCAATCTACTTCGTCTCCCTTCAGTGCGGACTGAAACTGCGAAGCGCGCTTTTTATTATCATGGCTGTACTGTTTTTAACGATCACACTAGTTTGTAAGTGGAATATATATATATATATATATATATATATATATATATATATATATATATATACTTTTTAACTAAACTTTTTTTCTTTTCTTTTTTTTCTTTTTATCATTGTTTAAATATTCTTAGTATTATTATCATGAAGTTTTAATGTAAATAATATTTGTAATTAATCTTTTATTTTTACCCAGGGCTCCTATTGATAGCAGGTTTGCTCTTGTGGCCACCTGATTGGACTACCCTGGGTGATTTATTTTTTATTTTTAAATAAAGGTGTTATCTATCTATCTATCTATCTATCTATCTATCTATCTATCTATCTATCTATCTATCTATCTATCTATCTGACGCTTCTACCGACCATCGAGTACAAATACAGGTCATTTTGTCCAGTAGTTAAACATTTCATCCAAAGCCTTTTTCATATGCACGGTCAATTATTTTATATTTCAGGTATTTGTTTGTTCAAAAAAATGGAGGAATTCTCAATGGAATTTGATGGAAGCAGATGAGTGCCATAGTACGTGCGGTTCGACACTAAAGCGCGTACTAAAGGGGGTAACCACATCAGCCCATGCCGCTTGCTGACCCTGGGATGAGTTCACTTCCTTGTCATTGGAGACTCCTCACTTGCATGTCTATGTTTCCGCCTGGATCTTATTAAATCTTCAGGTGCGGAGCAGCGCTCTCACGAGGGCTTTGTTCACGAATCCTGGCCGAAGCGTGGTCCTACTGACCCGAGACCATACTCTTTTGAAGGGGGAGGCTTAGAGGGAGGTGCCTGTCAAATTTGGCTTCGTTATAAGCTCTGTTGGCCGAGTTATTAAATTTTTATAGCCTGCTGGATCAGGTTAAATCTTTCGGCGCGGAGCAGCACTCTAATGGGGGCTTCATTCACAAACACCAGAATGCCTGAAATATGAAATAATTAAGAGTGCATATGAAAAAGGCTTTGGATGAAATGTCTTAACTATTGGACGAAATGGTCATTGGACAAAGTGTCCTGATCCCCTCGTCTCCTCTCCGTACCTCCGAATCACAGATGGAATTCTAAAAAATCGGTCACGAGTACTGTTGTGACCACAACCATATACAGCACAAAGATATGGCATAGATAAAAGAACGCTTAAAGCAGTGGGAAAACAAAGAGAGTTGCGCACGTGTGACTATGTTTTGTCTGGAATGTTGCTTGACCCCGCATTTGTATATCCACCAACATGGCCGACATCCGAGTTTCTATTTTGCTTTGATGTCACTTGCAAGTCAAGGATTGGGTCATGGTGAAGCAGGAAAAAATAGCGGAGAATTTAGGGCCACATGGCTCTAAATTCATTAATTGTTCTATTAAAAATATAAATAAATAAAATTGGAAGTCTGTGATTTAAATTCCATAGCTTTTGGCCCAATAAACAAAAATAATTGGGTGTCAGCGAGAGACAGAGAGAGAGAGATGTTTAAAAAATATCAAATGATCTCAGATTGAGTGTATTTGAAAGTTGTATCCTCGAATATAAGACCTTGTAAATTCAATTCAAGACACTTTAATACTTATTAAGGCTTGTAACTTGGATAATTTTTGCACAGATGACGTCTTTGTAAGGATCCATGGACACCCTGCAGAGCTTTCAAAAGTTCAAAGAGCTCCTCTGAAGCACTTCTGACTAAGCATAAAACAGCGCTTGGTGTATTTATTTTATGATTTGTAGCAATTTCAGCCAAGAAGATTAAAGTCAAAAAGGCGGAAGATGAAACACCATCTGGCAGGGACATTACACCAATCCACCAAATTTGATCTTTTTTATACACTGCAAGCCTGTCCTTGTCATGAACTTTAGACACCAACGTACTTTACATTTCAAATGCAGTTTAGAGATGTGTGAATAAAACGTTATCAAGCATCTGTACTGAAAAAAAAAATCAAGGACGTTCCGTCACCTGCGTCATTTCTAATGACACACCACAAAACAACATTCATGCTACCTATATTCATTGTAAAGTGTATGCTTCTAATCAAAATAGTGCATAGCTAGATTTCAGTCTATAGCTGCACTGCAGCAGCTTGTTTATTTAATCATATACCTTGGTAATACATGTACGTAAAAATCTGACAGGTCATATGAACATTTGCATGTTGTACACTACCGTTCAAAAGTTTGGGGTCACCCAGACAATTTTGTGTTTTCCATGAAAAGTCACACTTTTATTTACCACCATAAGTTGTAAAATGAATAGAAAATATAGTCAAGACATTTTTCTGGCCATTTTGAGCATTTAATCGACCCCACAAATGTGATGCTCCAGAAACTCAATCTGCTCAAAGGAAGGTCAGTTTTATAGCTTCTCTAAAGAGCTCAACTGTTTTCAGCTGTGCTAACATGATTGTACAAGGGTTTTCTAATCATCCATTAGCCTTCTGAGGCAATGAGCAAACACATTGTACCATTAGAACACTGGAGTGAGAGTTGCTGGAAATGGGCCTCTATACACCTATGGAGATATTGCACCAAAAACCAGACATTTGCAGCTAGAATAGTCATTTACCACATTAGCGATGTATAGAGTGTATTTCTGATTAGTTTAAAGTGATCTTCATTGAAAAGAACGGTGCTTTTCTTTCAAAAATAAGGACATTTCAAAGTGACCCCAAACTTTTGAACGGTAGTGTATATGCCCATTACACATATTCTTTCCCTCTCATGTATTCTTATCATGTCTCTTCTCCATCTTCATCATGCGACCTATTTTTGCACATTCTGGACATATTGTACAGCTTGGACTTCAACAACTCATGCACATGCCTCTGAAATATGTCCACTTTTCAAATTTGTATATTTCAGATTTTTTATTCTATGCATATAGCTACTTTTGTTTTTGCTAAATTCTTCTATCTTAACTGTTCAAGCACCAATCACCAAAGCAAACTCCTTGTATGTGAGAACGTACTTGGCAATAAACTTGATTCTGATTCTAATATTTACTGTGTGCCTGAAACAGTACAGTGTAGTTCTCTTTAATGCTTGGTTCACACATTGGCAGTTTAGCCTTGCGTATGTACGGCGTATCAGGATACGCGGCAGTAAGAAAGGAACGTCACAGCATCGCCAGCTTACATAGCTAATACTCTAGGATGCATAACACGATCTTCTTGTACGCCAGGGTGCAGCGTATTTTTAAGTCCGCACTTAAAAATCCATAGCACATACGTAGCAGCTTTGATATGTCACACATACGTCATGTGTACACCATAAAAACGAAAACTACGTAGCAGTGACACAGTAGGAAAGTTGCTCAAAAACCTATTATGCCATATGAATGCTTTAGTTGACATGTGTCTAATGAAGGTGGCTCCAGGGCTGGCTGGGTGGATGCGGCTGATGTCTTCCCTCTTACCTTGCCCTTCTTGGGTCCTGAGTTCTTCACTGGCATGATGCTTTCTTGACTGTGATGAATGGCAGTGAATGCAGCATGGGGCCCCCTTTTATACCCATCTGTGAACACCGCAGATACACTGCAGGTATGCAGCAGCAACGTCACATGTAAGAACCAAACGCCATGCCAACGAAAGCAATGAAATGGTTGTCGCAGCAACGCATCATATGCCACGCATACGCCTCAGTACGCCATAACTTTATGTCCCTTTAACACCACAGAAATGTCACACATAACGCCGTGTACGTCACAGGACTTCAATTTTGGACAAAATATGCCTCATTGGTTGCCGCGACAACCATTTCGTTGCTTTCGTTGGCCAGGGGTCTCTGAAGAATTTTCTTGTTGGCAATGCAAATAAGACCTTTTTCGTGAGTCTTACATTTTCTTCTCTACACACATATGTAAGCAATCTATTTAAGATAATGCACTGTGATATCCCTGATGGCCACAGTCTTTGTTATTTTCAAGATGTCTTCATTCAAGTAAACAAAGTGAAACACTTCACCTTTGTCATCGCAAACCTTCCGGCACCACCCACCCTTCAGCGTACTACGCAGACATTGTACCCAGCAAGCCGCAAGCTTGGCCATTTGAGGCTCACTTGGAAGCCACGCTTGCGTGCCGTAGATAAGTGGTGAATGAATGCACACTTCTATGATCTTTCTTCTAGTGGCTATGGACACCCTAAAGTCTGTGAACACAATTCTCAACTCATTAAACTTGGTTGTCACACTAGCCACACGGTGTTCGGTGAAGCACCCATCTTCCGTATTGCTTACAACCTGCCCAAGATACCCAAGTTCTTTCACATTCTTGATGGTCTGGCCGTCCATACTAAGCAATGTTTGCTCCTGCACAAGGGATTGGTCATTGAACACCTGTGCTTTTGTTTGCTTGAAGGATATCATTAGCTCAAAACGCTTACCGGTCTCATTGAGTATGCTCAAAACTTTTTCGGCCTCATACATGGATTTAGAGAAAAGAACATCATCTGCATATAAAATCCACTTGACAGCTTCCGTTCCACGCATCTGAAAGCACAGAAATGAGTTGTTTTACTTCAAAAAAAGTTCTTACTTCTTTTCATGTTGTGTAATACTGCAATACTTAACTGATTTGTGTTGCATTCTATTGGCAAGAAAAAACATGCCAGCAGATGGTACTTTGGATGGATGTGCAATTATATATAATGAATTGGGGAAAAGGCTGCCAAAGTAGTGAACCTGATCTCTTTAAATACTACTGCATTTTTTAGAAGAATGTGTAACAATTTATTGGATTAGACACATGAATATAATGAAATGACGTGGGGATGGTGTTGGAGTGTGTCAGGTTGGTTGGGGGTCACATACAGTACCAGTCAAAAGTTTGGACATACCTTCAAATTCAATGTTTTTTCTTTATTTTATTAATTAAAACACACTTCATGTTTTAAAGTAATGATGGATGTCGTTTCTCTTTACTTAGTTGAGCGGTTCTTGATATAATATGGATTACTACAGTTGTAGAATATGGTTATTTACTGTATTGTTATTATTTACTGTTTGGTCTCAAACTAATTAAGAAGGCAAGAAATTGCACTAATTAACTTTTGATGAGGTATACCTGTAAATTGAAAGGCATTCCAGGTGACTACCTCATGAAGCTGGTTAAGATAATGCCAATAGTGTGCACAGAGTCAGCAAGGTAAATAGTGGCTACTTTGAAGGATCTAAAATATGAAACATATTTTTAAACACATTTTCTTTTAGCACATAATTCCATATACATTCCATATGTTATTTCATAGTTTTGATGTCTTCAGTATTGTTCTACAATGTAGAAACAAGACCAACTGTGAGCTACTGCTCACTTACGTATCTCCCCGCTCTCACTTATATCAGAATACAAGTAATGGAAGGAATAGGACACTTATTGTGACTGTTGACTTCAACAAATAATTAACCCTGAAACAAGTAAGTAAAGAGCAGTGTTCTGCCCAGGTATTTCAAATAGCATCCTGGTAAACTATCATTTTGAAATAGCATTTTGTTTCTTGAAATGGTGTCAAAATCCATCCTATATGTTTTGTAAATACATTCAGTCGGTAAACAGGAAATTGATATGCAACAGACCTAAAAATGGTATACATGGTATAGAACCCCAAGCTGAAGCTTGGTACCAAATATCAAGCAGTTGTGATTTGTAGTTGCTGAGACAAGTGTTACGAAAATTTTGTAAATCCACCCTATATGTTTCGTAAATACATTCAGTCGGTAAACAGGAAATTGATGTGCGACAGACCTGAAAACAGTACACACGGTAGAGAACCCCAAGCTGAAGCTCAGTACCAAATATCAAACAGTTGTGATTTGTAGTTGCTGAGAAAAGTGTTACGAAAATGTTGTAAATCCACCCTATATATGTTTCGTAATTACATTCAGTCAGTAAACAAGAAGTTGATGTGCGACAGACCTGAAAATGATACACACGGTATAGAACCCCAAGCTGAAGTTTGGTACCAAGTGGCTATGATTTGTGGTTGCTGAGAAAAAGGGTGTTTCAGATGGATGGAGATACAGATGGAAGGACAGAGGTAAACCAGTATACCCCACCCTCCTCCTTTGGAGCGGGGGTACAATAGTCTAGTCAGAATACAGAAACACCTATGAATGAGTAGGGGTGTACAAACTTTTGACTGGAACTGTATGTACCATGTAACTATAACTAGCCTACATGACTTTGGTCAGGGGGTGGATCCAGAGCCAGTACACAGAAGATAAGCACCACACATACTCAGGTAATTTTAGAGCAACCAAATCAAGCAACTGACTGTAGAGAAAACCGACACAGAAACATCACACACACACACAGTAAGAACATGCAAACTCCACACAGAAAGGCCCCCGCCAGCCACTGGGCTCAAACCCAGAACCTTCTTGTTGTGAGGCGACCATGCTAACCACTTACACCACTGTGCCGCCCCTAAGAACACAGCCAACCTTGGGTGAAACTGCACATGAGCTTTTATTTATTTCAAGCTTTGCAATTTGGCCGCCTTTCAGCTCAGCCCTATCCACCACCCTCCTGCTGGAGAATCCTGCAAAACCACTGTGACAGCGATGTCTTTTCCTGGACTCTGGGAGAAAAGATGGACTTAAAGACGTTGCATTTTAATAGAAAATATATAAATATAGTCTTCAATCTGGAGCTTTTAATTACCAGTATGTTCTGTCATCGTTCTGCAAGCGCTGCACAAAGACAGAGAGAGGGAGAGAACGTGAGAAAGAGTGAGCCTGATTGCAAATGAGTGTGACTGAAATGAGAGAAATTAGAGCACGGCATATTTAGCACACCATTATATTCTCAGTTTATCATCAGATCCCATTTACTTGCTAATGTTTTATGAATGCAGAAATAAACGGAACACTGTGAGAATGTTCATGATTTCTTGTCATGAATAGCACAGCTCTCCTAATGTGTTACCTTTATTACAGTCGCACAGGTTTGTCTGGTTGTTTTGATTTTATGCAACCTTAAAGGAAAGGTAGCAACTTTCCAAATGCTTCTGCTATGAAAAATGGTTCATCAGCACATGGAAGCTCCAACTAGACCCCAGACTTTCAACTAGCAGCAAAATGTGCTATGGTGTAGCTCAGTGGCTAGTGAATGGTGGGTTGTTAGTGCCTGCCAGCCAGCCACTGTAGAGCCTTGAAAAAGATTGCTTGAGCCAAGCTGGAATTAAAATGGATTTTTTGGGGTTAGCACCATTTGATTTACACAACATGCCTACCACTTTAAAGGTGAAAATTGTTGTTTTATTGTCACACAAACAATAATTAACATGGGAAAAAAACAGAAATCTGCAGTGTGCATTGGTATTCACCCCCCAATTCAATACTTTGTTGAGCCACCTTTTGCTGCAATTACAGCTGCAAGTCTCTTGGTGTATGTCTCTATTAGCTTAGCACATCTAGCCACTGGGATTTTTGCCCATTCCTCAAGGCAAAAATGCTCCAACTCCTTCAAGTTAGATGGGTTGTGTTGGTGTACAGCAATCTTTAAGTTATGCCACAGATTCTCAATTGGATTGAGGTCTGGGCTTTGATTAGGCCATTCCAAGACATTTAAATGTTTCCCTTTAAACCACTCCAGGATAGCTTTAGCAGTATGTTTAGTGTCATTGTCCTGCTGGAACATGAACCTTCGTCCAAGTCTTTAAACTCTTACTGACTCTAACAGGTTTTCCTCCAGAATTGCCCTGTATTTAGTGCCATCCATCTTTCCTTCAGTCCTGACCAGCTTTCCTGTCCCTGCAGATGAAAAATATCCCCACAGCATGATGCTGCTACCACCATGCTTCACTGTAGGAATGGTGTTCTCAGGGTGTTGGGTTTGTGCCACACATGGCATTTCCCATGGTGGCCAAAAATATCAATTTTAGTCTCATCTGACCAGAGAATCTTCTTCCATGTGTTTGGGGAGTCTGCCACATGCTGTTGGGCAAACTCCAAATGTGTTTTCTTCAGCAATGGCTTTTTTCTGGCCACTCTTCCATAAAGCCCCACTCTGTGGAGTGTACGGCTTAAAGTGGTCCTATGGCCAGATACTCCCATCTCTGCTGTGGATCTTTGCAGCTCCTTCAGTGTTATCTTTGGTGTCTTTGTTGCATCTCTGATTAATGCCCTCCTTGCCTGGTCTGTGAGTTTTGGTGGGCCTTCTCTTGTCAGGTTTGTAGTGGTGCCATATTCTTTCCATTTTGCTATAATGGATTTAATGGTGCTCTGTGGAATATTCAAAGTTTGGTATATTTTTTATAACCCAACCCTGATCTATACTTCTCCACAAGTTTGTCTCTGACCTGTTTGGAGTGCTCCTTGGTTTTCATTTTGCTTGCTTAGTAGTGTTGCAGAGTCAGGGTCCTTCCAGAACAGGTTGATTTATACAGACATCATGTGACAGATAATGTGACACTTTGATTGCACACAGGTGGATCTTAATCAACTAATGATGTGACTTATGAAGTGAATTGGTTGGACCAGCTCTTATTTAGGGGTTTCATACGGAAGGGGGTGAATACCTATGCACACTCCAGATTTCTGTTTTTTTTTTCATCTTAATTATTGTTTGTTCCACAATAAAACAACAATTTTCACCTTTAAAGTGGTAGACATGCTGTGTAAATCAAATGGTGCTATCCCCCAAAAAATCTATTTTAATTCCAGCTTGTAATGTGACAAAACAGGACAAACACCAAGGGGGATGAATACTTTTGCAAGACACTGTCTATAAATGTGCCGCACCACGGGATTTTTTTGCCAGATGGTCTGTTTTACAGAATGCGTAGAAATGGCATTGAAAAGCACACAATATTTTGCATCATTTTTGCTGGCTGATCCAGTAACTATCAATGGAGAATCACCTCAATAGCACCCCTACTATAGCACCCCTATAGCATTTACCACTCTTAACATCATGCACGACTGAGACAAGTATAGATCTTCCCTCTGCCAGAAAAAACAGCAAATGACATTTTGATTTGTAGTGAAAATGTATTGATCATGCGAGCACAGTTTTTGCGCAACATTCGCTTGGTGGCGCTAATAGTTCATGTCTTTTCTTGACCTTCCAAGTAGCATTTTGTAATCTGTTGTTCAACAGATCTGGGAAATTCGCCAATAATCTACAGTTGAGGTTGTCTCCTGATGGATTCACAAGGTTATGTATCATCTGTAGTCAGTGTCTGGAAAATGGACCATTTTGGGTTGCATGCACATGATTTCATGTCAGATTTCCAGTAACTTCCCTTAGTCCAATTTCACTTTGGTTTGAATTTCCTGCATACAGAGGCTTGGTAGTGTAATGCAGCAGGTATAATTCAAAATCCATAATCTGAGCATCTGGTATAAAAATCTGGTGGACTGACACATATATAACATTCCAGTTATCACAAAATGTGGTCATTCTTTTGTAAAGTTTGCTTCTTAAGTTTTGCACAGTAGCTATCAGGCTAATACAGCTAACACTTACACATTTGATTAGAAACATTCTCCATGACATGGGTTCTGCAAGGTGTTGAAAACATCCGGTCTGTTCCATGTTGACATGATTGCATCATATAATTGCTGCAGATTTATCAGCTGCATATTCATGGTACAAATCTCCCATTCGACCACATCCCAAAAGTGATCGGTTGGATTCATATCTGGTGACCCAAAGCCCATTGAAGGGCACTGAACACACTGTCATGTTCATAGAACCAGTTTGAGATGGCTTTTGCATTGTGATATTGTGCTTTATCATGCCGGAAGTAGCCTTTGGGTAAATTATGGTCATAAAGGTACGCATGCGGTCAGCAGCAATAGAGATCTTGCAGTCACGTGACCGGAAAGTACACAACCGCCATCGTGTCGGTCAAAAACACCGCTGAATACTGCTGCACTTGTGTACAGAATGGATCAATTTCAACCGACGGACTACACGGCTCATTTTTCTAATGAACAGATAACTAGATATATGTCTAAAATAAACGATCTACAGATTTGTGACCCTTATGGCTTTCCGGACGGAGTTTTCACGACCGGATTTTGAACTGCCAGCGGAATACCCGGACGTGTATGATTACCTCATCAACTTTCCCTCGCTGTTCAGTGGTGAAGCACTGCGTGCTTATAAATCTCTGGACAGTTATCTTTACAGAAATTCAGGATTTGTCAGCGACTCAGATGTGGCATCTTGTAAACAAGAAAATGATCCTCACTGGATGGGTAAGTCACTTAAGTATTGAGTATAGCACTGACCAGCCGATTATAGAATAGAATAAGGTAATTCCAAATTGTCCGTGTTGTTTACATGGATCTGGTGTTGGAGAGGTAGAGGCTTGGCAGTGGAGATTTGAGTGGCTGTTTTCTGAGCTTAGTCAACAGGCCGGCTCTGCCTGTAGCCTCGCTTTTGCTTCGGCTCCCGGCGCCGCTTCCTTCGTTTTGCTTCCGATAACAATCCACAGAGACCCCGCTGGTCTCGCAATCTGGTCTCGTCCAGAATGTGTGTTTTTTTTTTTCTCTCGTCTGGAATGTTGTGCATGCGATGGAAATCACTACAAACCGTCATTTTCTGCTGGAAACCAATGTCCAGTAAGTCCATACGGTTGTAGTGGATATTGAAGTCCGGTACAGACGAACAACACACAAAAATACACACAAAAAACATAAAAAACGTGCACAGGTAGGGAGAGCTTGTAGCCACAGCCGTTGTAGTAGAATTGTATATAGTAGGGTTTTCCAGAAGAAAAGGTAGAAGTAAAAGCAGAAGTAGAAGTAGAAGGCGGAATATGGCGTTTGACCTACAAGATGGCGTCTGTCACAATCTGGATCGGCTGTGACGTCACATGCAAGATCTCTATACTCAGATAGGCCTTGGAATCCAAATGATGCTTGGTATTAAGGAATCTAATGGGTGCCAAGAAAACATTTCCCAAACCATGACAAAACCACCACCAGCAGCAGGAACTGTTAAAACAAGACTGTCAATGATGGCGTAGCTCACTCCGGCCCCATGAAAAATCAAATCTGGGTAGAAGTTATATGCACCCTAGGTAGCCCTACCTTCATGCCAGAAAGAATCAAAATTGGTGAAGAACTGACAAAGAAGAAGCGATTTTCATGAAATGTGGACAATGCCGGACAGACAATAAATGATGGATGACAGACAACAGACAGATGACAGACAACACAAGATGGTATAAGCTCATCACGTGTCAGCCGGATGAGCTAACAAGGCAGGTTGGGTCCTTGGATTCATGCTGTTGATGCCAAATTCTGACCCTAATGTCTGTAGTAGAAATTAAGATTCATCAGACCATGTGACTTTTTTTTTTCCAATCTTCAACTGTCCAGTTTCAGTCAGCCTATGCCAACTGTAATTTCAATTTCCTGTTCTTCACTGATGGGACTAGAACGCGGTATTGGCGCCTACTGTTGTAGCTCTTCCACCTCAAGGTTTGACGTGCACTCTGAGATACTGTTCTGCTCACTGTGTTTGTAAAGAGTGATTAATTGAGTTACTGTAGCCTTCCTGTCAGCTCAATCCAGTCTATTCTGACCTCTCTCATCAACAAGGTGTTTCCACCTGCAGAACTGCTGCTCATCATTCAAAATACAAGTACATTCAAAATCAAAATACAAGTAGTACAAGTGGAAGAATGGGCAAATTAGAGATTTACTTGATACTTAGGGAAATTAATTGAGTAGTGTTCAAAACAGCTGCCAAAGAAATAGCAAAGCATGGGTAAAAAAAAATGTTGCGATAATGCCAAAGAAATAATCTCTTGGAGAAATACTCAGTGAATCCCTACACACAGCGATCCCATCATTGCTGGCTTCTGTCCTGTACCCACACATCACTTGGAACAGCAGTGCCAGCAATAGATGCAAAAACAGCAAACGATAGTCATCTGGCCTTTTTTCACCTTCTCAACCTGAGTATGTACAGCTGACAAATGGTTTGCCAAACTCCAGAGCAAACTGTGAAGGAGGCTTTAGCTACTAATGCTAAATTGCTAATTTAATTGCTACTGTTATGATAGATTGTTGTTGTTGGTAATGTATGAGAATAATGCAAAATTAATCTTGATGTGCACAGGAAGAGTGCAGATGTTCCCTCAGGTAAACTGTAGATGCTCAAGAAGGCAATAGTACTTGCTTGAAATTCTTGAAGACGTTTCACCTCTCATCCGAAAGGCTTCTTCAGTTCTGTCTGGCTAGTGGGAAATTTCAGGTATTTATGCTCTAGTGGACGAAAAGCAACCCTAAGGAATAAGCCTTTCGGAAAAGAGGGGAAACATCTTCAAGAATTTCAAGTAAGGCCAGTTGCCTTCTTTAGCACCTACAGTTTACTATGACCTGGATGACTGAAAAGCTTCACAGACATGTTTCCTCAGGTATATTCTCACAGATACAGGTGACTTACACCATGTGCAACACTGTCTTTCCCAACATCATGTGCAATATTTCCTTTCACCATCAGGTAGTCTCTTACATAACTTACCTTATTTCTAGGCACTGTTTTTTCCCCTCCCCATCTTAATTTTGTAATTTAGCCTATTATGTAATGTACAATATTTTTATTGTTATTTTATTGTTGTTCTATTAGGCACTGTTTTTTTAGGCATTTAATTCTTGTACATTTTTATTTTACATACAGTTTATTTTTCAGCTTGTATTGTTATATTTTAACATACTATATTGTTGTGGAGTGATTTCTGGCGCATGAATTTCCTTCAGGGTTAATAAAGTTTCATCTTATCTTATAGTCATGATCATCAACAGAGACAGATCCAGTCTGAGCCAAAAAAAAAGCAAACCTGTGCAAAGAAACTCATAATGTGAATATGAACTAAAAGCTATCAAGTAATTGAAGCATAGCAACCATTTTAACATCACATACTCATTGCAGAAGATAATGTTTGGTTCAGTAATACCATTTCAAATTAAATTAAATCTATATTATCATCCAACTCATGTCAGTTCCTACCCCAGTCTGAGGCTTGTGTAGAGCACAGTTGTTACATGCCCCAATACATAATCCTCCTCGGTCTTCCCTTCCTACAAGTTATGGCATGGAAAAATCCCAAAGCTGGGGGTTCTCGTGTTAGAAGTCATGTATTTCGTAAACTACGAGCTCCATGGCAAGTCAACCAACCTTATTTTGATCATGAATCAATAAAGATTACTCGGCCCAACATGTTATTTAATTCAAGTTGATAATATTGATCCAAAGGGTCAATTATTTTTCAACTCAGAAGAAAACTTCCAGTCTACTCTGCCATACATGTCAAGTTATACGGTTTCCCTGTATTTTGTACGGGAAAATGTAATTTTTTGGCTAATACAATATCCATTACTCTGAGAAAATTTTCTTAGCATCCACCATTTATTTTTTCAAACACGCATGCCCAATGAAATGGAACTATTTTTGATTTATGTGGTTTTATAGTTTCACTTGGTTTTCTCAGTCATTTAAGTACATCAGCTTGGACTGCCCAGACTTCTGTGATGGATGCAGAAGTTATGTTCTGCCATTTTATCTTGGAACACAACATCCCCCCAACTGTGGCAGACCATTTTTCGCAGCTAGCGAAAAAAAAAATTTTCTCGATTCAAAGACTGCACAGGTAAGCATTTATGTCTCGTCTCGTCTCGTCTTCTTCCGCTTTATCCGGGACCGGGTCACGGAGGCAGCAGTCTAAGCATGGAAGCCCAAACTTCCCTTTCCCTAGACACCTCGGCCAGCTCCTCGGGAAGAACACCGAGGCGTTCCCAGGCCAGCCGAGAGACATAGTCCCTCCAGTGTGTCCTGGGTCTTCCCCAGGGCCTCCTCCCGGGGGGACATGCCTGGAACACCTCCCCAGGGAGGCGTCCAGGAGGCATCCGAAAAAGATGCCCGAGCCACCTCAGCTGATTCCTCTTGATGTGGAGGAGCAGCGGCTCTACTCCGAGCTCCTCCCAAGTGACTGTGCTTCTCACCCTATCTCTAAGGGAGTGCCCAGCCACCCTGTGAAGGAAACTCATTTCTGCCGCTTGTATCCGCAATCTTGTTCTTTCAGTCATTACCCAAAGCTCATGACCATAGGTGAGAGTTGGAGCGTAGATCGACTGGTAAATTGAGAGCTTTGCCTTTTGGCTCAGCTCCTTCTTCACCACGATGGACCGGTAAAGCGACCGCATCACTGCGGAGGCTGCACCGATTTGCCAGTCGATCTCACGCTCCATCCTTCCCTCACTCGTGAACAAGAGCCCGAGATACTTAAACTCCTCCACTTGAGGCAGGACTTCTCCACCAACCTGGAGAGGGCAAGCCACCCTTTTCCGGTCGAGAACCATGGCCTCGGACTTGGAGGTGCTGACTCTCATCCCAGCCACTTCACACTTGACTGCAAACCACCCCAGTGCATGCTGAAGGTCCTGGTTTGAAGAAGCCAACAGGACAACATCATCTGCAAAAAGCAGAGATGAAATCCTGTGGTTCCCAAACAGGATTCCTTCCAGCCCCTGGCTGCGCCTAGAAATTCTGTCCATAAAAATTATGAACAGAACCGGTGACAAAGGGCAGCCCTGCCAGAGTCCAACATGCACTGGGAACAAGTCTGACTTACTGCCGGCAATGCGAACCAGACTTCTGCTCCGTTCGTACAGGGACCGGACAGCCCTTAGCAAAGAGCCCCGAACCCCATACTCCTGAAGCACCCCCCACAGAATACCACAGGGGACACGGTCGAATGCCTTCTCCAGATCCACAAAGCACATGTGGACTGGTTGGGCAAACTCCCATGAACCCTCGAGCACCCTATGAAGGGTATACAGCTGGTCCAGTGTTCCGCGACCAGGACGAAAACCGCATTGTTCCTCCTGGATCCGAGGTTCGACTATTGGTCGAATTCTCCTCTCCAGTACCCTGGAGTAAACCTTCCCCGGGAGGCTGAGAAGTGTGATTCCCCTATAATTGGAGCACACTCTCCGGTCCCCTTTCTTAAAAAGAGGGACCACCACCCCAGTCTGCCACTCCAGAGGCACTGTCCCCGACTGCCACGTGATGTTGCAGAGGCATGTCAACCAAGACAGCCCCACAACATCCAGAGACTTGAGATACTCAGGGCAGATCTCATCCACCCCCGGTGCCTTGCCACCGAGGAGCTTGCAAACCACCTCAGTGACTTCAGCTTGGGTAATGGACGAGTCCACCTCCAAGTCATCAGCCTCAGTCTCCTCAATGGAAGACATGATGGTGGGATCCTCAAAGTATTCCTTCCACCGCCCGACAATGTCCCCAGTCGAGGTCAACAGCTCCCCACCCACACTGTAAACAGTGTTGGCAGAGTACTGCTTCCCCCTCCTGAGGAGCCGGACGGTTTGCCAGAATTTCTTCGAGGCCGACCGATAGTCCTTCTCCATGGCCTCCCCGAACTCCTCCCAGTTCCGAGTTTTTGCCTCCGCAACTGCCCGAGCTGCAGCACGCCTGGCTTGCCGATACCCGTCAGCTGCCTCCGGAGTCCCGGAGGTCAACATGGCCCGATAGGACTCCTTCTTCAGCTTGACGGCATCCCTTACTTCTGGTGTCCACCACCGGGTTCGGGAATTGCCGCCACGACAGGCACCGGAGACCTTGCGGCCACAGCTCCGAACAGCTGCGTCCACAATGGAGGTAGAGAACATGGTCCACTAAGACTCAATGTCCCCTGCCTCCCTCGGAAGCTGGGAAAAGCTCTCCCGGAGGTGGGAGTTAAAGACCTCCCCAACAGAGTGCTCGGCCAGACGTTCCCAGCAGACCCTCACCATACGTTTGGGCCTGCCAGGTCTGTCCAGCTTCCTCCTCCACCAGTGGATCCAACTCACCACCAGGTGGTTATCAGTTGACAGCTCAGCCCCTGACAACAATGACAACAAAGTCTATCGTCGACCTCCGACCTAAGGTGTCCTGGTGCCACGTGCACTTATGGACACCCCATGCTCGAACATGGTGTTTGTTATGGACAAACTGTGACTAGCACAGAAGTCCAATAACAAAACACCACTCGGGTTCAGATCGGGGAGGCCGTTCCTCCCAACCACGCCCCTCCAGGTGTCACTGTCGTCGCCCACATGAGCATTGAAGTCCCCCAGTAGCACAATGGAGTCCCCAGTCTGAGCACCCCTCAGTACCTCTCCCAGGGACTCCAAGAAGGCCGGATACTCTATACTGCTATTCAGCCCGTAGGCACAAACAACAGCAAGAGCCCTCTCCCCAATCCTAAGGCGCAGAGAGGTGACCCTCTCGTTCACTGGGGTAAACTCCAACACATGGCGGCTGAGCTGGGGAGCTATAAGCAAGCCCACACCAGCCTACCACCGCTCACCATGGGCGACTCCAGAGAAGTGGAGAGTCCAGCCCCTCTCGAGGAGCTGGGTTCCAGAGCCCAAGTTGTGCATGGAGGTGAGCCCGACTATATCTAGCCGGTACCTCTCAACCTCCCGCACAAGCTCAGGCTCTTTCCCCCCCAGCGAAGTGACATTCCATGTCCCAACAGCTAGCCGCTGTGTCCGGGGATCAGGTCGTCGAGGCCCCTGCCTTCGACTGCCACCCAATCGGGCCCACGTCACCTCTTCGGGCTAAGCCCAGCCAGGCCCCATGGGCAAAGGCTCGGCCACCAAGCGCTCGCATACGAGCCCCAACCCTAGGCCTGGCTCCAGGGTGGGGCCCCGGCTGCACCATACCGGGCGACCTCACGGTCCACGATGGTTTCTCCATAAGGGTTTTGGTGAACTGCTCTTGGTCTGGCTTGTCACCTAGGACCTGTCTGCCTTGGGAAACCCTGACAGGGGCATAATGCCCCCAACAACATAGCTCCTAGGATCATTCAAGCACACAAACCCCTCCACCACAATAAGGTGGCAGTTCTAGGAGGGGGCATTTATGTTTATTTATTTATTTTTTATTTTTCATTTTTTAAGTTTTTATTGTTTGCATGTAGGAAAGCTTCCTCCATTATGATGATAATTTAGGGAGGCGATACTGGGAGTCGCCATTTATACAATGGCAACTGTAGTTACCCAGCGATTTCTGGTTTCGCTTCCCTCAACATTTTAATTGCTGATAGACATTATAGGTAGACACAGATGACCAACACTCATTACTACCATCAGTCATCAGTAAACTGGAAAAGTATTGAATGAAGCGTAATGGTGGTAACGACCATTGGTAACCTGTCTCCAAAATGTGTAGTAGGGGATGGAAGCAATTTAACACCATCTACATGATTGCCATGCTCTGATTTTCTTTTATTGACCAGGAAACTAAAAAATGTATATTGGGGAAAGGTCTTTGATGTAAAAACTGCTCTGGGTGTTGCCAGGTTTCCAATGCTGAAACAACTTTTTACTGCTTTGCTGCTATCTGTATTACTATGTGGGGGGACATAGTAATACAGATAGTGAGAGGGCTTTTTCATTGGTTAGGAAAATTCATACTGAGTACAGAAAAAATATGGCTGCAGACACATTAACTGCATATCTGCAAATTAAAATGAACTGTGATGAGGAGCTACAACTGTTACCCAAGCAGTGATATTATAGCTAGTGACAAATCTGCAACATCTTTGTACAACAAAGAACACTCCAAAAAGGAATAAGATTTAAATTCTTGTTATAAATTACTGGGAAGATTTTCAATTTAACTTCATAATTTATTATTATTTTCACTTATCCTTGTTTACATAATATACTTGATGTAGTTCAGTCATCTTTAGTTGGATCGAACACTGCTTGTGGTGTCAACACTTTTTTCTCAAATGGAACTTTTACTAACCTTCATTTACTGTTTGACATGATTATATATAATTTATTACATGTAACCTACTATTTTAATTCACATACCTACTTAGTACTGCTGTTATATTTCAAGTAATTTTCTTTGGTGGAATGTCATATTGTAGGTGATGTCAACACTTGTCAAATAGAACTTTGTGTAATTTTTATGAACTATTTAATATTAGTACATTTTATTTGCAAAATTTACATCAATAATTCTGGTATTACAGATACAGTGGGGAAAATAAGTATTTGATACACTGCTGATTTTGCAAGTTTTCCCACTTACAAAGAATGGAGAGGTCTGTAATTTTTATTGTAGGTACACTTCAATGGCGGCTGGTAGTCTTTCAAACAGGGGAGGCTGGTCGGTTACGATATTTCCAGATTTTAAAAGAAAAAAGAAAAAACACATCAATTTTGCCCATACTCTTGCCTCTGATCTGGCTGATTGTTGGCAGGGTCACAAACTGTGAAATAACAGGTTCTTTTGGCCCATTAGCCTACTGTCCAATATACATGATGGTGGTGTTGGGGGGTATATTTTAACATTTTATATTTTAAAATTGTGGCATGTTGTTTAAAAATTGATCATTATTGAAAGTAGCTCTTTGTCAGGAACCTCAGCAGTAACAGCAGAGTGTTCTGGAATAGGCACAAGCACTGACCTTGGGGAGCCAAACAGAGCTGGGTGCCACACATTTCATTCAATGACACTTTCCCTATATTTTAATTATTTTGACTGAGAAATGTTTTATTGACAATTTTGATAACCCTTCACTTTTAATACAGGCCTGTAGTGTGAAATGTTCTCGGCTGTATTTTTGTTTAAAAATGTTTTCCAAATTGTAGCTGTGTTTAATTCATATCCAGAAAAATATATATTCCAATATAATATACTCAGCATAAACATTTTAAATAGATTCTATATTTTTGGTCCATCCATGACATATTACTAAAGTAGCCTATTTACTGTTGTTGATGTGGGTCACTTGCTGTTAGCCAATTCACTTTCTCGTACCAGGAGAGCTGAAAGAAATGAGTATTATTCCCTACCTTTTTCACCAAGTCAATTTGAGGCGTTGGTCTACCCTGCTCTTTAATTTTAATTTTTTCCTCGAAAGGAAGACTGGCAAATGGCTTCGCCAAAATTAAATCAGCAATGCTTGGCATCCGTGCGCAGCTTTCTTGCTAGCTGACTAGCCCCCTCAAGTTCAAGTTCAGTCACTCAAATAAACGAAATTTCTGGAACTAAGATAGCAAACTTGACAACACTATATTTACACTTTATTTACAATGAAAATATATACAAACTAAAAAAGCTGGTAGAAACCGTATGTAATGAATGAAATCGAAATGTAAGCTGATCTCTTACAATACACCACAGCACTTGAGAATCCGCATGGGACTGAACTGAAATTCACCGCTGCCTGTCTATATTTGAAACGAGCTGTCAATCAAAGAAAATATCCGGCCGCTTTCACCAATCACCAGTCTCCTTGCGGAAAATGCCATGTCCCTCCCACTGTGAGGCTAGGAGTCCGGTGGGCGGGCGTTTTCGCAGTATTTGTCCAACAACCGTCTTGCATTTTGAGATTGAAAAGCGCATAGCTCCCAAATGCCATTGAAGTCCACTGAGGCTGGGAGTCCGTGGGACTCCGTGGGCGGGCGTTTTCGCAGTATTTGTCCAATAATTGTCTTGCATTTTGAGATTGAAAAGCACATAGCCCCCAAATGCCATTGAAGTCCACTGAGGCTGGGCTGCATCGCGCTGTCACGAGGGGGAAAAACTCACGCACACATTAGGCGAACTGGGGAAAGTTATAAGGGAATGATTTCGCACTGTAGTTGGGTTGAGCACATATATTTCTATGATTCTGGATCTGAAATAGCAATGTTATAAGGTCGGCTATAACATAAGCCTAGCGCAATTCATCCTACATGATGTTCGTCATTTTTAGAGGAGGCTGAGCCTCCCTCATTGTCTTAGAGCAATCGCCCGTGGTACACTTCAACTATGAGAGACAGAATCTAAAAAAAAATCCAGAAAATCACATTGTATGATTTTTAAATAATTAATTTGCATTTTATTGCATGAAATAAATATTTGATCACCTACCAACCAGCAAGAATTCTGGCTCTCACAGACCTGTTAGTATTTCATTAAGAAGCACTCTTATTCTCCACTCATTACCTGTATTAATTGCTCCTGTTTGAACTCGTTACCTATATAAAAGACACCTGTCCACACACTCAATCAATCAGACTCCAACCTCTCCACCATGGGCAAGACCAAAGAGCTGTCTAAGGACACCAGGGACAAAATTGTAGACCTGCACACGGCTGGGATGGGCTACAGGACAATAGGCAAGCAGCTTGGTGAGAAAGCAACAACCGTTGGCACAATTAGTAGAAAATGGAAGAAACTCAAGATGACTGTCAATCTCCCTCTGTCTGGGGCTCCATGCAAGACCTTACCTTGTGGGGTATCATTAGGGGTGTTCACACGGCACATATTTGCATCGATGCTGCACCGATGTATTTTGTTGCGATATATCTTACACCGATGTAAATTTTGTGGAGCGTTCACACGTCACAAACCTGCTTACTAGAGAGAAGCATGTTAACACCGGTGCAGCCCCACTTGCGTTCACATGGCAGTTTGTGCTATAGTATACGATAGTAATAATGCGGAAATGAAATATGTGCATGCGTGAAAATGTACTTCCTTTTCCCGGTTGTCATGGCATCACCAAGTGCCGGGAAAACAACGTGGATGAAGACACCAGTGTTGCCAGATACTGCTGACGTTTTCCAGCCCAAAATATGTTCAAATCCGCCAAAATGCACTTAAAACCGCCCAATCTGGCAACACTGGAAGACACGCAGTTCTGTTGTTGTTGATATTCGCCATTTTGGAAGTGCAAAATACCAGGATGCAAATTATGCAATGCCCGTATGTAATCAACTCTCCTCACGCGTAGCAAGTCTACCCCTGTAGCGTTCAGACGTCCCATTTTATATTGGTGCTGCCCCACAAACTAGCATTTACTCCGGAGTAAATTTCTTAAACCACCTCCCGAGCAGGATTAGATTTGCACCGGTTTAAGCAGCTTTCAGGGGCTACACCGGTATAACTTTGTACCGTGTGAACGCTCTACCGGGGCAGCCCCGGTGCTACACCGGAGTAAAAGTTGCCGTGTGAACACCCCTAATGATCATGAGAAAGGTGAGGGATCAGCCCAGAACTACATGGGAGGACCTGGTCAATGACCAGAAGAGAGCTGGGGCCACAGTCTCAAAGATTACCATTAGTAACACACTATGCCATCATGGATTAAAATCCTGCAGCGTGCGCAAGGTCCCCCTGCTCAAGCCAGCACATGTCCAGGCCCATCTGAAGTTTGCCAATGACCATCTGGATGATCCAGAGGAGGCATGGGAGAAGGTCATGTGGTCAGATGAGACCAAAATAGAGCTTTTTGGTATAAACTCCACTCGCCGTGTTTGGAGGAAGAAGAAGGATGAGTACAACCCCAAGAACACCATCCCAACCGTGAAACATGGGGGTGGAAACATCATACTTTGGGGGTGCTTTTCTGTAAAGGGGACAGGATGACTGCACCGTATTGAGGGGAGGATGGATGGAGCCACATATCATGAGATTTTGGGTAACAACCTCCTTCCCTCAGTAAGAGCATTGAAGATGGGTCGTGGTTGGGTCTTCCAGCATGACAATGACCCAAAACACACAGCCAGGGCAACAAAGGAGTGGCTCCGTAAAAAGCATTTCAAGGTCCTGGAGTGGCCTAGCCAGTCTCCAGACCTGAACCCAATAGAAAATCTTTGGAGGGAGCCGAAACTCCGTGTTGCCCAGTGACAGCCCCGAAACCTGAAAGATCTGGAGAAGATCTGTATGGAGGAGTGAGCCAAAATCCCTGCTGCAGTGTGTGCAAACCTGGTCAAGAACTACAGGAAATGTCTGACCTCTGTAATTGTAAACAAAGGTTTCTGTACCAAATATTACGTTCTGTTTTTCTATTGTATCAAATACTCATTTCATGCAATAAAATGCAAATTAATTATTTAAAAATTATACCATGTGATTTTCTGGATTTTTTTTTTTTAGATTCTGTCTCTCACATTTGAAGTGTACCTACGATAAAAATTACAGACCTCTCCATTCTTTGTAAGTGGGAAAACTTGCAAAATCAGCACTGTATCAAATACTCATTTTCCCCACTGTACAATGTATATTAAATAGTTAAGTTTATAGTTCAGTCATTCTCTTTAGTAGATCATTGTTTACTTGACTATACATATAGTCCTTTTTATTTCAGTTGTTTTCTCTGGGATCTAAAATTTCTTTTTATTCAGTACATGCTTATTTGATCCCTTTAACTTGATTCAGTGTGATAAATATGCCTATTACAATAGGAGTGTATAATTGGTGCTTTGGATTATATATTGGAATTTTTTCTCATGTATAAGGGCTCATGGGTGTATGTAAGGGAAAAGTACAGATTTTGTAAGGGCATGGGTAACTAAAGGTTGACATGTATGACTCTGCTGATGCTGCCATTTTGGAAATCACATGATCCATTGCTGCTCACTGATTGGGTGAAAAGTGAGTGACATTGAATTCATCTGCAAGAAACCACGCACCAATGTTTTAAATGTGAACTATCAATATATAACAAAAACAGGACTAGACGCTCACAACACATCGTGTCATGGTATGGAAGGATTGGAAATTAAACAAGTAGTAGACAAAGGCTAAATTTATGACACACTATGTACAGTGGTGCTTGAAAGTTTGTGAACCCTTTAGAATTTTCTATATTTCCACATAAATATGATCTAAAACATCATCAGATTTTCACACAAGTCCTAAAAGTAGATAAAGAGAACCCAGTTAAACAAATGAGACAAAAATATTATACTTGGTCATTTATTTATTGAGGAAAATGATCCAATATTACATATCTGTGAGTGGCAAAAGTATGTAAACCTTTGCTTTCAGTATCTGGTGTGACCCCCTTGTGCAGCAATAACTGCAACTAAACATTTCCAGTAACTGTTGATCAGTCCTGCACATTGGCTTGGAGGAATTTTAGCCCATTCCTCCATACAGAACAGCTTCAACGCTGGGATGTTGGTGGGTTTCCTCACATGAACTGCTCGCTTCAGGTCCTTCCACAACATTTTGATTAGATTAAGGTCAAGACTTTGACTTGGCCATTCCAAAACATTAACTTTATTCTTCTTTAACCATTCTTTGGTAGAACGACTTTTGTGCTTAGGGTCATTGTCTTGCTGCATGACCCACCTTCTCTTGAGATTCAGTTCATGGACAGATGTCCTGACATTTTCCTTTAGAATTTGCTGGTATAATTCAGAATTCATTGTTCCATCAATGATGGCAAGCCGTCCTGGCCCAGATGTAGCAAAACAGGCCCAAACCATGATACTACCACCACCATGTTTCACAGATGGGATAAGGTTCTTATACTAGAATGCAGTGTCTTCCTTTCTCCAAACATAACACTTCTCATTTAAACCAAAAATTTCTATTTTGGTCTCATCCATCCACAAAACATTTTTCCAATAGCCTTCTGGCATGTCCACGTGATCTTTAGCAAACTGGAGATGAGCAGCAATGCTATTTTTGGAGAGCAGTGGCTTTCTCCTTGCAACCCTGCCATGCACACCATTGTTGTTCAGTGTTCTCCTGATGGTGGACTCATGAACATTAACATTAGCCAATGTGAGAGAAGCCTTCAGTTGCTTAGACATTACCCTGGGGTCCTTTGTGACCTCGCCGGCTATTACACGCCTTGCTCTTGGAGTGATCTTTGTTGGTCGACCACTCCTGGGGAGGGTAACAATGGTCTTGAATTTCCTCCATTTGTACACAATCTGTCTGATTGTGGATCGGTGGAGTCCAAACTCTTTAGAGATGGTTTTGTAACCTTTTCCAGCCTGATGAGCATCAACAACACTTTTTCTGAGTTCCTCAGAAATCTCCTTTGTTCGTGCCATGATACACTTCCACAAACATGTGTTGTGAAGATCAGACTTTGATAGATCCTTGTTCTTTAAATAAAACAGGGTGCCCACTCACACCTGATTGTCATCCCATTGATTGAAAACACCCGAGTCTAATTTCACCTTTAAATTAACTGTTAATCCTAGAGGTTCACATACTTTTGCCACTCACAGATATGTAATATTGGATCATTTTCCTCAATAAATAAATGACTAAGTATAATATTTTTGTCTCATTTGTTTAACTGGGTCCTCTTTATCTAATTTTAAGATTTGTGTGAAAATCTGATGATGTTTTGGGTCATATTTATACAGAAATATAGAAAATTTTAAAGGGTTCACAAACTTTCAAGCACCACTGTAGCTTCAAATCGTCATTCTCAAGTTTATTTGGGTGCGCTGATTGGAGGATGGGGCGGCATGGTGGTGTAGTGGTTAGCACTGTCACCTCACAGCAAGAAGGTTCAAGCCCAGTGGCCGGCGAGGGCCTTTCTGTGTGGAGTTTGCATGTTCTCCCTGTGTCTGCGTGGGTTTCCTCCGGGTGCTCTGGTTTCCCCCACAATCCAAAGACATGCAGGTTAGGCTAATTGGTGGCTCTAAAATGACTGTCAGTGTGAATGTGAGTGTGAATGGTTGTTTGTCTCTGTGTCAGCCCTGTGATAACCTGGCGACTTGTCCAGGGTGTACCCCGCCTCTCACCCATATTTGCTCCAGCTTGCCTGCAACCCTGTAGAACAGGATAAGTGGCTACAGATAATGGATGGATGGATGATTGGGGGATACTCCATCCATCCACCCATTATCCATAACCACTTATCTTGTACAGAGTTGCGGGCAAGCTGGAGCCTATCGCAGCTGACTATGGGCGAGAGGCGGGGTACACCCTGGACAAATCACCAGATCATCGCAGGACTGACACATGGAGGCAAACAACCATTCAGATTCACACCTATGGTCAATTTAAAGCTACCAATTAATCTAACCTGCATGTCTTTGGACTGTGGGTGAAATCAGAGCACCCGGAGGAAATTCACACAGACATCGGGAGAACATACGGTACAAACTCCACACATACCCCTTTTCCACCAAATCAGTTCCAGGGCTGGTTCGGGGCCAGTGCTGGTGCTGGTTCACAACTCGTTCAACTTGCGAGCCAGCTGAGAACCAGTTTGCTTTTCCATAGCTCGCGGTGCTAAGGGAAGCCACGTCATTACGTTGCTGTATACGTCAGTTACGTCACTGTATACGGCAGTTATGTTGCTACGTTTGCATAAACCTTGGCGTGAATATCGAAGCAAAAACAACATGGAAGAAGCAGCAGCAGCAACAACAACAATAATAATAATGGATGACTTCGCGTTTGTACAGCTGCTGCTTCTCGTCGCTTAAAAATGGCGATCTTTCGCAGTCTTGTTATTGTTGTTGGTCTTAACAACTCCGCCCCCCGCTGACGTAAGCGGTTCTTTCCTCTGGCCCAGCAGAGAGTTGGTGCTAGCCTGGAACCGGTTTTTCTGGCGCAGAGCCAGTTCTTTGTCAGTGGAAACAGAAAAGCCGGTTCCAAACTAAGCACTGGCCCCGAACCAACCCTGGAACTGCTTTGGTGGAAAAGGGGCAACAGAAAGGCCCCCATCAGTTACTGGGCTTGAATCCAGAACCTTCTTGCTGTGAGGCGACAGTGCTAACCACTACACCACTGTGCCGCCCTGATTGGGGGATACTGATAGGTAAAACAGCACAGTATGTAAGGTTCACGAACACCATTCGAGCTTTGGCCAATCAGTGCACAGGAATGCAAGCACATGATTTTCAATCATGGCAGTGCCGGTGGAGTAGACGAACTTTTCGGCTCAATTCAGAAAATCGGCAGCAGGGGACACTAATATTGATTTGAAGTTGCTGAAATTTTGACTTGGGAAACCTTTATTGTTTTGTGATCAAACAGGGACTGACAGATTGTATGTGGAGAGGGCTGTTCATGAATTACAGCTTTGGGGAATTTTCCATGTCATAACTTGTAGGAAAAGAAGACCAAGGAGAATTATGTATTGGGCATGTAGTGACTGTGGTGTAAAATGACACCAAATTATGTGCTGGGGAAGAAAGTGATTTTTACTGTAGCTTCAAAATGGCTGATACAACTGCTTTCTGCTCTGTTACGCTATTTTGTTGCTCTGTCAGAAATCATGCAAACAAGTTGGCTTGACACAGTGAACAAATCTTTAGACACTGAACACTGCTGAGTACATTTGTATGTGAAACTGCTTCTTCTTCTTCTTCTTTTGGCTGTTCCCGTTAGGGGTCGTCACAGTGAATAATGTCCCTCCAACTCCTCCTGTCCTCCATATCTTTTTCTGTAGCACCAACCGTCCTAATATCCTCCTTCACCACATCCATAAATCTCATCTTTGGTCTTCCACCTTTCCTTCTACCTAACAACTCCATCTTCAACATTCCTTTCCCAATACATTTCTATCAGATGTATTCTGAATACATCTGTGTCTGTGTCACTTACATTTTGAAATGAAACACTGTGCACATTTTATTTCTGGCTAAATTGTCATTGGATTAGAGTCTGCTATATTTGTAAGTCACGTTGTATTAAAACATCTGGCAGATGAATAACGGTTTTAGAAATGGTCATAGCTATGCTAATAAATGTTGCCAATTACTCTTACATCACTTACATGCTATACTTTTATGATGCCTTTTGTAAAAGTTCTAAAAAATGTAAAAACTGTAAAGGTAAAAATTCTCTGAAGGACTGAGAGAGAGAGAGAGAGAGATTCTACATTACACACTCCATGCTGCGTCTGGGCATCTCCTCAAAATCAATCTCTACTATTAACATGCAGCTGCAGTTTCATTATTACTGTTGTCTAATTCCATCCACCTCTCATTCTGCTTCCCACATACACAGTCCCAGTGTGCAAAATATATCTTTTTTGTTACCTTGGCATCATAAATCTCTCAGTTCCAACATGCGCACATGACTCTGCACTGGGTTGGAGCAATTGGGTAGAAAGCTAAGAAATTGTAATCACAGGTGCACACACACACTATCTCTGTCTCTCCTTCCTAACACCCATTTACACATCTACACTTGAGAGCTCTCCTCCTGAGATGATGCAGCGCATCTCATTGGTGATCATCCATCTGATGTATGAAAGGCACATTTAAAGCAGATGTTTAAAGATGATTTAGAGTTGTTTCCATGAAAGATAATATTGTGCAGTTTCTTCAAGGAAAAAAAAAACAGCATTGTGGAATCCACACTTCCTTCAGTGGAACAGATAGGCTCAGAAGCCCCACCTCCTTCACTAATATTGATTGCACCAGTGGACACACCTCCTGCATTGAGATTGAAAGGCGGAGGCCTTGCCTCCTTTACTAGGACTAATGGGGACAAAGGGTATGCCTATTCCATTAGGACGTAGCTGCACAGAGGAGCAGGATACACCGCGCCACAAATCCTTCACTGAAACTGACAGGCCCTAAGGCCACACTTCTTTCACTAAAACATACAAGCGCTGAGGCCACACCTCTTTCACTAAAACTAACAGACCCTGAGGCCACACCTCCTTCACTAATACATACAAGCACTGAGGCCACACCTCCTTCACTAGTGACAGGCACTGAGGCTACACCTCCTTCACTGAAAGTAACACATACTGAGGCCACACCTCCTTTACTAAAACTAACAGGCACTGAGGCCACACCTCCTTCACTAAAACATACAAGCACTGAGGCCACACCTCCTTCACTAAAATTGACAGGCACTGAGGTCACATCTTCACTAAAACTGACAGGCACTGAAGCCACACCTCCTTCACTAAAACTGACAGGCCCTGAAACCACGCCTCCTTCACTGGACATAACACATACTGAGGCCACACCACCCTCACTAAAATGTACAAGCACTGAGGCCACACCTTCTTCACTGAAACTGACAGGCCCTGAGACCACACCTCCTTCACTAAAACTGACAGGCTGTGAGACCACACTTCCTTCACTAAAACTGACAGGCGCTGAGACCACACCTCCTTTAATCAACCTGACAGGCACTGAGGCCACACCTCCTTTATTAAAACAGACAGGCCCTGAGGTCACATCTTCACGAAAACTGACAGGCACTGAGGCCACACCTCCTTTACTCAACCTGACAGGCACTGAGGCCACACCTCCTTCACTAAAACTGACAGGCCCTGAGGCCATGCCTCCTTCACTGAACGTAACACATACTGAGGCCACACCTCCTTCACTAAAATGTACAAGCACTGAGGCCACACCTCCTTCACTGAAACTGACAGGCCCTGAGACCACACCTCCTTCATTAAAACTGACAGGCTGTGAGACCACACTTCCTTCACTAAAACTGACAGGCGCTGAGGCCACACCTCCTTTACTCAACCTGACAGGCACTGAGGCCACACCTCCTTTATTAAAACAGACAGGCCCTGAGGTCACATCTTCACGAAAACTGACAGGCACTGAGGCCACACCTCCTTTACTCAACCTGACAGGCACTGAGGCCACACCTCCTTCACTAAAACTGACAGGCCCTGAGGCCACGCCTCCTTCACTGAACGTAACACATACTGAGGCCACACCACCTTCACTAAAATGTACAAGCACTGAGGCCACACCTTCTTCACTGAAACCGACAGGCCCTGAGACCACACCTCCTTCACTAAAACTGACAGGCTGTGAGACCACACTTCCTTCACTAAAACTGACAGGCGCTGAGGCCACACCTCCTTTACTCAACCTGACAGGCACTGAGGCCACACCTCCTTTATTAAAACAGACAGGCCCTGAGGTCACATCTTCACGAAAACTGACAGACCCTGAGGCCACACCTCCTTCACTAAAGCATACAAGCACTGAGGCCACACCTCCTTCACTAGAGACAGGCACTGAGGCCACACCTCCTTCACTGAAAGTAACACATTCTGAGACGCACCTTCTTTACTAAAACTGACATACAATAACACCACGTCTCCTTCACAGGGACTGACAGGTACAGAAACCACACTTTCTGGGACTGATGGGGACAAAGCACCCACTTATCAATGATGGCTTGGTGCACGCGCACACACACACACGCACACACACACACATACATATATATATATATATATATATATATATATATATATATATATATATATATATATATATATATATCACACAGCCATTTTTGAATGCAAAAACACCGGCAACTCTCTCGTCCTGGCCCTCCTAAATTATTTTTTATTTCCTAAGGGCTTTTATAGATCACAGCTGACACTGAAGGTGAAGAAAATCTTAGATCTCAGACACATCCCTGTGATCCGTTGATCCCAGCGTGCTGCAAATGGCCGTTTGCTTGGAAATCCGCACCCTCTGACTTTTCTTGGTAATGATCTGCATCAAGTGAATGTGTTCTGTGTACTAATCACTGCTCAGACTTAGAATTCATGAGGCTGCCTGAGGGAAACGTTCTTAAATCTGGGTTTTTAAACTCTTCCTGATAGGCTTGTGAAAAAGACTTTTCCTTTAGTAAATGGTTCTGACATCCTTAGGGACCATTTTCATTCTGGCACACAATTCACCTGAGCTGGGTAATTACGAGTAGGACAAGCTCAGGTGTGTTCACAAATGAAAAACTGATACAGTTCTATTTTTCAAAAACACTTCCAATCTTTTTCAGTACTGTAAGTGAAAAATAATATATATTCTTTATTAAAAAACAACAACAACAAAAAACAGCAGTAGGTACAAAACACATATAGGGTACAGAGTCAATATCAGATGCTAGTTATTAAATACTGTATTCAGAGGACAGAGATGCGTCTCAGTTACATGCAAATCTGTCCTTGAACTTACTGTAAGTTTTTTTTTTTTTTTTATTATGTGATATTCTTCTGTGAGTCTGATACGTCTGTGAAATATCAGACTATCCTGAGCCACAGTCTGATACTTTCTTCATTCGTTCACAAATTCATGTTTTGGGCTCTTAATATATTAAAAATCTAAAAATGTAACACAAATTGAACAAAATATTGATGACTTAAATGAATTTAAGTCATAAAGTCATTTAGATCATAAAAAGATTTTTTCCTGACACCCAATTATTATTATTATTTTTAATTGGACCGAAAGCTACTGAATTCAAATCACAGACTTCCAATTAAATTTTTTTTCACAAAAAGAAAAATTAATGAATTTACAGCCACGTGACCCTAAATTCTCTGCTGTTTTTTTCCTGCTTCACCATGACCCAATTCAAGATACTACATCATGCATCACGTGGTGGGCTTTCCCCGGTCACGCAAGGCATTGTGGGATACAAATTTGAAACAGGGCGGCACAGTGGCATAGTGGTTAGCGCTGTCACCTCACAGCAAGAAGGTCCGGGTTCGAGCCCCGTGGCCGGCAAGGGCCTATCTGTGTGGAGTTTGCATGTTCTCCTTGTGTCCGCGTGGGTTTCCTCCGGGTGCTCCGGTTTCCCCCACAGTCCAAAGACATGCAGGTTAGGTTAACTGGTGACTCTAAATTGACCGTAGGTGTGAATGTGGGTGTGAATGGTTGTCTGTGTCTATGTGTCAGCCCTGTGATGACCTGGCGACTGGTCCAGGGTGTACCCCGCCTTTCGCCCGTAGTCAGCTGGGATAGGCTCCAGCTTGCCTGTGACCCTGTAGAACAGGATAAAGTGGCTAGAGATAATGAGATGAGATGAGAAATTTGAAACAGGAGAGAAAAATGGAGGATGTGAGTGTGTGAATGAAACGTCAAAGACCAACTACAGTAACGGAAAGTGAGAAGAAAAGACGTCATGTTATATACGAAGGAAAGGAAACGCAGGACCAAACTAATGAATATCGGCGCTCAGCGAGCACCTCGGTGTGATCAGCTGTTCATTTAGCGCAAGAGTGATGGAACTGTCAGTGCATGGTCAAAGGTAAACCTGTAGATGGCAGTAATGCAACACTGTGGATGCCAGCTGCCGTAAAACCCAAAAGAAGAAGAAGAAAGTAAACCTACGCATGCGCACACGGACTTCCTCTGTCTGCTTGAATATGCAAAGCGAGCGATTTCATGCACATTATTTGCTTTAATCCCCTCAAATTAAATAACTTTCCAGCCACAGAATGGCCTGATATTTTTGAAGATTTTACTAAAATAAACATATATCACAATGACGAAATTTCAGAGGGAACTAAATTTCACTGATTTTATGAAATTGAAAGGCCATCTTCTTTTAAAGTCAGCTGTAGCCACAGCAAAAGAATGCTTGGTCAGCTAATCCTTAAAACTATGGACATGTTTTACTTACAGATTAGCACATCAATGAAACAACCCTCTGGGGTCAGCCATCCTGCTGGGATAACACAGACATTTGCCCAAGCTGTTTCAAAAAAATTCTGCAAGTGTTTGTCTGAGAAACATAAAAATAACACCATGGGAAACCCCAAACAGTCTATTTTTCAAATATATGAACGGGGAAAGCCCACCACGTGATGCATGACATAGTAGCTTGAATTGGGTCATGGTGAAGCAGGAAAAAGTAGTGGAGAATTTAGGGCCACGTGGCTCTCAATTCATTAATTGTTCTATTTAAAAAAAAAAGAATAAAATTGGCAGTCTGTGATTCGAATTCAGTAGCTTTCGGTCCACTAAAGAAAAATAATTGGGTGCCTGGGGAAAATTCTTTTTATGACCTCCACTTGAAAAATTTGAAAGACAGTCTGCCTTTAAAGCTTGGCAATTTCTATTTGGACACCTGTTTGCGACGCACCCGCTCTCCCCTGCGCTTGCATCCATAAGTGCCTGCACTCTGACACAGTCAAAAGTTTGTACACCCCTACTCATTCATAAGTTTTTCTGAATTTTGACTATTTTATACATTGTAGAACAATGAAACTATGACATATATAATCAAAACTATGAAATAACATCTGGAACGTATATGGAATTATATGGTAAACACAACTGTACTAAAAAAATGTTTGATATTTTAGATTTTTCAAAGTAGCCAGCGTTTACCTTGATGATGCTTTATACACTATTGGCATTATCTTAACCAGCTTCATGAGGTACACTGTAAAACATTTCAAAGTGGTTTAACTTGGAAATGCAAGTTCGCCTGCTGCCTTGAAAATGCAAGTTAACTCAATTTGACAATTCTCTTTGTTTCAACTCAGAAAAAGTCTCAATTAGTCAAGACAACTAAGTAATTCAAGTCTAACCTTTGAAAACTTGCATGGATTAGTTCAAATTGAAAAACTTTTCAGAGCTCATTGAGTTAAAGAGAAAAAGTAAGTGGACATAACTAAACAAGGCTGAAATGTTTTACAGTGATAGTCACCTGGAATGCTTTTCAAGGCATCGAACCCTCAACTGCTCTCCGGGCACTGTAGCATAGCGGCCCACTGCTCTGGGTATGTGTGTGCGCTCACTGCTTACTTGTGCATGCATGGATGTGTTCACTGGTTCAGATGAGTTAAATGCAGAGGAAGAATTTTGCTGTGCTTGAGTGTACATGTGACAAAATAAAGGCCTCTTCTTCTTCTTCCTTTTTGATTGATTGATTGCTTTATTCCGAACAGTAACGAAGATATAAAAACAAAGAAAAAAACAAAAAAATAAAAATAAAAAATGCAATCATCAAAACATCGTCATAAACAGAATAGCGTAGCCACAAGGCAATAACATAATAATGTTCGGAAAGGATTAGGAAGAAGTATAATAAAATAACTTATCAAATCCTAACCCTCTATACCACCATTAATCAAACGTCACTTTCCACCATAATAAACTATATATACAAAAGAAAGCAAAATCAACAACAACAACAAAAAAAAACATACCAACATACCAAGACATACCAACATGGTATAATATCACCCAAATCAAATCATATATATACAAATACTTATGCTATGCATATATACACACATGCAATACATATTCCATAAAATTCCTTTTCTAAGAACTGCTCAACTAAGTAAAGAGAAACGACATCCATCATTATTTTAAGACATTAAGTGTATTCTAATTAATAAAAATAAAGAAAAAACACTGAATTAGAAGGTGTGTCCAAACTTTTGACTGGTACTGGACATATGGACCCTTTTCACGTGACGTCACGACAAACGCGGCCGCCATTTTGGACATGTACTACCAGTAGTTTACCACAGCCAATATTGAGGAACGGCAGCAAAGAAAGTGTTTATTTTCAGCAAGACTTCCATCATGCCACTATATTGTTGTGCACCTGGATGTAGTAACCATCAACAAACAAGGCAAGGGTTATCATTTTATCGGATCCCGGTAGATGCTGACCGACGGAGAAGATGGATAGCGGCATACCAACGCTTGTGTAGTGACCACTTTGTTGGAGGTAAGACGAATAAAATTAGCCAGAAAAGGCATTACATTGCTGTTAACATTCCATTCTAGTTTACTGTAATTATGATCTGGCAGCTATTTACATCGGATCCAGTGTAAATAGCTGCCGGAGCCAACGTCCGAGGTTCCGGAGCGCGCTAGCTCACGGCTCATAATTACAGTAAACTAGCAAATACAGTTTTCTGCATCTCGCTCCTTTTTCTTTTATGTTTGTCGCCTTCCTCACATTCAAACCGATTCGAGCCGAAGTCCACTACATGTCCAAAATGGCGGTCGTGTTTACGAAGGTCACGTGACTGAAAAGGGTCTATAGGTCAGTAGAAAATAAATATATATTGTATTTACAGCTTTGTGATGGGAATCAAAAGAACATGCATGTGTTGTTCAGAGAGCAGCTCTTGATGGTCCACCCATTAGCAAATAGAGCTGTTCATTGAATAACAGCCTGGTAATTCAGCAGTCATTACTGGATCATTACGAAGCAAGAAAATGTGTGGAAATGGCCAATTTGACTCGTATAAACAAGAATACATAATATTGGGTTGTTTTTACAACAACTGAGAAGCTTTCACTTGTTCCCGAGGAGGAGAGAGTGCGTGCGATTGCCTCAAGAAAAAGCACACTGTGTATTTTTTCAGAGCAATCTGCATTTTTTTTTTGTCCCCTCTGAGCACTTCTAGTTCAAAATCTCTGAACTTTTCAGAAAGGCACTGGTGCCATCACTGTCACGCCTTTTACATGGCCAGTCACCAATTGTGATATGTTGTCAAGATATTGTTGTCATAGAAACAAAACCCACATGCAGCATGGGAGCGATTTTTATTTTTTATTTTTTTGATGAAGCAATCCTTAAGGCTTTTCTGCCAGAGAAAAACACTATATGAATGCATGCCCTAAAGCGTTTCACTGTACACACATATTCAGAGTTGAGTGAATTATTTTACCTCTGTCAACTCTGTACAGTCACAGCACAGCATGTCTGTCTATAGCATTCTGTAGCTAAAACTTGTGTCAGAAAACAGCTTGCGGGGAAGGAGACTAAAACTTTTCTGTCTGCACAGCAAATTGTAAACTGAAAGATTCATAAACCAGATGTAGCAAAGCAAGAGAACAATCATCTTATCCTGCCTTGAACCCAGGTCTATAGGGTGCCAAACCTACACCCTGACGACAACACCAAAGAACCAGGCTTGTTGAGTTAGAACACATACTCAACTATAGTGACATCACTACACACACTATCACACTGCCCTCCCCTTTGAGAGACACACGGGTGTCCCTCACACATCCCCCAGCCATACTTCTCCCATACCAGGGTGCCCCACACACTTGTGCTTCACCCATCTCTGGGCTTCCTTCATATGGCTCATGTACAAGGGACACCTCCAGTGGCCTCTTGGCAAGCCATCCCACTTCAGACACCAGCTGTAGTGAAGCAAGAGAACAGTCACCTTATCCTGCCTTGAACCCGGGTCTGCAGGGTGCCAAACCTGCACCCTGACGGACACTTCGTCATACTGGAAAAGGCTTTTATTATCTCTGATTTTCTTACAATTCACATTGACTTTCCAAATTGATGGTTGTGGCAGGCAGAGAGGACCATAATGGCATCCCAGATGATGGGCCATGCCCTTTGATAGTGGGGAAGGGGATTATTACATGTGTTTACACTTACCTCCTCAATAGTCATTGCGTAGGCCAATGGCTTTGAAAAAAAAAAACAGCAACAACAACAAAAAGTGTCAATCCAAAGTAGTCAAACTGCATGAAATTTCTGAATCCTTAAATAAATCTTTGTAGCCAATCCCTATGTGTACAAGGTTCAGAGCTCAAAAGTCATGGCCAGAATTACTAATAAGAGTAATATTACTTACTATTCATCTTTCACTCTTCTCTGAACACATCACAAAGTATAAGGATGCTCTTAATGCTGCTCGATCCTCCTACTATGCTAACATCATTAAGAGTGGCAATCATAGACCCAAAACTGTTTAATACAATAAATAAACTTCTTCAGCCTTCTTCCTCAACCACTCCCAGTTCCTCTGCTCAGTGTCAGGCTTTTTTGGATTTTTTCAAGGATAAAATTGTCAGTATTTACCAACACTTTCATTCTGAAATTCATTCTTCTGTCCCGCTAGTAGCTCTTTCTCATAAAGCTGACTGCTGTCTCTCTGCTTTCTCTCCTGTTGATTCTTCTAAAGTATCAGAAATTATGACTAAGTCCTCCTCCTCCTCATGTCTGTTGGGCCCTGCACCCACTGCATTTCTTAAATCTTGTGTATCTGCTATCTCCCCTTATATTGCTCATTTGATTAATCAGTGTTTTGCTTTAGGCACTGTTCCCATCTCCTTCAAAATTGCTTCAGTTACACCAATACTAAAGAAACCTGGTCTAGATTCTCTTTCACTGTCCAATTACAGACCCATTTCAAATCTCCCTTTCCTAGCTAAGGTAATGGAGAGAGTTGTAACCTCTCAGCTTTATACTTTCCTTGCTCATAATGATCTCTAGGAACCCTTTCAGTCAGGCTTTCGCAATATGCATAGCACTGAATCTGCTCTCTTAAGAGTTGTTAATGACCTTCTGCTCTCAACTGATGCTGGTCATCTCAATGTCCTTGTTCTCTTGGACCTCACAGCTGCCTTTGACACCGTACATCATGAGAGACTCATTTCCAGACTATCTTCTTTTGGTATTACTGGCTTAGCTTTATCCTGGTTTCAGTCATATCTAGCAAACAGGCAACAGTTTATTTCTATTGGTGTTCATAAATCATCCACTGCTACTGTTGCTCAAGGTGTGCCTCAGGGTTCTGTCCTTGGTCCCCTTCTTTTTATATTATATGTTTCTCCTATAGGCCAGATTATTCGTAACCATGGCCTTAACTTTCATTGTTATGCTGATGATATTCAAATCTACATCACTATCACCCCTTCCATAGCCTCTGTTCAGCTGCTAAGGACTTGCATCATTGACCTTAAGCAATGGCTGCATAAGAACTGCCTTAAACTTAATGCTGGCAAAACGGAGGTTCTATTAGTAGGTACCAAAAGACAGGTTCAGAATTTCTCCAGTTTTACTATTGATGTTGATGGTATGTCTATTCATCCTTCCCAAGTTATAAAAAACCTTGGAGTTATCTTTGACTCCACCCTTACGTTTGAACCCCATCTTAAACTAATTACTAAGAATGCTTTCTTTCACCTCCACAATATTGCACGTCTCTGCCCTTTTCTCTTGGAAACTGATGCCAATATGTTGGTCAATAGATTTATTTTTTCTTGTCTTGACTATTGCAATTCTCTCTTTTATGGTCTCCCTGCCACATTGCTCAATCGCCTGCAGTACATCCCTAACTCAGCAGCAAGAGTCCTCACACTCACCAAGCGCACTGCTCACATCATGCCTGTTTTACAGCAACTGCATTGGTTGCCAGTTATCTCTCGGATCAAATACAAAATCTTGCTTTTAACCTATAAATCTCTTCATGGTTTCGCCCCTTCCTTTCTCTGTGAGCTAATTCATTTGTACTGTCCCTCCCGCTCCCTCAGATCTTCTGTCTGTGGACTTCTGACTGTTCCACGTTTTAAACTGGCATCTATGGGTGGCAGATCATTTAGTGTTGCTGCTCCTAAACTTTGGAACTCGTTACCACAATCATTTCGTGACTGTTCCACTCTTTCTTCCTTCAAAACTAACTTGAAAACTTTTCTCTTTACCTCACACTGTTCTTCCTAGTTTTTTTTTTTTTTTGGTGGTAACTCTTGTGTAAAGCGTCCTTGGGTTTGTGAAAGGCGCTATATAAATTGAACTTTATTATTATTATATTATTATATTATTTTTAATAATAATAAGTAGTATTAGGCATACTTGCCAACCCTCCTGATTTTGGCGGGAGGCTCCCAATTTTAGCCTCCGTCTCCCGCCTCCCGATCGTATTTGTTAAAAACTGGATAATCTTCCAGTTTGGGGAAATCCCTACCGCCAAGTTAAAAATACTCCTGATTATGTCCAATCCAAACTAAATGATCTGCCACCCATAGATGCCAGTTTAAAACGTATGAGAAACACTGCTGATGTCAACTGATTTTTAACCAATCAACGAACAGAACGACAGTCACTTCCGTAATGTAGAATTCACCCAGGCTGTCCGACATTTTTTACAAGCATCATGGCCACTAAATCCAACACCAAATGGCAAAAATATAAATGCAAATACCAGGTTGCATGGGAGAATGAATTTCCATGGATAAGCAAATGTTCGACCAGCCAGTTACACATTTTAAGGTAAAGGTACCTTAAATCAGAATATAATGGACATTTGAGTGTGAACTTAAACTAGTCTTCCATACCATTTCAGAAACAAACTGTACAACTTCTAAAGTGTTTAGTGAAATTTTGCATGACAGAGAATTTGTTTGGTGAGTGTATTTGAATAGTGTGGTCGTGTCTTAGTGCTATTTTGAATTTATGTTTGAAAGTTTTAAGTGAAAGTTTACAAGTGAATTATCTGGAAAGTGATTGATTTTGATAGAGTTTTAAGGTTTTAAGTGAAAGATTACTAGTGAGTGTATTTTGGTAGTACTAAAATTTTGCATTCGAGTGAATTTCTTTGTGGAGTATATTTTGATAGTATGGTAGTATTTATAGTGCCATTTTGAAATTTTGTTTGAAAACTTTCAAAGTACATGGCAGGAAAAAAACTAAATTTTGCCGCCTATGTAGTCTCCTATTTATACAAAATTGAGTCATTCAGGATTCAGCCATGTTTTTGCTCGGCGTTTTTGCTCGACCAAAGCTATACAGTATTATGACCTTTATATTGCATAAATAAAGCCATTTGGTGAAACTTTGAAGAAGAGATTGTACTGGTTTAAAGTTTTTACCTAATGCAATATTATGTATTAGGATAACATGGTCCAAAATGGGCCTCATTAACTAATGAGATCAAACTGTTAGCAAGTTAGAGGTTTTTAGCTTTCTCCTGAAATGTTTTCTTTTATTTTGTTTTCCTCAGGGTAGTAAAACTCACTTTCGCTGTGAACACTGTCGTTATCGCTATCCATGCTGTAAAATTAATGCTATTTTGAATCCTCATTCACGGCTGTAATGCAAATGGCTTCCTCCTCGGTATACAAGTTCACTTCCATGGCAGGAAAAAAACTACATTTTGCCGCCTATATAGTTCCCTATTTATACAAATAGGAGTCATTTACGATTCAGCCATGTTTTTGCTCGGCGTTAGCAAATTACAGGTTTTAGCTTTCTCCTGAAATGTTTTCTTTTATTTTGTCTTCCTCAGGGTAGTAAAACTCGCTTTCACTGTGAAGACTGTCGTTATCACTATCCATGCTGTAAAATTAATGCTATTCTCCTGAGAAATGCTGGCAAAAATTTATAAGATTTTTGAGAATCTTATAAATAAATCTTATAAAAAAAGATAAATGTTGACAAAAATTGCTACTATGTTTGTTGTTGTTGTGAACTAGCGAGTCGCCAGAGGTCCGTATCTGGGGTCCTTACTGTAGGATACAGACCCAGTGGCCAGCCAATCAGAGCGCAGGATTTGGACCGTGAAAAAAAAAAAACCCTCCTAGAACTGCCACCTTATTGTGGTGGAGGGGTTTGTGTGCTTGAATGATCCTAGGAGCTATGTTGTCGGGGGCATTACATCCCTGTTAGGGTCTCCCAAGGCAGACAGGTCCTAGGTGACAGGCCAGACCAAGAGCAGTTCACCAAAACCCTTATGGATAAAAAAAAAAACAAGGACCGTGACATCACCCGGTATGGCGCAGCCGGGACCCCACCCTGGAGCCAGGCCCGGGGTTGGGGCTCGTATGTGAGCGCTTGGTAGCCGGGCCATTGCCCACGGGGCCTGGCCAGGCTCAGCCCGAAGCGGTGACATGGGCCCGACCTCCTGTGGGTTCACCACCCACAGAGGTAGCAGTAGGGGACTGGTGCAGTGTGGATTAGGCGGCAGTCGAAGGCAGGGGCCTCGACGACCTGATCCCCGAACACAGCGGCTAGCTGTTGGGACATGGAATGGCACTTCACTGGGGGGGAAAGAACCTGAGCTTGTGCGGGAGGTTTTGAGATACCGGCTAGAGATAGTCGGGCTCACCCCCATGTGCCGCTTGGGCTCCGGAACCCAGCTCCTCGAGAGGGGCTGGACTCTCCACTTCTCTGGAGTCGCCCAT
The DNA here is from genome assembly GCF_027579695.1 of Neoarius graeffei. Classification (NCBI taxonomy): domain Eukaryota; kingdom Metazoa; phylum Chordata; class Actinopteri; order Siluriformes; family Ariidae; genus Neoarius; species Neoarius graeffei. The sequence continues at coordinate 108,545,070 of NC_083571.1, read as the reverse complement.
GGTGAGTGGTGGCGGGTTGGTGTGGGCTTGCTTATAGCTCCCCAGCTCAGCCGCCATGTGTTGGAGTTTACCCCAGTGAACGAGAGGGTCGCCTCTCTGCGCCTTCGGGTCGGGGAGAGGGCTCTTGCTGTTGTTTGTGCCTACAGGCTGAATAGCAGTATAGAGTATCCGGCCTTCCTGGAGTCCCTGGGAGAGGTACTGAGAGGTGCTCAGACTGGGGACTCCATTGTTCTACTGGGGGACTTCAATGCTCACGTGGGCGACGACAGTGACACCTGGAGGGGCGTGATTGGGAGGAACGGCCTCCCTGATCTGAACCCGAGTGGTGTTTTGTTATTGGACTTCTGTGCTAGTCACGGTTTGTCCATAATGAACACCATGTTCGAGCATAGGGGTGTCCATAAGTGCATGTGGCACCAGGACACCTTAGGTCAGAGGTCGATTATCGACTTTGTTGTCGTTTCATCTGATCTCCGGCCCTATGTCTTGGACACTCGGGTGAAGAGAGGGGCTGAGCTGTCAACTGATCATAACCTGGTGGTGAGTTGGATCCGCTGGCGGAGGAGGAAGCTGGACAGACCTGGCAGGCCCAAATGTATGGTGAGGGTCTGCTGGGAATGTCTGGCCGAGCACTCTGTCAGGGAGGTCTTTAACTCCCACCTCTGGGAGAGCTTCTCCCAGCTTCCGAGGGAGGTGGGGGACATTGAGTCTGAGTGGACCATGTTCTCTACCTCCATTGTAGATGTAGCTGTTCGGAGCTGTGGCCGCAAGGTCTCCGGTGCCTGTCGTGGCGGGAATCCCTGAACCCGGTGGTGGACACCGGAAGTAAGGGACGCTGTCAAGATGAAGAAGGAGTCCTATCGGGCCATGTTGGCCTCCGGGACTCCAGAGGCAGCTGACGGGTATCGGTAGGCCAGGCGTGCCACAGCTCGGGCAGTTGCGGAGGCAAAAACTCGGAACTGGGAGGAGTTCGGTGAGGCCATGGAGGAGGACTATCGGTCAGCCTTGAAGAAATTCTGGCAAACCGTCCGGCGCCTCAGGAGGGGGAAGCAGTACTCTGCCAACACTGTTTACAGTGCGGGTGGGGAACTGTTGACCTCGACTGGGGATATTGTCGGGCGGTGGAAGGAATACTTTGAGGATCTCCTCAATCCCACCGTCACGTCTTCCATTGAGGAGACTGAGGCTGATGACTCAGAGGTGGACTCGTCCATTACACAAGCCGAAGTCACTGAGGTGGTTTTCAAGCTCCTCGGTGGCAAGGCACTGGGGGTGGATGAGATCCACCCTGAGTATCTCACATCTCTGGATGTTGTGGGGCTGTCTTGGCTGACCCGCCTCTGCAGCATCGCGTGGCGGTCGGGGACAGTGACTCTGGAGTGGCAGACTGGGGTGGTGGTCCCTCTTTTTAAGAAAGGGGACCGGAGAGTGTGCTCCAATTATAGGGGAATCACACTTCTCAGCCTCCCCGGGAAGGTTTACTCCAGGGTACTGGAGAGGAGAATTCGGCCAATAGTCAAACCTCGGATCCAGGAGGAACAATGTGGTTTTTGTCCTGGTCGTGGAACACTGGACCAGCTCTATACCCTTCATAGGGTGCTCGAGGGTTCATGGGAGTTTGCTCAACCAGTCCACACGTGCTTTGTGGATCTGGAGAAGGCATTCGACCATGTCCCTCAGGGTATTCTGTGGGGGGTGCTTCGGGAGTATGGGGTTCAGGGCTCTTTGCTAAGGGCTGTCCAGTCCCTGTATGAATGGAGCAGGAGTCTGGTTCGCATTGCCGGCAGTAAGTCCGACCTGTTCCCAGTGCATGTTGGACTCCGGCAGGGCTGCCCTTTGTCACTGGTTCTTTTCATAATTTTTATGGACAGAATTTCTAGGCACAGCCAGGGGCTGGAAGGAATCCTGTTTGGGAACCACAGGATTTCATCTCTGATTTTTGCGGATGATGTTGTCCTGTTGGCTTCTTCAAACCAGGACCTTCAGCATGCACTGGGGCGGTTTGCAGTCGAGTGTGAAGTGGCTGGGATGAGAATCAGCACCTCCAAGTCCGAGGCCATGGTTCTTGACCAGAAAAGGGTGGCTTGCCCTCTCCAGGTTGGTGGAGAAGTCCTGCCTCAAGTGGAGGAGTTTAAGTACCTCAGGATCTTGTTCACGAGTGAGGGAAGGATAGAGCATGAGATCGACAGGCGGATCGGTGCAGCCTCCGCAGTGATGCGGTCGCTTTACCGGTCCGTCATGGTGAAGAAGGAGCTGAGCCAAAAGGCGAAGCTCTCGGTTTACCAGTCGATCTACGTTCCGACTCTCACATATGGTCATGAGCTTTGAGTAATGACCGAAAGAACAAGATTGCAGACACAAGCGGCCGAAATGAGTTTCCTTCGCAGGGTGGCTGGGCGCTCCCTTAGAGATAGGGTGAGAAGCACAGTCACTTGGGAGGAGCTCGGAGTAGAGCCGCTGCTCCTCCACATCGAGAGAAATCAGCTGAGGTGGCTCGGGCATCTCTTTCGGATGCCTCCAGGACGCCTCCCTGGGGAGGTGTTCCAGGCATGTCCCCCCGGGAGGAGGCCCCGGGGAAGACCCAGGACACACTGGAGGGACTATGTCTCTCGGCTGGCCTGGGAATGCCTCAGTGTTCTTCCCGAGGAGCTGGCCGAGGTGTCTGGGGAAAGGGAAGTTTGGGCTTCCATGCTCAGACTGCTGCCTCTGCGACCTGGCCCCGGATAAAGTGGATGAAGACGAGACAAGACGAGAAAAAAAAAAAAAAAAAAATTATATATATATATATATATATATATATATATATATATATATATATATATATATATATATATATATATGTGTGTGTGTGTGTTCTTACCATCTAATACTTTTATTCCTTTTTTTGCTTTTTTATTTTTGGTGGTTTTCTTCTTCTTCTTCTTTACGGATTTTTTTGGTGGTTTGCAAACCAACTTGAAGATGCATGACTGCCACCAACTAGGCTGGAGTGTGGAACAGGAGCTATTGGGCGGGGGGGACTACTATATTCTTTTCACTATTTCTGTTTCTTTTAAATACTTGATAACACTTTTTGGGGTTTTGTTTTCAAGTAGAGTTTTTATTTCGTCCTCAGTTGGTTCAGAAACATGCTCCACCATTTTGTTTTTCTCTACTCATGGTATATGAGCTGATATCCTAGTAGTAGAATAGCCAATCAGAGCATGCCATTGCTCATATCCAGTGAATGTGGACAGACAATAAGCAGATGTAGGGATCAAACTTTGGAATCAATGTTTTTTAGATAGATGAAATATATAAAAAATGTCAAGGAAATAATAGGACTAGATCAATAATCAGTTATAAGTTATGTGAGAGAAAGAGTCAGTTATGAGTCAGTTCTGTTCTGATTTCAGGACAAATATGTGACGTTACACCCCTTAAAGGGAGGGGGCGGCGGCACGGTGGTGTAGTGGTTAGCGCTGTCGCCTCACAGCAAGAAGGTCTGGGTTTGAGCCCCATGGCCGGCGAGGGCCTTTCTGTGTGAAGTTTGCATGTTCTCCCTGTGGGTTTCCTCCGGGTGCTCCGGTTTCCCCCACAGTCCAAAGACATGCAGGTTAGGTTAACTGGTGACTCTAAATTGACCGTAGGTGTGAATGTGAGTGTGAATGGTTGTCTGTGTCTATGTGTCAGCCCTGTGATGACCTGGCGACTTGTCCAGGGTGTACTCTGCCTTTCGCCCGTAGTCAGCTGGAATAGGCTCCAGCTTGCCTGCGACCCTGTAGAACAGGATAAAGCGGCTAGAGATAATGAGATGAGATGAGATGAGATACCCCTTAAAGGTAGACTGTCTTTTAGATTTTTCAAGTGTAGATCATAAAAAGAATTTTCCCATACACCCAGCTATTTTTGTTTAGTGGAGTGAAAGCTACTGAATTCCAATCACAGACTTCCAATTTTATTAGTTTTTTTTTTAAATAGAACAATTAATGTATTGAGGGCCACATGGCCCTAAATTCTCGGCTATTTTTTCCTGCTTCACCATGACCCAATTCAAGATACTACGTCATGCATGAAATGTTGGGCTTTCCCTGTTTGTGCAGGGCATTGTGGGATACAAATTTGAAACAGGAGAGAAAAATAGAGGATGTGAGTGTGTGAATGAAACATGAAAGACCGACTACAGTAATGGAAAGTGAGAAGAAAAGACATTATGTTATATACAAAGGAAGGGAAACGCAGGACCAAACTAATAAATATCGGCAGTCAGCGAGCACCTAGGTGTGATCAGCTGTTCGTTTAGTGACAGAACGATGGAACTGTCAGTGCACGCTCAAAGGTAAACCTGTAGATGGCAGAAATGCAACACTGTGGATGCCAGCTGCTGTAAAACACAAAAGAAGAAGAAGAAGGTGAACCTGCACATGCGCACACGGACTTCCTCTGTCTGCTTGACTGCACGAAGCAAGCGTTTTCATTCACATTATTTGCTTTAATCCCCTCAAATTAAATAACTTCCCAGCCACATTACAGAAATAAACAAATATCACAATGACCAAATTTCAGAGGGAACTAAAATTCACCAATTTTATGAAATTGAAAGGCTGTCTAGCTTTAAAGGGGAACTGAAGTCATTTTTAAACTTGCTTTATTTCTTCACGTGTTATTCAATTACATTTTCGGTTTTAGTAACCTTATATCGTGACTAATTGCAATTAAATATTATACGTATCGGCCTATTCAGTTTTTAGCCACATTGAATTTAGTTTGTTTGGTCCACGCCAGTCATCGCTTATCTGCACAATCTTCACGAGACTTGTGCAAGACTTCGAAATGTGAAGTGTCAGCCAGGTGTCATTGCTGCCATTTTGAAAACTGTTTTCCAAATGAAATATTGCACAAAAACAAGTTTAAATGACGATTACTGCCTACTTTTTTCAAACTTTCCTGATTGCGATCAAAACAAACAGAACTTCCCACTTGATTACGTCAGCATTCGAAAGAGGGCGCGCGCGTCTTTTGACAACGTTAGCAGATGTTGGTCACTTTGATTTCCGCTGCACGTTTTACTTCCTTCCTACGATGTCTCGCACAGGTCTCAACGGATCTCGTTTACGGCCATTGCTCTGACATATGGGCTGATATATTACATAGCATATTTCAAACACTCATAACTTGCTATAGCAGTGACAAAATTGCTATCAAAAATGCATTCCTATATTTAATAAAATGAGATAAATAGAATTTTGATAATAAAAAATTTGCCTTCAGTTCTCCTTTAAATGTTGCTTCAGTTAAAATTCTATCAGCTAATCACAAGATTGACTGGCCACATTAGCCTTTTTTTCTTTCTGTTTCTTTATATTGTTTGTTTTAATTCTATAGTATTATAGTTTATCAAAACCAGAAGCTAGCCATCATATTTAGTTAATGTCAACATTACTGCTCTAGCAATAGAACATCTGATGCCAGATAGCAAGTGAGGGAATGTGAGGTAAACCATCTTATAGAGACTAAAACCTGCACCCAGGTTTGTGAAGTGAATGAGAAGCCATTCATTATGATGATGATAATGAGGCTGTCTGGGTACAAGATGGCTTGATTTTTGTTAGTACAGGACATAAAAAAGGCCAATATGCATTTATGCATATTACCAGTTATCAAAAAATAGTTTCAGCGCAACCAAAACATGGATTGTGCAAGTACACTGAGACACTCGGTTGGCTACATAATGGATTTTGGATTTGTCCACCCTTTAAATTTTATATTAGCACATGCCAAACAAGAATTTGAGCTATATTAGGGGTGCCTTCAGCTTTACTAGACAGATCATGATGAAATTGTGATATTAATCACAGACTGGCACATTGGGACTGCCGCAGAGTTGCGTGCGCCACAGGCAGAACCGCAAATTCAAAATGGTCGCATGGATATGTCATGAATTATGCACATTACGCCAGGAACTGACTAATTGAAACCATTACAACCCTGACAACGGTTGTTAATATGTTTCCTGTGTATTTATAGGAATCATTTTCTGCCGCCGAAGCGAGCCGATGAAACATGGGCTGATTAGAAACGCCGGAGCAGCGTGTTCAACAAGGCACAAAAAAAAAAAGACAGCATACTGCAAAGGCTGCTTCACACTGAGGGGAAGAGGGGAAGACTTTGTCTAGCACACACAGAGACACTCTGCTTCTGGATTAATAACAAGACAGTTCATTATTAAAGCAACACGACCTTTTGAAGGTGCAGCGGAAAGGAAGACGTACACAAAGACAAGCTGAGAAAGGAAAGTCTTGACCTTTCACTACTGCAGCAGAATGTGAATATAATGCTATAATCTGCACCATCCTGGAGACAAACGCTTTCTCAGCTCCAACACACTCACTGACAATTCCTCAAGCTGAATCAGAGACCCAGACGGTCCTGTGTATGAGTTTGCCAGTCGTGTCTGTCTGCAGATCACACATAGCAGAAGGTTGCTGGTACTGAAGAAGATGAACGATACAGTCATACAGTATGACAAAAGTATTTGGCACAAGAAATTCTGTCAAGCTATAGTGCCTTCGAAAATAAACATTTTGAAAGAAACAATCATGGGTTTTTCTTTCTATTGTCTCTCTGTTGTCTTCCTACTTTTTTTGGATATCTCTTTTTTGTCTTGTCTTTCATTCCTGTAACCTTGAAGGGAATAAGATTATTCATTCTCTGTACCACTTATCCATTGTGAGTCACAGGGAAGCTGGAGCCAATCCCAGCTGACATCAGGTGAGAGGCGGGGCACACCCTGGACAGGTCGCCAATACATCGCAACACAGAGACGAACAACCAAGCACCTGAAGGAAACCCACACAGGCATGAGGAGAACATGCAAACTCCACCCAGAAAGGCCCCAGTCGAGTGCGAGATTTGAACCCAGAACTTCTTGCTGTGAGGCGACAGGGCTATCCAATAATAATAATAATAATAATAATAATAATAATAATAATGAGACTGTCAATGACGGCTTAGCTCACTCTGGCCCCATCTAATCCAGAAGGAATGACCTAAAGTGGGCCACCTTGCACAATAAATGTTGCAAGCTATATACACTATATACAAGCTATATACAGTGGTGCTTGAAAGTTTGTGAACCCTTTAGAATTTTCTATATTTCTGCATAAATATGATCTAAAACATCATCAGATTTTCACACAAGTCCTAAAAGTAGATAAAGAGAACCCAGTTAAACAAATGAGACAAAAATATTATACTTGGTCATTTATTTATTGAGGAAAATGATCCAATATTACATATCTGTGAGTGGCAAAAGTATGTGAACCTTTGCTTTCAGTGTCTGGTGTGAGCCCCTTGTGCAGTAATAACTGCAACTCAACGTTCCCGGTAACTGTCGATCAGTCCTGCACACCGGCTTGGAGGAATTTTAGCCCATTCCTCCATACAGAACAGCTTCAACTCTGGGATGTTGGTGGGTTTCCTCACATGAACTGCTCGCTTCAGGTCCTTCCACAACATTTCGATTGGATTAAGGTCAGGACTTTGACTTGGCCATTCCAAAACATTAACTTTATTCTTCTTTAACCATTCTTTGGTAGAACGGCTTGTGTGCTTAGAGTCATTGTCTTGCTGCATGACTCACCTTCTCTTGAGATTCAGTTCATGGACAGATGTCCTGACATTTTCCTTTAGAATTCGCTGGTATAATTCAGAATTCATTGTTCCATCAATGATGGCAAGCCATCCTGGCCCAGATGCAGCAAAACAGGCCCAAACCGTGATACTACCACCACCATGTTTCACAGATGGGATAAGGTTCTTATGCTGGAATGCAGTGTTTTCCTTTCTCCAAATATAATGCTTCTCATTTAAACCAAAAATTTCTATTTTGATCTTATCCATCCACAAAACATTTTTCTAATAGCCTTCTGGCTTGTCCACATGATCTTTAGCAAACTTCAGATAAGCAGCAATGTTCTTTTGGAGAGCAGTGGCTTTCTCCTTGCAACCCTGCCATGCACACCATTGTTGTTCAGTGTTCTCCTGATGGTGGGCTCATGAACATTAACATTAGCCAATGTGAGAGAGGCCTTCAGTTGCTTAGAAGTTACCCTGGGGTCCTTTGTGACCTCGCCTACTATTACACACCTTGCTCTTGGAGTGATCTTTGTTGGTCAACCACTCCTGGGGAGGGTAACAGTGGTCTTTAATCTCCTCCATTTGTACACAATCTGTCTGACTGTGGATTAGTGGAGTCCAAACTCTTTAGAGATGGTTTTGTAACCTTTTCCAGCCTGATGAGCATCAACAATGCTTTTTCTGAGGTCCTCAGAAATCTCCTTTGTTCATGCCTTGATACACTTCCACAAACATGTGTTGTGAAGATCAGACTTTGATAGATCCCTGTTCTTTAAATAAAACAGGGTGCCCACTCACACCTGATTGTCATCCCATTGATTGAAAACACCAGACTCTAATTTCACCTAGAGGTTCACATACTTTTGCCACTCACAGATATGTAATATTGGATCATATTCCTCAATAAATAATAAATGACCAAGTATAATATTTTTGTCTCATTTGTTTAACTGGGTTCTCTTTATCTACTTTTAGGACTTGTGTGAAAATCTGATGATGTTTTGGGTCATATTTATACAGAAATATAGAAAATTCTAAAGGGTTCACAAACTTTCAAGCACCACTGTACATAAGCTATATCCACCCTAGGAATTGCTGGGTTTCATGTGATGTCACATCCGCCTCATTAGTTATTCAAAACTTTAGCTGGTGGTCTACCAAAGCTCAGTTGACAAAGCGTTTGTACGGAGAAGGTGCATTGCTCGCATGAAAAATGCCTTACGTTTGCATGGTTTTAGGTTGTTCGAATCAATCAAACTGTGAAACTGATAAAAGTTTCTTCAGGGTTCCTCGTGAACTAATAAAGGGTGAACGAACACAGGATTTCACAAAAAGACATCGAGAAAGGTGGCTTTCGAACCTCTCATTGAAATCGAAGGGAGCCGAGTCGAAGCATGCTCGAGTTTGCAGTGATCACTTGGTGAAAGGTTTGTATATTCCCCTCAGCTCTGTTCTTCGTGTTTTCCAAGTACTTTTCTTGCTGTGTGTCATTATTTTATGGCACTTTTTTTTAGTCACGAAGCGCTAAAGTCCCCAGCTGTTTCTTTGTTTACTCCTCACAAAGTCCATATGCATGAAGGTCACGACAAAATTCTTCCCCAGCCATACAGTTACAATGCACCGTGATCACTTCTCCGTCTTTTTTAACTAAGATCCAGGTTTTTAAAGGGGTTTCTGATGATCTTTGTGAATGATTTACCTGAGAGATAAGAGCCAACACAAGTGAGAATCAAGCGAACTGTAGTTTGTTTACACTTCAACTTGCAGCGCTTCATTGTAAAGACATGAACGAAAAGCTTAAAAAAAACATACGTACACAGGCAAAAACAATACAGGATTCATTCAGCAGCGACTTGATACCAAAGTCCTTTTCCCAGACACATGCAAAAAAGTTGTAAGCCTCCATACTCTTCCACGCTTTCATCTGTTTTGCGGTGTAGAAGGACGTCTGCAACACCAGATAGTTCGAGATGTTGGGGAACTCGACTGAAGGGTAGTTTTCGAGATCGTATGATAAATCCTTCTTTCCCAGACTGTAGGGGTCGATTCCATTGCACATAGCAATCTTCTGAATATATCTAAAGCGAGCAGTGGCTTCTAGATTACGAGCATACTCTGATAAGTCATCGCTAGTTGTTTGCACTACGGCAGCCGTTTAGACCGCCAGCTATTTCATGCCTGGTAAAACTGCTAAGAAAAGTCACATGACTGAAACCCAGCAATACCGACCTATTTGCCAGAAAGAATCCAAAACGGCAAGGAACTGACCGAGAAGAAGTGATTTTTGTTGAACTGCTCATTAAGGTTGAATTAGTCCATAATTTCATTAATAATTGCAATTAAGCAAATCTGGGCAGAGGTTATATGCACCCTAGGTACCGCTACCTTCATACCAGAAAGAATCAAATTGGTGAAGAATTGAGGGAGAAGAAGCGATTTGTGTGGAAATTGCTCATTAGGGCTTAATTACTCCATATCTTCATTATTAATTGTAATAATGCAAATTTGGGTAGAAGCTATATGCACCCCAGGCAGACCTACCTTCCTGCCAAGAAGAATAAAAATTAGAGGAGAATTGAGAGAGAAGAACTGATTTTTGTGAAATGTGGACGACGCCAGATGGACGACGGACAACACATAATGGGAGAAACTCATTGCCTGTTGGTCGGATGAGATAATAATAATTTTAAAAAATAAAATAAAAATAATAATGTAAAATGTCACTTGAAATAAATCGCAACATAAAGCAACATTCAACTAAAAGCCACAGTAACCATAAACAGATCAGGAGTGGGTTTCCCAAAAGCATCGTAGCACAAAGATCATCATTAAATGGTAGAGCGAGCATCGCAATGAACACTCTCTCTCCTAGTTAAGATGCTCTTAGCGTTAAAGAGGCTTTTGGGAAACCCACCCCAGACCTGTAGACATGCTGTGAAGGATATCACAGCTTCACAACTTCACACTTTATATCATTATACACTCATTAGACTGTTACATTTATAGACTAATTTTCACTCAGAGTTATTTATCAATGTGAAAATGGCCATGCTCACTGAGAAAACACCAAGACTATGCCATTAAAATACTTAAATTTACAACAATCATGAAGTCTCCTATCCTCTTGGGTCCTTCCTAAGATGGAAGAAGCTGCAGTAGGAACACTAATGAACTCAAACAAATCTCAGTCTTTTGTACAGCATGTTATTATGATAAAGGCACTACCACTCTACTAAAGGTACCACTGTACTAAAGATGGCTAGTATATCATCTTTTACTGTTTTCATTGGTTTTGTTTTGGGATCGTTTTTTAATCTAATTTTTGTTTCAAAATACACTATGATTCTGAGTATTGTTATAATACACTCACCGACCACTTTATTAGGAACAGCCGTCCACCTGCTGTTTTATGCAGCCTCACTTTATATCCTGTGCATTTGGAAAATTACACCATCAAGTCTTCGACTCGCATGATCTCACCGTTTCCACAAAGTAAAAGTTTACAATCAATGACTTATACCTTTACTAATGCATGGTAGTGAAACTTGGACTTTGTACCATCATCAAATTAAAGGAGATATGCAGAACCATGGCCTTGCTTTTTGCTTATACAGTGGTGCTTGAAAGTTTGTGAACCCTTTAGAATTTTCTATATTTCTGCATAAATATGACCTAAAACATCATCAGATTTTCACACAAGTCCTAAAAGTAGATAAAGAGAACCCAGTTAAACAAATGAGACAAAAATATTATACTTGGTCATTTATGTATTGAGAAAAATGATTCAATATTACATATCTGTGAGTGGCAAAAGTATGTGAACCTTTGCTTTCAGTATCTGGTGTGACCCCCTTATGCAGCAATAACTGCAACTAAACATTTATGGTAACTGTTGATCAGTCCTGTACACTGGCTTGGATGAATTTTAGCCCATTCCTCTGTACAGAACAGCTTCAACTCTGGGATGTTGGTGGGTTTCCTCACATGAACTGCTGGCTTCAGGTCCTTCCACAACATTTCGATTGGATTAAGGTCAGGACTTTGACTTGGCCATTCCAAAACATTCACTTTATTCTTCTTTAACCATTCTTTGGTAGAATGACTTGTGTGCTTAGGGTCATTGTCTTGCTGCATGACCCATCTTCTCTTGAGATTCAGTTCATGGACAGATGTCCTGACATTTTCCTTTAGAATTCGCTGGTATAATTCAGAATTCATTGTTCCATCAATGATGGCAAGCCGTCCTGGCCCACATGCAGCAAAACAGGCCCAAACCATGATACTACCACCACCATGTTTCACAGATGGGATAAGGTTCTTATGCTGGAATGCAGTGTTTTCCTTTCTCCGAACATAACACTTCTCATTTAAACCAAAAAGTTCTATTTTGGTCTCATCTGTCCACAAAACATTTTTCTAATAGACTTCTGGCTTGTCCACGTGATCTTCAGCAAACTGCAGACAAGCAGCAATGTTACTTTTGGAGAGCGGTGGCTTTCTCCTTGCAACCCTGCCATGCACACCATTGTTGTTCAGTGTTCTCCTGATGGTGGACTCAGAAACATTAACATTAACCAATGTGAGAGAGGCCTTCAGTTGCTTACAAGTTACCCTGTGGTCCTTTGTGACCTTGCCGACTATTACATGCCTTGCTCTTGGAGTGATCTTTGTTGGTCAACCACTCCTGGGGAGGGTAACAATGGTCTTGAATTTCCTCCATTTGTACACAATCTGTCTGACTGTGGATTGGTGGAGTCCAAACTCTTTAGAGATGGTTTTGTAACCTGTTCCAGCCTGATGAGCATCAACAATGCTTTTTCTGAGGTCCTCAGGAATCTCCTTTGTTCGTGCCATGATACACTTCCACAACCATGTGTTGTGAAGATCAGACTTTGATAGATCCCTGTTATTTCAATAAAACAGGGTGCCCACTCACACCTGATTGTCATCCCATTGATTTGAAAACACCTGACTCTAATTTCATTTTCAAATTAACTGTTAATCCTAGAGGTTCACATACTTTTGCCACTCACAGATATGTAATATTGGATCATTTTCCTCAATAAATAAATGAACAAGTATAATATTTTTGTCTCATTTGTTTAACTGGGTTCTCTTTATCTACTTTTACGACTTGTGTGAAAATCTGATGATGTTTTAGGTCATATTTATGCAGAAATATAGAAAACTCTAAAGGGTTCACAAACTTTCAAGCACCACTGTAAATGCCTTGAGACCTCAAGAATGGCATAGGAATACTTTTAAGCATGAACAATAAATCTAATATAGTTATTTTTATGATTAAAATGATTCATATACAGCCCCGATTCCAAAAAAGTTGGGACAAAGTACAAATTGTAAATAAAAACGGAATGCAATGATGTGGAAGTTTCAAAATTCCACATTTTATTCAGAATAGAACATAGATGACATATCAAATGTTTAAACTGAGAAAATGTATCATTTAAAGAGAAAAATTAGGTGATTTTAAATTTCATGACAACAACACATCTCAAAAAAGTTGGGACAAGGCCATGTTTACCACTGTGAGACATCCCCTTTTCTCTTTACAACAGTCTGTAAACGTCTGGGGACTGAGGAGACAAGTTGCTCAAGTTTAGGGATAGGAATGTTAACCCATTCTTGTCTAATGTAGGATTCTAGTTGCTCAACTGCCTTAGGTCTTTTTTGTCGTATCTTCCGTTTTATGATGCGCCAAATGTTTTCTATGGGTGAAAGATCTGGACTGCAGGCTGGCCAGTTCAGTACCCGGACCCTTCTTCTACGCAGCCATGATGCTGTAATTGATGCAGTATGTGGTTTGATTATTGTCATGTTGGAAAATGCAAGGTCTTCCCTGAAAGAGACGTCGTCTGGATTGGAGCATATGTTGCTCTAGAACCTGGATATACCTTTCAGCATTGATGGTGTCTTTCCAGATGTGAAAGCTGCCCATGCCACATGCACTAATGCAACCCCATACCATCAGAGATGCAGGCTTCTGAACTGAGCGCTGATAACAACTTGGGTCGTTCTTCTCCTCTTTAGTCCGAATGACACGGCGTCCCTGATTTCCATAAAGAACTTCAAATTTTGATTCATCTGACCACAGAACAGTTTTCCACTTTGCCACAGTCCATTTTAAATGAGCCTTGGCCCAGAGAAGACGTCTGCGCTTCTGGATCATGTTTAGATACGGCTTCTTCTTTGAACTATAGGGTTTTAGCTGGCAACGGCGGATGGCACAGTGAATTGTGTTCACAGATAATGTTCTCTGGAAATATTCCTGAGCCCATTTTGTGATTTCCAATACAGAAGCATGCCTGTATGTGATGCAGTGCCGTCTAAGGGCCCGAAGATCACGGGCACCCAGTATGGTTTTCTGGCCTTGACCCTTATGCACAGAGATTCTTCCAGATTCTCTGAATCTTTTGATGATATTATGCACTGTAGATGATGATATGTTCAAACTCTTTGCAATTTTACACTGTCGAACTCCTTTCTGATATTGCTCCACTATTTGTCGGCGCAGAATTAGGGGGATTGGTGATCCTCTTCCCATCTTTACTTCTGAGAGCCGCTGCCACTCCAAGATGCTCTTTTTATACCCAGTCATGTTAATGACCTATTGCCAATTGACCTAATGAGTTGCAATTTGGTCCTCCAGCTGTTCCTTTTTTGTACCTTTAACTTTTCCAGCGTCTTATTGCCCCTGTCACAACTTTTTTGAGATGTGTTGCTGTCATGAAATTTCAAATGAGCCAATATTTGGCATGAAATTTCAAAATGTCTCACTTTCGACATTTGATATGTTGTCTATGTTCTATTGTGAATACAATATCAGTTTTTGAGATATTTAAATTATTGCATTCCGTTTTAATTTACAATTTGTACTTTGTCCCAACTTTTTTGGAATCGGGGTTGTAGGTAGCGGTCTGAGTGAATGACCTTGACATCTGTGATGTCACAGCAGGAAGGCTATCGGTCTCATTGCTATTTCCGTTATACTAAAACACAGTGCTAACTGCAACTTCGATCCTCCATTTTGAGCTAATTTATCGCCATGCCACGTAGATGTGTTGCTGGTGGGTGCAGCAACATGACAGAAGGTGGATTTATGTTGCATTCATGGCCCAAGAATGTTCAAACTGCAAAAATTTGGACGCGTTTTGCGAGAAATTCATGGGCACATTTTATTGATGACTCGTATGAAACCTTTGATCTGTTGAGGAGCGTTGGCTATAAGCCTGTATTGAAAGAGGGTGCAGTACCAACAATTAAAGGAAAATAAAACTACAAAAAAAGGAAAGTAAGTTCAGTTGCACCAGTTCTCCCAGATTGTGAGCCGAGCAGTAATGGCGAAGTACTCAGTATGGAGAAAATGAAGAATGAGTGGACTAGTCGTCAGATTTCACCGCTGGATATGCTTGCCTCAGCAGCAATATCTTGGAAGAAGCAAATGAATGAAGAACTGAAAGTCAGATTGTTTCAAAACAATCGGCCACTAGATCGGCCTTCAAGAAGTGAGAACAGAGACGGGTAAGATGCAACTCTCATTTGGTTACATCACAACAACACCACTCATTGTTTACCTGCATTTAGATTAATACATGTAACTTGTATTGTGGATTTAAGTAACGGGTATAATATTATTTAATTTGCTTCACAAAGTGATTGTGGGGTGGTGTAGTGGTTAGCGCTATCGCCTCACAGCAAGAAGGTCCGGGTTCGAGCCCCGTGGCCGGCGAGGGCCTTTCTGTGCGGAGTTTGCATGTTGTCCGCGTGGGTTTCCTCCGGGTGCTCCGGTTTCCCCCACAGTCCAAAGACATGCAGGTTAGGTTAACTGGTGACTCTAAATTGACCGTAGGTGTGAGTGTGAATGGTTGTCTGTGTCTATGTGTCAGCCCTATGATGACCTGGCGACTTGTCCAGGGTGTACCCCGCCTTTCGCCCGTAGTCAGCTGGGATAGGCTCCAGCTTGCCTGCGACCCTGTAGAACAGGATAAAGCGGCTAGAGGAGATGAGATGAGACAAAGTGATTGTCTCAGTTCATCTGATTATTCAATTAGCCTTTTATGTTTTATCAGTGAAAATGCATGCATGTTGCATAAGTTATAACACCTATCCTATTTTAATGAGAGTCACATGAGACTGTCAGTTCAATTCCATCCAATTCTCTAGACCTTGGGTGGCCAACCCACGGCTCGCGAGCCGCATGCGGCTCTTTGCCCGGTGTCATGCGGCTCTTACGTTCATATCGAAGTTTGTGGGTTTTTTTTTATGTGCGTGTGCGCTTTGCTTGAGTTCAGTATGGTATTTTCGTCAAATGCATCTTCGCTTTGCTTGGGTATATTGCGGTATTTTCAGGTCATGTCAAATGCGCATGTGCGTGAGATAATCGCTAAGTTTTTGGGCAAGGTGTATCTTGTGTCAAGTAGCCTCTCAAAATGGCAATGAAAAAATGCACAGCAAAATGAAAATATGAAGACGAACATAGGACATTTTTAACAGAGTGGGAGAGTTTATACTTTTTTGTTGAACGTAATGGCAAGCCATTCTGCCTTATATGTCAGTTGTCATTAGCTCATTTCAAAGCTTCCCACCTCCCTGAATAAGGAAGGAGCCAGATATGCAACACTAATTGAAAACCTGCACGAAAGCTTTGTAACCCAGTTCCATGATATACAACTGAAAAGGCCACAGGTTACGTTCCTCGTCGACCCATTCAATGCGGAGATGGACTGTTTGAAAGCCCTGCTTGTCACAGATGAGGCTGCGGCTGAGTTGGAGATGATCGATCTTCGTGAGGAAGACCAACTGAAACCTGTTTTGAGGGAAGGCACCATTGAGTTTTGGAAAAGTGTGCCATTGGAAAAATACCTGAATGTGAAACGGGCTGCGTTTAAGATACTGTCAATGTTTGGGTCAACATACGTCTGTGAGTCTGTGTTCTCTACCATGAAACGTGAAGTCAAAGCATCGTTCTGTTCTGACTGAAACCCATGTGAAAGAACTGCTTCGAGTGGCAACGACGGAATACAAGCTAGATTTGAAGAGGATTGTTCAAGGCAAGGAATGTCAGAAGTCCCACTAAGCAACTTGCATAGTAAGTGCACACAATATTGATTGCTGTAAATGACTGGCCTGTGGTATTAGTACTGACTGAAGGAGTAAATTTCTCTCATGTTGGCGTGTGACATTTACTATTAATCTGGCTGAGCAGAGGTGCGTGAGCGTGTGTGTGAGAGAGAGCGAGGGGGGGGCGATGTTCATGTGCGGTCATGTGTATGGTGTGGCTTTTTTTTGGTAATGCCATGAGTCCCACTAAGCAGCATGCATAGTAAGTGCACACAATGTTCATTGTTAAAAATGACTGGCCTCAGCCTGTGGTCTTAGTACTGTAGGAGTAAATATGTTGGTGTGTGACATTTACTATTAATCTGGCTGAGTAGAGGTGTGTGTGTGTGTGTGTGTGTGTGTGTGTGTGTGAGAGAGAGAGAGAGGAAGAGATGGGTGATGTTCGTGTGCCCATGTGTATGATGTGGCTCTTTGCGGTAATACAGTAAAAAATGTGGCTCTTGGTCTCCAACTGGTTGGCCACCCCTGCTCTAGACGGCTTTGTTCTCTGGTTTTATTTCATAAGGTGGGGGCCTCTATGGCCAATTTATTACTATTAGATTCACTTTCTGATGGTTAGAACTGATACGGTTCTACACATATAGCAATAGCATGTACACACACTCCAATATCAGGACTATCACAGTCCTGATTATTAGTCCACAGTATTACTATCTGAGGAATCCGAATCCCAACTTTGCAGTCGATTTTAACTCTCAAAAAAAAAAAAAAATCCCATTTATGCAGCATACAAGAGTCAAGGATGGAGATACTATCCACTCAGAAATGTATTTAAAAATAAAGGTTCTGTGTAGCTCCTTTAAGCAACTCCGTACAATTCAACAACACCATTTAAGGAGAATTCTAAAGATAAAATGGGACCATTACATCAGCAATGAAGAAGTTCTCGCTAGAGCATGTACTGTATGGAAGATATAGAAATAAAACTAGTTAGAAGTAGACTACGCTGGCTAGGTCATGTGTCTAGAATGAACAATGATTGACCGGTAAAATCCCTATTGTATGGTGAATTAACTGAAGGAGCACATTCTGTTGGTCGACCTAAATTAAGATATAAAGACACGTGCAAAAATGCTCTGAAGTGTGGTGATGCACTTAACCAATGGAAAGCAAATGTAGGGAACCGAACAGAATGGAGACACCTGATTTGTCAAATCTGTGATAAACTGAATGAGAAGAGAGTCAGTGTATACGAGAAACAGAGGGATAAGAGGAGAAGGAAAATGAATACACCAAAGACAATCTCATGAACGTTATATATTAGTATACAGTTTTGGTCAGAAGTTTAGATACAGTGACATGAATGTCATTTTGGATATGAATGTCATGGCAATATTTGGGCTTTCAGTAATTTCTTTGAACTGTTCTTTTTCTGGGGCAGAATGATTGTACAGCATACAGCTTTAATTAAAAAAAAACCACTAGAATTTGGTGCACAAGTTTTAATTTTCTTTGGGTTTTCTGAAATCAACACAGGGTCAAAATTAAACATACAGGATCAAAAATATACATACAGCACAACTAATATTTGGATAAAATGTCTCTTCGCAAGATTCACCTTGACCAAACATTTTTGTTTACCAAGCTTCTGGCAGAATTCTGGTTGGGTATTTCATGACACTTCATGGTGGAATTGGTATAGTTCAATTATTATTATTATTTTATTGACATGGACATGACTTGTAAGCATGGTCCATATATTTTCAATAGGGTTGAAATCAGGGCTTGTTTTAAACTTAATATTAGCCTGCTTTATCCTCCACAACGAGCTCTGATGCGTGTTTGGGTTCATTGTCCTGTTGTAACTCCCAAGTCTCAAGTCGTGTTCAAGTTTCTGATGGTTTATGCTGAAGAATTCAGAGGTAGTCCTCCTTCTTCATTATTCCATCCACTTTGTGTAATGAATCAGTTCCACTGGCAGCAAAACAGCCCCAGAGCATGATGATCCTACCATCACCACCAGCTGGTACAGTGTCCCTCTGTACATGGTGGTCATTGTGCCCAAAGAACTCAATCTTTGTCTCATCTGACCATACAGCTTTCCTCCAGAAGGCTTTTTCTTTGTTCATGGGGTCAACTTCAAACTTTAGTTAAGCTTGAAGGTGTCAATTTTGGAGCAGGGGGTTATTTATTGGATAGCAGCTTCTTAGTCCATGGTGATCTGAACTGTACACATCCATCTGCTTCCAGTTCATGGCAGGACTGTGCCATGGTGGTTTCCAGGTTGTTCCTGACCATCCAAACCAATTTCCTTTCAGTTGAGGGTGACAGTTTGGGTTTTCTTGAAGCAAAGTGGCTTGGCAAAGTAACTACACCTCACAGTAACTTGGATACAATTGTTTGAACTGATCTCGGAATTTGCAGTTGTTCAGAAATGGCTCCAAGAGACATTCTGGATTTGTGTATATCTGCAATCCTCGTTCTCAGATCTACACTGAGCTCCTTGGACTTTCCCATTTTACTGTGTGTTGGTCAACCCAATGAGTGCTGTAAACAAACCATTTTTTATGAAGGCACAGAGAAGCTACCAGCTGGAGTCAATCATGATCACTAACAGGAAGTTAAGAGACCTTGGCCTTGGCAAGATAAGAGACATTTTGGAAGTTTCAGCACCTCTGAATTAATAATCTGAGTGAATGTATGTAAATTTTTGACCCTGTATGTATAATTTTGACCCTGTGTTGATTTCAGAAAACCCAAAGAAAATTAAAACTTGTGCACCAAATTCTAGTGTTTTTTTTAATTAAAGATGTATGCTGTACAATCATTCCGCCACAGAAAAAGAACAGGTCAAAGAAATTACTGAAAGCCCAAATATTGCCATGACATTCATATTCAATATGGCATCCATGTCACTGTATGCAAACTTCTGACTACAACTGTGTATGATCTACTATTTTTATATTAATTTGTCTTATACCCTTATCTGTGGGTGGAAACAAACACCTTGTTAGTAAGAGAGGTCAGAGGAAAATGACCAGATTGGTTCGAGTGGCCAGGAAGGATATAGTAACTCATAGCAACTCTTTACACCCATGGTGAGCAGAAAAGAACCTTGGCATGCAACAGCAGAAGACCACATTGGGTTCCACTCCTGCAGCCAAGAACAGGAATCTTACGCTACGTTCACACTGCAAGGCTTAATGCTCAATTCTGATTTTTTTGTGAAATCCGATTTTTTTTGTGAGGTCATTCACATTAACAAATATATGCGACTTGTATGTGATCCTCAGTATGAACGAAAAGCTACCTAAAAGTGTTCCGCATGCGCATTGCAGGATACGACGATGTCACACGCAGTGAGCATGACCAGTGTTTACGGAAGTAAAACCGCCCGGTTGCGGTATGACTCATCCAATTTAGCTTGAATAGCTGCATCCCCCCAAATGGAAATCAGCTCCCTAACCTCTGCGTCCTTCCATTGAGAAGATTCAGAACCTTCACAGCCCGAAGCGTCCCTCGCATTGATGTCATGCGCAGGGGCGCAGATACGTTTTTTGAACTGGGAAGGACAAAAAACTGGGGGGGGGACAAAGCTGCCAGCAAACCAACCCCAAACCCCGATATGCCTGTCAAACTTGTTGTTAGTAACCATAGCAACCAAGCTCGAGCTCGCAACCTGTGCAGTCTGTGCAGCTCAACCAACCGAATATCAGTCTTTGTTTTGTTTTATGTGAGTTGTTGCAACTATGTATACACTGCTGTGCACCTCAATAAACCGAATGGTAATTAGTCTTTTGATTTTTCCATGAGGTTTGCCTTATGCAAAGAAAGACAGCATCTCCCTATAAGTGGGGGGGACCGAACGAGGTGAATTTAAATCTGGGTGGGACGAGTCCCACCCTCTATCTGCGCCCGTGATTATGCGCCATGTTGTTGTAACTTTTTTGAGAGACCTGCCACCTACTTCAGCACAGAATAGGGACATTTGTGGCTTATTGATGACGTGTAAGTCGGATGAATGCGACCTGGCGGTTCAGACTGAAGTCGCATATGAAAAGAACGGATAGGAATCGGAATTAGGACCACATATCCAAACGGCCTGGGTCGGATTTGAAAAAATCGGATCTGTGTCGTTCATATTGTCAATAAAAGATCGGATACAGGTCACATATGGGCGAAAAGATCGGATTTGAGTCACTTCAGCCTGCAGTATGAACGTAGCCTAGACTCAAGAACAAGTTCCTACTAAAGTGGCCAGTGAGTGTGTATTATAACAGATTATTTTTATTTTTCTTATAGAAAGAAATGGTCTTTGCTCAAGGTAACAAAATCTATTTAGCTATTTACAAAACAATCATTCCTGTCAGGAACAAAAAGAAGCAGTGGTAGTGAGTATTTTGGATATAGACATGAAATAAATGGTTGAGTGGAATAACTCACTTTTATTACTTGTAAATAGCCAAGAAGAGAGTTAAAATGAAGAGCAAAGAAGTGTGTCAATGGGATAAACAATGGTGCTGTGTGACTGGTCATTCAGAATAATGGCTTGCACATTTCTTAACCACAAGTATGTTTTAGACATCTTCCGAGTGCCTGTTTTTACTACCACATTTATTAAACTGACTCCTTATTGACCCAACATGATTTTTGCAGCAAGGTAGCTGATGTGAATAGTGTAGTTTAAAAATGTTCGATATAAAGAAAGCATACTCTTATTGATGCTGTGGTTCAACCACAACACAAATGAGAAATGATGTGCTAGTTTTCAGGCCGTGTTTGTGCATTCCGCTGTCCCAGCTGTGAGGACGTGTTTAACAGCCGTGTCCATCTGCAGGAACGCCGATGTGCTACAGCCATCTGTTTATCTGTCAGCGTTACTCTGCCTGCAGCTGCTTGGAACCAGACTCACCCCAGCTGTCCATCTGGTGTACAGGGACATGATACTAAACCAAAATGTGCTAAACCAAAATGTATCAATTGTTTAAGAGATAGGATGTGTGCAGGGGACATTTGGCTGCTTTATGTCAAAGCAGGACCGAAGCTAAATGTTTCGTACAGGGACAGATCACACAGATTAACCCTCCACTAATTATAAATGTTCTGTCTCATTGTGCCATTTCTTTAGACTTTCACACAGTCTATCATATGTTCATCTTAAAGATCAGCTACTATGCTCTTGATGTTATTATTTAGGTGTCTGACAAAAGAGTTTATGACAGGTTAACATGGAATGGGCTGTTCTGCTCATGTGAGTAGCTTAAAAAATGTTTTTCCAGGACGGACAAAGATGGCTTTGAAAATGGATAGATAAAAATTGGTTTCAAAAATATCTGTAAACATGTGGACAGTTGGATACTCCACCAAAGACCCATTCAAACAATCATGTGTTTAAAGTGGATACAAACATTCAGAGATTATTATATTACATTGATTGAAAATTGGGCGGCACGGTGGTGTAGTGGTTAGCGTTGTCACCTCACAGCAAGAAGGTCCGGGTTTGAGCCCTGTGGCCGGCGAGGGCCTTTCTGTGCGGAGTTTGCATGTTCTCCCCGTGTCCGCGTGGGTTTCCTCCGGGTGCTCCGGTTTCCCCCACAATCCAAAGACATGCAGGTTAGGTTAACTGGTGACTCTAAATTGACCGTAGGTGTGAATGTGAATGGTTGTCTGTGTCTATGTGTCAACCCTGTGATGACCTGGCGACTTGTCCAGGGTGTACCCCGCCTTTCACCCGTAGTCAGCTGGGATAGGCTCCAGCTTGCCTGCGACCCTGTAGAACAGGATAAGCGGCTACAGATAATGAGATAAACACCACTAGACATGCATTTAATGTGCTCTACTGAAGCCCATTCGGCATCATCTTCACTGCCAAACCTGATCCAGGGTTGAGGTGAACCATGTTTGGTTGACTTGGCCAGAATTACAGCAGTAGGGTGGTCAGTTCCTTTCTGTGCAGTCACACAGACATTCACACCTTCGGGCAATTTAGAGCAGCCAGTCTTTGGATTGTGGGGGAAACCAGAGCACCTGGAGGAAACCCATAGGAAGAACATGCAAACTCCACATAGAAAGGCCCTTCGTTGGCCGTGAGGTTGGTGAGGCCCGAACCCAGAACCTTCTTGGTGTGAGGTGACAGTGCTCCCCACTGCACCACCGTGCAGCCCACCTAGGCCCATTAGGCACTGATGATTTGTCATGCAGTATTACCTCTGACACCTAAACAAAAATGTTGAAACATGCACATTGAATAATAAAGAAAACAAAATGCAGAAATGTGCTTTATAACCACAACAACCTCTACCATTGGCTGTCAATCACTAGCAATGATGACTGCTTCATTAAGAGGTGCAGAAATACAGATGGGCCATGAGGCCCACACTAGAGTGACAGAGTTGCCTGCAGCGGTGGCACGAATATGTCCGGTTGAGCTGCCATGGAATGTCTGGCCTTGTGAGCTCTCGCATACGATTCTCCTCTCCTAATGAAGCACCTTGCACAGTAAGGTAATACAAATGATGTCATGCCCCCATCTTGTTGTCTCTCTGGACCTCCAAACCTGATGCCAAGTGGTGCACAAAAGTGCCACAAACCTGACGGGTATGGAAGTTGCCCCACAGTGACAACTGACTTGCCGAGTGATGCCATCCATTGGCCATTTGAGTGGCTCTTCCACATGCCATCTGGTGGTGCGCCATTGACCCTGTTGGGTTCATCTGCCACATTGCACCAAAAAGTGTCCTGCTGCCACCGCCTTATTGATGATGTACTATTTAATCCATAGCTGGAACCCAGGCAGGTGCTACCACTCGGGGTCAGAGCGGACCTGGGAGCAATGGTGGTTAAGTATTCCCCAATACTCAAGTCCTCCCAGACCTGAGACTCACCACCAGTTGCAGTTTAAAGTCATACCCAGGACAACAACCTCTAACTGGAAATTGTCCAGTCAGCTGTTCACTTGGATTTTATGTAGGTCCAAGTGTATAATATAATTTGCTTATAAACCCTACATAGTGCATTACATGGTGTGCTTACAATTTGATATTCACAGAAAAAAGTGAGAAAATCAGTGTCAAAGTCAATAGTACATAACTGTCTTAAAATATGTAAAAGCAAGATTTAAAAAAGTAAGCCAGTTATAAATATCCATTGATCCATTATCTGTAGCAGGCAAGCTGGAGCCTATGAGCAAGAGGCAGGGTACACCCTGGACAAGTCGCCAGGTCATTGCAGGGCTAACACATAGACAACCATTCACGCTCACATTCCCACCTATGGTCAATTTAGAGCCACAAATTAGCCTAACCTGCATGTCTTTGGACTGTAGGGGAAACCGGAGCACCCAGAGGAAACCCACGCAGACAGCATGCAAACTCCACACAGAAAGGCCCTCACCAGCCACTGGGCTCGAACCCAGGACCTTCTTGCTGTGAGGTGACAGTGCTAACCACTACACCACTGTGCCGCCCCAGTTATAAATATGTACAATTTATTTCTTTAAAACCACTGCTGAGCCCAATGTTGTCCACAAATCCTTGGTTTAAATATAAAGCATAGATACAGATCTTTGGATTGTATGTGCATGTAAATTGTGACCTCCTTGTTGCCTCTGGCTATAAATTTTCCAGATTTTCCAGGACATTGTGAAAAACCCTTTTCCCCCCATTATTGTTCCACTTTTACTAAAAATGTAAAATGGGTCATACTGACCTGAACAGGTCTCAGTGAAACTTGATAACATTGCTGGTATTTGAACATGCTGATTTCCCTGTATGCACTGGGCCAAAATATTTCCTCATGTTCTGTTTTAGACTGGAGATGAATAAAAGCTAATTTCCCTGTAGGTATGGTGAAGAAACATTCTCACAAATCTCTTTGCTTCAGTGATCAGGAAAATAAGATCAGAAAAGTTCATATTTAAAAAAAAAATGTCACAGCATGTCTATAGTTTTATACTCGGAAGAACAATGGGTCTCCATAATTACCTCAAATGAACCACTGAAAAGTGCGAACCACTGAGTGCAGTCTGAGAAAAGTACAAGTATAACCACCAACAAGAACAGTTTTATTTAATTTCTTTTTTTCTCAAAATATTATTTCAAGAAAGACTTCACCATTTTAAATTCCACCCATCCGCCCATCAGGGGCTTGGAGGAAGCTGGAGGCAATCCCAGCTGACACTGGGCAAGAGGTGGGGTACACCCTGGGTAGGTCACCATATCATTGCAGGGCTGACACAGAGACAAACAACCATTCACACTCACATTCACATCTATGGGCAATTTAGAGCCACCAGTTGACCTCATCTGGACTGTGGGAGGAAACCAAAGTACCCAGAGGAAACCCACACAGGCATGAGGAGAACATGCAAACTCCACACAGAAAGGCCCCAGTTGGTTGTGAGGTTTAAACCCAGAACCTTCTTGCTGCGAGGTAGCAGTGCTAACCACTGCACCACTGTGCTGCCCATCATTATTAATTATTAAGTAGTTAGGTCAGTGTCAGGTCTCACCACACTTAATGACTATCATTCAAAAGAAACAATTTTAAAAGGCTGATATTTTAACAACCACCTCTACCATCATCATCATCAACACCACCACCATCAACATCATCAACATCATCATCATCATCATCATCATCACCATCAGCATCATCGTCACCATCAGCATCATCATCACCACCATCATCATTATCATTGCCATAATCATCATCGCTATCATTATCATCACCATCATCCTCATCAGCAACATCACCATCATCATCATCACCAATGTCACCATCATCATCATCACCCTGATCATCACCAACATTACCATCATCATCAACATCCTCACCACCATCATCATCACCATCATCATCATCATCACCATCATCACCACCACCATCATCATCACCGTCACCATCACCATCACTGTCATCATCACCATCATCACCAAGATCACATCATCATCACCAACATCATCATCATCCTTACCATCATCATCATCATCACCGTCACCATCACTGCCATCAACGCCATCATCACCAAGATCATTATCATCATCATCACCATCACCACCATCATCATCATCCTTATCTTAATCATCATCACCAACAACATCATCATCCTTACCATCATCATCATCATCATCATCACCATCGTCATCGTCGTCATTGTCATCGGCTGTCCATCACTAGCGATGATGACTGCTTTGCTAGAATGTGCAGAAACGCAGATGGGCCACAAGGCCCGCACCAAAGCGACAGAGTCTCCTGCAGCAGCGGCACGAATGGCCCGGCTGAGCTGCCATGGATTGCCTGGCCTCGTAAACTCTCGCATATGATTCTCCTCTCCTAATATAGCACCTTGCACAGTAAGGTAAGACAAACAATGTCCTGCCCCCATCGCGTTGTCTCTCTGGACTTCCAGACCTGATGCCAAGTGGTGCACAAAAATGCCACAGACCTGACAGGTATGGAAGTTGCCCCACAGTGACAACTGACTTGCCAAGTGATGACATCCATTGGCCATTTGAGTGGTTCTTTTGCATGTCATCTGGTGGTGTGCCATTGACCCTGTTGGATTCATCTGCCACATTGCACCAAAAAGCACCCTGCTGCCAGCGCCTTACCATCACCATCATCATCATCATCATCATCATCATCATCATCATCATCACCACCATCATCATTATGATTATCACCATCATTGTCATCATCATCATTGTCACCATCATTATCATAATCATCACCAACATCATCATTACATCATCACCATCATCATCATAATCATCACCACCATCTCCATCATCATTACCATCATCATCATAATCATCACCATCTGCATCATTATCACATCAACATAACCATCACCATCATCACTGTCATCACCACAATCTTCATCATCATCATAACCATCATCATCAACATCACCATCATCATCATCCTCACCATCCTCAACATCACCATCATCATCAGCATCACCATCAGCACCACCACCATCATCATCGTCATCATCATCATCCTCACCATCATCATCATCATCATCATCATCATCATCACCCTCAACATCATCAACATCACCATCATCATCATCCTCACCATCCTCAACATCACCATCATCATCAGCATCACCATCAGCACCACCACCATCATCATCGTCATCATCATCATCATCCTCACCATCATCATCATCATCATCATCACCCTCAACATCATCATCATCATCATCATCCTCACCATCATCATCAACATCACCATCCACCTCACCATCATCATCATCACCACCACCATCATTACCGTCATCACCATCATCATCACCACCATCATCATAATCATCATCATCATCATCATCATCACCATCCTCACCAAGATCACCATCATCATCCTCACCAACATCATCATCATCTTGAATTCAGTGTCTCAGAGTGCTTTACACCAGGTTTAAATATGTATTCTTGAAATATAAGGGCCATTTTTTTTTTTCAGGAATTACTATGCACTACTAAAAGTAATTTCACTTAAACTGGAATGGTTCTTCATTTTATGCTCCAAAAGGAATTAATTTTCACCTCAAACCCAAACTCATTTGTACTTTTCTCATGATAAGTAAATTTAGCTTGGCACAATAACTGATTTAAACCTGGGATTGTAATCAATTTTTAACAGTGGAACAGTAATTGATATGAATAATAAATTAATTAATTTAAAAACAGTAATTGTAACATATTGAATATTAATTAATTTAACTCTAGGGCCAAAATGACCTGGAATACAATGAACAAATTATAATAAATTGAAAAAAAAATCCAATAAGAAACTTTGCAATAAAAAAAGTGTCAGAAATGGCTGGTCACTGCTGTGTTCCACTGACTCATATGTCTTTAGGAGAATTCTTGATCATTTGCACTCTATTTCCATTTTATGGAAATACTCATCACCACTCAGAAGAACATTATACATATTTGGTATTTCAGAAAAATGTTACAATTATATTATAATAGGCTCTATAGTAACATTTCACAAGCTCTCGGCACTCAGTTATGGGTATTCAGTATGAGATGAGATTTCATCTAAAGTCATCATTCTGTGATATTATTGTACAGTACCAGTCAAAGGTTTGGACTCATACAGTCTCTCCTCTTTGGGAACAACTGAAATCTCCTCAGTTGTTGTAAAAAGAATCCAAATATGTGCTCTTGTTTATAGGAGTCACATTGACATTTCTCACACATTTTCTTCCCTTGTAACGATCCAGTAATGACTGCTAAATTACCATGATGCTATGAAATGAACAGCTCTATTTGTTAATGGGTGGGTCATCAAGAGCTGCTCTCTGAACAACACATGCATGTTCTTTTGATTCCCATCACAAAGATCTAAATACAATATATTTAGGCTACATCCACACGACAACGGCAACGAGATATCGCGTCCACATGGGCAACGGATCAGTAAAATATCAGGTACATATGGCAACGCAACGCTTGCTGAAAACGATGCAATACACATGCCACACCTCTACGTGCGCTGTAAGACGGTCCCTTCGGAGACACCAGAACAATAGAAGAAGTAGGATGCATGCGCATAAACCCCTTCTTCTACCCGGCGTGAAGCACTCACAGGAACAAACACACAACAACAAGAAGAAGATGGCTGCGACTACGCGAGGAAATCGTGCCTTCTGTGTGTACAAATTAGTTTTATTAGTGTGCATAGTTTTATATAACTTAATTTTCTTATTGTGTGTGAACATTTTGAAAAGGATTTTTATATAATTTATATAACTTTTTATATTGTGTGTGAACATTTTGAAAAGCAGTCTTATCCAATAAAAAAAAGAAATTCAAGAAATGGTTCAGTTACTTGTTTATTTAAAAGAAAAGCTGTATACAAAAGTGAATGCAATGCAGTGGTTCATACAAAACAGTCTGTTGAAGGGTCTTCTGACCCTTTTCCCCTCTGCCTCCATTATAGTCAGGTAACTGTTGCTTTGTGTGGAAGGCTGTACTTTCTGTTCATCAAAGCAGGTGTAAATTGTCTGTCTGGCAGGTCAGTCAGGTTAATGTGTAAACAATTTCAAAAGATTCTTATCCAATAATAAAGATTCTTATCCATTGTTGCTGTTGTTGTTACGAATGATGCGTGTGAGAGTGCTGCTTGTTCTAGTCATGTGGTTGTGATGTCATCGTAAACAAATCCGTTCTACTCATCCAGACGACTTCGCAACGGTGCCATTGCCAGATTTTTCCACTCTGGAACCCGTTCTCAAAAAATATCGTTTTGGGGCACCCAAAACGCCGGTGCCGTGTGGACGCCAGGCCAAAATGATAAAAATTTTATCAGATTCACCTGAATCCGTTGCCGTGTGGACAGGGCCTTAGTCTCTACCTCTTTCTTCTTGGGTTTCAGTCACGTGAATTTTTTTAGTAGTTTTACCAGAAGTGAAATAGCTGGTTGTCTAATGCCGCTTTTCCACTACAAACGCGGCTGAGTTGGGCTGAGCCGTGCCGTGCTGAGTTGGGCTGAGTCGAGCTGAGTGGGGCTGTTGGCGTTGCATTTCGACTACAACCGCGCTGAACCGTGCTGGCTGGAAG
Source organism: Neoarius graeffei (assembly GCF_027579695.1). Taxonomy (NCBI): domain Eukaryota; kingdom Metazoa; phylum Chordata; class Actinopteri; order Siluriformes; family Ariidae; genus Neoarius; species Neoarius graeffei. The sequence goes on along the minus strand of NC_083571.1, from coordinate 108,515,800 downwards.
TGGGTGGACACATTGGGTGGAGTTAGCGAAAGTGGGTGGACGTCAGGTGATGTCGTTAGGCGGCACAAACAGTGACATCAGTGACCTTTTAAGCGGTAGTCTCACGACCCGGATAGTAAACAATAAACATGGAGGACATGGAGTCGTTAGTGTTGCTGGTCTTGGTGCTGTGGCTTGTTGTCGCCAACAACGTCAACAGATACTGGCAAGAGCGTATAGATGAGGCGAGGCGCATAAGGCTTCATAATTCTCGTAATTCTCCTTCTTCCGGGTTTACGGTGTTTACAGATCCCAGCGTGCTCGTGGGGCGTGTGTGGGCATGTGAGGACACTCCTCCTCACCAATCAGTGCACAGGGGAGTGTCTCCTCACGCCCCTAGCCTCACTCAGCTCGGTTTGGCTCGCTTCAGCCCCACTCCAAAACCGTGCGAGTTTTGGGGGCTGAGCAGGGCTGAAGCGAGCTGAGTCGTGCTGTTCTTAGATAGTCGAAACGCGAGCCGTGTCGGGCTGAAGTGAGCTGAAGCGAGCTGAAAAAGGGTAGTGGAAAAGGGCCATTAATGGCTGCTGTAGTGCAAATAACTAGTGATAACTTATCAGAGTATGTTCGTAATCTAGAAGCCACTTCTCGCTTTAGATATATTCAGAAGATTGCATGGCCATTTTCACACTGATAAATAACTCTGAGTGAAAATTAGTCTATAAATGTAACAGTCTAATGAGTGTATAATGATATAAAGTGTGAAGTTGTGAAGCTGTGATATCCTTCACAGCATGTCTACAGGTCTGGGGTGGGTTTCCCAAAAGCCTCTTTAACACTAAGAGCATCTTAACTAGGAGAGAGAGTGTTCATTGTGATGCTCGCTTTACCATTTAATGATGATCTTTGTGCTACAATGCTTTTGGGAAACCCACCCCTGATCTGTTTATGGTTACTGTGGCTTTTAGTTGAATGTTGCGTTATCTTGCGATTTATTTCAAGTGGCATTTTGCATTATTATTTTTATTTAATTTTTAAAAATTATTATTATCTCATCCGGCCTTCTTCTCCCTCAATTCTTCACCAATTTGATTTTTTCTGGTATGAAGGTAGCGGTACCTAGGGTGCATATAACCTCTACCCAGATTTGCTTAATTGCAATTATTAATGAAATTATGGACTAATTCAACCTTAATGAGCAGTTCAACAAAGATCACTTCTTCTCGGTCAGTTCTTTGCCGTTTTGGATTCTTTCTGGCAAATAGGTCGGTATTGCTGGGTTTCAGTCATGTGACTTTTCTTAGCAGTTTTACCAGGCATGAAATAGCTGGTGGTCTAAACGGCTACCGTAGTGCAAACAACTAGCGATAACTTATCAGAGTATGCTTGTAATCTAGAAGCCACTGCTCACACTGGACCCTATATAATGGTCAATTCAGAAGATTGCTATGTGCAATGGAATCGACCCCTACAGTCTGGGATAGACTGATCTATCATAGATAGAAGGATCTATCATACCATATGATCTCGAAAACTACCCTTCAGTCGAGTTCCCTGACATCTCGAACTATCTGGTGTTGCAGACATCCTTCTACACCGCAAAACAGATGAAAGCGTGGAAGAGTATGGAGGCTTACAACTTTTTTCTATGTGAACAGTTGATAACTTAAGAAAAATAGACTTCATGTTAAAACTTTAATGAATTTCCTGGTTACACAATTGCACTTAATATATAATAAGTAGGTGTATAAAAAATAACAAATCACATCAGATCAAGAATAGCCCCTGCGAAGGACACGTTTTCTAAATGAAAGGAGTTGCTCACAAAGGCCTTCAGCCTTGATTGAAGAAGAGAATCATTAAGAGTGTCATCTGGAGTACTCTACTGTATGGGGCCAAATCATGGTCTTTGAAGAAAGAGGATGTGCAGAAGCTGGAGAGCTGTGAGATATGGCTTTGGAGAAAAGTCTTGAACATCTCTTGGTCAGACAAAGTAAACAATAAAGAAGTACTGTGACGTGTCGGTGAGAAGAGAGCTATCATATCTATTATCAATAGAAGACAGAGTAGATGGCTTGGTCATTCTCTACGGCATGATGATCTTCTCCTGCTAACAGTAGAGGGGAGGATAGAAGGAAGGAGGCCTCCTGGAAGACCCTGAACAGGAATGTTGGACAGAGTAAAGAATGGCGGACCCTATATAATGGTCATGAGACGCACCATGGAACGGGAGCTATAAGGAAGGACCTGCCTGTAGGCAGAACACACACAACAACGTATAGCAAATAAGTAGATGTAATGTAGGTATTTAGTCACTGCCTAAAAGCGGAGCTCCTGATGAGTGTATGAGCAAAATATTTGCAAGGGCACAAAATCAACTTGAAGATAATAATAATAATAATAATAATAATAATAATAATAATAAGCATCAAATTGTGTAGTGTCGTGTATTTCGCGTCAATAAATTGCTGCATTGTGTTGTGTCTGTGATACCAATAATGAGATACGCATTGCAGTTACGAATACATATTTATCCCTTTCTTTGACACTGCATGCCATGCGCCAGAAACAACACCTCAACATTTATTATGGTGTGACTCTGCTGGCGGCCTGGTGGACAGCAGTGAACCAGCGCTTTCACTTTACATCATTACTATATAGTTATGATTGAATATCAAACTTGATATGTCAAACAGTTGTCTGGTTACATCTTTCATGTCCATGTGATTTGGCACTTGGAACATGCGCATGCCATTAGGACTAATTAGCATGCACCTGTTCCTGATTCAATCATATAAGGACTCTCAGAAACACACAGATTTGCGAAGTATACACTCTGTACCCAGCGTCTAACATTACCAAGCCTTGTATTTTGTATTGCTTTTCTGGTTTTGACCCTGTTTGTGTTTTTGGACTTTGAGTACTGTATTACCTCTGATATCCTGTCTGTGCATCGCTCTACCACTGCCTGTTTTTCGACTCTGCGTTTTGGATCTGTTTCCTAGCGTGCTTTCAATAAAACTCTTGCACTTACATCCGTCTATCGCCCTTACATGACAGAAACTGTCAATTGTCCAACAAGCTAGTGGAATAATAAAATTGTTTTAACTAGTTTTATATAAAACTGTCATGAAAATTTTCTGTAAAATGTGTGAATAAATAATCCCACATTATTTTTTAAAAAGCAAATTAAAAATAAGCACTGGATAAAAACCAATCTATCTTATGCAAATAAAGATACAAATTTTGGTGTCCGGTGGCCAAGTGTTTATGAGATACATTGCGTTGCACTTATGATCGGGTTCCCTGTGGTGGTACACATTCATTGTTCATACGGACGGATGTCATACAGTCGCAAAAACCATCAAAAATCAGATCGATGCGTTATCGTATTCTCTTACGTATGGAGCTTTGCTCCACAATAACAGTAAATTTTGTGATGAAGCTAGCTGGATTACTACAGCTGGTCTCTTCCAGCCAATGCTGTTAATCACTTCATTCCCAAGTGTATCCACATCTTTCACAGTTAATTTTGCTTTTTAAATTGTTATGAATTCACTTAGAGAGGAAAAAAAGCTTTATCTGTTGATCTTATGATTAATGAGAGTGCATTATGATTACAGAAAGCAAAACATACAGCACAATACTGCCTCATAAAAGCCAATGTTATACCACACCTTGTCAACATCAGTGTACATTCAGTGGATGTTTTCACTTCATAACAAGATGAACTGGTCCCTCAACACCCACACAACAACCAAAAAGGTCACCCATTACTTCCTCTCCCATCTGATGGTAAAAACGAGTCCTCAGCAACTTCTAATACATCCACAACTACAAGGAATTTCAGCAACAGCATATCTAATACAGTAAATGTCTCTCTATCCAGGATAAACACTGCTTGACTGCAGAAAACAGAATTATTAAGGACTCAGATCATCCTGACAATTCCTGTAGCATATCAGCTACTCAAAACTTCCACAAACTACACAATCTCTAAACTGATCAGAATTTTGATCAATTTAGCATTGTTATTTTTGATCAGTTCAATTCCGCACTATGCACTGAAGCTTTGTCCACACTTGTGTAAGTGAACAAATGACAAATAGCATTTTCAAAATAGTAATTTAATAAAAATCCAATTAAAATGGATACAATGTGCATTTTTGTGTCTTGCACACATTTTTAGGAATTCATTTCATTTTGAAATAGGATCCCAGAAAATGTCAGGTGGCTAAAGCACACTTTTTTTTTTTTTTTTGGGGGGGGGGGGGGGTGGCAGGGGGGTTATATATATATGCACAGTGGTATGCAAAAGTTTGGGCACCCCTCGTCAAAATTGCTGTTACTGTGAACAGTTAAGCAAGTTGAAGATGAAATGATCTCCAAAAGGCATAAAGTTAAAGATGACTCATTCCCTTTATATTTTAAGCAAAAACAATTTCTTTTCATCTTTTACATTTTCAAAATGCCAAAAAAGGAAAAGGGCCTGAAGCAAAAGTATGGGCACTCTGCATGGTTAGTACCTAGTAACACCCTCTTTGGCAAGTATCACAGCTTGTAAACACTTTTTGTAGCCAGTTAATAATCTTTCAGTTCTTACCTGGGGGATTTTCATGCATTCGTCCTTGCAAAAGGCTGCCAGTCCTACAAGTTTCTTGGGCTGTCTTGCATGCACTGCTCTTTTGAGATCTATTCACAGATTTTCAATGATGTTTAGGTCAGGGGACTGTGAGGGCCAGGGCAAAACCTTCAGCTTGGGCCTCTTGAGGTATTCCATTGTAGATTTTGAGGTGTGTTTTGGATCATCATCTTATTATAGGACCCATCCTCTTTTTAACTTCAACATTTTTACAGATGGTGTGATGTTTGCTTCCAGAATTTGCTGGTATTTATTTGAATCCATGCTTCCCTCGACCAATAAAATGTGCCCTGTGCTACTGGCTGCAACACAACCCCAAAGCATGATTGATCCACACCCATGCTTCAGAGTTGGAAAGGTGTTCTTTTCCTGGAATTTGGCACCCTTTTTTCTCCAAACATACCTTTGCACATTGTGGCCAAAAAGTTCTATTTTAATTTCATCAGTCCACAGGACTTGTTTCCAGAATGCATCAGGCTTATTTAGATGTTCATTTGCAAACTTCAGACGCTGAATTTTGTGGCTAGGACGCAGGAATGGTTTTCTTCTGATGACTCTCCCATGAAGGTCATATTTGTTCAGGTGTCACTGCATAGTAGAACAGTGCACCACCACTCCAGGGTCTGCTAAATCTTTCTGAAGGTCTTTTGCAGTCAAACAGGGGTTTTTCATTTGCCTTTCTCGCAATCCAATGAGCAGTTCTTTCAGAAAGTTTTCTTCATCTTCCAGACCTCACCTTGATCTCCACTGTTTCTGTTAACTGCCATTTCTTAATAACATTACGATCTGAGGAAGCGGCTACCTGAAAACACTTTGCTACGTTCTTGTAGCCTTCTCCTGCTTTGTGAGCATCAATTATTTTATTATTCAGAATGCTAGAAAGAATAGAAGAAAAGAAAGCACAACTTTATTCATCACACACTTGTGAAATTTCCTCTCTGCATTTGTCCCATCTGAAGCAGTGAACACACACATGCAGACACACGTGAGCAATGAGCACACACACATACCCAGAGCAGTGGGCAGCCATGCTAACAGTGCCTGGGGAGTAATCGGGAGTTAGGTGCCTTGCTCAAGGGGACCCCAGCCCAAGGCCGTCCCATATTAACCTAACTGCATGTCTTTGAACTGTGGGGGAAACCAGAGCACCCGGAGGAAACCCACGTAGACATGAGGAGCCCATGGCTGTTGATTTTAGGGACAAGTTTAAAGAGTCAGAGAATTTATACAGCTTTGAAATCTGCATCATCTGACCTTTCCTAATGAAGAATTTGAACAAGCCACAGCTCAATAAACTAATTAAGGTCTGGAACCTTGGTAAAAGTTATCCGAGAACTCAAATGTATTGGGGTGCCCAAACTTTCACATGGTGTTCCTTTTCTTTTTTCACTCTTCAATTGTACAAAACAAAAATAATACACAAATCTTGCAGAAAATGCTGAAAAGAAATGTCTTGTCTTTACCTTCATGCCTTTTGGTGATCAGTTCATCTTCTGCTCACTTAATTATTCACAGTAACAGACATTTTCAGTAAGGGTGCCCAAACTTTTGCATGCCACTGTATTCTATCCACATTCACTGAATATGAGCAATTTCGCAATTTCACACTCTGATTGGCTACTTTATGACTAGGCTATCAGCTCATATACTGTGCATAGAGAAAAACAAAATGGCAGAGCGTGTTGCTGAACCAACTGAGGACAAAATAAAAACTCGACTCGAAAACAAAGCCCAAAAAATACTTAAAAAAACAACAAAATATGGAATAAAATTATTTGATGGTAAGAACATATCTTTTTTCAATTTTTCAAGAATTATTATTTTTCACAAATTGCTCCTGTCATTCTGGCGGTTTATTTACATTTGAAGCCGAAGTGATTTTGTCGGACGTTTAGTATAAAAGTTTTTATTTATCGAATTTGCAAAAAATAAAAATAAAAATGCTCTGTTTTTCAAAATCTAGTGAATGTGGATCTCATGAAACAGTTATTCCACTCAATCTCATTGTACATGGCTTATAGCTTACTCAGTGCTATGTGCCTCGTCAGCTATCAGCTCATGTATGACTCAATTTTGTGGAATAATATATGTATCAATTTATTTACCAGTACTCAAAGGAACTGATCTTTGTTGTGGCTGTATTGAATGTTTTTTTAACACAATTTTATAATATTTCATACATATGGCTTCATTTTACATTTTGCATACACATTTCAGCCAATTTCTAAGTAAAAGACAGAAAATAAACTATATAACAACTTAATAAACATATATGCATTTCATAATCTACTGCAATTACAGTTCTTTGGTGGGTTTCCCAAAAGTCTCTTAAAGGGCATATCACGGGTAAATTCAGGAGCAAGATCAATGTAATTCTCCTATTTTATGTTAAACTTTGGTCAAATATCTGTAACATTCTGCATTCTCTGCAATTTCTTTACCTTGCACAATACCAGAAAAATTCAGTTGAAATCAAGCCATTTGAGGTGAATTGGTCCGCCTCTGAAAAAACTTTGCATTTGAATTTCCCAGGAAACATTGATTTTTGTGACGTCACATGTGGGACGCCTCCCTCTGAATCCTACGTCAGCTCTGGTTTGTTTATGAGAAAACGACGTGGTGGTTTTCTGCAAATTTCTTCAACGTTATCACGTAATTATTAAAATGGTTATCAGATGTATCGTAAGAGGGTGTAGCAACACCAATCTTGATGGGATTAGTACTCATCATTTTCCAAAAGACCGGACAATGAGAGAGAAATGGGAGCACTTGATCTACACAGGTTGTGTACTGAAACTGCGCAAGCTCGCACAGCCTGCTGGCACTTCCACAAGTAACGTCACGATTCTGGCTCCAGACAGACTCTCTTGGGATTTTTCCAAACGCATTTTGTTATTTTATTTTTTTCTGCTGTAGACATATGGCCTTGTGCAAAATTACTCTTCTGGATGAGTGTGTAAAGGGACATACTTTCATATATAAAAAAAAAATGGTCCAGAATATGCCCTTTAATGCTACAAGCATCTTAACTAGGAGAGAGAGTGTTCATTGCACTGCTTGCTCTACCATTTAAAAATTACCTTTGTGGAATGATGCTTTTGGGAACCTCGGCACTTGTCTACTTGTGCAGTTTCACATGTAATATATTTGCTTAGATGCATAATTTCTATGATTTGTACGGTGGTGTCGTGGTTAGCACTGTCACCTCACAGCAAGAAGGTTCTGGGTTTGAGCCCAGTGGCTGACGGGGGCCTTTCTGTGTGGAGTTTGCATGTTCTCCCCGTGTCTGCATGGGTTTCCTCTGAGTGCTCCGGTTTCCCTCACAGTCCAAAGACATGCAGGTTAGGTTAATTGGTGGCTCTAAATTGACCATAGATGTGAATGGTTGTTTGTCTCTGTGCGTCAGCCCTGGGATGATCTGGCAACTTGTCCAGGGTGTACCCTGCCTCTCGCCCATAGTCAGTTGGGATAGGCTCCAGCTTGCCCAAGACCCTGCACAGGATAAGTGGCTACAGATAATGGATGGATATTTTCTATGGTTACACCATGAACTTGATGATTAATTGTGCCATCTGCTGATGACATTAAAACTGGATAATGTGGTCCAAGTTTTTGTTAAAGGGCATTTATTTGTAAAACTTATAGAAGGAGTCCCAAGTGTCAGCGTTTTCTCACAGTCATGATGCTTTGTCAAGCTTCCCAGCATGGGAAAGTCTTCGGACATAGTAACTGTGTATGTCTCTTGTAATTTTATCAAACTCCCTTAAAACAAAGCGAAGGAGTGTAGTGATGATGCCTTGCTCTTTGTGAAAACATTTGGGACAAGCTGAAAGCATTAAAAAAAACACTCAGATTTCCACCAATAGCATGCAGTATAGAACAATTACCTGTATGAAGCACTCGACTGCACGGTTCAGATCAATTACCTGAGCCGCATGGCATGACTAGTCTCTTCAGTAGAGATCGTGAGTACTGGACCATTTAACATGGAATGGAAAATCTGAATAAGAAACTGGTGAATGAGAAGTGATCTCCAGCCTTAAATAACTGAAATAATTATGAGGATATGGAAGTGTTCAAAACAATGATGACTATATTTCAAATCATTAATGTTTCTGCCTTTAAAAGCTGTGTTTGTGGCAACTAAACAGGTATGTAGCTCTTCACAGTAAAGTCAAACTAGTACAGAAAGAAAATGATAGTAAAAAGAAAAATTCTCTTGGACCTCAGCCAACCCAACTTTGCTCCTCGAATTTCACAGAAACTCAGGTGTCCATGAACTCCATCGTCTGTTTTTTCTCCTCAGAAGTCTCTTCCTATTTGAATTTCTTATTTATTCCCTTGTGGTCTAAACCATTTATCAGTGTAACATTATTATTATTATTATTATTATTATTATTATTATTTTATTATTATTTTTTTATTTACCTTATCCTCCACCAACCTCTATTGACCATAAATTCCTGAGCCAAGTTTAGTCTCTATGAGCAATACTGAGCCTGCACCCGTGTCCTACTTCCCAGAGTCATTTTTCATAATTTGCCAATTGGACAATTCATCAAATGTGTTGAACTCAAGGACATCTTGATTCTGGTTGAGAGACAGAGGAAGTCCAGCTTTCTTTATCAATGACATCACACTTGTCATCACATTGTCTTTAAACATGTACAGTATTGTGGCAGCGGGGGCGTGGTCAAGAGTCGGTCTGTGAATAGAGGGCGGAGTCAGGGAAGGTAAGTGGCAGAATCACTGCACTTGACATGAATTAACCTGTGTTTGTGTGTCTCCCCCCAGTGACCGCACCCTATAAAATGAGAGAGAGAGAGCAGAGAAAGGGAGATCTCCCCAACCTGGACCCTTGTGTGCGCTTGTGTGTGTGTGGGTGAGCAAAGTAAGATGCTGAAAAGCACAAATAAAAGTATTTTTGAGAGAACTCAGTTCTGGCCTGCCATGCTTCTGTGCTCCATCCACCTTCAACTATTTCTACAGTGGTGCTGAAACCCGGGACGGAGTACAGAAGAGAACAGCCTCATGGAGTCCTCCCCCTTCAAGGACCTGGTCCATGCCCTCGTCAAGGCCCAACAGAGCCAGCACCAGGTGCTTGTCGCCCTCCGGAAGGAGCAGGAACAATGGTTCAAAGCCCTGGTGCTGGCGCAGCAGGAAGATCGCCAGGCATTCCAGCACCTGCTCGCATCGGCGGGGTCCACCATCACCACTGCCACGGACCCTCCCTACCTCATCCTAATGGAGATGGGTCCACAAGAAGACCCCAAAGCCTTCCTTGCTCTTTTTGAGCAGGCAGCAGAGGCGTGGAGTTGGCCAGTGGAACAGCATGCGGCACGCCTCCTCCCCTTGCTAATGAGTGAGGCGCAGCTGGCTGTGCTATAGCTCCCCGTGGACAGCCGGCTGGTCTATGCCGACCTCCGCAGGGCCGTCCTGCAACGTGTGGGGCGCACCCCAGAGCAGCAATGGCAGTGCTTCCATGCGCTGTGCCTGGAGGAGGTTGGCCAGCCGTTCGCGTTTGGCCGGCAACTCCAGGACACCTGCCGGCGGTGGCTGAAAACCACGACACCGAGGGAATGATCAACCTGGTGGCGCTGGAACAATTCATTGCCCGACTTCTGGAAGGAACAGCAGAGTGGGTCCAGTGCCATCACCCAGCTGTTCCGACGGCAGGACAGCATGCCTCCTCTTTTCCCCTCTTTTCTCTCTCTCTCTCCCCTTCTGTTCCTTGTCCTTGCCCCATTCCCCCACCGCGGAGGCGGGGGCTGGCTCCACCCCAGCCGGCCCACCGCACCCGTGGTGCCCTACCATTTCCTACTTCCGTGTCTGTGTCTTCCCTCCCTCAGGTGAATGAGCTCTGGAACACCTGTGCAGAGGGAGAGGCTGGACCGGTATGCTGGCGCTGCAGGGAGCCGGGGCACCTCCAGCATCAGTGCTTGTTGATGGAGGTGGATGCGGTGGTCCGGATCCCCGATGCACCAGGAACTGCCTTCGATCGGGCCAGAGCGTATCGCATACCGGTGAGTATCCAAGGGGATACGTATCAGGCTTTGGTGGACTCCGGCTGTAATCAGACCTCAATCCACCAAAGCCTGGTGCAAGATGAGGCATTGGGGAGAGCACAATTGGTGAAGGTGTTGGGTGTGCACGGGGATGTTCACAACTACCCTTTAGTGTCAGTCCACATTCTATTTCGAGGGGAGAAATTTAGAATAAAGGTGGCAGTTAATCATCGCCTTACCCACTCGATAATTTTGGGGACTGATTGGCCGGGATTTAGGGAATTAATGGCACATTTAGTGAAGAGTGGGGCCTGCCATAATTTAGCGGGAGGAGGTCCCAGTGTTTCATTGGCGGGAGCAGCTGTCACAGAGCCATCTATGTCATCACTGCATCAGAGTGAGGAGCAGCAGGCTTCTCCTCCCTCTCTTGGGGAATCCCTTGCAGATTTCCCGTTGGAGCAGTCGCGAGACAAAACTCTGCGGCATGCATTTGACCAAGTGAGAGTAATCGATGGTCAAATGCTCCAGCCAAATGCCACCCGTCCTTCCCCATTTCTCCATTATTAAGGATAGGTTATACCGAGTGGCGCAGGACACTCAGACTAAGGAACTGATAACAGCTTTTAATCCCAAAGAGCCGCCAGGACTTCATATTCCAGGCTGCTCACTTTAATCCCATGGCCGGACACTTGGGGCAGGACAAGACACTATCCTGAATAATGGCCCGGTTCTATTGGCCAGGGATTCCCGGCGATGTCCGTAGGTGGTGTATGGCGTGCTGTGAATGCCAGGTAGTCAATCCCACAGCCATTCCAAAAGCGCCTTTGCACCCTCTGCCATTAATCGAGACCCCGTTTGAAAGAATTGGGATGGATCTCGTCAGGCCATTTGATCAATCAATATGAGGATATCGCTTTATTTTAGTTCTGGTGGACTATGCAATGCGATATCCAGAAGCAGTGCCTCTTTGCAGTATCTCAGCATGTAGTATTGCAGAAGCACTCTTCTGCGTCATCTCCCTAGTCGGAATCCCCAAAGAGATTCTGACTGATCAAGGCACTACGTTTATGTCACGCACACTGTGTGAACTGTATGGGTTACTGGGAATTAAGCCTATCCGCACCAGCGTTTATCACCCACAAAAGGATGGCTTAGTCGAACGGTTCAATCGCACCCTCAAGAACATAATTCGGAAATTTGTAAGCAAGGATGCACGCAACTGGGATAAATGGCTCGAGCCCCTGTTATTCGCAGTGCGAGAGGTCCTGCAAGCCTCCACAGGGTTCTCCCCATTCTAATTATTATACGGGCGTAAGCTGCGTGGCATTCTTGATGTGTTGCGTGAAAATAGGGAGGCGGGACCTTCAACCAGTAAGAATGAAATTCAATACGTTATCAACCTGCGTGCCAAACTCCACACACTCACATACCTAATCCAGGAAAATTTGCAGCAGGCCCAAGAATGTCAGGTCCGTCGGTACGACAGGGGCACGCGCCTTAGGGAATTCACACCGGGAGATAAAGTACTCATGTTGTTGCCCACGTCGAGCTCCAAATTGATTGCCAGGTGGCAAGGACCCTTTGAGATCACACAGCAAGTCAGGGACATCGACTATGAGGTGAGGCGAACGGACAGGGGTGGGGTGTTACAGATTTACCACCTCAATCTGTTAAAACTTTGGAATGAGGAGGTCCCCATGGCATTGGTGTCGGTGGTTCCAGAGAAGGTGGTGCTGGAGCCGGAGGTTCAAAAAGGAAAATTGACATCGCCCACCACTCCGGTCCCCTGTGGAGACCACCTCTCCCCAACCTAACTCACGGAGGTCGCCCAGTTGCAGACAGAATTTTCTGACATGTTCTCACCCCTGCCCAGCGGCACCCACCTCATAGAACACCACATTGAGATGCTCCCGGGGGTGGTAGTGCGCAGCCGCCCTTACCGCCTGCCCAAACACAAAAAAAGGTGATTCGGGAAGAACTCGAGGCCATACTCGAAATGGGCATCGTCGAGGAGTCCCACAGTGACTGGAGCAGCCAGTCTTGGTTCCCAAGGCTGATGGGTCGGTCCGGTTCTGTGTGGACTATAGAAAAGAAAACGCGGTGTCTAAGTTCGATGCTTACCCAATGCCTCGTATTGACGAGTTGCTCGATCGACTAGGCACGGCTCATTTTTATTTGACACTAGATTTGACAAAGAGATATTGGCAAATATCCCAAGAGAAAATGGCCTTTTCCACACCGTTTGGCTTACACCAGTTCATCACACTTCCTTTTGGGCTGTTTGGGGCACCTGCTATGTTCCAGGAGCTTATGGTTAGGGTCCTCTGCCCCCACGCCACCTACGTGGCTGCATATTTGGATGACATCATTTTTAATAGTAATGACTGGCCACAGCACTTAGAACACCTAAGGGTCGTCCTTAGGTCACTGAGGCAAGTGGGTCTCACAGCCAACCCGAAGAAGTGTGCGATTGGGTGGGTGAAAGTATGGTATCTGGGCTTCCACTTGGGCAATGGGCAGGTGCATCCCCAAATTAACAAGACAGCAGCGGTTGTGGCCTGCCCGAGGCCCAAGACCAAAAAGGGGGTGAGACAGTTCCTGGGGCTGGCTGGCTACTATTGTAGGTTTATACCTAATTATTCGGAGGTCACCAGCCTGCTGACTAAAAAGGGGGCACCAGATCTGGTCCAGTGGATGGAGAAATGCCAGTGGGCTTTCTCTGAGGTAAAGGCTGCACTGTGTGTGGGGGTCACTGTTACACTCCCCTGACTTTTCTCTCCCCTTTGTTTTGCAGACGGACGCATTGGACAGAGGGCTGGGGGCTGTTCTGTCCCAGGAGGTGGAGGGGGAGGACCGTCCAGTGCTGTACATCAGCCGGAAGCTGTCGGTGCACGAGGGCAGGTACAGCACAATAGAAAAGGTATGCCTCGCCGTCAAGTGGGCAGTCCTCGCCCTCTGATACTACCTGCTGGGGCGCCCTTTCACCCTCTGTTCGGACCATGCACCCCTGCAGTGGCTCCACCACATGAAGGATGCCAACACGCGGATCACCCGTTGGCATCTGGCACTCCAGCCATTTAAGTTTGAGGTGGTCCACAGGCCGGGGGCGCAGATGGTCATGGTGGATTTCCTCTCCCATCATGGGGGGTGGGAGTCAGCTGCAGGCTGGACGGCTCCCTGGCCTGAGTCGGGCGGTGGGGGTATGTGGCAGTGGGGGTGGGTCAAGTGTCGATCTGTGAATGGAGGGTGGAGTCAGGGAAGGTAAGTGGCAGAATCACTGCACCTGACGTGAATTAACCTGTGTTTGTGTGTCTCCCCCAGTGACCACACCCTATAAAAGGAGAGAGACAGCAGAGAAAGGGAGCTCTCCTCAACCTGGACCCTTGTGTGCACGTGTGTGTGTGTGTGTGTGTGTGTGTGTGTGTGTGTGTGTGTGTGTGTGTGTGTGTGTGTGTGTGTGTGCGAGCAAAGTAAGACGCTGAAAAGTGCAAATAAAAGTATTTTTGGGAGAACTCAGTTCTGGCTTGCCATGCTTCTGTGCTCCACCCACCTTCAACTATTTCTACAAGTATATTTACATAAACTCAGAGTAAGGATCAACAAGGCATGAGTGGTTTTTAACTTGTGGAAAGTGTGGAGTTCCCGTGTCATCTCCTGCAAAACAAAACTCAGGATCTTCAACTCCAATATGAAAAGCATCCACTTGTATGGATCAGAGACATGGAAAACTACAAAGACATCTACAGGGGTGCTTGAAAGTTTATGAACCATTTAGAATTTTCTATATTTCTGAATAAATATGATCTGAAACATCATCAGATTTTCACACAAATCCTAAAAGTAGATAAAGAGAACCCAGTTAAACAAATGAGACAAAAATATTGTACTTGGTCATTTATTTATTGAGGAAAATAATCCGATATTACATATCTGTGAGTGGCAAAAGTATGTGAAACTTTGCTTTCAGTATCTGGTGTGACCCCCTTGTGCAGCAATAACTGCAACTAAACATTTCTGGTAACTGTTGATCAGTCCTGCACACCGGCTTGGAGGAATTTTAGCCCATTCCTCTGTACAGAACAGCTTCAACTCTGGGTTGTTGGTGGGTTTCCACACATTAACTGCTCACTTCAGGTCCTTCCACAACATTTTGATTGGCTTAAGGTCAGGACTTTGACTTGGCCATTCCAAAACATTCACTTTATTCTTCTTTAACCATTGTTTGGTAGAATGACTTTTGTGCTTAGGGTCGTTGTCTTGTTGCATGACCCACCTTCTCTTGAGATTCAGTTCATGGACAGATGTCCTGACATTTTCCTTTAGAATTCATGGGTATAATTCAGAATTCATTGTTCCATCAATGATGGCAAGCCGTCCTGGCCCAGATGCAGCAAAACAGGCCCAAACCATGATTCTACCACAACCATGTTTCACAGATGGAATAAGGTTCTTATGCTGGAATGTAGTGTTTTCCTTTCTCCAAACATAAGACACAGCAGATTGGACAGCATCATCACTCATAGAACATGGTTCTTCAACAGCTTCTTCCCTGCCACAGTCAGACTGATGGCAAAACAAAATTATTGAATAAGCATAACAATAACCATTACTACCTCACTTCACTTGTCATATGCAATATGTGACATACTATTATCTGTGAAACAGGATTATGTGTCATACCCTTTGATAAATGTGCAGTATTTTAACTGTGCAATATCCCCACATAACTTTCATTCCCCTCCAAAAATGTTCAATATTTCCATATAACTTTCCCCTCTTTTAATAATCCAGGAACAGCATGCAGGACTAGCCTTTTATTTTATTAATGTTATTTAACCTTTGCCTTCTCATTCTGTTTAATATTTATATTTAAAATTTTGAGCATATAACTTTTTTCCCTCCCCCCCACATATTGTACAGTGTTTCTATATTTTATATTTTTATGATAGTGTTTTTATTTTCTAATCTGTTGACTGAGAGAGCCCTGCACAAAAATTCCAATGTGTCTGAACTGTTGGTTTATGCACAAATAGCAAACAAAAAAACCTTGACCTTGAACATAAGGCTTCTCATTTAAACCAAAATGTTCTATTTTGGTCTCATCCATTCACAAAACATTTTTCCAATAACCTTTTGGCTTGTCCACATGATCTTTAGCAAACTGCAGATGAGCAGCAATGCTCTTTTTGGAGAGCAGTGGCTTTCTCCTTGCAGCCCTAACATGCACACCATTGTTGTTCAGTGTACTCCTGATGGTGGACTCATGAACATTAAAATTAGCCAAAGTGAGAGAGGCCTTCAGTTGCTTAGAAGTTACCCTGGGGTCCTTTGCGACCTCACAGACTATTATACGCCTTGCTCTTGGAGTGATCTTTGTTGGTCGACCACTCTTGGGGAGGGTAATAGTGGTTTTGAATTTCCTCCATTTGTACACAATCTGACTGTGGATTGGTGGAGTCCAAACTCTTTAGAGATGGTTTTGTAACCTTTTCCAGCCTGATGAGCATCAACAATGCTTTTTCTGAGGTCCTCAGTGTGGCAGCAGGGGCGTGGCCGAGCGTTGCTCTGTGAATGGAGGGCGGAGTCAGGGAAGGTGAGTGGTCATGTCACTACACCTGTTGTCAATTAACGTGTGTTTGTGTGTCTCCGTCAGTGACCGTGCCTGATAAAAGGAGAGTGAGAAGGGGAGGTCGGCGCCGAGGGCTCGTTGACAGCCTGTATGTGTGTGTGCATGCGTGAGAGAGTGAGAGTTTTTTGGAGCCCTATGCTGAAAAGCAGTAAAAATCATCAACACAAACAGCCGCCTGCTGTGCTTCTGTGTTCCACTCACACCTGAATCCCGCTACTGTGGTACTGAAACCCGGGATGAGTGCAGAAGGGAACAGCCTCATGGAGTCCTCGCCATTCAAGGACCTCATCCATGCCCTCACCACAGCCCAGCAGAACCAGCACCAAGCACTGGTCGCCCTCCGGAAGGAGCAAGAACAATGGTTCAAAGCCTTGATGCTGGCTCAACAAGAAGACCGCTAGGCATTCCAGCACCTGCTCGCGATGGAGGGGCCCACAACCGCTACCGGAACGGATCCTCCCCACCTCACCCTAACGAAGATGGGTTTGCACGATGACCCAGAAGCCTTCCTCGCACTCTTCGAGCAAGGCAGCGGAGGCATGGGGTTGGCCGGTGGACCAGCACACGTCGCGCCTCCTCCCCCTGCTGACGGGCGAGGTGCAGCTGGCCATGCTGCAACTCCCAGCCAACAGCCAGCTCATGTATATGGACCTATGGAGAGCCATCCTCCAGCATGTCGGCCACTCCCCAGAGCAACAGCGGCAGAGCTTCCGCTCGCTGCGCTTGGAGGAGGTCGGCTGGCCGTTTGCTTTTGGGCAGCAACTCCGGGACACCTGCCAGCAGTGGCTGAGGTCAGATGACCATGACACCGAGGGAGTGATCAACCTGGTGACACTGGAACAATTTGTTGCATGACTTCTGGAAGAAACGGCCAGACCAAGGCACTGCATTCATGTCATGCACACTGTGCAAGCTGTATGGGTTACTGGGGATTAAGCCTATCTGCACCAGCGTTAATTACCCATAAATGGATGGCTTAGTAGAACGGTTTAATCAAATTCTCAAAAATATTATTTGAAAATTCATAAGCAAAGATGCACATAATTGGGATAAGTGGCTTGAGCACCTGTTATTTGCAGTACAAGAGGTCCTGCAAGCCTCCACAAGGTTTTCACCATTTGAATTGTTATATGGACATAAGCCGTGTGGCATTTTGGACGTGCTACATGAAAATTGGGAGGAGGGATCTTCACCCAGTAAGAATGAAATTCAATACGTTCTCAACCTGCGCACCAAACTCCACACACTCATGCACTTAACCCAGGAGAATTTGCAGCAGGTGCAAGAATGTCAAGTCCTACAGTACAACAGGGGCACATGCCTTAGGGAGTTCACACTGGCAGGAAAGTACTCGTATTGTTGCCCACGTCGAGCTCCAAATTGATCACTAAGTAGCAAGGACCCTTCAAGGTCACACGGCGAGTCGGGGATGTTGATTATGAGGTGAGGCAAACAGACAGGGGTGGGGCATTACAGATTTACCACCTCAATCTGTTAAAACTTTGAAATGAGGAGGTCCCCATGGCATTGGTGTTGGTAATTCCGGAGAAGGCGGAGCTGGGGTCGGAGGTCCAAAAAAGAAAATTGACATCACCCGCCGCTCTGGTCCCCTGTGGAGACCACCTCTCCCTGACCCAGCTCACGGAGGTAGCCCAGTTGCAGAAAGAATTTTCTGATGTGTTTTCACCCCTGCCCGGCCACACCCACCTCATAGAACACCACATTGAGGAGTCCCACAGTGACTTGAGCAGCCCAGTAGTCCTGGTCCCCAAGACCAATGGGTCGGTCCGGTTCTGTGTGGACTATTGGAAAGTCAACACGGTGTCTAAATTTGATGCATACCCAATGCCTCGCATTGACGAGTTGCTCAATCGATTAGGCACTGCTTGTTTTTATTTGACACTGGACTTAACGAAGGGATATTGGCAGATCCCCTTGACTCCTCTGTCCCAAAAGAAAATGGCCTTTTCCACACCGTTTGGCTTACACCAATTCGTCACACTTCCTTTTGGGCTGTTTGGGGTGCCCGTTACATTCTAGCAGCTTATGGACAGGGTCCTCCGCCCCCACGCCACCTACAGAGCCACGTACCTGATGACATTATCATCTACAGTACTGACTGGCCGTGGCACCTTGAACACCTTAGGGCCATCCTAAAGTCGCTGAGGTGGGTGGGTCTCACAGTCAACCCAAAGAAATGTGTGATTGGGTGGGTGGAAGTATGGTATCTGGGTTTTCACTTAGGCCATGGGCAGGTGCATCCCCAAATTAATAAGAGAGCAGCAATTGCGGCCTGCCCGAGGCCCAAGACCAGAAAGGGGGTGAGACAGTTCCTGGGGCTGGCTGGATTCTATCGGAGGTTCATACCTCATTATTCAGATGTCACCAGCCCGCTGACACATCTCACTAAAAAGGGAGCACCAGATCTGGTCCAGTGAATGGAGCAATGCCAACAGGCTTTCTCTGGGGTAAAGGCTGCACTGTGTGGGGGCCACTGTTACACTCCCCTGACTTTTCTCTCCCCTTTATTTTACAGACAGAAGTGTCAGATAGAGGGCTGGGGGCCATTCCGTCCCAGAAGGTGGAGGGGGGAGGTGCGTCCCATGCTGTACATTAGCCGAAAGCTGTCGATGCAAGATGGCAGGTACAGCACAATTGAAAAAGAGTGCCTAGCCATCAAGTGGGCGGTCCTCGCCCTCTGGTACTACCTGCTGGGGCGCCCTTTCACCCTCTGTTCAGACCACTCACCCCTCCAGTGGCTCCACTGCATGAAGGATGCCAATGCATGAATCACTCGTTGGTATCTTGCACTCCAGCCATTTAAATTTGAGGTGGTCCACAGGCTGGGAGTGCAGATGGTGGTGGTGGACTTCCTCTCCTGTCGGGGGGGGGGGGGAGTTAGCTTCAGGCCGGATGGCTCCCTGGCCAGAGTCAGGCGGTGGGGATATGTGACAGCAGGGGCGTGGCTGAGCATTGGTCTGTGAATGGAGGGTGGAGTCAGGGAAGGTGAGTGGTCATGTCACTACACCTGTTGTCAGTTAATGTGTGTTTATGTGTCTCCTTCAATGACCGCGCCTGATAAAAGGAGAGCGTGAAGGGGAGGTCGGCACCGAGGGCTCGTTGACAGCCTGTATGTGTGTGCGTGTGTGAGAGAGTGAGAGTTTTTTGGAGCCCTTTGCTGAAAATCAATAAAAATAAAACCTCTCTTCAACGCAAACAGCCACCTGCCATGCTTCTGTGCTCCACCCACACCTGAATCCCGCTACACTCAGAAATATCCTTTGTTTGCGCCATGATACACTTCCACAAACATGTGTTGTGAAGATCAGACTTTGATAGATCCCTGTTCTTTAAATAAAACAGGGTGCCCATTCACACCTGATTGTCATCCCATTGATAGAAAACAGCTGACTCTAATTTCACTTTCAAATTAACTGCTAATCCTAGAGGTTCACATACTTTTGCCACTCACAGATATGTAACATTGGATCATTTTCCTCAATAAATAAATGACCAAGTATAATATTTATGTCTAATTTGTTTAACTGGGTTTTCTCCATCTACTTTTAGGACTTGTGTGAAAATCTGATGCTATTTTAGGTCATATTTATGCAGAAATATAGAAAATTCTAAAGGGTTCACAAACTTTCAAGCACCACTGTAGCAACAAGCTACAAACCTTTATTAACAACTGTTTGAGAAGAATTCTGAAGATAAGATGGGCAGACAGCATAACAAACGAAGATCTCTGGGAATGATCAGGTCAGGAACCCATTCAAATACAAATCAGTCAGCGTACATGGAGATGGATTGCCCACACCTTAAGAAAACATCCAGACTGTGTTACAAGGCAAGCTTTAAAATGGAATCCCCAGGACAAGTAGAAAAGATGACGCCCCAGAAACACCTGGAGCTGTGATGTTGAGACTGTGATGAAAAGCTGGGACCACACCTGGAACATGCTTGAGAGGCTAGCCCATGACAGGACGAGATGGAGGAGGGAGATTGTCAATGGCCTTTGCTCCAGGAGGAGCTAAGGGCCTAAGTAAGTAAGTAATATTTACATAAAGTGAGTGGGATGAGTTTGCATGTGAAACTGTAAGACACCAGCAAGTGAGAGGTTTTCAATACAATTAGGAGAAACACCTCCAGTGGAATAAGCCACCTCCCACTTACAGCAGTAGCCACACCTGCCTGCAGGAGCTCTGACTATCCATGGTTATTCTATCTCCAGTCACTAAGTAAACCGAGGATGAAATAAATACTTTACTTGAGAACAAAACCCAAAAAAATGCAAAAAAAAAGCAACAAAATATGGAATAAAAGTATTTGATGATAAGAATGTCCATCCATCCATTATCCATAACTGCTTATCCTGTGCAGGGTCACAGGCAAGCTGGAGCTGACTATAGGTGAGAGGTGGGGTACACCCTGGATAAGTTCCCAGATCATCACAGGGCTGACACACAGAGATAAACAACCATTCACACTCACATTCACACCTACAGTCAATTTAGAGCCACCAATTAGCCTAACCTGCATGTCTTTGGACTGTGGCAGAAACTGGTGCACCCAGAGGAAACCCACACAGACACAGGGACAACATGCAAATTCCACACAGAAAGGCCCCCGTAGGCCACTGGGCTCGAACCTAGAACCTTCTTGCTGTGAGGCGGCAGTGCTAACCACGACGCCACCATGGTAAGAACGTATCTTTTTTAAAAAAAATTTCAAGAATTATTATTATTATAATAGCATTTTTCACAAATTGCTACTGTCATTTCTCTGGTTTGTTTGCATTCTAAGCGGAAATTATTTTGTCGGATGTTTTGTATAAAGTTTTTATTTATTGAATTTGCAAAAAATAAAAATGCTCTGTTTCTCAAAATCTAGTGAATGTGGATAGAATAAAATGGTTATTCCATGAAATCTCATTGTACATGAGCTGATAGCCGATGAGGTGCGTAGCACAGGTTTATGGTAATAAACTCAGAATGATCAATTGATGGCCTGCTGAATCGATTTTCCCGTGTTAAAAAGGGTAAAGTATTGAACACTACCATGAGCTGGCCTAGTGGTTAGTGTGTCTGCCTCTCGACCAAGCGATCACGAGTTCTACTTGCACTCGGGTCACATCAAAGACCATCATAAAAATGGTACCTACTGCCATCTGGCAAAGCACACTGCAATACAGATGTGAGTGGGGAAGTCAGACTCTTTTGGTTACCAGAGGACTAGCCCCTGACTGTAACCCTAGCTATGGAATAGGCAAGAGGCTGTGGGCTAATGAATCGGAGATCAGCACCGCACCCATGCGCCTTAAGGAATTGAGTAGTACTGGCACAGGAGACTGCCTGGGAAGTCCAGATCTTGACGTGGAAGGGACTTCGACTGGATCAAACACTATCTGAAGATCATGAGCTCTTATACCTATACAGGCAGTACTTTCTTGCTCTGGAGATGTGTGTGTAATGGTGTGAGCTGGTGCTCATGCGTATATTAACTTCATAAACATGGCAAGTGTGCAGAGAAACCAAGCACAGCTGCTCAGTGCATGGAGAGTAGCCTCGTACCTACTGATAATAGTCAAGGAAATGTGCGAGAACACATTTCAGTTGCAGTGTTTATTTGTTTTCACCCAGAACTCATGAACATGCACGTTGTAAGTTGCAAAGCCTAGTCAGACAACATGGTTTAATCCTTTTAGACACAAATCAATGTGGGTAGAACCCCAATTGGCTGCTCGGTATGAAAGCAGTGAGAGAGAATTTGGCAGTTACATCTGACACTGGTCAATTGATGACCCCTGCTGTAAGCTGGCATACAATTTAAGGTGGTTGTTGTGATAAATATATTATTGGTACATGCCCAGTAAATGCTCTCTCTCAAAGCAGCCCATGAAAAAAACTAAGACAGGCTGCTGATTATGGGTTGTAAACCACAGTATGTGATATCACACTAAATTAATGTTTATTGCTCTTTATGGCCAGATATGTTACTGCAAGAGAAACAAGGTTAGCAGTTCTAACAGCCTCCTCTTGAAGTGCTGTTTAAATAAGAATCAGTTTTCTGAGTTGGTTCTTATAAGGAATTGGACCTGGTCATTCCTCACACTGACATGGACACAAGACAAGAAATTAGGGAAAGAATGAAGTGTACTCCTTTTAGCTAAAATGTAGTCCAATTAGGCAAGACGTGCCTTTAGTTCTGCAGTGGAACTATGAGGATAGTACCAGTCAGCAAACGAGGCATAACATCTGTGTGTTTCAGTCCCAGTGAAAAAGACATGGCTTCTGTGTCTATCAGTACCAAATAAAGAAGTCATGACCTCTGTGCCAGCAGCACTGTGGTGTAGTGGTTAGTACTGTCGCCTCACAGCAAGAAGGTTCTGGGTTTGAGCCCAGTGGCCAATGGGGGCCTTTCTGTGTGGAGTTTGCATGTTCTCCTTGTGTCTGCATGGGTTTCCTCCAGGTGCTCCAGTTTCCCCTACAGTCCAAAGACATGCAGGTTAGGCTAATTGGTTGTTCTAAATTGACCATAGGTGTGAATGTGGGTGTGAATGTTTGTTTGTGTCTGTGTGTCAGCCCTGTGACGATCTGGTGACTTGTCCAGGGTGTACTCCACCTCTTGCCTATAGACCCCTTTCACTGACGTCACCCAAAACCGGAAGTAAACAGACCCTGCGCCATTTTGGAAGACCAACAAACTCGTGATAAGGGGATAATAACGGCAGCGGTATGTGAACCCACGAGAATAAAGTGGAGTGGCAAACGACTTAAACAAACAAATCTGAGCTGTTTTATTTATGATTTATTGGCCCAACAGTAGACTTGAAAGAAACCTGTGTGAGACTTGGCAAAAAACTGTGGATATAATGGATAAGTCTGTGCATGATCTGCGGACACTTTGAGGTAAGCAAACGCAAGAAATTCAGATTTAAAACATGCTAAAGTGGCCCCAAGTTGATAACTGTATGAGGAGCAAGCCTCCCAGAGTTCTACAATTTAATAATAATAATTTAGGATGGTTTGGGGCTTGCTCGCTGCTGCAGGTTGGTTGTTGAGTAGCCTGACTGTTTTTTTTCCCCTTGCGTGTGGTATCATTGTTGACGCGAGGTTGTTTTTTGAACATGCCAATGCGGACACGATTTCCCCTGATGAGTTATGACTTCAGACACGATGCGTGTGTGGAGGTGTGGAGTCCGCGTGATATGTGCGTAAGATAGGCTTCTCATGTGTTTGGAGATCTGCGCTCCAAGACAAGCGCAAGCACACACACCCCCAAGGGAAAAAAAGGGACCCACCGAAAATATCGGCATAGTTCGTACACTGAGTGTAGGCACTGGGTGTAAACAACAAATAGTTTACAATGTCTGGGTAGCAAACAGATGGCAGAATTGGTGTCCGGTCCTCCTTATGTTTCCATTCTCCCTTGCCCCGAGTCTTATCATATGGGTCAAACCCGTCAATCACAGCCAGTTTCTCCACATACCGTGCCCTTTCTGCAACTGGTAATGTACTCACATAACCAGAATTATCATCCATCGTGTCACTTTACTCTCGCTCGTACTTTGTTTTATATTGTGAGTGCATGTACTTGGTCTTCCAATATGGCGCCTAACAAAATCTCACGGCGCGGTGACGTCATGTGAAAGGGGTCTATAGTCAGCTGGGATAGGCTCCAGCTTGCCTGTGACCCTGTACAGGATAAGTGCCTACAGATAATGGATAGATGGATGGACCTCTGTGCCTCTTAGCCTCTCTGAAGGAGGTGTGGCCTCCTCATTAACTTATTATCAACATTAAATTGACAGTAATGTTGAGCTCAGCAGTTGAGGGTCGAGGACCCAACAATGACAATTGTGTCCCTTTCATTTACTGGTTATGGGTGGCACGATGGTGTAGTGGTTAGCACTGTCACCTCACAGCAAGAAGGTTCTGGGTTTGAGCCCAGTGGCTGACGAGGGACTTTCTGTGCCTGTGTGGGTCTGGTTTCCCCCACAGTCCAAAGACATGCAGTTAGGTTAACATGGGCTGAGCAAGGTACCTTACCCTCAAGTGCTCCCCAAGTATAGCTGCCCACTGCTCTGGGTATGTTTGTGTGTTCACTGTTTCAGATGGGTTAAATGCAGAGGTTAAATTTCACTGTGAAGTGTACATGTGATAAATGAAGTTGTTGTTGTTCTTCTTCTTCTTATACTGAGTGGCCAACCAGGTTATTGAGAGGTGGGTCGGACTCGGGTTGGACAGGGGTCAATTTCAATGTGAATTGCACCACTAATAGCCAGGGTGGGATTAATGAATTTCATGCAAATAGTTGTGCACAGTGCTTTGTCCTGCAGGCATGCACACACACACACACACACACACACACAGAGCATTAAAGCAAGACAAGCTGCATGCGCCATTTTTTTCCCAGTAAAGTTACTGAGCGTGTGCATGAGTTCTGCGTGAAAATGAAAACACTGCAGAACACATCTGTTCTTACATAAATCCTTGACTGGTACTAGGCTACTTTCCATGCATTGAGTCACTGTGCTCTGGTTCTCAACACGCCATGTTTATGACATTGAAATGTAAATGAGCACTAGCTCACACACACACCCACCCACACACACGCACACACACACACCTCTGAGAATGTGAACTAAAGTATTTTGATTTATTTGTGCATGCAAAATACACATACGTGCTCATTATTTCTTAAGACATTGATGTTAATGGCATGCTGTGTGACATCACGTCATTAAAATATTTACTGGTTATTTTCTCTAAAACTTTGTTTGAGCATAGATTTTTTTTAAACTTTGCATGCATGAACAATGGCAAACTAATCAAAATACTTATTCACATTCTCATCCTATAGGGTGCCAACTAATACTAACGCAGAGAAAGCCTCGCTTATGACAGGCACAAAGACGATGCAGCCAAGAGGAAACGAGCGCATGAGATCCAGACACAGTGTGTGTGTGATATCTGCCCATTTCCAGCCTGTGAGTTAACTGGGTTGTGACCCAGGTCTTCTCTGAATTGCCATGACCAGTAGTTAATCAGTGTTCACTGAAATGGCTTGAATTGACAAAAGAAGAGTCCATTCCTGGTCTTTGGTGTGAAAGAGGTGCTGATGTTTGACCTTTCAACCTTCCCAGGATCTTAACTGCTGAGCCACCACTGTCCTGAAAACATGTATCAATTTGACATGAAGTACTTACTATGTTCTCCAGAAAGGGGTTAACCTTTGAGGTCTTTAAACCCTTTACGTTCCTCATCTCATCTCATCTCATCTCATCTCATCTCATCTCATCTCATCTCATCTCATTATCTCTAGCTGCTTTATCCTGTTCTACAGGGTTGCAGGCAAGCTGGAGCCTATCCCAGCTGACTACGGGCGAAAGGCGGGGTACACCCTGGACAAGTCGCCAGGTCATCACAGGGCTGACACATAGACACAGACAACCATTCACACCTACGGTCAATTTAGAGTCACCAGTTAACCTAACCTGCATGTCTTTGGACTGTGGGGGAAACCGGAGCACCTGGAGGAAACCCACACGGACACGGGGAGAACATGCAAACTCTGCACAGAAAGGCCCTCGCCAGCCACGGGGCTCGAACCCGGACCTTCTTGCTGTGAGGCGACAGGACTAACCACTACACCACCGTGCCGCCCCCTTTACGTTCCTGTGTTGACTTTTTTGAGAGCACATTTGGCATCACCTCATCTCATCTCATTATCTCTAGCTGCTTTATCCTGTTCTACAGGGTCGCAGGCAAGCTGGAGCCTATCCCAGCTGACTACGGGTGAAAGGCGGGGTACACCCTGGACAAGTCTCCAGGTCATCACAGGGCTGACACATAGACACAGACAACCATTCACACTCACATTCACACCTACGGTCAATTTTGGTCACATTTGGCATCATATTAATGATAATTCCTACAGAATGCAACTGTACATCAGAGACTAAAACTAAAACTACCTACCGACATACATACCTGGGCAGACTCATTCTGAATGGCTTAATGAAAGTATTTTTAGTTGTTCAGTCATAGTATCATGCATCTTGAATACAAAGAATTACCCGTTCATTATTTATTAGATAGCTGCACAACTCAGCGGACATTGTATCAAAGTATACACTGATCAGCCATAACATTATTATAACCACTGAGAGGTGAAGTGAATAACATTGATTATCTCATTACAATGGCACCTGTCAAGGGTGGGATATATTAGGCAGCAAGAGAAGAGAACAGTCAGTTCTTGAAGTTGATGTGTTGGAAGCAGGAAAAATGGGCGGGTGTAAGGATCCAACTCTGACAAAGACCAAAAATTGTGATAACTGGGTCTGAGCATCTCCAAAATAGCACATTGTGCGGGGGTATGTAATGGTTAGTACCAGAGTTGTAGTCGAGTCACTAAATCTCGAGTCCGAGTCCAGTATCGAGTTCCCAGTGTTCAAGTCCGAGTCATTAAAAAAACTTTGAGTTGAGTCCACTATTGATCCAAGTCGAGTCCGAGAACAAGACTCCAGCTGCACCATTTGCTGGTGGCTGTTTTAGCGCCATTAACATTAGTTTGTTCCTGAACATGGTGTATGAAGGTGAATGTGCTTCTCTTTGTCAGGGAGTGTGAAGTATTCTGTCAGAGATGGTTGGGAGACGGATGTAAGTGCAGAAGGTGTGTTTATTAATACAAGTGAATCCAGGTAAACAATCCAGAACGGCAGGCAAAATCGTAAAACAGTGAAACAGGCAGTAGGTCAAGCGAGTCACAAACAGGCTATCGGAGACTCAGCAAAATCAAAGACGACAAACAAGAAATCAGGGATCAGGAAATCAAACAAGGAAATACAGCTTGGTAATGTGTAGCAATGCAACTCAATACTTCGCAAAGTAAGTGTGTTTTCACAGTTTTTATATAGGCGCACTGATTGTGCCTTAATCCTGTGCAGTTGCGAGTCGTTTACGAAGCGGGCACAAGAGTCCGCTTGGCACAGGTGATGTCTGCCCGAGAGTCTATCTGATGCACACACCAAGACGCGCAGGTGTGACACTCTTGCACAAAATTAGTACAAAAATCAATGTAGATATAAATATCTTATG